>NW_027133034.1:10725000-11397500 GCF_026122565.2 Emydura macquarii macquarii
AGTCCCTTAACCACTGGATCATATAGAACACTTTGGGGGCCACACATAAAACAATTTTCAAAGTACAATGGACATATCAACAGGACCACCCTCCCCCAATACACGCATGTACTGATAAGCAACAACCATCTTTCCGTAATTAATATAGTTTAGATATGAATTTTACAGCCTCATCAACTCACATATGCTAGAAGTGACAATAGTAAATATACAGCAATTTTAGCAGGTTACATGGACTGAAAAACAGCTGAACCTGCTCCCACCACAATGAATACTAGACATCCTGAATGCAGTAAAATATATTTTAGTCCTCACTCCCCCTACATCCCACTTCAGAGGTGAGACAGCAGAAGTGAGTTTTTAAGAGGTATTTGAATGAGGTGAGAGGTAATCTGACCAATTAGGTTTGGGAAGCAAATTCCAAGGATAGGGCACAGAATATAAGAGAGACATGGAGAAATGTGTGAGATAAGGTGGTAGTATTGATGCTAGCATTGGCAGAACGAGTGGGTAAGGGTAAATGTGAAAGGAAACCAGTTCAGAGAGGCAAAGCCTTGAAGGTAAGTACATGAAGTTTACATCTGATGCACAGTGATATGGAAAACAAGAGAAGTAATTCAGGGCCAGAAGCAGGGTGCAACATGGATTTGAAACTTCATTTCAGATCTCTTTGGCTAGAACCCTTGAATACCTTTTTTTCACCCAAACATCTAGGGTGGCTTGATTAAAAAAAAAAAAAAAAGAAATAACTAGCTTTAAGTTGTTAATGTGTACTTTTGTGCCATTTTCTCTTCTTCCAAAGAAATACAACACTGTTGGTAGGATATTCTCATGAGGTAGAAAGAGTTTGATGTCATCCAAGAGGACATCTTTATTCTTGTAAAAAATGCAAGACAGCTTTCTTACTGGGGCAAGTCTACACTACAAAATTAAGTCAATCTAAGTTAGGTCGACGTACAGCCACTGCAGTAATTACTGTGGTGGTTCATGGGCATACTATGCCCCATCTGTCAGTGGTGCTGATCCTCACCAGAAGTGTTTCCACTGACTTAATTGTGTGGGGCACTGACAGCTGGAGCCATCCTGAAGTCATCTACAGTCGTAGGAGGAGGAGATGATATTGCCTCGTCAAGCGACGAAGATGAGCAATACTCTGGAGGTGATGTTTCCTGCTCAATACTTTCCTTCCTTTCTTCAGTAGTCTCCAGAGGTGGTTCAAATACAGGTGGCACAGATCGTGATGGAGATCTGGTTCTGTTCCTATAGAGTGTAGGGGGCCGGCTGTAACCCCTTGTATAGGCAGACCATGTATCCCAGTTGGGCCATTGCATTGGGAAAGGTATGGGTGGCCCGAACCATGATGGTCCATACCATGATTGTCTATGGTACATGAAGAAAGTTGGGAGGAGAAGACTCTTTCCCTCATCCTCGTCTCTGCTGGAAAATGGTATGGGGGAAGAGAGCCTCGTCAGGTGCAATATACACTGGGAAGGTATCTGTGCCAAACAGCAGCGACTGAGGTGTGGATGTTACATGTATCTCTCTCTGATGACAGTTATAAAAAGACTATCTAATTGTTAAGATGAGCTAACGGTAGGAACTGCTGCGGGCTCTCTCTCAGACCATGGATGGTTCGGAAGAAACTGAAGGGATCTGGTCGCATGTGCGCTGAGCGAGGCACCAACGGCGTAGTGAGACAGGGACAACGCATGTACAAGTCAGACGAGCACTGTTGATAGAAATCTCCAACTGAGGATGCGAGGACGCGCCAACACCTGAAATGGAGCACCCACAGGACACCACTTGAAGTAGTAACATTCAGTACTATGTATGCTCAGAATATTTTATGAGACACTAATCCAGACCCGTTTAGTCAATTTCAAATACTCCAAAATTATAGGTTTTGTTTAAGATGTTTTAGAGTGTTAAACTGTATCTGGATTTCATACCTGCAGCTCCTTTATACTGTGGGCATTCTTTTTTAATGTGGCCTTCTCTCCCACAGATAAAACAACGTTTTTCTCTTAAGTCCCTGTCCTCCTGCCGCTTCCACTTCTCTGTTGACTGCCTGGAAGCCTTGTCTCTTCCTGTTTCCATTGTTGAACTCCCTAGTTTGTTCTTCTGAGGTGTACATAGTATCTTTCCCTCCTTGACGGAGGTATCTTTTTCTGCAGTTTTATTCTGGGTTTCTTTGTCCTCTTTGCTTCTTTTCTCACTGTTCTCTATGTACCTTTGGTTTTTAATATCTTCATGATCATGTCGTCGTCTCAATCTGCAGAAGCAAAACAGTGATGTAAAAGCAAAAAGGCTCTGTCAGTAGATGTAGAAAAGAAACTGTGTGTTAAATAGTTATCTTCACAAGGATTTCTGCGACATGCAACAAAAATGAATTAATGTATCTATCTTTTTCCTAGACATGTATATGGTGGGAAAACCAACATAAAATATTGAGTAAATTTAGTAATTTATATACTTAAGGAAACCGCTGAACTCTAATGGAAAATATGAGCAATAGGTAGTAAAGAAGCACCATACAATAAACTATGGCTAAAAAGCAAGACATATTTTCAATCAAGGTGTCAAACTCTAGTAGTTATTTTCATGGATTTCTAAACTAGCTGTACACATTTTGGCCTTTTTACAAAACCCTGAATCTAAAGCACTCGGTCCACAATTTAATTGGTTTAAATTTGTTCAAATATGAACTGACAGCACTATTATACAAATAAGAAATGTCAAGTCTTAAACGTTGTTTCATATTACACACTATATACACAGAGATAGATCTAAGGAAAAATATTTATGATGTAAAGGTCATAAGCCCCTCGACTACGCATAATACTAAAAATTAAGGAAGAGAATGACGTTAGTTTAGAGCACAGCTGAGCGCTCATGAGCACTCAGAGTTTAGTAGTGTGTTACTGTATACACCTGGAAATTAGAACAGCTCATTTGTCAGCTCCAGAAGGCTTGGGACTAATGTATTGAGTCATATTGACAACTGAGGAGTAACACTGAAATGGCCATTTTCTCTAATAACTTACTGGAATCTTTCATCAACTGATATATCCTTCAAAAGACTTATTTATCAGGTATACTTAACATATTTCGAAAAAGACCACATTGTACAAATACACTATAGTTAATCTTTATTTTAACACTAACTTGGAATCTAACAAAGACTATTTATTAACAATGCACAAACAAGTTTTAATCTTAATACTGTAAACATCTAAAATATTACTTAAGGTGACAACGGCTGCTGTAGTTCATCCACTTAAGAGAAAGGCACTAAGCAAAAAGCTAAAAAAGAAATTTAACAGCGTTAAAATTCTAACAAATGGTGGTAGTTTCAAAAATACTTGTGTTCCAGAGTCACTTGGATGCTTTTGAAAATCACCCTGTATTCTTTATTTGTGAACCACTGCAATGTTACATTTGCGTAGGCCCAGGATGTCTGGGTTCTTAACCTACTCGTCTCAGCAATATCCATTTCCCAATTCACTAATCAAATATAAAATTACATAGCACATGATACTTCAGAGTCTCTGATTACGTTCCTGACTCTCCAATTGCCGATGAAAGTGTGTTTGTTTTTTGTTTTGTTTTTTTTTAAGTTTTTTGAAGGTCTTCAGTCAAACTGGTTCCCCAGAAAACAGGTTAGTTTCTTCAGCTTGGCTAGGAAAATAATGACTGATCACATTTTCCCTTTAAGGAAAGCGCTCTTAAAGAGACAAGCCCTTACTGCAACAGCCCACGTCCTTGGAGCCAGGTTGGTGAAGATCGTCATCTGATAGATGCTGGACTGTTTTCTTCTCATACATTTAAACGATTCTGCTCAAATTTTCCTACTGAAGGGATGAACTCTGATTTCTGTTACTTTTACATTTCTATCAGTAATCCAAGCCCCTTAAACACTGGGCACTCAACTATGTAAATTTTCAGTATTTCTGGAATTGAACATTTAAGAAATTTATACAAATCATTTAGTTTCCCTCCAAGGGACTCATAATACATATGCCTGAGTTAGACTTTTTTTAGGCCATCTAGGCTGTAATGGAACATATTTTCAATTCAGCTCACAACTAAGGCTTTTATTTGATTTCCTCCTATTTAATTTATTTACTGCTTTTCACCATTTTATGATTTGCCATCCTTAACTGGTTCAGTAGCGATTTCTGCATTACCCATCTCAGATGCAAGTTCAGGGAGTTTACCATCTAAAGTCTAGGGTTCCTTAAAATATTAGTTTAGCATTTGTTTCCTATAGTAATGAATCATGACATCTGACTGAACCTTGAATATGTGTACCAAGTCCAGGCAGCCTTGTTCTTGTATGTAAACTGGGCTCTGTTTTTGGGAGCAGGTGTCTAAAATCATGTTGTGGTGCCTTTTGCTTGCTTTTAGGTACCAGTAAACATCATAAAAGGTACCTTTGCCAGGGAGATCCTGGGTTCTATAAATAGAAGCTATTAAACACAACATATAGAAAGTTTTCATGAGCTCTCTCTCCAGCACAGCTAGTCGACTTTGCATTCATATTCTCTCCACTAATGCTATTGCTTTCTAAACCAGAGCAAATATCCCTGATATAGCTGAACAGCACCACGGATGAAATACGTATTTCATAATCTATGAAATAATTTTCCTATACAAAAACACTAAGACATTGAGATAAGTAATAAGAGTGAAAACCCAACAAAAGTAAAAATAAATAAATAAAAATAAAATTCCAAGTGCAACACTTATTCTCAGTTTAATTATGTAAAATAGTCTGCAGTGTCAAGTTACTATTTCTGCTCTAGAATTACTTAAGGAATCCACATTTTAAATAAAGATAAAGAACCTTGTACTACCAAAGACAGACCACCCTTAGAAATATACGTACTTTCTCCGCATGGGACAGTCTTTCATGAAGTGCCCAATTTTACCACAAATTCTGCAGCATCTATCATTTGGGGCCAGCTCTCCTTCTGTCAGTACTTCTGGGTCAAAGAAGTATTCCTAAAAGGAAAGTATGCAGTGTTATGCACTTTTAAAAAAAATTTTTTTTAAAAGACTTAGAAACCTAAACCAGCTATGACTAGGTGTGAGGTCATATCAGTGCAAGCAACTCCCTGAAAGAGTGAAGATAGGTGTGCTTTGTATCACTCTGTAGTGGTACCTGCTGTAGAATCAGGAACATCATTAACTGACCACTGCACTACAAAGAACTCAGTTTAGCTTCCCAGACTTCCTATGTGACAATAAATGTTCTAGTCTCAATGAGAACAAAGTCACAGCCATATTCCACTATGTAATGGGACTGTGTAGGAAGGCGCTGTGGCGTTCCTCGGAGCCTGGGCCCGAGGAAGAGTCACAACGCCCCTGCTGAGCAGATCAGGACCCTGCAGGCCAAATACCTTGGAAGCAGAGGGGCATGGCTAGGACAGGACGGGGAAGTATAAAAGGCCAGCCTAGCAACTCAGTCAGGGGGAAGCTGCTGCCAGAGAAGGATGTATCTGCCCTGAGGCTGCAGTCTGGGCCTAACCCAGGAACTGCAGCTATGTGGAGCAAACACCCCGCCGACTAGAGCCTCCAGGGCCGCCGGGCCCTAGTGGCTGGGAAGAGCTACTCGAGACCGCTGACTGGGAGAAACCCCCTGATGCTGGCCTTGACCTAGAGGAGCTGCCCCCTGACAGGGGCCCACCGGAGCTGCCGGAGCCCTGTATGCTGGAGGACCCACCAGGACCCTGTGACCCGGAGGAGCTGCCATCTGCAGAGCCCCTTTGCCACTAATAGGGCTCTGGGCTGGGACGCGTCCCCCTCCCCCCCTTCCCTAGCCACCCCGGAGGTCCTTGTCTCCTCTGAACCTGCTGCCACAGAGGATACTGAGCTGGGGGCTACAGACGGCTTTGCTAGCTCCACCCCGCCTGAGGGCTGGGAGCTACAGATTCCTTACCAGCTCGCCACACTTGGGGGCCGGGGGCTAAAGACTCGCAAACTGCTAGCTTCTTGTTTTGCCTTAGAACAAGGCGCTGTGGCCTTCCTTGGGGTCTGGGCCAAGGAAGGGTTGCACCGCCCCTTCTGGGCCAAGTCGCCAGCCTATAGACTGCAATTCAGAGCTGTGTAACATAGTTATATGTGAGGGCTTCCTCTAACTGGATCTCTGACGCTTTGGCTGCTGCTTCTTTCTAGGACAGCCTGTTTGCCACAACACATTTCAGACTAAGCTGTCTGGTGTGGATATTGCGATTTACTCCATGCTTGTGCAATGGTGCCCCAACCTGGTTGATGTTTCTAAGTGCTAACACAATATAAGTGTTAAAAAAAAAAAAACAACCCAAAAGTAAAAACTTATAGTTAAAGCAAAAAGAACCACTACAAAAATTACCACTGAACTTTGAAAGGAAACTCTTTTGTTGCCATGCATCAGTAACCAGTAAGTTCTTAACAGAGTGCAATTGTTTTCATGCGAGCCATGTGTGAAGCTTCATAGTAGGTACAGGGCTCAAACACACCCACTCACCCTCTGCGTTGGTATTTCTATCTTCTAAAGACACTTACCATTTTTGAGGGATATTCTTTAGGAAATCCTTTTACTGGGGTACCAAATACCCTTCTACCATTGATAAAAGCCTTCATTATAAAATTTGTCACTAGGAAGTAAAAGAAAAAAAATCAATTGTTTAAATAGAACAAGATCCTCACCAGTTTTGTAGAATGTTTGTAGACCAGGTAACTTACTTTTTCTTGATAAGCCAGCTCCAAGATTGTGGTTCAAATCAAAGGGATCTGAGTGAAGAATATTGTAGGTATTACTAAAGTGCATATGAATGTGAACTATGAACAAAACTGATTAACATGAGCACAAACAATCCAATGTTGCTATTTCTGATGCAGAATCAATACACTGAAATAGATTTCTCTGTATACTGAAAGAGGACATATTCCAAAGACTAAGAATCTCAGCAGTCCAGCTATGAACCAAATAGACTGAAGTGTTGAAAAAGAGCAATTTTTAAAGGTGAGAGGAAAAAACCCTTCTGTCCAAGTCAGATGGGCTAGAAAACTAATGTCTGCATTGACAAGATTTCCCGTATATAGATAGACCTGATGTAACAAAGCACTTAAACGTTGGGTGAATTTAAATTAAATTTACTTCAGTAGGATTGCTCATAAACATCAAAGCTAAGCATGCATGTAGGTACTTTACTAGATTAGGGTTTGGGTCTTCTAACAAAAAGGAACTGATTTAAAACAACGCATTGCATTCTTGCAACATTCTGTATAATTAACTGAAGAAATGCTTAAGACACTAAGTAGACAGCTAATATTTTCTAAATAAGGGACATAAGCACTAAGAGTTGGAGTAGAAGCAATCTAAAAATCAAACAAATTCTAAAGAACCAGGGAAACGTCACACTATGGACTGAATTCCAGTTTTCTTAGCCATTCTGATAGCCAGCCCTCAAACAAATATAATTCTCACAACACAATCTGTTCTGCAAAAAAACAAAATAATGTGTAAAATTTGTTATTCAACTTTATTTCAGTTGAAAAATAAGAGCTAAATTCTGAGCCTACTGAAGGCAAATCGGGGTTTTGCCTCTAACTTTTGAGGAGCCAAGATTTCACTCAAAGCATTTAGGAGGACAGGTTCCTAATCCAGCAGTATGAAAGCGAAAAACATGTGGGAACAGCAGATTTTTTTTAAAATGGGTTTTAAAGCAATTTCATACATAAATGAGCTCTGTATTAACTCCTACAATACCTTCAATAACAATATATTTGGAGGTCCACTGCTTCTTGAAAGTTGTAAGCAGATTTTTTCTCCTGATGCAGATAACATGTTCTTTGAAATCAAATTCTTCTGTGTAGAAGCGGAGAAGTCCCAGCCATAGCTCCCCAATAGATTCAGTGTTTGTACCATAGTCTGGCCAACAGGCTGGCTGGAAGTTAAAGAAAAATATTTCTTGTTCTGATATTCAGCAATGCAGCTAGATTAAGTAAATGCACATTCATAATTTCGAGTGTCAAATTACACGTAATTGTGGTTATACACAAGCATGGTTTAGAGTTATTCTAAATCACTTTCCATCCTTTTATAGCTTAAAGGTTAATATTCATAATTAAATGTTGCTGTTTAACTGGTTAGTGGGTATTTTTTTAGTGTTAACATTAGCAATACTTTTTTTTTTTTTTTTTTATAACCAGCATAATGGATCTGTGTTTTGTTAATTTATGTTTAGGCTGGGTGCCCCTTCAAGTCAAAGTTATTCTACTGAATGTAAGCAAACAACGAGAGTTCTGTGGCACTTTAAAGACTAACAAATTTAATTTTTGTAGGCATAAGCTTCCGTGAGACTCAGCTCACTTTGTCAGATGCACAGGTAGAATGAACCTCTGCATCTGACGAAGTGAGCTGAGTCTCACAAAAGCTTATGCCTACAAAAATTAAATCTGTTAGTCTTTAAACTGCCACAGAACTCTCGTTGTTTTTCCTGTATACAGACTAACACGGCTACCCCTCTGGAACTGTTCTACTGAAGAGTTATGTCACCTAACATGAGGTGGGGAAGAAAGCAGCAGTATGGTACATCAGAAATTATTCTTTAATAAATCCGAAATAATTACTGTTGAATGCAAAGCATTCAGGTTTTGCAAAAAAAATTATTCACAGGAACATCAGTCTCATGTACTATATACAACCAACTATGTTATGGTAACTTGACAGCACAAGATAATGAAAGATGTGTGAAAATCTCCATTTGTCATATCATTTTAAATGAACGGCTTTATCTCCTATACTGCCTTGGAAATCTGCCTTGAGTGTTTTAATAAAATTAGAGACTTTCATATTTTGGAAGATCTTTTGTATTTTATTAGGCTAAGCCAATAAATATGAATATGTACAGTTCTGCACAAAAGTTTCCTGGCATGCCTTTTACAAATAAGATATTCTGCTTTCAAGTTTAATGCTTGGCTCTCTGTCTTGAGTAACGTTATTCTTTTCTCCTCCAAACAAAATATCATGTCCTAAGGCATGTCTTGTTATAACAATATTTGGCTTTGACATTTAACATTTGACACATTTAAATATTTGACATTTAACAGCTGAAAAATATTTAGAAAATTCAATTAAGAACATTCTCAGCATAGTTCTAAACATTTTTAGATTACTAAAGCAAGATGCTGAAGTATCGCTTCACAGTTAAAAAGCCTGACATAGCTGTGTCCAATAATACCTGACACTTTATATAACTAAATGATAAGGAAAGGACAAGTCATCTTTTTTGGCCCATGTGTAAAACATATGAGCAAATGTCATTGTTAGTAACTAGCTTTTATGTTAATCTGCATTTTCTATTACATGTCTTACCAGGAGGTAGTTTCACTTCGCAAAATAATGCAGGTTTCAGTTTAAAATAGTTTGAAGTTTCACTTTGCAAAATAATGCTATATCAGAAAACTAAATATAAAAGACTCACCAACTCATCTATTCTGTCAAAGAAATAAACATTCCAACCATCAACTAAAATTTCAGGTTTCTTTGGCTCCTTGTAGATCTAAGAACAGAATGGTTAACTAGTTAGAGCACAGCTGTTCAGACTTGATGATTTGGAACACTATTTTGGTCAATAGTGCACCAAAAAATCTAATTGGTACCAATCAATTTCTTGATATACGGTACCTCTTGAAGAACAGGAATGACTGGTGGATTTCGCTGCTGAAGAAAATAAAGCACCATAAGAGTATATGCATAGGAGGACAGGCTACCTCTAGATGCATCTCCAATGTCACACATCTGGAAAGAGAAAAGCTAATTATAAAACTCTGTACTATGGGCATTATTACTTCCAGAGTGCCTGAAGTGTTACTCACCTTTGTAAAGACTTTCATTGTGTAACACAGATATCTTACTCTGGGATCAATGGCTGCATAAGAGGACAAGAGTCTTGTATTATGCAGGGCCTGTAAATAGATAAGGAAGTCAAGTACGGGAAACAGAATATGAGGTGGAAAAAAGTGGTAGTTAGTGAAAGCCTCTGATCAGGGAGGCTTTGAAAACATGACATCTCTAGTTGGGAGGAGCAGGGACCTAGAATGATTCACAGCCACTTGGCCTGAAAGGCTTGCATATGTATAAACATGCACACATGCGTATATAAATGTGTGATCACATACACTTTCACCTTATTTACAAGTTAAACTGTAAAGTGCACTGAATTCAAAGCAAACAGTGCAGCTATTATGAGCTCAGCAAAATAACTTATGCAGATATGCACATTAAAACCTATTTTATTCAGAAAGAAAGGGTTCATCAGGAGAGGAGTTACCACTCTGCTGAGAGCTGCTTAACTAGTTCCTTAACTTTCATTTGCTCACAAACAATATGAAGAAGCATCCAAAAGATAATACCTCAGAACAGTAAGCATCAACCTACCACTGTTTCCAAGGCATGTGGTAACACATAAATTCTGGGGTAGTTCGTAAATCTTTTCCCCCCCCCCAGAAATGCAAACACTACCAACTGATGCATACAGATGGGTAACCTAAGAACAGACTTTCATCATAGCAAGCGTTTAAAATATCTTCCCATGGTTCACCTCTGCTGATACAGACACTTAGGCTATGTCTACACTGACAGCAGCAAAGTCGCCGCCGTCAGATCGATTTATCTGGATCAACTAAGTGATCAGTAAAGACCCGCTCAGTTGATCCAGAAGTCCACGCTGTTAATCCACCCCGCAAGTGGCGTAGCACTGTGTCAACAGGAATGCGGTTCCTGCTGGCGCAGTGCAGTGAAGATGGCGCGCAGAAGAGAAGCACAACGGTCAACGGGAGTTACACATGTTTTCTGCATAGTTTGCGTAACTACCGTCGACTGCTGCTGAATCGCCGGGGTAAGTGTAGACCAAGCCTCTGGAAGGTTTTTACTGCTTGGCATTAAAACTTACTTTTCCTTGCTGTTTCAATGAATTTGCTTTTGAAGTTTAGAGTCACTGATTGAAAACATTTGGCCAAGTACTTAGGACATAAATTTTGCTTCCATGGAGAACGTAACAAGTCAGGCAAGTTGAGGTTGGAACCATTCTCAAAGTGCTACTGACAGGATCACCTGGCTTTTCACAAACCAGACAAAATAGCCGAAACCCATTTTCAGGGTTTGAACCTGAGAGTTATAAAAGGCTTATGTGGCCAGATTTGAATCTGGTAAAAGATATATTTCCAGCTAATATTTTCCTCCTTTCACTAGCCTAATTCTCCAGAGCCTAGCATGCAGTGGAAAACTTATTTTATGGGCGATAAGACAGCCCTGATCTCTTGACAATCCCTACACTTAACACACGCAGTGATGGTCTTCTCCCTGCTCAGAATCTTAATCCTTTCCCTGCCAGTCCTACAAAAGGAGCAAGATACCCCAAAACACTGATGTTTGCCATTATTAAACTAACTACTTTTACTTAACAGAAAATGGCTGATCTGCCTCCTTTGACTTCACCCAGAAAGAGTCAAATGGATCTAAAAATTAACTGGAATATATAATTTATGATCATTATCTTACCAGTGTGTTATATAAACTGATGTCTACTTCAAGACCACTTCTGACATGGAAGAACTTGACAATTGGCACTTTAGCAGTTGTTATGGGCAAGACATTTCTTAGACCTAGAATGGAATATTTAAGTTTTGGCTTTCACTTTAATACAACAACGGTATCAAAAATACTAACAAGGGCTTACAATAAATGCAGTAAATTTCTTTAAAAGCCTGTGAACAGACATCAAAGCTATATTTTAACTCTACATATATTAAGAGTATAAAATATAAATTAATTTAATATTGATTTTAGACACTTGTCAGAAACATTATGAATCTAATAAAATGAGTTTTTATTTAAGATTAGCTGAAACTAAATTGTTTAAATAACTAAATAGCAAAAATACTTACCTAGTAAAGAGTGAGTTAATAATTTTAAAATACTTATGAAATCCTCATAAAAAAGCATTAATGTGATCAATGTAACAATATATTCCCATAAATAAACTGTAATATCTAGAATGTGCCACCTTCAGCACTGCCCTTCAGTATTAACTTATCCATTGTTTGTTGACATGTAAATACAAAACTATAACCATTGTCTGAAGGGTCAAACTTCTAACTTAGGACTTGTTTTCACATATGTTATTAACACAGTATCAAAGTCTAACTTACGCCTGGTCCTATAACCCTTAGAACCCTTCAATGGGCCTAGTCATGCAAGATCTACAAATGTTCACATCTAAGTACCCAATCCTGCTAACACTGAACTCTTTAGTGCCTTAATTATCTTAATGGTATCTATGACTTATACTCCTGAACCTTCTCACTCCATAAATAGTTTGCAAATTCATGTACACAAAATTACCAACTCTTATTTTTTTAGAAAGGTACCTGAATGTTTCTTCAGAACTCTTGCTAATTCTTCAATTATTCTTATGCAATCAAGTCCCTGAAAAGGGGAGGGGAGGGGGAAGATTTCAGTGCACTGATGATGTTTTGTGCTGATCACAAAATTCTAGAAAAGCTATGTATAATTATTACTATTGGAAAGTCTCCTAGCCAAGCCATTTCGGCCAACATGCCTTTCATTGCCTGTCATTAGTCTTAAAGCCATATCATTAAAAAGATAGCTAAATTGTGCACTCAGCAACATTCATACCTGATGCTTTCAAAATGCGGAATATGTTAAAGTCAACACTACAGGATATCTGAATGTTCTTAAAAGGATTTATAAACTTGCACTTAAAACATTTGCTAATTTGTATCAGACTAAAAGGAAGACTTGCTTCTTTCTCACCCATCTTTTTTTTTCTCTAGCTTAACATGCATGCATCAACACTATGATGCTGAACCAGATGGGTCTCATTCATTTCCATTTCAAACAATATTAATACTTCACTGCAGAGTCCATGAATAAGCTCAGGAGTAAGGGAAGAAATTCTTAAAATAGATTAGCTGAAATAGCAACAAGAGGAACCTAGAATACTAACCAATTAATTTTGTTGGTAGAAGTTCTATTTACTTTTTCAGCTATTATGCAAGTCCTTCTTTCAAAACGATATCAAGAGATAGTGGTCATAGCAACAATAGCTGTATATATGCAGTATACCAGTACAAGTTATACATTTATATAAAAGTGCTTTAATTCTACCTCAGCAGTTTCCAGTCCATCAATTGTCATACAAATATCAAGGTCACTTTGTTTGAAGCCAAAGCCATTTTTTGATGAGCCAAACAAATTCAACCTGGTTCCTGTAAAGGACATATTAGAACCACATGACACATCAGTCCATTTTTAATAGGCAGGGTCTGATTGGACCAATACTGAACACCACTTTTCTGTAATAATGGATTTTACCCAGAATATTTATTAAATATAGGACATATTCCTTGATTTTCAATGGATGATAACAAGTGTACAGTTACTGATCTAATTTACTAAATTTTAAGAGTAATAAGTAAAAGGCATTTGTATCAAAACCATAACTAAATCATACATCTTTCTTTCAGCAAAACTTTAATCATTTTTGGTATTAAGAGAAAAGGTTCACAAACAGTAGAAAAGCAAACTTATTTTAAAAGGATCATTGTCAATATGTATGTTTGGAAATTGACTAAGTCTAGCTTCAGGTAAATCACTATTTAAACAGTATATCCTGAAATTTTCTTCTCCCCCCATTTTCTTTAGAATAAAGGGTTCTCTGCTCTCTTACTAATATTTAAAGGGCTCTTTTCAGCAATGAAGAAACTGAAGACAGAGAGCTATGACTATGCATGAGGTGCTGAAAAACGCACCAGCATAAATTTCAAAATCCCCACTTCCCCCAGTTCCTTTCAGTTATTCGTAGGTGTTGTTTATAGACAGAGTATGTACAACATTTTCATATTTCAATTTGATTTACAAGATGACAATATCCCTCTGTCTCTTTTCTGGCTTTTGTTTGTCCCATTTAATTTTTGAGCAACTTTAATAACCTGCAGTGGCCCAGGGAGCAGGTGCTATGGAGATAGATTTTTAGTTTCCCTGTAGGGGTCTGAGTAGTAAGGAGGATTTGGGTTGGAATAAAGAGCGTGGAAGTACTAAATCAGCAACATGACAACCTTCCACTCCCTCTACTGACAAGCCACCAGTCTGTTAAAAAATGAAAAGATTAAATATAAAATTTAGGATAAATTTGAAATTAATATATTTATTGGCTTTTCATAGATTCCAAGCCCAGAAGAAAACATGATCATTTAATGGGGTTTCCTGTATAACTACGATATTCATAGTGTTTGAGTACCTCATAAAAACAATACATTTTATCTCATGTCACCCCTCTGAGGTAGGGAAGAATCCTCATTTTACAAATTGGAATGAAGACAGTGATTAAGAGATTTACCCAGGAACAAATTAAGTGATTAACTAGATTATCATCATTAGGGTTTAAGCTAAATCCTGTGAGGATCTGGATAAGTGATACAAAAACTCTTCTCAGGTTAAGTCTTCAGTCAAAGATCCCACATCCAGCCTGCATGCAAATTTGGCAAGACTATGAACTGAAGCCCAGGTGGCCATCAGATATATTTCCAGAAATGGAAACCATATCTGTAGTCTACTGAGCTTTGCTGATAGCCAAATGTTAAGTCTCTACTTTAGAATACTCCAAAAGCAAATTGCTTTCCTGGCCCCATGCAAGAAAAGTCTCTTGGATTTTCTGATGACTGCCTGTGATATACAGGCAGTACATTTTTCTTTGTATACTGAGAATAAGGGCAGAAAAATAAAGCTATATCTTAGATGAAGTGAAAGGAAGGGGATACTTTTGGCCTATGCCACTGTTTCTCAACCTTGAGATCAAGATTACAAGGTGAACTGCCAGGAGTTTTAGAAAGTTTGTAATAGTCTTATGAGAATGAATACAATGACTTAAACCATGAAACTCAACTGATGAATTTGAGACTAAAATGCTAGTTATAAAACAATTTTATTATAAAATGGTGATTACTGGTTTCTTAAATGGCTGTTATTCATTCCTGTTGATGTCATGAACTTTTGACTATTTGTAGAGCCCTGCAAATCTGCGGATATTCACTTCATATCCATGGGTTGTGTTTGCGGATCATGACAGGATGTGGATCCAAATTTTATATCTAGGGCCCTGCAAATCTGCGGATATCTGCGGACCATGTTTGTGGATCATGGATCAGATGCAAATACAAATTTTGTATCCGCACAGGACACTAACTATTTGTCACCAACAGGATGTAATAAAATAAAAAGCTGACATGTTTTTTTAGCTCTTTTTTGGGGGATTTTTTTTTTTTTTTTTTAAGAAACAGCACAAGCTCAAGGAGGCAGGGCATAATGTATGAGGTGGAGGCATCAAGCTGTAACAGTGAGTTGAGATTCCAAATTAATTTAAGATCACATAGTAGAAACTTAAGCAACTGACAGACTATATTAAGAAGTTTAAATTAGCTAACTTTGTTCTTTATACTGGTACAATGAAATTGTTGAAAATACTAAAAAAGTGAAACTTTAAAAAATATATTAAAAAAATTAAATATGAGCATGAAAAGAAGCTACACAGTTACCTGGAAACTCTTGTCTGATGAAGCTTTCCAGATTTTGCCGAATATGTTCACGAGCTTGATCCTCTATAATATTTGGAGCAAAATCCTCTTTAAAAAAAAGGCAGAAACACACCAATTCAGGCAAAACAATATGTAAAAATATTGCCATAGTTAAGTGACAGGAAGGAAAAAAAGAGGGCATGGAGGTGGAAGGGGAAGAGATGGAGGAGCAAGTGGAAGAAGAGAATACTGAGACAAAGAAGAAATATATTATTAGGAATAATAATATATTAGGAAAACAGTACATTTTGTCTGGTCAGAAATGAAGAGTGCCATATTAAAAGCCCAAATAAGTGGGAGGAAATGATTTGAAAAATCTGAAACCAGCATTTTGTTCGTTGTAGAAATCTGTTGCCTTTGTTCATTCAAACAGCAGTTTCTGGTAATGAGATACAAAATATCACACACAGAACCACACTGAAGAGTGTCATCCAACATTTTTAGAAAATGGATGTTCTACACTTAAACTCTGAAGTCTACATGTAGATGCATAAATTTCATGAGTATCAAATATCCAGCAGCTTTCACTGACTCCATGTTTAGTTCAAGCTTCTATAGTCAGTCATGAGTTCAGTCTACAACTCTGGATTTTTTCCTCTCTTCTGAGATACTTGTAACATTCATAAGTCTAAACTGTATCAGGTAAAATTTAGCAATTAAACTAGTCTACTGTTAATGTCATTACCCTATGGAATCTCAGTTTTACTAATTTCAAAACCCAGCTCCACTGATGCTGTTGATCTAAGAGAATTCCCTAAAGTACTATTAAAATCTATCAAACTAATTAATATTTTCCACAAACATATTGAAAGAGTGCTATATTGATGACTTACTGTAACATTGGATGCAAACTTGATCTAAGATATTTGAAAACTTGGGTGTCAATGCTGGCAAAGGGTCTAGCTCAATTTTTTTGAAGTCTTCTGGACAATCCCTCTTTAGATGACCTTCTCGTTTGCATAAGCTACATACAACTGTTGGAGACTGTGTGAATAGAAAGCAAGACATTTTTTTAAATCTACGGCTCTTTAATGAATCAGAACTGTACTTAGATATATGTCCTAAACTGTAAGTAATACTTTCTGGTGGTTAGATGTTAAGAGCTTACCTTGCCCTTTGTGAAAGCAGGTTTATTAAATTCATAAAACAGCTCAGATTCCATAAATTGTCCTATTGATATGCTCTCTTCACAAAGGCTTCCTTTCTCTATAGTATCCTCTTCATTCAAATCTACCCTTAGAGATGCATCTACATTTTTCCCCAGCTCTGTTTCTTCATTTTTAACAGGGATGGACAATTCTTCCTCTTCCTCAGACAGTGCATCTTCATCCCCAGATCCAGTGTAAGTATTGTCCAGCTCATCTTCAGCAGCCACAATATCACCACATTCTGTTTGATTTATGATAAAACTCTGTTCTCCCTCCTCTATCTCCTCCTCATCATCTGAGTTATTGATTTCAGATATCTGGTCCTGTAATGAAGGTGCAAATTTGTTCAGGGAATCATCCAGTTCATCAGTCCCCTCTGTGCTCTCCTCATCCATGTCAGCCTTATCATCGAGTAGAACACTGCACTCTAAACCAAACTCATCACTCTCTGTGACTACAGTGCTCTGAAAACCTTCAGAGTCTGAAATACTGTATGTTTCAATATCATGCTCACTTGCTGGAATAGGGAGCTCTTCATTTTCACCATCTTCATCCAAGCCTTGATCGATAACTATCGTATTTTTCTGCCATTTCTTATCTTGGTCAAGTTCTTCCTCCTCCTCCTCCTCATTTCCGCTTTCTGTCTCTTCACAGCTTGGTTTAAAGTCCTCATTGTCACCAGAAATAATCTCTTCAATTACACAGTCTGAATCTTCATGGGCAATTCCCAAATGTCCAATGTTATCTGCCAATTCTTCTTCAGTCAGGCTTTCAGAGCCAAACACCTTTGAAGGATCAATTGTTTGTGCCTGAGGCGTGTCTATACTTATGTTAACAATATTAATGCAATCAGCTGCTACCACTTCCCCCATTTTGTCATTTACATTTTGCATATTAGTAGCATCATGCTTTATGGCATCCTTTTCAGGTTCTAATCTTTGTGATGTCTCCTCATTGACATTCAAAGGCTTTTTTTGGCTGGATTTTGTATGTTTTTTGTGGGGCAAAGCAAAATATTTGTAAGTTGCCCTTAAGCAGTGAAGAATATATTCATATACTAGCTGACTGTTTAGCGTTCTTGCCACATTCCTCTTTACTGAGTAAGGATCTGGAAGAAAGAAAAAAAAAGCAATGAGCTAACTCAGTACAGAAGTCTATAACTTCATTGATTAATATAGTTATTCAGAGAGGTAAAGATAGGTTTGATTTAGGGATGTGACAGGATAAACGCTTAAACGGTGAGCAGCATTCTCACCGTTTAGCAAATTAATCAAACGTTTAAGCAAGCGCCCAGCTGCTGCGGCTCAGAGATCATGTGCTGGGGGCAGGAGTTACTCATTCATTAACTGAGTAACTCATTTATTAACACAAATCATTAACTCCCCAAATCAATAACTGTCCCAGTCATCAACACAACTGCCCCAGTCATTAACTCTTCGTCATTAACTCATTCACTATTTAAATGAGACTTTTTAAAAATCAGACTTTTTATGCATTTTAACCATTCTTAACCATTTTATTTTCACTTTTAAACAATTAAAACTATTTATAAAGCTGGTATGTAGTGTGTGTCATTATTTAAACTTACAAAGGGAGAAGGTCATTGCAGTAAATGAGCAAACACTTAACACAGTCTGACCTACACACCTTTTGGTCTCCCCTTCCAGGGAACCAAACCCATAGGATTCTGCTTAGCCTCCCTTCTCCCCAACTGAACATCAGAGTGGAAAGAGCTCACAGTTTAACTGTTTAAACTTCTAAATATACAACGTTTAACAGGATTGCTCATTAACCGAATTTTTACATCCCTAGTTTGATTTGTTTTGTCTTATAATATTTAGATATATTGTCAATTAACTTAATACACTGTTTTAGAACGCTATACTATGTGGAGGAAACTGTTAACACATTTAATGGTATCACACAGAAACATATTGCTGAAACTGTTTTTCCTACATATCCGACAGCATACTTGGTAAGTCAGAGGACCTATAAATCTTGACAGACTAAAGGTACCTTCCACAGCAATGCGCTTTTTAGGCCAGTCCTTTGATTCACGAGACACTGCTTCTTTGAGTCGTATACTGATGACCAGATCAGTCAAATTAAACTCTAGTGCATAGAAGCGAAGCAGTTCTACCCAGAGCTGCCCAATTGGTGCTGAACACTGGTGTCCTGAATCAAACACTAAGGGAACCTGTTAATTAGAAAGCAAAAGCTTAAACCCTCAAGTTTTAAGGTATATGAAAAACCCCTTTTTTGGGCAGAAAAATTATTCTGCCAATCTAAAACTTGCATTTCATTGACACACATACAGTCACTGATACCTACATGCACACACAGAATCAAGTAAAAATGCAAAGTAACATTGTAAGTTTTTAAATAAACTTGTAACTTAAGTGTTACAATGGTGTGGAAGAAAGGGAAGAATAGGTCACAATGATAATATTGTAATGAAGCCATAACAGATAATTCAATGGCTAGAAATTACCTTTGCAACAAGTGTTCAGGTCTCAATGATAAAGATCAATATTCTACCCAAATAAGGGAACTACAATACAGAGTTAAATACACATTTTACAGCTACATAAAAGGACAATTTAGAGAGATAGTTACCTTAATTTACACTAACACCTCAAACTCTTTTAATCAAATTTAATAATAGTTAGACAGTGACATTTATGATTATGGCTAAGATTATAGTGAGTGTGTATTTAATAAAAATGTTCTTGTGGTATAATTAATACATTTCAAAGTGAGCGTTTCAGAGCAGAAAAACTCAGTTAGGATGAAGGATATAGCCTCATCAAATGCAAATAATTTTTCAGAACGAATCATCTTGTATATTAAATATTCAGGCACAAAACATGCACCTCAAGCAAGAAAGTGAAGCAACGGACAGCATATTATATAGTTTAGAATGTTTTTGGATATTTATTCTGCCAATTCTGAAAGTCTGGCCTCTTTGGTTGCAGTTGCTTCTAAGGGTGAACAATCAATTATTTGCCATGAAGCAAAAGACATTGTGGATACTGAGATTAACTGCTAATCCACTGATATTATGACAAATTGTTGACATTGTCTTTTAATGTACATTATACTTTTCATTAGATTAGTCCTGTTTAGATGGTCCTAGTTTTTACAGCTATAAATTATCTTATTTTGTAAGAATTTGGTTTACATGAATTTTATAACAACTCAGATTTATAAACCCAGCACAAATGATTTTAAAGATTCCTTATTTTTTCTATATAAAGACTGCCTAGTATTTTACCAAATAAGATCTTTTTAGCAAAGAGAACGGAGCAGTTTAGGCTTAAAAAAATTATATTAGCCATTATTGGATTAAATTTATGTAACTTCTGTATTAACAGTCAACTGTGAGATTAGAATTGAATTTATACAATTATGCTATTTTTAAAAAAGAGCAATGTTATTAGGCTATAAGAAAAATAAAGAGGCATTAGTAGTAATTATCCTGCAACAACAGTTCAAAATTAAGAGCTATTCGTTTGACATAGTTAAATTTGAATTTTGTAAACTACATTTGTCCCCTGGTTTAACAGATATTATTAACCAAACACTGTGACTCTGGGAGGTCTTAGTGCCAAATGGCTGAGGGCACAGGGGTGCATAAAGGTTAGAGATCCCCTGGTCTGGTATCTACATACTGGTTCATTGAAGTGTCATGTAAGGTCTCTATGATGATCAGTGTAACACAGGTTATTGTTAATCACAGCAAGATGTGTGTATAGATAATATGTAAGGAGTTAGGTACATATACACTGAAAATTATGTGCTTAAGGTCTGAGTTAAGGCAGTTCACAAGAAGGTGATCAACATATTCCTGCCAGGCAAGAAGGAAGAGATGCTTATCTCTGGCTGGCTGATTGAGTGTATTATGTATTGCCTGCTTCACAAATGGAAGTCTATCTATAATTTAAACCCAATGCTAATCAAGAGATTGCAAAAACCAACAACAAAGGAGCACAAAGGAAAAAACAGCAGGAAGAGAGGAGGGGAATCTGTTTACAAGTTAAGGCAATAGATTTTTGGATTATAACCGTAGACACAGAAACTGCATCCTTCACCCAGGAGACAAGCTGATGGCATGTTTCTCTTACGAACACAGGATCACAGCCAACTTTGCTGCTAAAAGCTGAGAGAGATTGCTTTTGGGGTGAAACAACCTTTATGAGATAGGAAAAATGTCTTGTTAGTTCAATTTAGGCCCTAGTAAGTATTTTATGTTATTTTAATATGTAAAACTTAGTTTCCAATATTTCTGCTTATTATCATTTGCAGCTCTTTTTTTAAGTAAACTTATTTTCACTATAAACAAATCTAAGTGTTGTGTGCTAAACTGAGCTGTGGTCTAAGGAGCAACTAGTAAGCTGTGATGTACTATTCCTTTGGGAACAGCAGGTCTGGTAATTCTGTGAGTCTCCAGTGGTTTAGGGACTGGACATTGCAGGCAGATGCTTGGAGGACTTGGGTGTTGGAGTGTGCCTACCACTAACCTGTAAAGAGAGAGTGGGGCCTGTGGTGGCCTGGAGGGAAAGCATGTGTTGCCAGTAGCTGATGGAATCAAAGAGTGATCCATAGTGAGCATAGAAAAGTTTTCCTCATGCTAACGGTAAGAGGTAGGAAGGTGCCTCAAAACGCGGGGTATCCATGGCAAGCATCACAAATACCTTAAGACTTAGAATTACTTTCCCATATCTCCTATTAGTTGTTACATTTGTCCTCAGGTGCTAGGAAGTCTCATACACAACAGATAAACAGCCACTGAATTAGAGACAAGGTTAATGAGGTAATATATTTTATCACCACCCACTTTGTCTCTCTAATATCCTAGCACTGACATGGCTGTAACAACACTGCATACAGCCACTGAATTATGCAGCTTAGCTTTGCAATACAAAAACAATTTTACTTTACTTAAAATAAAGATAGAATGTCATTGCTGATAGTAGCAGGAATGACTTCTAACTTACTATCTGAGGTAACTGAAATGGTACAAACCTTGCCCTTTTTAGGAGAAGCTTCTTTTGGAGAGTCAGTATTGACAGCAGGATTATACTCCCAGACCACGATATCATTCTCAACCTCTTTAAGGTTGAAGTTCATTAATTTGTTTAATGAGAATTGTCCAATCTGGAGAGAGCAGAGGGAAAGAGGAAAAAACACTGTAAATGTTTTTTATCTGAAGGATTTCAAACCAACCTCTTCCATAGAATCATCCAGAAAAAAGTCAGTATTTTAAAGATGAACGAAAATCATCATATACTATACCCATAATAAAGATTGGCTTACTGAATTGTCATTTAATAGAGTTCTTTCCCCCACGCCCCAGTTAATCTGTTTTCTGATTAAATGTCACTGATTCGCAGTACAACTCCATTAGTAGATTTTCAAGAGGAGAAATTACACCCAATATCCATCTAGTTATGATTTATATTTGTAATCTTTATTTTGTTAGAGGTTCCATCACAAGGTACCTTATTGGCTTTAAATGCAATTATACACACAGATGGATTTTGATTCTTTAACCAAGAATTCTTTATCCACTTGTATGTAAATGACAAGTGTGTACAGAATTCTGAAATATGCTAGTGGTGAAATAGATCAGTGTTTGAAGAAGACTATTATAAACCTAGGGTAAACTTTAAGTGCTTAAGTCCCATTTAAAAGTTACTGAGTTGTTTTTGAAAATTTTACACATTTGATACCACCTTAATCATTCCCCCTTGTACGCAAGCACTGTGATACAGTCTTTAATTATACGATTGCATATTATTTTTTTCCGCAGGACCTCCGCCCCATTCAATGCACAGTATGAACCTGCACCAGGGGTGAATCAAGATTGTGTAGCGAAGTAGATGGGGCCAACACACTGACCAACGGGGAAAACAAAATAGTGAATAGCTGCTCATTGAGGGCATGTCTGCACTACAAACCTAGCAACCTACGTTAGGTCAACTTACAGCCACCACAGTAATTACTACAGTGGCAGATGTCCACACTATTCTCCTTCTGTTGGTGGTTTGCATCCTAACCAGGAAAGCTTCCACCAACTGAAGAAGGGCAGAATGGGGGACTAAGAGCCAGGGCTCTCAACTCTGCACAGCTCCCAGCCGGGAACCCAGCTGCCCCAGGGTCCCAGTCACTTGGGATCCTCCCCCATCCCTCCCAGCTAGGAGCAGGGTCCCAGTTGCCCGGGGTCGTCGGAACATTGCTCCCAGCTGGGAGCAGCCCTGCTTCCCATGCGGAGTGGAGAGCTAAGAGCGTGGGAGGGGTGGCAATTGGGCTCCTCTAGGTAGCAGCATGGCTTGGAGCAGCAGCCCAGCTGGGGAGCTAGCTGTCTGGAGCCGTGAAATTGACAAGTATGACAGCCAACAGCCAATGTAATAGCAGTGTCTACACAGACACTGGGTCGGTCTGACTACATTGACATAAGTCCTACACCTCTCATTGAGAGGTTTTTATTATGCTGGCATAGAAGGGGAGTTACATCAGTGGGAGAAGCATTTCAGTGTGTTCACCTCCACTGTTTGTTGACAAAAGCTGATTTTTGTTGACAAAAAACTGTAGTGTAGACCAGCCCCAACTCTCCTGTGCAAGTGATAGGCAAGAAACGGGCAGGTAATAATTAAGTTATAATTATAACAAATAGCTCTAGGAAAAAATCACTCATGTTGATAATACTTAAATAGCACATACCCATGATCCCAAATAAACAGGCAGAAATGGCTCTTTCCTTTGTTGCAGAAAGAAAATGACCATTAAAGCAAAAACGTAAGATGGTAAACCTCCTTCTTCAGGACGATCGGCACAGCACAGCTATAAAAAAATTGAAACACGTTAAAATTTCTCTGCAGCAAGCATTTTATTACATATAGTCTTTTTTGGTATCTATCATCATTCTCCCATTTGCAAAACCATCAGTCAATTTAAATACTGTAAAAGAGAGAGAAGATTTATATAGCTATTCTGTCCCCATGTTGTGGGATGTGTTTGGTTCTAAAGGATTTCATGTAGTCATTAAAATCACAGCCAGTGCTCTAGTATAAGACTACTGAAATCACTTTTCCTATATGCATTCCATTTTGATAATTTTCCAGCCATATTAGCTATTGATTGTATGCAGTGGTTGGGATTTTCAATGAGGGTGAAGGGAAATTGAAAGTCAGTGAGTTCTGGGCATAATTCTCGTCAGCTCCTTTGATAAATTGCTCATTTTCAATTTAAAGAGTTATGGTATAATAAATTCAGAATTGAGACTTATGTTTGTACTATAATCTTCTCAAGCTATTTCAGAAATCAAGACAAAGTGGCATACAGTATATGGTATGCATACCGAGAGTGCTGTCTAACATTATACACAAAGATGACTGTTATTTATGACTTCAAACTTCACTATTTTAAAAAGACTCGCTATATGAAACAAACATACTCTACCTTCCTTCAATACATACCACCCTTGCATCATATACGTAAAGATTTCACTCATTTTGTCCAAATGAGCTCTTTTAAATTTGTTTTCATTAATGTAAAATGTGAAAATTACCTCATTTGACAAATTTTAAGCATTCATTATAAATAATCTGGACAGTTCAGCAAACATCTCCCCTTTCTATGCACTTGAGGCACTTTGCAGCTGATACTCAGGTGCAGAGAAGTTGGGATTTAATATGCAATTTTAAAAAAACTAACAGATGAACATATGCATTACCAACGTATTTATAAACTAAAAGTGTTGCTATTAATGTAGTTAGATTCTCATCAAGTGTTTAAGAGTTTAAGCAATATTATGGCTGATTATTTTTTTGTACAAAGTCAAGAAATTTCAAACTATAGCTTCACACCAACCTCTCATCATGTACCAAATGCTGTCTATGTATAAGAGATCTTTATCTATAAAAGTAATATGGCACAGCTGTGGTTGCTGTGTATACTATAAGCTAGTGCAACTATCTACTCATATGTGCATCAATTAGATAACCTCAATGCATGAACATAATTGGCAAGGAAAATAATATACTGCACATGACAAAGGCTACGTTTATACTGATGGCAGCAAAATCGCTGCCGCCAGATCGATCTTTCTGGATCGATCGAGCGGTCAGTGAGACCCGCTCAATCGATCAGGCAGCTGACTGAGTAAGTCCATCCCCTCAAGTAGCATAGCGCTGCGTCGACGGGAACGCTGTGTGAACAGCGTGCAGAAGGGAAGCAGAGCAGTCGACGTCAGTTACGCAAACTACTCTGCGCGGTTTGTGTAACTCCCGTTGACTGCCGCCGAATCACGCAGTAAGTGTGAACCAGCCCAAAGTATGTATTCCTCACAGGAAGATAACCTGGCTGTGACGTTTAAAGTTCAAACACATTTTTTAATTATAAGAACATAATAAAGCAACTGAAAGTTTCTTAAAAGCATAAAATAATTTCATATTTAGATCATTCAAACAACTGAATAGATTCTTCTTCAAGAGTTAGAAAAAAAGAGTCAATCAGCAGTTTTCTGCTTTCTGCACAGGAAGCTTCTTTTCCATACTAGGGCACACCTTTTATCTAGCCTAATGTAGCAACAGCAATCTGTTTGTGCCTCCCACCAAGGTAAAGAATCCCTGCTCTAGGTCATACAGAATTTCAGATTAAAGAATAACTCTTTCCCAAGAACAGACTTAGAGCAATTGCATTTCTAAACTATAGCTGCACACTTACTAGCATGACAGACTAAAATATAAATGCCATGAAAACTAGGATGTATCTTGGTTAAACTTTTGTACGCTACCTACCTTCTTTTACCCAGGGGCCTGCTTTGAGACACTCATTACACAAGCGTTGGATAACAAAAAGAATTGTTTGAGACATATACACCCAACTGTAGCTTTTTTATTAAACAAGACTCACCTTTGCCCAGTACCTGAAGGCAATCACTAGAGGTACAAGAGTTGGTTCTAGTTTTCCAAGGGTAGCCAAATGGTTTGTCGTTAAACAAGCATTTTCATTCCCTGCGCTTACTTTACAAACAAGGCCGCTACAATGACAAAAAAAAAAAACTGAAAATCCTGTATGTTTTTTAAGGAAAGCGATATGGAAAATGAAATCTTACAACCTATCTTAAATTGAGGATATAATGAGAGATTCAACAGTCTCGGAGACTTAACATTTACAATTAGAGGAAGCAAACAAAACTGGTTTGATTTGTGTATTTAATTTTAGATTTTAAACATTTTAAGCTTTTACAGGAGTAAAAGTTTTAAAATTCACAGCAATTCATCCCTCAGTTTCTGGATTATTTTTTTTAAAATAACTAAATCATTTAGTCAATGAACTAAAACATCTTACAATGTCATTTACTTCTATGAATTAAAATAATTTCACTGTACCAAGCCCCATTAATAAAAAAAGTTCATAAACTATTTCTAGAGTGCAGGAGGGCAAAAATCACTAATGAAAAACCAAGTCGCTGCAAACAATCGGTGATAGATTCTACATCAGTAACTAGTTACACAATATTTCAAGAATCTTAAGTGGTATGTGTTAAGTGGGCAAAATAAAATGCCTTTCCCTTTCTCAGCACTAAAGCTACTTAAAAGCCCCCCCTTACATTGTTTTTTTAGGTTTCTTTCATTTGATATTAAATCTGCATTATCTAGAAAGGAAGAAAGGACATTTTCTACTTTAGCAATCATCCCCAATGCAAAGGGGTGCACGGTGGAAACTGCAACAGGGTTTTTTTTGTTTGTTTGTTTGTTTTGTATTTTTTTTTTTAGAGGACTGGGGAAGAGGGAGTTGAGGAAGAAATAACCCTTACCCTCTTATTCTAGGCTAGGAATGACTTTGCCCATAAGTGTTTGTGTGTCAAGATCCATGGAACTGTAATAATTTAGTACAGAAACGTCATTTTTTCAGGTGTGGGTATGTGTAATTTACATTGCTATATGCTATTAGAACACACAAATTGACAACTGAGACCTTTGCTTTTCTCTGCACACCACCACTGGTACTCTAGCATGGAAATCTGCATCAACATCCACAAAAGATTCTAGGGGGGAAGAAAAAAAGAAAAAGGCATATTAAGTACAGTATTAATAAAAAGGTTTGTGTTTAAGAGGAAACTGATGTAGTTAGTGCAAGGAGTAAAATTAGATTCTGGGTCTATCTCCTCAAATTAGAGATTTGAGGAACTCAAACATGAAAGTCGAAGTCAAGTCTGGTGGGTCAATACTGACAGAAACTGTGTTAATTTAGATTTTTAAAATATGAAGGGGAAAATGTAGTCCAACTATGTAAATGTGCAATGTTTCTAAACTACATCACATTATTGTTGATAGAGGAGGCAGCGGCTTAGCAGTTGCGTTAAACAAAATGCTACAAGGAAAAATTAAAATGAACTTTCAATAGTGTATAGTCATCAATAAGCATACCTGCTTAACATGATTTTCAATGTATTCATCTAGGTTGTTGGTTTTACTGTAGACAGGTTAAGGTCCAGAATAATTTCAGTACTTTTTCAGGTAAGAGATGACATTACAAAAGTGATGGATGAAGTGGTGTAGGCTTATCTCCGTTAAATAAAATGAAACCACCTAAATTCATTTTCTCTAATATCCTATGAAGGCCATTTATCTAAATACTACAGCAGCCTTGCTGACATTATGTAAGACTGCCACTGTCATTATATAAGTCTGCCTTTAATAGGTCGTCTTTATTTGGATCACTCCACATTTCTGTTTTTAAATGTTTCTCCTTTATCAACTTCATATAACCCAATTCTCACACCCAATTCTTCTTTTTGTTGGTCTCTTCTTCATTCTTGTTTTTTCTTTTAAGATAGTGTTCAGTCTCTTGCTTTGATATCACCTCAATTTACTTACTTTTTTGCTTTATATTTATGGGGTCAGCCACTGCTAAAATGGCCAACAAGCTGCATCCACCATGGCATTTTGGGGTTTTAAACTTGCTGACCAGTTCAAAACAGCATTGAAATCAGCCAGTCAAAATTATCAGTATCTATCACTCTACTCTATCTGCTGCCTTGTTAAGCATGTTTTCCACAGCTACAGGAAAAACAGATTAAGAGAGCTATCGTAAGTGAAAATACCTACTTCCTCAGGATGGAGCCATTACATGCTTGCTTTAAAGTGGCAACCAAATACTCTATACACACAAATATAAGTAACTTATTAGTGCAGAACCATTATTTGATGACAATACAGAACAAGCAGAAATTAACTGGAAAGTGCTCCATGGACTATGAAGCAATGAAGGAAACACTTTATTCTTTATCAATTTTAGTACAAGCAACTGGTCAGATAAATGCCTTCTTCTGAGTTCCAATTTCCAACTAGAGTTTACGTTCCAAAGCAGCGGTTACTATTTTATACTCTGGTGTTTGTTAACTTTGTCCTTCCACTCTGGTTCAACAATAAGCAACCTCATTCATCCCCAGGTCTCACTTAACTTCAATGGGAATATTCACAGTGCACAGTTAAGCACATGTTAAGTGTCTGCAAGATCATGGATAAGGATAAGATTATGTCACGGATTCGAGAGAGTGACTTCCAGAGATTGCCATGACATTTTCCTCCTCTGCCCTGGGCCGCGGTTGGAGCTGTGAACTAGGAAGGGGGTCTCTCTGCTCCCAGCTGCTGCTGGCAGCAGCCCACACAGCCCTCGCTCCCACACAGTTCTAGCCGCGATGGCCAGTTGAGGGATCTCCGAGCTTCGGGTTCCTCCAACCGCAAGCAGCAGCTGATGAGGGGAGGGAGGGGACGTGGCAGAGCTCTCAGCTCCTACGGGCAGCAGAGTACTCCACAGCTCTCAGCAGACACGGGGGTCCACTGCCCCAAGCCACAACGGGTGGACCCCAAAGCCCAGAGCTGCATCAGGAGGCAGTGGGACCTCGGAGCTTTGGGTTCCCCCTACCGCCCACGGTGGCTGACAGCAAAGGCCCGGAGCTCCCAGCCATGGCAGGCGGTAGGTGGATCCCGCAGCCTGGAGCCCCCAGTGGCAGACTGCACAGCTATCAGCTGCCGCAGGTGGTGGTGTATGGGTGCGGGGGTGGGACCCTGGATCCCTGAGCCACCAGGGAGGACCATGGAACTCAAAGCCACTGCATGTGGAGGAGTACCCCCCAGCTCTAAGCTGCAGCAGGCGATTGATGAACCCTCCCCCGCCTGCAGCAAGGCTAGGGCTCTCATCTTCCCTCCTCAGCCTTCAGTAATGCCCAGTCAGTCCCCATTTATTATTTTTAGTAAAAGTCACAGACAGGTCATGGCTTCCATGACTTTTTGTGTGTTGCCCATGACCTGTCCATGACTTTTACTAAAAATAACCATGACAAAACCTTAACCTTAATCATGGACCAAGTGAATATAGCAACATAAAAACTCCAACTGTTTGCCCCATATGTGAAGACAAACTGGAATTTAATGTACAAAATGTTCCCTCCTTCAATTAAGTAAACTTAACACCTTTTCTCTTGTACTTGTCCAATTTACTAGTATATAAGAATGAAACTACATATGGAGACAGACTTACATTATTCTGTAAAAATGATTTACGCATTTGATTTGATGCAACTATTTAAAAAAATTTTGCAGTGAGTGAAGGAGTGTGATTTTGAAATGAACTGAAAGCAGTGAACAAATATTTCTTACCACTATTCTTCAGACTTTCTTGTACAAGTAAGAGAACATCTGGTTGAGGCATCTGTGAAATGATACCCAAATGAAGTTTATTATTTAAACTACTGAAACATTTGAAAGACGTGGTTCTACTCTGAAAAGTGACTTCTCACACAAAAGATTGATTCCCTGTATGCACTTAATTTACTACAGATAATAGATAAGAATAAGTTTTTAATGTGTTTTACTCCTGTTAGCATTGTTGAGCCAATTGAGGGAGCGCTGGATTATGTTTCTGCACACACAACAGAATATGTTCTCAAATGCCAATCACTTAAACCTACGCAAGCCCAGTGAAAACAACGGAGGGGCACTTAGAACAGAACTTTTATTACTGGTAAAGAGGAGCAAGAATGAATCAGCTTAGTCTGGTTCTCAGATCCCAAGTTGGGTTTGCAGGGCTAGCAGTTAGAAAGAGATGTGAGTTCAGTTCATAAGAGAAAATGAAATTTGATATTTAAATTATTGAAAGAAACATGGAATCCCACAACAGTTTTCCCCCCTCCCAAAATCATTTTTCATACTAGAACAACACAACAGTTGGAATGCAATATATTTGGGGTTTATAAAATGCCTCTCTAGTTTTGCTCTGATACTTTGGGATGTCTAGACATTTAACAGTAAACTCAGTATTTACTGCAATCATTAAGAAAACTATTAATAACTCAAACAACCAAAAATATTTCTAGTGGATGCTTTTACTTATTTGGGGGAAGGGCAGCATGAAGGGAGAAAAAAGTAACTGTGGCTAGGAACTAATAACTCCTGATCTTTGAAGTAGTGCCATGTGATCTTGTCAGTTGGGGGCGAAGGAAAAAAAAAAAAAAAGAAGTAACTTCAGGTATTATTGTCCCCACCTCTACAAACTGCTATGGCTTTACAATCACATTTTTTCTGTTGAAAAATATTGTTTCTCTCCTGTTGCTGCAAAATCGATTAGGCAGAGGAATGTAAAATTTACTATATACAGACTGATGTCAAATGCATAAAACAAACTGAATAAAATATTTGTCTCCTTTCGTAGTTGAAGTTACGTTAGGTTTACTTGGATCTTGATCTTTCATCTGCAAGAACCTTTGTTAATATTTCATACAGAAGACAACACATCTCACAGTGCAGTTCCCACCTGGTACAGTATTGTCAAGAATAACTGTAAAGCTTTTAAAATTGGAGTTTATTTCTTACCAGATGCACTCCTAGGAGGACAGTACCTTGAGCAGTGGAAGTAAGCCGGGAGATTTTGACCTACCCACTGTTTTAAGACGACTCCCTCTCCGCGCTTTTTAAAAAAAATTAATTTAGGGGTTTATTCAAACACACGACATCTGTTTCCAAAGCAGTGGCAGGTAGAATAAGTGAGAAAGGCTGCTGGCTTTAAGTGTTCTGCACAGGAAGGCAGAAACCTATTTAAATAGCAATTGCTGCTTTCCTGACAGACTCCCAGCATACAGATATGAAAGATCAGAATTTTCAAATCTGTTTGTTTAAAGCTGGCCAGTTCTATCACTACCCAACAGAGGAGTACCTAAAAATACACATAATATATGCAAAGTTGGAGTTTTAATATTTCCATATTTAAAAGACAGAGGAAGATCTTGTGGTTGGTGCAGGGTCACTATGTGACCTAAGGCAAGTCACAACCTCTGTAGCCCAGTTTCCCCATCTGTAAAATAGGTATAAATATCCATATCTGCATCACAGAGTTGCTGGGAGGTAAGGTTTAATTAATTAGTGTTTGTGAAGTGTTTTGAGTTCATTGGATAGAAGATGCTAGTAGCACAGAGTAATGCCACTACTAATAGTACTATTAACAACAGATCAAGACAGTTTTAGTTAAGATACAGTTAATTATGTGTCAACCAAAGAGGAGCTATTTTGGTAAATAAAAAACCCATTATCACACTGCATCTTTGTTATTGCTTGCTTAAATGTTATTGCAAAAGGCAAGTAAGCCAATTTTACACCTATAATAAAAACCTTCTTACTTACATTAGCTGGAAACTGGACATCAATGTTTACGTCAGAAGTTTTGAAACCAAATCCGCTACAGGAAGAACCGTACAGTCTTAGCAAGCAATCTGCAAAGAAAGGAATTTTTTGCATTTACTCAATAAACTTGATCCGAATCAGTGTTGGAGTGCAGTCACTTTGCAATGTGTTGCCAGCAGATCCTAGCCCTAGAGCTGGTGTAGATAGCCATAAGAAGATCACCCCAACTCTGAAGTATCTTTCCGTAGCACAGGTCTGGCCTAATAGTTCCTACACTTTATCTCTACTGCTGGTGAAGGGACTGAGGCCAGACCCACAGGGCATGGCTTGGGCCTCCCTATGTCCTGCTGATTCCCAGTCACGACATAGTCCCTTTGAGGTCAGTGCAGCTGATATAATTTAGAGCAACCTTCAGGCACTACATCACCACACAGGACATGCTGACAAAAACAAATTACATTAGTGGTACAACCTGTCAAAATCTTGTGGAGAAAGATGCCTTTTCTTTTTAGTATATTTGACAATCAAACCAAATGGCAGAGTTATACCTGGCAATTTCTGGTGCAATAAATCTTCCATCGCTGTTTTAATTTTGAGTCTTTGTTCCAAATCCTCATTATTTAAGCCAAACTCTTGCACTACATTTTCAATGGCAACACCAATAGCCTGTATCTGGGAAGGTGTTGGTGGAGGCAGAGTAGTCAGCAGTTGTTCTTCTTGCTTTTCCTTCAAGGACAACCATATTTTAACGTATTTAAATGACTTTCTTCATTTGCTTTAACGAGGTAGGGGCAGGTACACACAATCTACCGCCATAAATACTTCTGTGTGCCTGTTTATATTATGGAGCTAGTAAGCAGGTCTTTAAAACAGTTGATATTTTAGGACATAATTAAGTTTTATAGACACCATGGTAGATATAAACAATCATTGTATATCATCTATCTAGATAAAGAGTTAGCGAGACTTCATTGGGAGACTTCAATAATCTATAAAAATCCATACACCTATATAAAAGGCATAGAAAAATATCCCTTTTTCCTTGTAAGGAGTAGGATTGGATAATAAAGTTCAAGACAAAAGAGAAACCCTGTACATGCCTTTCAATTCCTTTTGTCTTCCGGGGCAAAGGTGGGGAAGAGGGACCAGGTGCAGCAGGAGTTTCTTTCAATAATAATAAAATGTCAAAGTGCAGTTATACTGTTGGTAGTTATAAATATTTGATTATGCTTAAAAATAAATATAAAGCTATTCTTTTAATTATTTATATATATCCCCCTTTCTTACTGGAGTATTCAACAACCTTTCATTTTATCTAGGCTATTTTCAAAATGGCAGTCTTCACTTATATGTGCAAATAAAAACTTAAATTCATTCTTACCAAGTCATTCTAAATCAAGTATATTATAGCTGTAAGAACAGGCCAGTAAATTACACAAGCAGAGAGCAGATATATTTAATTATACTATTACAGAACTCATGGTCAAATAAGGTTAAATTGTTATAGCTTTTTATTAAAATTTTTTTTAAAGATTATGACCTACACAATAATACTGAATTATACATTAAATGAAAGCTCCTTTTAATGATAGATATTACTGATATCTCAAAAACTTAGAGGCAATCCTGAGTTCACGCTATGCTGGAAAAAAGTCTTAAGCTACGTATTTGTTGCTTTTACCAATTTCAATGGAGTAACAGTTTAGAGAACTCTCTATACAACACTAGCAAAATACTAAGCATTGTAAGAACAAGGCAAGACTTCAGGGCTAATATAATTGTATCATCATTAGCAGAATAACAATAGTTTTACAAATCCACGCTTTATATTTGTTTAGGTGTTATTAACTCACCTTTAGGTTTTTCTTGTGCTTCTTCTCTTTAATATGCTTATGAGCAAATGCCACTGACTCAATGAAAGCATCACATAATTTGCAGGTATACTTGGCTGTTGGGTAGTTTCGAGGACGCTAGAATTGAGATAGTTGATTGACTAAGATGCAGAAAGATGTTACCTTCATTTAACACATCTGCTAAAGTCAGTTAGATTGTCCTAGGAAGTCCAAAACTACACCCTCCCTCTTTCCCAATACCAACCTCAGACACAAGCTATTTGACTATTACAGAGAGAGGTGCTGGAAAAATTATAATACTTAATGTAGTCAAAAGCTAAGGTACATGAGTCTTCTGTTTATTTATTTCTAGCCACTGAACACTCATTTTGTTAAAATTATATGGATTTGATCACTAATAACAAACCCTTTAGCTTAATAAAGTGGAATTCTTCAGTAAGAGTGCAAACCTTTGATCTCTCAATTCACAGATTAAAACCATATGTATTAAAATATGAGAATACTGTATATACAAAGACAGTGTTGTTACCTTCTTTAATCTGTAAATGGAGTCACGCTTTAATCGGTCTTCAGCCTGCTGCAACCCTAGTAGTTCCTTCACTGACAGCATCGACTCATCTATAACAGGGCCGTCCATATCATCATCTTGATCATACTCCTCTTTTCTAGTCCTTCTTGATCTCCTTGGTTTCCTATGTTTCTTCATTTCTTATAAAGAGTTATCAGAACAAATACACTGTAAGATCATTTCAAAATACAAATAATAGAATGGAAAGTGAAATTAATGCACTAAATAAGGCAGACAAGATAATCTACTTCTACACAGTTTCCTTTTCTGTCATATGCAAGTCATCTTCTCTGACAACTGCAATATGCCCCCCGCTACCCTCAATTGGTGCATATTCATACTATATCCTAAGGTATGTTTGTTTTGATTCTTACCAACTATTGGAGAATGATGTCTGAAGTATCAACCAACAGTTTGACCCACAAAAAGTCAGTAACACTATTTGGAAATTCTTGTTTGAATCAAGACTGGTTAATATTAATGGTAACAGATTCTACTGTCAGTTTAAGACTCTCATAAATTCTAAGGCATTAAGACACGAGAAGACATACTATCCCCACCCAATTACAGAAACTGGATCAATCAATAAGTGACTACACCTCACTTTAATCTAGGAATTCTGAAACTTCAGCATTCCAGAGTCCCTCAGAACACAAGTGAAGGCTAGCATCACTAAACCTAAATTATACCCAGGCAGTAAGCAGTGCAAGTGTCATATCAGGCAGGTGCAAGAGTCTAGCTGACATACATGATTAAATAAGATCTCCATTTAAGACACAACTGCAGGTTTCCTCCCAAAACTCCCCTTTCCTTACTCCCAAGTGAAGTATAATATCTTGACATGAGGGCTATGGCAACACTATTTGTTTCATACGTAGAAATGAAAGTTTCTTACTGTTATGGTGTCACCCACTGTCCAACTGTACTGGTATATTGGCTAGGATTGTCTTGGGACAATTAAAATAGCAAATTAAAAACAAGACAGTTATCTATTTTAGCTACTCACAAAAAGGAAGCAAAGCCCCTTTTCACCTCAATAAAATAATCCACTTATATCCACTTAATATAGCTATAAGCCTTGCAAAATAGACAAATGATAAATTTTTTATGTTTACAGCTAATCTTGTGGCATAAGTGAGGGTGTAAATATAATACCTATGCTCTGTGTGCAGCTTTGTCAGCATTTCTGCAACAGTAGTTATTGGTCCAAAGTGTACAAATAAAAAACAAGTGATCTTTGGCTCCAGCAGGAATTATTGAGTACAGACCAGACCAGATTTTCAAATGAGAGCCAGGAATACAGCTCACCTCTAAAGGCACTTAAATAAAGTTGCCAGAACAATGGGCTCTTCCAAGTGCTTTTGAAAGTCTTTCTTACTCTGAAATCCTTTCACCAGCATCAGATTTTTTCCTGTATTGATTTTTAGAAGCAAAATCCAACAAGCAGAAAGAGAACTCATGCTCATATTTAGGAAGGTTCCTTTTGGATCCTGAATCTTTCAAGAGACATTGTCAACTTGATATTCCATATTGTACTTTTAAAAACAAAACATTGCTATAAGTAACCCCTAAAACTACAAGGACCTTCAGTCTGCTGCAATACCTAGGAAAGACCAGCCTCTGCTATTTTACTCATCTCTTTACCTTTAAAAAAAAATAAATAAAAATTTTCCACCTCAGCAAATAAATCCAGTGCGCCTGCATCTGCTGTTGATAGCTTTCCTCAAACAGCAGTATAAAAACGCTCATTTCACTTCTGCTAATAGAATTGCTTGAGGAATTAGCTCAATGGCTATGGGTATGTCTACACAGCATTTTGGATGGGGCAGAAGCAAGCCTCCCACTCAACACTGACAAACATGGGCTAGCAGGGGCTCACACTAGTGTTCTAAAAGCTGTGTAAACAGCGCTTTGAAGTTGTGTCTCAGGCTAGAGCTTAGGCTCTGAAACCCATCCCCCTCCCTAGGCTTCAGAGCCTGTAAATTCAGCAGCAGCTTAGTGGCCACCTTTCTTTTCTTTTCCTTCAAGGAAAGGAGCCAGCAGCTTTCTAGCTTCACTCATTCCACTCACCTGGTCAAAATTTCTATTCATTCAGGTCAAGGATGTTTTCAAACACTGGCTCTCAGGGTTCTGAAAAGCAGCCATGAAACTGTTCACAGCCATGTTAGTGTCATTCTTCTATAGTTTAGCAAAGGGACCAACAACAGAGCCCTCTACCTGCATACTCAGGAAGATAATACTGCTCAGTTTACACCACAGGCTAAAAACTTTTTTAAAAGCTTAAAATCCTGCAGAAAGTGCTGGGATAGGGGCCAGAAGACTTTTACACATTGTGTTTCACATACTCCTCAGCAGTTTGAAAATTAACAACAATTCTAAGATTCACCAATGCAAGATTTGTTTTGAAGACTCTCAATATCCAATATGTAAATCAAAACTTGAAAAATCTACCCACCCACATGCCAATAGCAAGTAGGAAATATTACTCGCGAGGGGGGGGGGGGGGTGTCTAAACATCAGTTTCTGCACAATTTTAGAACAACAACATCTTACATTTCTAATCCTTTTGGGAGTCCAACTTTACCACCATGACTGCAGCTTCAATGCTACTGTTCAAAACAGTGGGCAGCAGTGTAACTGACAAGAAAAATGTAAATTTCACACAGCTGCCACTTAGAGGAAGCTATGACCAGAGGCTGCAAGTATAACTGAACACCCAAAAGCAGACGCACACAACCCGCCATTCTTGCAGTAGACCAGAGGCTGAAGTAAGGGTACAGGATTAGAAACCCCACCTACATCTAGCTGCAAGAAGGCTGGACAGAGTATTTTCTTCCTACAAGCAGCAGGCTAGTATGGTGTTCTTCAAATCTATCTGGTGCCTACTAGCCAGAAGCAGACAGTAAACAGAGAATGAGGAAGCGGGGTCTAGAGACAGTGCTCTGCAAGAAGTCCTAGTATGTAAAAGGTAAAGAAGGAAGTCTGATTGGGTTTTTTCCCCATCTTTGACTTAATTGGTCATCCTTTCCAGCCATTTTTTCATACTGACTGTGTAGCTAATAGCAGAAAAACACTGGAGCCCTGCCACAGTCCTACAATTATGCTCTTACAGAACTCTGCCTGCCCATGATAAATATAAATGATCCGATTAATAACATTTGGACATCAAATAAACAACAATGCATAGAATTCTGCTACTCATAATAAGTTAATACTAATTTTTGTGAGTACTGAAATAGTTGTTTATAAAACAATATGCAAAGTGAGTAAAAACTCCTGACATTACTTGGTAGCTATAATATTGGTTGAAACTAACTAAATGGCAGACTAAGTAATTAAACAGAGTATAAAAAAGCAACTCATCCCAGGTCCTCACTATATCATCTTTTCTTTAGTTCTCAAAAAGTGCAACAAGAAAGGTGACACCACCAAATCTCTCAATCTTAGTAGTCTATTCTTTTATCACTTGGTCTGAAATGATTGCTAAATAGATAGAAACTCTTTAATATGATAAGTTGATCTGCCTGTTCCCACTTATCCAGTATATTTAAATTCAATATACTTATTCAGTATTGGCCAAGTACAGGAGGAGATACAAATATAAGCTATGAATTTCCACAAGAGGCTACCAAAAAGCTCAGGGTACATCTACCCTGAAAAAACCACCTTGCGGCAGTAAGTCTCAGAGCCCAGGTCAACTAAATCAGGTGCACACTATGGGGCTAAAAAGAGCAGTGTAGATGTTCCTGGTTGTGCTGGAATCCATGTTCTGAGTTGTACCCCCTTGCCAGGTTTCAGAGCCCATGCTCCAGCCCAAATGGAGCATCTACACTGCTATTTTTAGCCCCATAGCAAGAGCCCGGATCAATTGACTGGGCTCTGAGACCCACTGCTGCAGGGTTTATTTGGCAGTACAGACATACCCTTAGTGCCCTAGATCAAGCTTCAGTCTCAAAATCTGGTTCACTCATTCATTATGGGTCACCACAAATTCAGTGCTGCTTAAACAGCTGCAACGAGGCAAACGTAGCTTCTAGTAAAAGGTAGAGAGAGTGCTTGAGAAGCTACCTGATGGAACATGGGGAGCCATAGATTCTATGGAAGTTTACTGAGTGAAAAGTTGAAGGATGGGGAGATGTAATAAAAAGATAAGGACAACCAAGGGCTGGTCTACGCTGGAAACTCACATCGGCATAGCTTCGTCCCTCAGGAGTGTGAAAAATCAACACCCCTGGGAGACATAGCTATCTGACCTAATCTCTGGTGTAGACAGTACTAGAAGAATTCTGTTGACCTAACTACAGCCTCTCAAAGAGATGAATTAGTCTTATTTACCCCTTCTCATAGGACAAGAAATAGAGGTCACCCAATGAAATTAACAAGCAGCAGGTTTAAAACAAACATAAGGAAGTATTTCTTCCCAAAATGCCCAGTCAACCTGTGGAACTCGTTGTCAGGGGATGTTTACATTATTATATTCTGGATTTAAAAAAAGAATTAGATAAATTCATGGAGTATAGGTCCATCAGTGGCCATTAGCCAAAATGGTCAGGGACACAACCCCATGCTCTGGGTGTCCCTAATACTCTCACTGCCAGATGCTGGGACTGGAGGACATGGGATGGATTACTCTATAATTGCCCTATTCTGGTCATTCCCTCGGAAACATCTGGCACCGGCCACTTATTGGAAGACAGGATCCTAGGCTAGATGGACCATAGGTTTGACCTAGTATAGCCATTCCTATCTTGTCAATCATCTCATTTATATCTTCAGACACAAAATGCTATCATATACCAATTTAACAAAATTCCCCTTTTATCAAGCTATTGTAGTTCTCAGCCATTAGCACTGTGCAATGGCCTTGGAAATCTACACATCAAGGAAGTTTGACTAAAGAGAGAATGTTTAGATATCAGCCATCAGCATGGTTTAACACAACAAAAAAAATACACACTCCCCCTGCTTCTCCCCCTCTCTCCCTCCCAAAAGAGGGAGAAGAATGGAGACAAGTCATTCATTCATTGTTCTTTTTAAAATACTAAATCCTTTCTAAACATGTGGTTCAGTGTCTCACCATCCAGTTTAGTGCTTCTCTACTGAAGGTCAATACATTATGAGGACGCTTTATGCCAATATTGGTGAATATGTCTCTATAACATGGCTCTTATTCTGCTCTCCTTACAGAGGCAAAGTTCCTATTCAAATCAGAATATGCCCCCCTCCATGACTGCTTCCTGTTTTACACAATAATGTAAGGCTTTTATAGTTTTATTTTAAAGTTACAGATTGAAACATGTATAGAAGTTACCTGCATGAGAAGATAACATATTAAGTTAGCTATTTTCCACTTTGTCTTATCCCATTTCCATTTCATTTTTTTTTAGCTAATTTACTGAACAAGTTGCGTGTAAGTTTACCATGTAGTCTTGCAGCAAGTAATGTCAATCACTTGTGCGACTTCTTCAACAATGCCTAAAGATTGGAGAGATTTAAATCAAGTTGTATCTTGGAAAAAAATAGAATATTAAAGTTGCAGACTGGGACATCACACTTGTTGCTATATATTTGACTACCCTTTATATAGTGATTAACTTACCAAACCAACAAGATAGTTTTATAGTATGACCAGTTTATAAAAGACAAACTTTGTATCCTATACCACAACAATATTGCTTAAAATGCTGCCATTGAGTACAGTCAATACTTTGCAAGACAGAAGTGTTATGGAACAGAAATGGTTTTATTTATTTATTTGCATTAACAGTCAACCTTAAAGTTGTACTTTGCAGACATGCACATAAAAAGCAATTTTACTTTAAAAACTATGTAAAAAAAGTGTTAATTACCAGAGTTTCCTTTCTGTGTGTCTGACATTTCTTCATTTAAGTCTTTCTGAAGCTGTCTTCTTACATTTCTGCTTACTCCACCTTCAACCTCATGAAAAGAGTCTTTTCTTGTCCTATTAGGCACAGCAATCCGAACTGTAGATTTGTACTCTCTCCAGCTGTCTGAACTACCACGATGGTCATCGGATATCCACTTCTTAATTTGGTCTTTTTGGATATCATTTATTCTTACCCCTTGGTTGAGACCCGTGTTTTTAAATGAATTTGGGCTATTCAGAATACTATGTGATCCTTTTCTTGGACTGTTTCCATAGTGACCTGGTGTTCCCTTTTTCTTCTGAAAGCCTCTTTCTATTTTGTTACCATGTCCATAATCATCCATGGCTTGGTAGTAGTCCTGTTGTAAAGGGCTCCTCTTCAACTCCTCTTCATCTAAAACTCCCCACTCCTTTTTTCTTTTGGCAAAGCAAGGTTTTGCAGTCTCCCCCATTGTAATTGCTGTTCAATAAAATAATTTGCACCTGGAAATAAATTAAAGGAGGTAGTTTTAGATAATCAATTGTTTAAGAACAGATTAAATAGGAATAAAAACATAATAGGTTCAGGAAACAAGTAACTTGTGGTTTTCCCCAGTACACCACGTCCATTTATCAAGACTAGAGCTGGGCAATTTCTTTTCCCCCCACAAATAGTAAATTTTCCAACAAATGAATTTTTCAGGGCACCAAAACTATTTGCAAATATGGAACATAGTTTTAACCAAAAAAAGATTTTTAAAAAAATGTTTCAACATTTCATTTCAACATTTGTTTTTAATCAAAAGGTTTTTTTCAAACTGGCAGTAAAAACTTGTTTGTATTAACCTATCCACATATTTTTTGTTTCTTTGTTTTTGGTGAGAAAGACTGAAAAAAGTTATTTTTGAAGTAAACAAATTTTTTTTTTTTGGTTCTGCCATCAAATTAAAAAAAAAAAAAAATCAATTATTCAGTCAGCTCGAATCACAACCAATATTTTAAAAAATCCACAAATAAGATCTGTATCACTAAATGTCAAGCATTTGCATTTTCTTTTTACTGTATTTCTATATTCTATATCAAAACAATACTACAGTATTAAATTAATTTGAAATTACAGAAAGCTGTAACTCAGATTTAAGACAACACTTTGAAGGGCTCAACCCCGGCATGAGTAAACAAAACATGTCACCCATTTGAAAACTGTTAGGTTTACATATAGCAGCATACACACAGAGGGAGAAAAGGCCAGATGTGCAAAGGTATTTTGACACCTAAAGAAGCAGACAGGCCCTTTTGAAAAATCCAATGAGCTACCTAAGATTATATCAGACTTGTGGGGTTCAGGCTGCAGGGTTAAAAATTGCAGTGTAGACATTCAGGTTGGAGCTTGAGCTCTGAGACCCTCCGCCCTCATCTACACTGCAATTTTACAGCCCTGCAGGCTGAGCCCAGTGACCAAAGGCAACTGTGGCCATGCCATGGGTCTTTTATTACAATACAGATGTACCCTGAGGGAGCTACGTTCCTAACTGGGAGTTAGATGCCTAACCTCCTGAAATGCTTTCATAAATCCCACTAGACCCTACCTGCATCTTTAAGCACCTAAATACCTTTGTACATCTGGCCCAAAGTCTACAATAAAATAGAAGAGAGAGAGAAAATAAACTTTCTAAAAATAAGAATAGGTTATTTTCAAATGAAGTGATCTAAACCACACAGATGATAGTTCCAGAGGGGTAGTCGTGTTAGTCTGTATACAGCAAAAACAACGAGAGTTCTGTGGCACTTTAAAGACTAACAAATTTAATATTTGTAGGCATAAGCTTTCGAGAGACTTCAACTCTCTTCTTCAGATGCAGTAATACAGAAAATAGGTAACACAGAGGCATCTTATAGATATCCAGGTGCATTGAGAACAATGGGGGAGGTGGAGTCCGGTACTTAAGACCTAATGACTACCATTGAGTAGGAGGTGAGAATGGGTGAGCAAAGTAATTTACTTTCAGTAGTAAGATAGCCACTCCAAGTCTCTGTTTAAACCCGGTTTGAATGTGTTAAGTTTGCAGATCATTTCTGCTTAATTAGAAATGATCTGCAAACTTGACACATTCAAACTGGGTAAATTACTTTGGTCACCCATTCTCACCTCCTACTCAATGGGTCCTCATTAGGTCTTAAGTACTGGACTCCACCTCCCCCATTGTTCTCAATGCACCTGGATATCTATAAGATATAAGATATCTATAAGATGCCTCTGTGTTACCTATTTTCTGTATTACTGCATCTGAAGAAGAGAGCTGAAGTCTCTCGAAAGCATATGCCTACAAATATTAAATTTGTTAGTCTTTAAAGTGCCACAGAACTCTCGTTGTTTTCACACAGATGATGCATGACATAAATTAAGACATAATAAACTAGGTGACTGCCTCGATGGCTAATGCAATACTAAGTCCATGAATTGCTCCAGGCTAATAGCTAAAGACACTTTGATGGGTGTAAAGCTAATTTTCCACATACTTCACAGATTCCCAAAGAATCAGCGATACAACCTACATATTAGTGGCCTAGCAACATGTTTTATAATTGTCCCAGAAGAACCCAAGTGTACACACCCAACAACAAGGGGAGATAATGAGCTGCACCACACACAGGGCGGAAGCTCTGAGTCAAAGAACGTGACGGTGTTTGCCCTAAAGCAGGAATCACCGGGTTGAGCTGTCAAGCCGCTGCTGCCTTCCTCGCAGGCTGCGCCCGCGTTTGCGCTGCACCATCACCGTAGGAGCTGACGGGCTCCCGCAAGGACACCGCAGAAACCAGCCCCGCTCACACTGGGCCGCCCTATCCCAGACTCTCGCGGTGCCGGCAGCGAGGGAGGCCAGTCACCCCGCACACAGCTCGCTGGCGTCGAGTGGCCGGGCCAGCAACGGGGAGTGAGAGGTTGGCAGGGGCTGTTCCCTGCCCGGCCTCTGCCCCTGCGCCCGCCCCAGCCACGGCTCCGCGAGGCAGCGAGACAGGCCGGGCCCCAGGCGGGGGCGGCCGGGGGGGACGGGCAGGGACGCAAGGCCAGGCGAGAAAACTGCTCCCCGGTCACCCTAGGGGGGGGGCTGTCAAGCTCGCGCGCCCGGAACCCTAACAGCCAGGGACGGCGCATGGGACTCAGGGGATCGGGTAGAGCGGCCGCGGCCCCAGGGAGGGCCCTCACTCACCCCCGGCTCCCTCTCGGCCCTTCCGGTTATTGCTCCCTCTTCATTGTGCCGACTAGAGCCGGAAGCGCCCCAAGTCCCACACAAACCCGTCCGGCCTGCCCTTCCGGAAACGCTCCCCCTCCGTCATCGCGCACCGTAACCTACCCGGCGCGCAGTGATGACATCACCACTCCGGCCGCCATGACACTAGAGGCAAAACTAAAATTCCATTGTCACGTGCCTCCCTCCATCCTCTAGGCAACAGAAAATAGTTGTTCTGAGGCCGCAACACCCTTTTAAAGTGAACCGTCTTCTTCCTCCCCCTGCTTTAAATACATAAACAGCATTCATTGCCACTTCCCTCTGCAGTGGTTTGGCCCTTGCAACACAGCTGTCATATCATGGCCCTCGCCCCCCAGGTAGAGTGAGGATGTGAACCTGCCATGCATTGATATTGCAGCATTGTGACACTTTTTGGTCTATTATCTATCCCTCTCCTGCTGGTTCCCAACATTCGGTTGGCTTTTTGGAGTGCTGCAGACTGAGCACACATTTTCAGCAAACTAGCCACCATAGCTCCAAGATCTCTTTCAACCTCATCAGTTTGTATGTAGATTTGGGATTATTTTTTCCAATGTGCATTCCTTTCTACTTATTAGCATTGAATTTCATTTGCCATTTTGTCACACAGTTTAGTATGATCCCTTTGTAACTTTTCACAGACAGCTTGAGTAGTTTTGTATCAACTGGAAATTTTGTCTTCTCTCTGTTCATCTCCTTTTCCAGCTCATTTGTGAATATGTTGAACACTACTGGTCCCAGAACAGATCTCCAGATCACTGCTATTCTCTCCACTGTGAAAACTGACTATTTATTCCTATCCTGTGCCCTGTGTTTTCTAGCTTTTAACTGGGTACTGATCCCCAAGAAGACTTTCCCTCTTATTCCATGACTGCTTAGTTTGCTTAAGAGCCTTTGATGAGGGACCTTATCAAAGGCTTTCTGAAAATCCAAGTACACTATATCAACTGGATTACCCTTGTCCCCATGCTTGTTGACTCCTTCAAAACATTCCAATAGATTGATGAGGCATGATTTCCCTTTATAAAAGTAATGTTAACTCTTCTCCAGCCTATCATGTTTATCTGTGTCAGATAATTCTGTTTTTTACTATAGTAACATCTAATTTTCCTGATCCTGAAGTTAGGCTAACTGGCTAACAGTCTGGGACAATTCCTCAGATTTGTTACCTAAAAAGAATGGAATGGTCCCTTCATAGTCCTAGTTCATGTACATGTGATCCCCTTCCCCCCGTCAGAAGCAAGACTAGTGAGTGCAAGCTGCAGGAGGACTAACACTTATGTAAGGTAGGTGGATGGTGAGAACTTTCCAGTTCATCGGCATGTTATAATGCAACATGATGTTATTGCTTCAAAAACATCATCACAACACAGTGTATTTCAAGATATATTTATATGCAGAGAGATGGGCTTGGAAGATATTAGGTCAACACAACAAAAGCAGGACATCCTTATCTCAGAAATAATAGGAAGGATGCCAAGCATAGGCAGTGATGGTGTAAATTTATCTACTTTGCCAGTGTTCATCCACTCTAACTTGAAGGGATCAGTTGCTGGCAACACATGCAGTCTGCTCTGGGCTCCACAAGCCCAGTTCTTTCCCAATGCAATTGCACACTCCACTTTGTTACCCTTGAGTGCTCAGTCCCTTATCTTCTATGCACCCTCAAGGTACGGTGGTTCGCTGCCTCAACGGAAGCAGTGTGTCCTAATTCACTGGTTTCACTTCAGTTTAATAGTCTCATTAGCAAAAGGCACTTAGATATGTCTGTAGTAAAACCAAATTGAAGTTTATTTAACAGTTTGAGATAGAGATGTAAATAAAAGCAAGTAAAAGCATTTGGAAACATAAAATTACAAGAAAAACAAAATGCAGTTTTTAGTCTATACTTATTAACAACTTACTTTCCTGCTAATAAGGTATTTCTCACCCATTGGCCAGCTCCAAAAGTGCTTGTCTAGTCCAGAAAGTTGGGATCTATCTTTCAGGATATACTCTTTCTACCAGAGGATAACATCTTGTGCCTTTTTTTCATTTTTTATAGTTACAGACTATTGTCTCTAAGGTCCCTATCCAGAGACTTTTCTTGGGGTTCTTTTGTCTTTGTAAATGCTCAAGCCCACACCTGGTCAGACAGTAAATGCAGGGCTGGCTTTACGGATATTTATTGTTCTCTGTAGTGATTGAGTCAGCTCTGAGAGTCTCCTGCCTCAGGTGACAAATTTCACTTCCATCAGTTTTGGGACACAATATCTAACCTACATGTTATATGACTCTAAAATTATTCCCCATACAAACATCCCCCACTAACCATGAAAATCAGCTAGTTTGTAGCCTTCAGCAAAGACCACACTTGATCCCCCCGCTTTGGTGAAATATTGAGAAGATGACTCAATATACATGACTAGTAATATACACGACTGGGTTTTTCTCGGTCACATACATCTTGCCACTAGAAATAGCACTGAGATCATAACATCCTTTTCATATATAGCTCATCAAACAGGCTCCAGATGGTAATGACTTCAAGTCACTGTTGACACAAGGAAGATTAGTCTTGGAGAACTACACTTAAAATGCTCTCTCTCATAGTTGGGAAACTACTTCACACATTTTCCATGAATATCAGCTAATATAAATGTAACCCCCTTCTATTTCTGGGTTACTTGGGAGCTGGCAACACTCACCTGTGTGCAAGGGCGCCTAAGGTTGTTAACAACAAAGGAGATCCTGAGTATCCCAGCGGTGATGTAGAATAGATGGGAATCCTCTATCCACACCCCTGCTGCAGTCCCTTTACTTTTAAAGGAATTTAAACTTGGCGGTGCCTCCACCTGGCTGGCCCCTGCACACGCTTAATAGCGGGCCTTGGGAGCTTCCAGGACTAAACCTAGTCTGATAATAATAATAATCAGACAGGCCTAACAACAATTGCACTTATGCAAACTAAACATCCAATATACTTAGAGTTAACACAACTTTACTTAACAAATTAAAGAAATATGGCATAAAAGACTGAAATTACACACCACTATTATGTTAAATCCACAGGGCAGCTGAATAAATCAATTAATAAAAATAGTATGAAAACAAATGAAACTTGTCTAAACTTGCATTTACAGTGCCACCGTTAACCCCACCTGCAGAGTGTACACTCCCCAAGAGTTCAGAGCCCTAACCCCTTGCTTGCGTGGGCGCGCTTGAAGATCTGAAGAAGACAGGACTCTGTGGGTTCGGTGTTCCAGTTCAGCCCAGTTGTCACGCCGGAGAGGTGGAGCTGGCCCAACCAAATGTCTGCAGTCCTGGCCCTGCTTGAAACGACTCTCCCTCTCTGCCTCTACTCAGGCCCAGTGAAAGTCTCTCTGCAGTGCCCCTTCCCCTACACGCCCTGCCCCAAACAACAGGGGTGGGGGGGCACTCACACCACCTTCACTGCAGGCCCACCTCAGGCAGCTCCAGGCTCAGTCCCTGCCCTGGCTTGGGCAATGCCACCAACCTCCAAAGCTCCCTGCTCAAGCAGGCTCTCAGCCGCAGCTTTGGGACCCCAGCAGCAGTCAGTAGGCGGCAGCAGCTTTAGGACTCCAGCAGCAGACAGTAGCCAGCAGCAGGCAGCCTCGGCTGCACTCCACCCTAGCACCAAAATGGAGTCCCCCACATGCTATACCCTGTCTCTCTGGAAGGGGAAGAGTCTCTCTCCTTTTCCCCAAGGCATCATGGGAGTTGTAGTCTCCCAGGATCTTCCCAACTGTAAACTCCCAATCAAGTTCCAAGGCCCCTGAAGTACAGGGTGCCTACATAAAAAACAGAATTAGCTTTGCATTCACTTTCTGGGACTACTCCAGTGAAGGAATTTACCAGCAGAAATATTCACAGAAACAGCAAATGCTAATATTGGAGAATATTCACTGAACATAATTTAATTTGCTTGTCCAATCTGGGACCAGAAATAATCCCATGTGACCCATGTGCCTAATCAAACCAATCAAGAGTGTAAATATAAATTACTTGGAATGAGTAGCTGACAAGAAGTATATAGACTTAAAATTACTGGTAGAAAGAAGAGGGAAGTGAGGCAGGCTCAGTTATGGCTTTCCTCTCCTCATGGTAGTTGAATGGGCTGCTTTGAAAGGAACGACAGAAGTGCCAGGTCAGTCCTGCTTGCAGTGGGGAGAGTAAGAGAGACCTGAGCCAAGGTGACTGGTTTCCAGCAGCATGGAAACTGGCTATGGCTCTTCTGCTCCTCTTTTCCTATTCCTTCCCTTCATCGTCTGCAGTGGCTCAGGAATTTTGTGTCTGTTCCTTGTACTCTCTCAACCTCTTCGTCCTGTTGTTAACGACCTATGTGGTTGCATGGGCTGGGGAGTTGCTCATTTAGCTTTTATCATCTTCCCTTCTTTCAGGGATTAGCTAGCTCTAAAAAAGGTCCCCTGCTACTGCTCCCTCTTCCGTACACATAACAAGGATTCCTGGGCCCCTCCCTACACTCAGAAATAATCCTCCCATGTGAATTTAGCCTCACATTGTAAAGCCAGGCTCCCTTAGCATCATACATCCACTTGTACAGACTGCGGATAGAGAGAAGTTAGAAACTTCTCAAAATTACTTAAAGTAGATTTTCTATACATAAATGTCATAATTTTCAGGTTCAGTATTTCGCAATCCACTTCAGGTACAAAACCACAGTCAGAGTTATCGGATACCAGCCTTGACAGTGTTCCTGCAAGCTGAGATGCTTCCCCTTGTGATACATCTGTCACTGCAACTTTGATACCCCTCCAAGGCCTGCTCAAGGAAAGCCCTAGCCGTTGCCTCACTCTGGGCAAGGACCCATGTCCAACTACCTTTTGACTGGGGTTTAGGCTACAGCTTATTTGAAAACCATCCCACAGTTTGAACACTGTCGCCTCCTGGAGGAGCCGGCAGAAGAGAAGCTGGTGGGAGCTGCCTGGCCTGCTTGGACCTCTAGCTCTCCACACTGTGAGAGTTGGTGAACTGACTGGCTGCCCAGCAGCGCTCTTTGCCTTGCTCCCTGAGCCAGGTCACTTCTGCACAACCAAGTGCTCCCCTGGCAGGGCAGATGGCACAGCTCCGAGCTGCGCCCCAATGTGTTCTTGCCTCGCCGCCAAAGGAGCCTGGTACCAGGCAGTGACGTCCCTGGAGCCAGCGTCTGTCTGCAGAGCCCAGCTGCCATGAGGTGCTCCCAAAAGTGCTCACTTGCTGCTGCCCTGGCTCTGCTGCTGCTCAGCCCAGAGGCGACACATGGGGGCAGGCAACTGCCCCCCAAGAACTTTTAAAATTGTGCCATCCCCACCATCAAGAGTTACATGTCATCTCTGAAGAAAACCTGAGTTGTCTTCCCATCAGGAGTTGTGCTGGATTATATCCAGCAGCAGCTATTGGTGTTAATCTGTAACTCAGAAGATCAAGGAATGGATGTTCCTATGGAAAGATTTTCTTGGCTGTCTGTACAGCTCTCTCAGCTTGTGGATTATATGGGTCGCTAGCAATATGACCAAAATCACATTTCATTTGGAATGACAAATTCTGTTGTGGTGAATTGTGGGCCATTTTCTGTCACTAGTTGTTCTGGAAGACCAATGTGAGCAAAAGTGCACTGTACTTTCTGAATAACACTTCAACAATGTGTTATGTCTTTCAAGTACATTATTTCTATATACATGGGAAAAATAGTCCACTATGACCAAGTAATGATGTCCTCTGAATTCATATAAATCTGCAGCTAGGTTCTCCCAAGCTCTCTCTGGTAGAGGTGTTTGTACGCTGTATGGTTCAGCTTGTCTCTTACATTGATTTGTACTGGATCTCCTCTCAGAAGTCCAGTATCATCAAATCCTCCATCAAGTTCATCCACCTTCCAACTAGGCCCACCCTGGCTCCTGTGCTGCAGCTGAGAAGGTTGTTGGTCTTTGATAATTTGATCACATATACTCTGAATGCATTGCTTTTGTCTTTGTAAATTGTTTCTGTGGTGAACTACCCCATGCAATACAGAAGACCTCCAGGCTGTGTCAGGTGACTTCAGTTCTGGGCAAGGTTTAAGGTGATTGTAAATCCCTCCTGACATGACATTGGACATCAGGTCTTGAGTCTATTTTAAAGTCAATAGTCTTGCCATAAATATTCAATTTCACTCACCAAGTAGGCTCTATATGTCATCACAGGTGATGATCCCAGAAACCATGGCTCTCAAATGACTAATGTGAGTCAACTCCCGACTGCTTTGGTGTGGCAAACAAGCTGCAAAATGTCCATATTTCATACATGTATTCCATTGTGTGCATCTGGGTGGATATGCATCATCTTTTAGGATGAGACTTTCTCCGCACCTTGTGCATGCAGGCTGGAATTTGTCCCTCTTAGCCTGGGAGTCCTCTCTCCTTGCCTTAGGGGTTTTATGATAGTTTCAGGTTTTTCAAGTTGCTGCTGCCTTTTGTTCTGTTTAACTAATTCTGACTTCTTCACTAGCTGTATAGCTGTGTGGCTAGGGTTACATCTCTGTTTAATAGTAGCTGCTGTGAGAGTTTTTTATCTGTTAACCCAATAACCAGCCTGTCTTTCATAGTTTCATGTTTTGCATTCCCCAAAATCATAGTTTTCAGCCAGTGTATGCAGAGTTCTTATAAAACATTCAACATTTCCCCCTGGTTCTTGAATTCTCTGATGGAAACATGGTTTTTCATAAGCCACATTTCTCTGAGATGTAATGCATGCATCAAACATAGCCAGAACCCTTTCACAGTCATCTTTGTGACTGTCTTCAGCAAAGTCAAAGGATTTAAAGATATGCTGTGCTTGCTTCCTCATAGCATAATTTAGAGACAATATCCGTATATCTCCAGTTTCTTTGTGCAGTGCAAAATCTTGTTTCCAGTCTATCCATTCTGAAGTTTTGTCGAAGCTGAAGTTCTCTGAGGCACTGAAGCGGGGCATGTTGATGAGATCCTGCAACTTTTGTTGCTCTGAGCCTTCTGTTTCTGTTCTTAGTTTATTCCTGACACCATGTCATGTTCCTGTACCAGATATGGACTGGCTAAAGAGTTTGCTTATGCACACCAGACGTGTTTATCATAAGACCTTTAATGCTTTGCCAAATAAGGCTGAGGTTATTTAATAAGGTATTTTGCACATGGCATCACTTTATGGCTGAACAGTGTAGTACTGTTTAGCATTTCATTACAAAGTCTATCAGAAGAGAGGGCCTGATTCAGTTCACACTGCCTCAGGGACAACCTGAAAATAGGGAATTCAACTGGATTCTTTAAACCCCTTTCTATATGTAAGTTATCAGATACACAACCATATCTGATCAATTTCCATCACCATAACAAGATTAATACCTGCCTTTTATCCATTCGTCTTTCTATAACTACACCTTTAATCATTAATATTAATAAATTACATCACACATTTCTTAATAATTCCTATACATTATTACAGTTTAACAACCTGCTTACTGCCTAGTAACCAGATTGTGAAAGCACCCCAAAAAAATTACAGTTGCCAAATTCTGTGGAGTCCTGTACCCTTTGTGGTCTCTTGTTTAACTTCTCAGAATGAGAGAGCAGAATTCATGACCTAGGGTTCTCTCTCTTTAGGCCTATAATATTTCAGCTAAATCTCAGTTTTTAGCATGACTATTCCCACCAGGCCTAATACAACAGACCCTTAATCATAGCAAGGCTTACAACTCAGTTACTTGTTCTCCTACTTGCAATTACAGCTTTAATAATGTCCATTATTATTTCTGAAAGCATGCTTAGTAGATAAGATATTTCTACCCAAACCTATAGACCCTTCATGATCAGGTGAGGGGTCAACAACATACCCACTTGCTGTGGTAGTCTTTCCTCTGCTAGTGATAGCTAGGCCAACTAAAGACTAATGAGGCTACTAACAACCAGATCTGTTAGCTCAGGTAGTAAAGATTCATGTATTAAGATTCCCAAAGGCTCATCTTTAATCCCTACGGCTAGTAACTTACTGAGCAGCTATCAGTGCTATGCTGATTATCAACAAATGTGTTCTGAAAAACCAGCTTCAGCTGTGAGGTCTCATCTGCCTATCATCAAATTGGTTTGAGGCTCTTCTTTGCTCATAGATTCCTAAATTGCAGCAGTGGTCAGAAACACCTTTCATCTTCTGCCAGAAGACTGCACCAATTATTTGGAGATGCAGACCTTGCCATAGTCTTCTGTCTTTGTCACCTCAGAGTTTGATTATTACAACGTTCTCTGTCTGGAAATAAATGTGAAAACTACCCAGAAGCTTCAGTTAGTGAATAATGTAGCTACCTATTTTTTAAGTAGGGCAGATTCAGAATGGAATATCACCTCTGTGCTCGGGACTGGTTACCAGTTAATTTACAGGTGGGTTGCACTGAAATCAGTGATGTTAACTGATTTACATCATCTGAGAATCTGGCCCAATAAAAGTTCTGGGTGCTCAACACTTCTGAAAAATCAGGCCAATTTGATTCATGTGCCCAAATATGGATTTAGGTGCCTAATTATAAAATTGTTGGTCTGTTTTTTTAAAATATCACAATACATATTTTTGTTTTCAGTGTTGTTATAGGTGTGTTGGTCTCAAGATACTAGAGAGATCAAGGTGCGTGATGTAATATCTTGTATTGGACCAACTTCTATTGGTGAAAGAGATAAGCTTTACAGAGCTCTTCTTCAGGTCTGGAAAAAGTACTTGGAGAGTCGCAGCTAAATACAAGGAGGAACAGATTGTTTAGCATAAGGAATTAACATGTTGAAAGGTGTGTTAAATTCATCTTTCAAGATCCATGGGTCCTACACATGCCTATCATAATATGTGGTATACCGAATCCAGTGCACTAAATGCCCTAATAACAACTATGTAGGTGAAATCAGACAATCACTACGCTCTCAAATGAACTCACACAGAAAAATGATAAAAGACAAAAACACTGTCATCCATGGACGAATATATTTCACAAAACAATTATTCCATATCTGACCTCTTAGTCCTCATCTTTAAAGGAAACCTGCACAAACACCTTCAAAAAAGATGAACCTAGGAGCTTAAATTCATAACTAAAAATCATGGACTCAGTAAAGACACTGGATTTATGACCCATTACAACAACCTGCTAAACTTCCTTTGTCCTATGACTGCAGCACTGTTGATTGCCTACTTCATCCCAAATGGTCTCTTGCAACATGTTAACTCCTTATGCTAAACAATTTGTTCCACCTTGAATTTAGCTGTGACTCTTGGAATACTTTTCCCAGACCAAGAAGAGCTCTGTGTGAGCTCAAAAGCTTGTGTCTTTCAGCAACAGAACTTGGTCCTATAAAAGATATTACCTCACCCAACTTGTCGTCTTGATAAATATGTTTTGAGTTCTGCCTGTAGATAGATCATTATCCACAGAGTTGAACTAATTACACATTTCTAAATATTAGAAAAATAGTTTAATAATCTAATAGTTTAATCAGCAACTGGCACTGCTGTGAATAATAACTGGCAAAATACAACTGTTTTGCAGTGGTGGTCTTAGACTGATCCTACCTCCTGATCCAGGGGCCCAACACGCAAGTATCAAAGTTGTCCACACCTACCCCACCAGCTACAGAGCCACAGAGCCACTTATAGGTGGGCAGAGAGCTGGATAGGACACTGTACTTCTTATTTTTCATAGAAGCTCACAAAACATAGCGCTATTTATAACTGAATTTGAGAAATTACTTATTCTCACTAGATGGCAGCAGATTCAAAATAATACATTTGAAAAAGATTACCTAAAGAACTGGCTCTTGAGAGCAGTGCATAAGAGTATAACTATACAAAAGAGCTGTCATTCCTTGTGAAATTTCTGTTTATTCTTCCTCTTCATACATCCTAGACATAGAAGCCATTATATATTTTCTTGTGAGTACATTAGCTGATTATCTTTATTCCTTTAAAAAGAACGCTACAAACTGCACTATATTTTATCTCTTCTTGTGAGCTGGAAAAACTGTTAGACTCTGAAATGTCTTGTATCTACAACAACATTGTAAATTAAACAATTTTGGAAATCAGTGGCCCCACTCCCATCTCACTCATACTGATGTAAATGAGGACAAACTCCCCCTAAATCAGTGGAGTTACTCTGGCGTAAAACTGGTTTAAGTGATATTAGAATCAGGCCCAAAAACTGCTTTGAAGGACCTTTACTTGTTAGCATCTAAAATGCATCTTTTTGTATTCTTCTTTTCTTTCCCCCATTTAATCTTTTTACAAGATTAGCTGTGTTCAGAGGCAGGCAGAATATTTTTCAAACATAAAGACAACAAGGAGCTATTGGAGACTGATAAAATTTACATCAGTGTAAATTGGAGATAATACCAACAAAATCAGAGGAGTTATATTGATTAATGACCACGATATGGGTGGGACTAGAAAATGTCCTGAACTGCGGCTGGTCTTAAGAGCTGGTCTGCTGAATCTTCCAACTAATCAGGCAATGCAGGCAGTCAGGCAGCCTATTACACACCAGATGGGCTTGCTATGTAACCCAGAGATTGGCTCTGCTTCAGAGCTTGAGGTAGAGTCAGTCTTGAAGCAGGGCCTGTTTCCTGACAACACTGCTATAAAACTGGTGTGAGAGGACAAAATGGCCCTCTAAATCCTACACTCTGGCATTAGAACACCAGGAGCCTGATTCTCTACTTTCTTGCACCTCCCATTGCATATTTACATTTGTGCAAAGTGAGTGTGAAATACTACCACTCTGTGCTGCAGCTCTTTACATCCACTTTGTGCTCCTTTTGCTAAGGTGCAAATAACCACACAAGGTGCAAAGCAGTGGAGCATCACACCCACAATCTCTGTCCCAGCTTGTCTACACTATACTGTGAGATCTATACTGGCAAAACTCCCCCCATACAGTGGAGACACAGTTTAGAATGCTTTTGCTGTTATAGCTTATACCAGTTCCCTGAATAAAATAAGCTGTAATGCAGTGTAGTGTGATTGCATCTACACTAGGGCTTTTGCCAGCATAACTTTGTCAGATAGTTCCTAACTGACATCACTCTGCCAGCAAAACTTTGAAGCATAGACCAATCCCCAGTCTCTGTATTCTCTTGTGCTGGGATAATGAGTTCTGGTTGTGACAGTATTCTAGGGCAGCAATCCAGAAGATGTGCTTACCTCATAAAATCTCTCTCTCCTACTCTTTTAGCAACCAGAAGGTTTTGATGAGGTTGCTGATGTTATGGAAAATATGAAGTAATAATCCCCTGCATCCCACTGACTCCCAGCTAGTCAGCTAACAAACATTTTATTACTGTTTTATTGTATTAGATAGTTTTACAATCCCCACATGTATTCCATTTGCTAGTTTATCTAATTTCTCAATCACCATCATCCTAAATTAGATATGGAGAATATGACAACTAATCATCGAATCATAGATTAGAGTTGGAAGGGACCCCAGGAAGTCATCTAGTCAAACCCCCTACTCAAAGCAACCCCAACTAAATCATCTCAGCCAGGACTTTGTCAAGCCGAGCCTTAAAAACCTCTAAGGATGAAGATTCCCCCACCTTCCTAGGTAACCCATTCCAGTGCTTCACCACCCTCCTAATGAAAAAGTTTTTCCTAATATCCAACCTAGACCTCCCCCAGTGCAACTTGAGACCATTGATCCTTTAATAGTGGTAGGAGGAGTATACATAATTTTACTATTGACTGATTTATTTTTAGCTTTCATAAAGAATTTAAAATTGTAAAAAGTGTTAAAACAAAATGTAAACTACAAATATATATATAATTGGCCTGATCCTCAGCTGGTGTAGCTGGTGAAATCAGTGGTGGAGAGGCACTACCAAACACAATTCAGGACACGAGGGCAGTGGGCCAGAGGATCCTCTAGTGCAAACAGCTCTGAAGCCCCTCTATATCTTGTGGGGAAGAATCCTCTCCTCCCTGTCCAGCTAGCCAAAGTGGGGGCTGACATGTGGGTTTAGCCCTTCAGCTTACAGTACTGTCACCACAGTATTTTGTAGGGCTGTATGAGTCTGGTTTCACTAAAAAACAAAACATAGACAACTGGATTTCCCCGTGTGACTTGTCTTATCTTAGGGAGCTTGATGGATAACCAATTGAACATGAGCACTCGAAGTGATGCAGTAGCTGAGGGAGATAACAAAATCCTTGGATGTATAAACAGGGGTCTATCAAGCAGGGACAGGAAGGTGGTATTATTTCTGTATGCAGGATTAGTGAGACCATTATTGAATAGTGTCCAGTTCTGGCGTCCACATTTCAAAAAAGATGTTGCAAAATGGACAGGGTTTAGAAAAGAGCTATGAGAATGATTTACAGTCTGGAAAACATGCTTTATAATGAAAAATTTAAGAATCTCAGTCTATTTAGTTTATCCAAGGGAAGATTAAGAGGTGACTTGATCATGGTCTACAAGTGCCTATGGGGGAAGAGATTTCTGGAAGTAGAGGGCTTTTTAATTTAGCAGTGTAATGGCTCAACCCTTGGTGTAGGGGGCATGGCTGAGAATAAGGGGATATAGCTATAGCTATTCCCAGCTGCCAAAATGACTCTTGGGGCTATGTGCAGATAAATGTAAACAAGAATATCTCAAGGATGCTCTGATTTCTCCTAAGGATCAGACCAGACCAGACCTCAGCTAGCTCCAGAATCTAGGGGCTGAAAAGGTGGCATAAAGTAGCTGCTCTGCTGAGCCAGCTTTCCCTCGCACAGCCCATACTGCAATTTATGTTTCAGGTAGCCTGTGCAATGGAGTAAGGCCTTATGTGGTTGCATAATAAAACAGGTCTGTAAAGAAGAAGAGAATGCTGGGCAAGAGAAAAGGGCAAGAAATATACTGGAGAAGTCATGAAGGCTTTGTGTCTGCTGCAAACAGAAAGTAAGACAAGAGAGATGAAGCCCCAAGAAACAAGTGAGGTCCAGGGCCTTTGGAATTGAAGGAAGAGGGATGGTGCTTGAATTAGAGAGAGCAGGGAGTTGGATTCTGACAATGCAAACAGGAGAATTCAAGAGAGGGGAAGAGGCGTCTGGAAGCAGAGAGAGAGAGAAAAGGGGGGTATGGAACATTGGTGACCAACATCACTTTTTAGCTGATTTTCCTTTTTTAGCCCATATATTATAAGGAAAGCACTTGACATCAGAAAATTTGGATTTAGTTCCAGCAAGCATTAAATTAAAAAGCATTGGCTTTTAAGGAAATTTTAACACCATTATTTTACTTTTTTTTCCAAATATTGAATATGCATGATACCTCTGTGAAAAATTGACTGCATCTCTACTAAAGGACTACAACCCACCAGAAAAACAATTACTTACAACAGACAAACAAGTAATATTGTATTTTAACATATATGTCTAAAACACTGATCATCATAGTACAGTACTGTATATCCAATGTTAGGAATGTTATGTTAATTTATCTGTTTACAAGCATGTATGTTTCAGTTCATGTATTAATGTAGAAAACTGCATATATGAGATTTAGGAAAAGATATTTCACAGATGGAGAAATTGACTGTTGGGAATGTCAAAAATGTAAACGCTTAAAGCAAATATTTTGAGTTAAGTTTGTGTGTTTGATGTTGAGTCATTAGATATGTGGATTATGTGTGGGAACAGGTTCATATCAGAAGGGAATATGTTGTGGTGAGGTTTAGGGTGGAAATGTGGATGTGTATTATTATGTGTGGTTGTGAAGAAAGCGTGGGGTGACTCGGAAGCTAATACAGAGGAGGTGCATGTTGTTACCCAGAACCCTGCTGGTTCGTTCAGTATATGAACTAGTGTATTTACCTCAGCCACAGAGCAGAACCTTTCTGTCTTTAACAGGTTAATCAGAACAGTGAATAAACATGATAAATGAATTATTTAATAAAAATAGATATCTTGAATGCAAAGAGAAAGGACATGACATTTTTAATTACTATCCAACTTACATTTATCATGTTTCAACCATTAACCTAAAGTCGATCATGGGAAAACAAAACAGAAATATAATGTCCCAAGAAAACATACCAACCAAAACCTATTGTGCTCCAATTCCCGTGACTGTCTTTAATATGAGGAGTTCCGCAGTCCTCTCAGATGACCAGCTGGGCACTCAGAAGTTCCCTGAAGCAGAAACTGATTAAAGGCCATGTTCTGATACCTTTGCTAACATGTTGGGTAGTACCTCGCTAACAAGTAGTCATATTGAGTACAGTGAGACACTTTGTGGAGTAACATATTATTTCACATGAATAATGGTATCAAAATCTGGCCCTAAATTATAATTCCTTACACTTTTGGTGGTTGTATTAATGAGAAATGCACTTGAAAAAAGTTTCAATGCAAATTGGCAAAGATTTTTGTGGATTTATACATCTGTGTGAGTGTATGTATGGTGGTTATGTTAGATTTCTGCTGCAGAGCCACTAGAAGTAAACACATGACATTTTGCTGGGAATTAAACAATGGAAACCTGGAAACTCTGCTAGGGGAAAAAAAGGAAATTCCTAAAAAACCCTTATTATAAAGGCCACTCTAGATAATAAGTGAATTTAAACTATTGTGTCATAGGTGCCTAGTGCTCTGAGAGGTGGCTAAAAATCTGTAGACTGATAGTCATAAAATCACGTGGGGACCTTAGGGGAAAAACACCTGCAGCAATGTATCATAGTGTGTGAGCCTGCTGTAGAAATCTAAAATAAATTTAGCATTTGATATTCTCATTTATTATCATTTTTGATCAACTAGCTGAGTGGGCAACTGCAGATGTGATGAAAGATTTTAATAAATTAGAGTAAAAGCCTATTAAAATTGAAATTGCTCCATAAAGCTCATTAAGTGGGAGACGTTATGTAGTATATCACTTTGCTGCAATAATAACTTCCTTTCCATCCACCAGCTGCTTCACGTACAAAATGTTAACTCCATGTGGAATCAAGGTTTTACTGTGATTTAAATGGAAAATATCTTCAAGATCAGCTACCCTGCCATCTTGTTCTGATGATGTCAAACTATGTAGAGATGTGCTGATTCAGTGGATTCATTAAGAAGCTTCAGCAAATGGGGTTCCGATGGAGCTCCTGCAAGAGATCAGAGATGCCTTCCCCAAGATAATAATGTCATTCGCCCTCCCTGGGGTGAATCAGCAGGCCTGGCTGGATCAGGCCTATGCCAGCAATAATGACTCTGTCTCAATGTCTCTGCCTCAGCTTAGTGATGTGCCAGACGCACATAACGTGAAGAAACACCCATGATTTTATAAGAACATAAGAATGGCCAAGCTGGGTCAGATCAGTGGTCTCTCTAGCTTAGCATTCCGTCTTCTGACAGTGGCTGATGCCAGATGCTTCACAGGGAATGAACAGAACAGGGCAGTTATTGAGTGATCCATCCCACGTTGTCCAGTCCTAGCTTCTGGCAGTCAGAGGCAGAGCCCTACGCGGATCCACAAATGTGGATCCACATCCTATCCGCATCCACCCCAAACATCTTACCACCGACTGCCATCTGCAGTATAGTCATCCGCACCTGCAGCTCTGGGACCCCCAAGCCCCTCCAGGCAGCTGTCCACCAGTTGATTGGCGTGCAGGGGAGCTTCATGGAACAGCTGATTGATTGGCAGCCCTCAGGGCAGCTCCCCCAAGAGCTGTGTTGTGGGGACTACCCTGCCAGCCGCCTGATCTGTCCGGCAGGGGAGCCCCATGGAACAGCTGATTGGCAGCTAGCAGGGAAGCCCAGTGCAACAGTTGATCTGCAGCCAGCCCCTACCCCAGGATCTCAAAGGTGGGGAAGCAGCCTCAAAGGCTATGATCTATACAGAGCTGCTTCCCCACTTTTGAGAGCCACATCAGATCCACCATCCACCAAAAAATAATCTGCACCTATAAAGCGGGTATCTGCGGATTTGCTGAGATCTAGTCAGAGGTTTAAGGACACCCAGAACAGGGGGTTGCATCCCTGAAATCCCTTGGCTAATAGCCATTGATGAACCTATCTTCCATGACCTTATCTAATTCTTTTTTGAACCCATTTATACTTTTGGCCTTCATAACATCCCTGGCAATGAGTTCCACAGTTGACTGTGCGTTATGTGAAGAAGGACCTTCTTGTGTTTGTTTAAAACCTGCTGCATATTCATTTCATTGGGTGACCTCTAGCTCTTATATTATGTGAAGGGGTAAATAACAATTCCTTATTCTCTTTCTCCACACTGTTCATGATTTTAAAGACCTCTATCATATCCCCCTCTTCGCTGTCTCTTTTCTAAACTGAATAGTCCCAGTCTTTTTAATCTCTCTTCATATGGAAGCTGTTGCATACCCCCTCATCATTTTTGTTGCCCTTCTCTGCACCTTTTCCATTTCTAATATGCATGCAGTATTCAAGGTCTGGGTGTACCATGGATTTATATAGTGGCATTGTGATATTTTCTATCTGTATTTATCATTATTTGATAAATTCTTGCTGGGAAGGACTTGGAAATACTCTGAAGTGATATCTTTCTGTTTTTCTATTGAAAGAACAAACTAATTCTAATACTTGCAAAAGATAATGATTTGGCCAAACATGGGACTGAACAATAATATGTTGCATTTGTATAGCACTTTTTGTCTGAGTATCTAAAAGAGTGCTTCAGACATGAATGGAATCATTCTATCATATCCCCGTGTGATGGATAAACATTATTATCCACATCTTACTTACAGAGAAATTGAGGCACAGAAAAATGAAGTGACTTGACTCCGGTCACAGAGTGAGTCAGAGGCAGTGCTGGGAACAGCAACCAAATCTCCTGAATCCCCATTCAGTCTCTTAACCACAACACCATATGGCTTTCACAGATAGTTCCCCCATACCTGGATTGATGCTTTTTTGTTTCACGGTGTGGACTCAAAGTATCTTCACAAAATCACAAGTGATACAAAACTGAATTTACACCTTGGAAAACATATCCCCATTGCAACTCCAGTGGATTTTCTGTATCCCTACACTTGGATTGGTTATGCTTGTAGGCAGTATTTGACTCTGACCAACAGCAGAAGCAACAGCAGCAAGAATTATGTTAGTAACTGCACATCTGTGATGTATACAGGGAATATATAGTACAAAGCACAGCAAGTGACAGACTGAAATTAAAGAAGTTCCCTTTCCTTTTTCTGGCAACAGTTGAACATGCACCAACAACACACCTTCCATTACTAATATTTTGAAACCTAAAACAGGAGAGTGCCTCAAACCACAGTCCTATAACATAATGAAGAATACACACAGCTGCAGTAACAACCATGTAATTATTTAATTAGTTTTTGACAGCTTCAAATTGCACAGGCAAAGGAATGCATGAACCACACATGGAAACCTGCCAACAGATTTTACACGTATGCAGATGGTTTTAGCTATTGTACAGGCAAAGCCAGGTTACCACACTTTTACTGCAGAGTTTAATGGCAAATCATGCACTGCAGATTTTTATCAGAGGGGAAAAAACAGCATATGTAATTATTTACCCCCTGTTCATATCATAGTATTGCTCACTGAGATCAGAGAAAGAACATTTTAGTATTGGGTTAAGTAATCTGCAACTAATGCCTACTTTGGGCTTTTAAACTCCCAGTGAGCAATCATAATACCACTAATTAGCATTTATATACCACATTATATTTTAAATCTCTTTACAGACATGAACTAATTAATACTGCTTTAAGGGGAGGTGTGGTTATCCTCATTTTGCAGAAGGGAAACTGAGGCACAGAGTGGTTAAATAAAATTGCCCAAGGTCACAGACTGGGTCAGTGGCAAATCTGATATAAAACTGAAAATTTCCTGGGTTCCCATGTTCAAACCACAAATTCTGAATACAGGAAGGTGGGAAGAAAAAAAGTGCCTTCAGAAGTGAGAAGGGAATTGCTGAGGATGGAGATGGTATTAGCAGTGATCAGCTTCTGGAATACAGATTATTTCAAAGAGAATATAATTTAGAAATTAAGTGAAGCATGATGTACACTGTAAATATCTGCTCTTATGCTGCTGCAAAAGCTAATACTCATAAGTCACTCCAAAGTGTTTGTAATTTCCATGACTAGCAAGCTCCATGATTTTATATTAGAAGGGAAGTGATTTCTCATTAGTGCGCCTATGTAAGGTAAAATAGGAATCGACTCCAGCTTCACTCCAAACCCAAAATGAATCCAAACTTTATCTGAGGTTCAAAAAATGAAGTCCACTTTTTTCACATAGCTGCAGTTTTAATCTTTTCCAGACTTTGCTTTTTGATTTTGACCAGGATAGGAAATGCTTAAAACCCACAAGAAAAGGTTATCCTTCAAGAGCCCCATATGAAACGTTCACAGCAAAACCCCAAAACATGTCTAATATATGTGGTTTCAGGTTGGGTAAGAAAGTCAAAACCCAGGCCACGGACCAGTTTCAAGCAAATCAGCATTGATTCATGGTTTAAAGTTGAATCCATGCAAAACGTGCACTTTGGCAGGGTCTGAGATGAAAATTGGCAGATTTAAATGAGCTTTGTGCACACAATAATTATTTATGCATCAGTTATGTATGGGCAAATCCCCCAAATCATCTCACTGACTCTTCCCCAGATCTTCAGGTTAGCCCTGTGTGCGATGTGTGATTAGGGTGGACTGGAATCAGCTACATTTTGAGAAAGGAAATTGATTTGGAAGGTGCCCTCCTTTCCCATCCAAATGGGAAGGCCACCTCAGCTTATTAATATTTTCAGCTCACTAAAGAGGTTGGTACTGAGCTAGCTGCTGCTCACTCAGGCATCTGCTGAGCCCTGGGTTCTACCCAATTGCTTTTGTCACAGCCACAATGGGGACATCCGTCCTGCATCCCAGGCCAGTGCCATTAGGAGTGCACTACCAGGTGTTACAGCAGGGCACCAGAATGGAAAGGTACAACATATTGCTGCTGTAGTGAGTGAGAATCCTGCAGCTGGTGCAGCTTCCTTCTTTCCCTCTCAGACCTGCCTGCCCAGGCTGCTCAGGGAGTTTGTAAAATTATTTGTAGGAGGGCATTTGGAGCCTCACTCCTATGATTACCTGCTTACCTACCTGATTTCTCTCACACCAGGAAAGGGAGGCTGACAGCCATCAGGAGACCTACCCACCTCAAGGAACAAGGAGACCCATTTTCCAATTGACCTCCCAACCACCACGACAGGGGACCTCCTCCTCATCCAAATGGCCAGACATCACAGGAAAACTGACTTGTTACCATAGCTGGTAACAAGGACAGCAGGACACCCACCTGCTCCACTGCTGTTTCTGTGAAGAACAGCTGTCACTGAGAAGACCGACCTAGAGAAGCTTCCATGAGGTGGTGAGGAAAGGGAAGTATGGTGAGTTGAGGGGACAAGAGACCGTGTAGAAGGATTGTTGTGAAGAAGGTGAAAAAGAATATGAAATTGTTGGACAGTTTGAGGAGTGAGAATGAATGTAGAATTGATGGTTTTCTGGGGGTGGAGTGAAATAGTAATTTACTCAAGGAATGTCACCTATGCCACCTGCTAAATGAAGTAGAATATTTTTAGGGAGCCTCTTGTTAAAATATTGGCAGTACAGGCACTGCTGTGTAGAGGAGAATGGAGCCTTCAGAGTGACCCTAAAAATATCAAACTCAGGAGAGTTATTGGAGAACTCAAATGCTCAGGTGCCATACTCTAGGTCTCTTGCTAGACGACTGGGAGGAAAGGGGAGGAGCACGGAAATATTTAAAGACCATATACACCACCGTGTTGAATTTCATTGACTTTGTGGTCATTAGATTTATGTTAATGTCTCGAGTTCCATAGGAAGAAGTATAGCCTTATTTTACTTAAGAAATTTTTGTCTAATTAAGGAACTGAAAAGCCACGGAGGTTACATTAGAAATGTATGAGTAGCCAGAGAGTCCTTCTGATGAAAATATACACACCAACTGTTTGAAAAATTGAATTATTAACCAGGATGTCTGCTTCAGTGTGCCCTAGTACACACAGGGAATACACTGGAAAACATGATTCCATTTTGTAAACTTTTTTAGATATAATAGAAAGATAGAGAAAGAAAAGCCAATTATTGATACTATTATTTAGCCTCCATGATCTATATCTATAGGGATGTTGTCAAGATAAAAACTATGGGCTAAATTCTGGTGTTGCATGGGTGTAATTCCCTAGAATTTGTCCCCACATGTGTCTAAAATTTCCTTAATTGTGTTGCTAGTACTTCAGATTATTTAAACTGAAAGGTTTTTAATCAAATTTACTTTTAACCATCTATACTCTTTGCTTGCTTTTAGCATCTCACTCATCACAAGCAATGAAAATTGGTGAATCAATTTACAGTCATGGCTATAACAATGTAAAGAGAATATAGAATATAGTATTCTCTTTACAGCCTGGTTCATTTTCTGTTTCTGCCACACTGGCACAATACTGCAGTGTTTGGGGAATATTGAAATGTGAAAAAATGTTTTCAATGAAGTAAAAATAAAAAAAGCAACACATGAAAACATTTCTATTCAGATTGGGCCAAAATGTCAGTGAAGAACAGAGCAAATGTGCCCAGTGTGCATGGGCACACTGGCATATGTATGTGAGTGTCAATTGGATAACTACATATCTAACTATCCTCTTTTTTCATGCAGTGCATGTTTGTCAGATGCAATGGGTATATATGGAGCATCAAGGGATGCATCAGCTATAGCCACATTTGGCAGTTAATCCCACCAAAGCCTTGATTCTCCATCCTTGACTCACTTTGATTAGGTATCAGACACTTAATAACAGTCCTGCACATGGAGTGTTTGCAGGATTTGGTCCCAATGTTTGTTCACCTCCTACTGTAAATTGCTTACAAAAATTTAATCCAACATGATTTTGCTCCAAATGTAAACGAATGCCTACTACGCATAATTCATATCTATTGTTATTACTGTCACAGAATCAAAGAATTTAGAAGTGAAAGGGACCTGCTAGAGCCATCTATTATCCTGTTTATCCAGACCAAGCCCTACAGCACATTTACATACCTGGTCCTATCTAACTGTAAATTTCCCAACTGATGGGACTTCTATCACTTCCCTTAGAACATTTCAAACAAGCACCTTTGTGCTTCTCCCATGGTGTCCCTTGTGCTTGAGCACAGCTCCCCATTAATGTCTGCAAAGATACCTTATTATCCTCCTTCAAAACCCTCCTTTGCTGTGATGCTTACAAAAACTTGACCATGGTTAGGCTAGTAGTGTGCTGAGACCACCATCTGTCATGCTGACCAAGATTGTCTCATTGTTTCCTTGTACTTCCCTGTCTGTCTGCATCCGTTGGCTCTTTTCTTATACTTAGATTGTAAGTTCTTTGGGGGCAGAGACAGTCTTTTTGTTTTGCATTTGTACAATAAGGTCCTGGACCATGACTAAGGCTGTTAGTTGCTATGGTAATACAAACAGATCATGATTATTTTTTGCCCAGCTGCTTAAAACATCACCTCTTTTAAGCCCTGATTCAGCGAGGTGCTTAAGCACATGACTAATTTTAAGCATGAATTCCCTGGGACATGCTTAAAATTAGGCATGTGCTTTAAAATACCTTGCTTAACTGGGCTTTCAAAAGCAGGGAGTGAAAATTCCCTCCATTCAGGTTAATTTGATCAGTGTAGTTATCTTTACTAGCAGAAATGGAAAATATGAAAGTATCAAATTAAGTTCACTTAGGCAGAGAGGATGTGGAACATCTGTTCTTCTTCATCCCAAAACTTTTCCTTGGCGTATCTTGCAACATTTGTCAATGTAATTATAACAAATAGAGAAGATCAATTCAACAAGTTATTATTTTTAAAGAAAACACATAAGAATGTATTATTTTGGGAAAAGCATACTTATTTGTAATGAGAGCAGCACAAAATGTCAACCTTTTTGTTTAAAATGTTCCTTAGTTACGTCTAAGCCTGCAGTTATACTGAATTGCTAGTGTTTAACAATAAGATTATTTGTTCTACCAAAAGATTTGAGGTGAATCTACTGTTCTGCCAAACCATGACTTCTCAGCTTTGTAAAGTCAAGCACATGGGCATGTTTCCCACTGCAAAATCAGCATAAGCATCTCTCTAACCACCATTTTATTCTTACTAAAAAAAAAGTTGGCAGTTTCTCACCAGTGTTCCATTCATAATTAGATACAATACCAAACAATCCTGAGCCTCTCTGTCAACATGTTTTATTTAAAAAGGGGATTAGCAAATACATTTTCATTTAGAAGACAGATCTTCTATTGCACCTGATTTTTTATCAGTCTGTAGCACGCTGTTGGCACTGAACTACTACTAAGCCTTATTCTGCCTCTCTTTCTCATGATGAGTATCACCTTACTCCATAAATAACCCCATTAATGTAAATGGGGCTATTTACAGAGTATAGGACTACTCTAAAAGAGTAAAAGTAGCATAACCTGGCCCAGTCACCACTCTGTCTGTTTTCCCCCCCAGCAAAAATGAAATATCACTATTTTACAGACTATTCAAATTGTAGTCATAATGGGGTGTTGGTTTCTAATTTCAGTCTCTAATTGACAACTATTTGCTATATCTATTTTGGATTATGGTTAAATGGCAAGTATTGACTCAAAGGATGGCGCTCATCCAATCTGTTAACTACCTTATATGTCAGTTTGAGCTGATGGGAATAACTGCCATTGACAGTTTTGCTTCCTAGCAACCAGCTTTCTTCATCTCAGGAGCTAGTTTTTCGTGGTATGGTGGAAAAAGTGAACAAACAAGGAAATGCTTTCAAGGTTACCAGCTATTAAAGAACAAGAACAATCAGTTTTCATACTCCACATCTGGGATCTATCCAGGTTCCCTTAATTAGCTACAAGTGTAGTGCCTGCTGCTGTCTCAAATTTTCACTGAATGTAGCAGCTTAATCTGAAAGTTATTTTGATTCACAAGTGAAAGAATATTATCTTAATGGTTAAGAAGATAAGATGCTATGAAGCAATAACAACTCAAGGTCACTATTTTTCATCTTTTAGACCTAAGATTCCCTTTTATTTTATGTTAATTTTCAGCAGAAAAATATTTAACTGGTCAGTAAACACCACTAAAGGCTGATGCCCAGATCCTGCCCTCCCATTAAGTCATCTGCCTATATTCTAGATGGTTTAATTTAGAGTCCTCTTAGGTTTCATCTAGTGTTATTTTTTTGATCTCCTTATGTGCAGGTGAATTTAAGGGAGTAAATGGTTCACTTTCAAGCCCTGTTCATGCTATAAATATGATAATACGATAATATTTTTGTAACCAGTGCATAATTATTACATCAAACATGGTTCGAGTGGTGTCCAAACAGAATTTTTTGACTTGTCAAAAACTGAACATCTGAAATGTTTTCTGCTGGAAACTGAAAAGCTTTGACTCAGAAATACTGCCATCTATGGGAGTTGTCGCTCAGGTACCCAAAAGGTCCATTTAGCTCTATGGCCCAGGCTTTCCCTCTCCCATGATGCATCCCAGCCAGGGCCTCCAATGATGAATTTTGGCAGATCAGCAAGAAGTGGCCCATCACTCGTCCTAGGAGATGTGGCCGGGGCAGGGAGTCATCCCATAGAGGAGAATGGGGAAATGAGGCACCTGAACCACGCCTCCTCTGAGGCACCACAGAGGCATTTCCAGATAAAAATGTTCAGTTTTCGGCTGAAAGTTCCAGATTAAAATTTTCCATTTTTGATTTTGCAGTGAATTTTCTACTCATACCTTATTGCTAAACAGTAAGTGGGACACGAATCATGTGGATGGGTCGCAAGCCCTCTCTTTCTGTCCTCAAATGTTATTTTTTTATTTTACTATTATTACCCCCCTTGCCCTCCCAGCCACAATCCAAGTCCCACCTTCCTTTGTTTTTATTAAAGGCCATCTACGTAAGATTTTCAAGAATGTCATTTGGCATCCTCTTGGTTTGAGTTCTTTGAATCTGATACAGTGTGAATGGAACTCCTCAGAGTCAGCTTGTCCATTAGCTTTGTTACACAGCACTGCTTTATCCCAGGCTTTAGCTCTGCTGTTGACCCAATTTTTTTTTTGTTTTTTATTATGCAAATAGAAAAAAAAAACTGTTCTTGAAGTTGAGTTTAGCATTGTTTTGATTCAAAGCTGCAGAAAATAATCTGAGATAATTTCCCACTCCCTTCCCCTGAATTTTTCTTTGTTGGTACCTCTTTAAGGGCTTGATCCAGTGAAGTCAATGGAAATCTTTCCATTGTCAACAGTAGATGATCAATACCCAAATGGAAATGTAAAAATGACTTAGAAGCATAATTGTGCATAAAGAAAACAATAAAAAGCATCAGACACTTCGGCAGAGAAGTTATGTTGGCAGGTTCACCTTCATAGCTACATTCCTGGGAAGAAGTCTGATAAACTCTTGGTACTGTTCCTTGCTTACCTAAGCTCCTTGCTGCAGTGAATGAGAGACAGGCACCTGGAGTGTTCTTTTTTTTTTTTTTTTTCAAATCAAATATGTATGTAACATATACCTGTTTTTTAAGCCAAGTTTCATTATTCATGTGCACAGTTTGTTCGTCAGTGTTTCCTTAAAGTCATATTATTTTGTTTTAGATAAAATAAGACATCTTTGGATCTGATTCTCTCACACTATTCTAAATCTGGAGTGGCGCTTTGGAAGTCAATGGTCTTACATGTGTTAGTGCTGCAGAAAGCAGCCAGTCCTTTGCTTATATCCCATCTTCAACCTTATGCGTCTGCAGAGCCCTGACCATGCAAACTCCAGTAGAGGGACACCAGCAGGATTCTAGGTGAGTGATTAAGGTGCCATTCCTTCTATTCCAAATGGGTAGGGGTGAGGAGCAAAGTTCAATCTGCAGGGAGGATGCCTATGCTTTGGATATTTAAGAACTTCCTCTTTTAGTATCCTGCAGGTTCTTTGCTAAAACTCCTTACTCCTCAGTTATTGTTTTGGAACTTTGAGTTCAAACTCAAACTTGAATTTCATCTTTTTGATATACAAGACAAGAGCTTCAGCTGGGGTGACTTGGTGCAGCTTCATTAATTTCACTGGACCTATCCCTGTTTATAACAGCTGAGGGTCTGGATTTCTGCACATTTCAACAAAGGTTTGTAAAGAAAGCCATCCAAAATATGCTATTAAACCTCTTCAAGCCCCATTCGCTTATGGCACCAGTTTGAGGTTTCTGTTTTGTTGGTATTGTATAGAGCATTAACTGAGAAACCAAGTTGAAAATCTTTTCTTCTTCTCTCCATGTTTTTTAGTTGGCCAGCTTAACTAAAGCCTTCTCCTGGAAAACTAATTTTATTGAATAGACATCACTAGTTCCAAATCACCTAGCTGTGTGATTCTTGAAGAATTTTTTAAAGACAAATTGGAACCTTATGGGCTATTAAAGCTCCCTGCTAGAAACAAATGTCAGTATGATTGATATCTAGAAATTCTCCTTTTAAAGCTATTTAAAAGTCAAGTTCCAGTCTTTGAGCTCCTGGGAGAAACTTTGGTAAATTGCTTCCCATTGTCCAGTTACTTAAAATACTCTAACAAGAAGCAACAAACTATATTCAGAAAGAAAGAAAAAGAAAAATCAGATGAGTCATATGCAAACAAAATCTTTGGTGAAAATATATATATATATTTGTTTCCAGCATTTTATTAGCCAAGAGGAAAGAAAATGGGGGATAAAACAATGCGAGAGGGTTATTGCTCTCTGTGTAAGTCAGATATTTCAATATTACCATTTCTATAGCACTAAGAGCAGTGCGGCCTTGACAACTTTGATCCTGATTCAAGAAAGCACTTACTCGTGTGCCTAAATCTATCCCTACTCAGGAAAGTACTTAAGCACAAGCTTAAATTTAAGCATGTATATAAATCTCCTTGAAGTGAATGGGACTTAAGCATATGCCTAACTTTGAGCACATACTTAAGTGCTTTGTTGAATAGAGATGCTTTCCTGAATCAGGGCCTTGGAGGGCCAGATTCAACAGTTCATTCTGCCATGTTTACACCACTCTGTTGATGTGAAGCTGTTGTAATCCAAGAAAGGTTTTTAGCTGTGCTGCCTTGCTAACTGGAATGTCCTGGAGATTCTGACCCAGAAAAGGTACAAAAAGCAAATATTTTCAATATTTCAGATAACCCATCAGCCCACAATGAAACTGACCAGACTAAATGAAGGAGAAAAAGGATTAAAAATAAGCTTTTTTTTTTTTTTTAAAGAAAAAATCATATTGAGTCATTTGCTAGCATTACTGTGAGTGTGGTAGAAAAATATTATGTATTGAAACAAATACCGGGGCTTGGCAGGTCTTATTAGCTTTGACTTCACACAGAGCTTTCTTTTCTTATGCCAGGAAGGAGGGTATTTCTAATTCAGCAAATAAATATACTGATAGCCTCAAGGAAATTTTGCAGAGGTTGTTAGAACTGTTTGACTCAATTTGTTTTAAGACACAAACATGGGTTATGCTTTCTTGTTGCTACCTGTTAGTTCTTCACAGTTGATGGCGCTCTAAGAAGGCCATGGTGCCAGTCTGGCGGCATTACAGTGGCAGCTGCATCATTTGCTGGCTCCTAATGGTATGTGGGTGAAGAAAAATAGTGATAGTTTGGCCAACTTCAAATATGAAAGCTTCCAAAATATCAGTCAGGCGGTATTAGTCTCATCCAACAAAAATGGGCTGTCCTTTAGTGTTAGCCATTAAACCTCCCCCCACCCCCCACCCCCCAACCACAGTGGTGCAAAATGTAAAAAGGAGATTTTCAGAGAGCTTTCCAATCCAAGATATGCATGGGAGCTGCATGCTTGGAGTGGTGACATGAGAAGGCTCTTACAGTTTGTATCTTTTTGTCCCTTTGACGGTTTGGGATTTTGCATGGGAGTGGGTGACTGGAGGGGATGGTAACAGCTAAACAACTTCTTTGAAACTTGCAAAGTCAAAGCCTGGGCTTTGTGGTAAGCTACCAGAGAGGAGGATCACTCCTCAAGAACAGCTTTGGGGAGACATAAAAGAAAAAAACAGTGAGCATTCAGACCTTGTATACACTGAAAGAATTAGAACACATTACAGCAACTTCAAGCAATAAGGCTATTGCACTAGTGCTAGCAACACTATAAGTGCCAATATAGACAGGGCCAGACCTGTTGCTACTAGGAGGTGTCTGGAGGCGCTGCCTGTCCAGCTCCCGCCCACCTCTTCCTCTATCAGATGGCAGAATTGCATTAGCTGAACTGCAGAACTGCTGTGAACTTCTGATGAGGTGTACTGTGCCCACACAGTTAGGCAAGGGGACAGTAACATAATTAGTGAACACAAAGAGCCTGATTCTCAATTACACTAAGGCTACACTGCTTCTGGCAGTGCAAAAGGGCTTTAATGTAAATGAGAATCAGATCCAGAGTGTGCAGACATATTGGTGCAGGAGGACTTCATATAAACTGAGCTTCTATTGTAACAGTTTCAAGTACTGCATTGCAGTGAGGACAATTTATTAGTGTGGATCTCACCTGTGAAGGAGAGAAAGAGTTGAGGGAGGGATTGTGAAGATAAACAACATGAGCAGTAGTTTAGCTGAGAAGAAACTAAGCCAGATACTAAGGTGAGAGGCACAAGATGCCAATTTTTAAAAAGAAAAGAAAAAAGAAATGGAACATTGTCCTGTAGAAAGTCCCAGAACAGAGGCTGGAGTGGAATAATTTGATAATAATGAGCTGTTGAATGATGTGTCTGCTGGAATGCTTAGTGAATCCAAGAACAGACAGTTAGAGGAGGATATTTTATCAATTGTCAATTTATTACTAGCCCAGACATTGTAAAGAGAAAAAGTGTCTTGATGATGGAAACATTTCCCGCTCAAACTTTATAATCCAGATTCCTTCAATATAATAAAAAACAGTTATGCTGGGGATTTAGGTGAAATTCATTCAACAAAAAACAATTTAACATCTGAATTTGTCATCCACGGCTAGCAACCAGAATGTATTTCTCCAAAAAGGAAAAAATAAGTACAGGGAGTGGATTATAGACAGTAAAAGTCAGAATAAAACTCAGTAATTACAGATGAATTTGCTACATATCAGGTTAGGAATATATTTTCTTTGAACATAACTACAGTACATTATGCAAAGCAAAAGTCTGCATCTTTTCCTTTCACACAGCCAGCTTTTCAGGGGTTTAAATTCTTTAATAAAACTTGCGGGGAAGGCAAAGATTTACAGCAATGTTACTCCATACACAGAAGAAAACATAGATCAGTTATGATGCAACTTTTCTCCCCACTTAAATCCTGGAAATCTTAGAACTGTTCTATTGAATATAGTTCAAAGGTGTATTCTTGTGCCAGTATACAAGGTTTTAAATATGTAATCTATTGTACATGAAAATTAGTATAAACCTTCTTAAATACTAGATCACATTTTGCTTTGAAGAAACTGGGGTGGAGTGGGGCAGGAGGAGCAGAGAGGGGCTGAGAAGACAAAATCCATTGGAAAAAATAACATGAACGATGGAGCAGAGAGGAAACAAAACAAAAACAGAGACTGTGCAAAGAGTGGGAAAGAGTGGGCAGAGAGGAAAAAAGTTTCATTAAAAATTACAAGCCTATATAATGTACATAGGCTTCCATTTGTGCCAGTCTAGCTTTTGGGGATTCTTCTATTCCTGATTTCCTTTAGGTAGAGAAACCGGTTTTCTTTTAAAACAGAATCACCGTTGGCAAAAAGCATTTAAACAACAGGAAGAACAGGTTCAAACATTCAGATTAGTTCTAGAAACCTCCAAATAGTTTATGAGGCTGTCATAATGCTGCAATCCCCAAGGTTTGTCTGAACTGCTGAGAAAGTTTTGCAGAACAAAGGAAAGCACCAGAACGTTTGGGGGCTCATCCAAATGGAACTACCAGACATTTTCTGATTTGCTCATCACCTTTTAAAATAGAGGAAACTTGCCATAAGTATACATTTGATACAGAAATTGATACAGCCTTGTCCTGCTGTGAGGACAATCCTTAGTAGCAACAAAGCCAGTTTTTATGCTACCCATGTCAGGGGCAGAGAGAGGGGAAGGAAGAGTGATCAGAGGGTGCTTCACCCAGTAGCTCCCAGCTGGCTCATGGTCCCCTGGGGACCATTGTCAGAGAATGCATGTTACAGCAGCCCCTCATCTGCTCTTATTTGCACCCACGGCTGGACAGAGAATGGAGGTGTGATCAGTGCACCACTGCCCCCTGCAGCTATACATAGTATTGACCAGCGGTGGCCAAATGTACTGACCCTCCGAGCTGTATACAGCAATCTTCAGAAGTTCAAGAGCCAGGGCGCGCCTGCTTCAACCCTGCAGTGGGGTGGTGGGGCTTGGGGCCTCTGCTTCCCAGGTTGCTGAAGCCCCAAGCCCCAGCAGGAGTTGTGGAGCCTCTGCCTCCCAGATTGCTGAAGCCCCAAGCCCCAGCAGGAGCTGTGGAGCTGAAGCCCCAAGATCTCCTTCCCCACTGGGCAGAAGCCTCTAACCCCACCATCCCACTGCAGAGCAGAAGTCCCAAGCTCCCCAGCTCAGTCTGGTAGGTGGAGAATGGGGGGGTATTGGGGGCTCCGCAAGCTGCAGTTTGGCCATCTCTGGTACAGACTATGATCGATGAACAAGAGCAGCAGCTGTTGTTCCTAAGCATGCTTGATCCAGCACTGAGAGGGATCATGCCTGCTCCTTCTCTGCATAGGTGAAATGCCTACAGGGGCCTGTGGCCATGCGGTGCTCCCCCCTCCCACACCCAGCTGGGCTCTGGTTCAGAATTGTAAGTGTAGCTTATGGCCTCACTGCAGGATCACTTTCTCCTGTTTGGAGTATGCTGGGATGAATCCCTTTATAAATTACATCCATGTAATTGTTGTAATTAGCACATATGGAAAGAAACATATGAAAGGACATGGGCGGTTTAAGTTTAGTTTTGTTTAAGGTGGCTGTAGAGTTGTTTTACATTTTCCTGAGAAACTTCGAGGCCCTCCTTAACATACAACACTTCCCTGTCTTTCCCCTAGCTTTCTAGAAACAAAGAAACCCAGTTTAACAAATGGTATTCTGTGTTAGGAAGTAATTTTAAAGCACATCACCTTGAAATTAGTCACAAACCTGCTTCTACTTGCACTCACATAAAGGACATTTGGATTCACTCATTCACACACACACTAGCTTTATGCCATAAGCCAACAGACATTAGTTATCACTAGGGCTGTCCTCTGTGAAGCATCCAATTCTAAGGCTATGTCTACACTGATGGCGGCAAAGTTGCCACTGTCAGATCGACTTATCTGGATTGACTGATCGACTGAGGAACACGGTTCCCATCGGCGCAGTGCAGTGAAGACGGCGCGCAGAAGAGAAGCAGAGCAGTCGACGAGAGTTACGCAAGTTTTCTGTGTAGTTTGCGTAACTCCCGTCGATGGCCGCCGAATCGCCGGGGTAAGTGTAGACCAAGCCTAAGGCTACAAATACACCAGACAGCTTACAGAGGGGCAGCTGCACGTGTTCTAATGCAGCCGTTCTAAACCAACAGGAGAGCTCTCTCCTGTTGACTTAACTACTCCAGCCCCCATGAGTGGCTGTCCATCCTGGCACTTATGTCAGTATAACTGCTGTCACTCAGGCAGTGGTTTATTCATACCCCCGAGCGATAAAAATTATGACAACATAAGCTGTAATATTACCTCTGACATTTCTCTGTTAACCAGTTTTCTCTCTTTTTGTGCATTTCAATTTAACTCTAATGTCCTGTTATCTAAATAGCGCATTCCAGATACTTTCAAGTTTTAATATTGACAGTCAGTGTATTCCTAGACAATAAAACTGCATTAAAATGGAATGTATATATTAGTAACTTAATGGTGAAAAACTTTACAGGGGTGTTGTAATTATCCCACTATCAAGCATTACAAACCCAGGAAATTAAACTGTTAATGCATGTCAGCACTGTCCACACAGACAGTCCATGGGAAGTTAGCATTGGATAGATTCACAGCCCTGTTTGCTGCACACTAAAAGTTCATGTAGATAAGACCTTAGCTTCTCTACAAGCCTCATTTAAAGTCTAAATAAATTATGTCAACCAGTTCTCCTTTATTCACTGCTTTAGTGACACATTCAAAGAATTGCAAGAGATTAGTAAAACAATTTTCCTTTGCATAATCCATGCTGGTTAGACTATCAAATCATGTTCTTCCAAAAATGTTTTCTCATTCTGTTTTTAAATGAACATTTCTAACAATTTGCCAGACACAGATGTACCACTTAATGGTCTCTAATTTTTCAGTTCACCTTTAGAGTCTTTTTTATGTATAGATACAACATTCACAACCCTCCAATCCCCTAGAACACTAGCTGTTTTTAATGAGACTGAATGTTTTTGTTCAGTTACATTTTACTTGAGCTTCTTCAGAACTCTTGGATGTACCATCTGGGGCTGGTGACTTACTGCTTTTTTGAATTAGCAGTTTCCTCCCAAACTACTTTCTCTGACACCTCAGTCTCTGCATACTTCATCTTTATTACCAGAGGAAAGCAGGTACAGGGTAGGTAGCTCCCCAACAGCCTCCACAGTGAAGACTGACTCAAGAAATCATTTAGTTTCTCAGTAATGTCCTTATCACCCTTAATTGCTCTCTTTAACCCCTGGTGATCCAGCAGACTTGCTAGTTCTTTTCAGGTTTCCTGTTTCTGATATACATAGAGAATCTTTAGTAGTTTATCTTTACACCTTTAATTATTTGCTCCTTGAAATCCATTTTGACCCTTCTAATTTCCCTTTTACTTATTGCCTGCTCTAATTTATGCTCCTGTTTATTGACTTCACTAGGGTCAGATTTCCAATTCTGAAGGATCTCTGGCTCAACTAGCATCTCAGACCTTGCCATCTCACCATATTGGTTTAAGTCCTTGCCTTCCTGACTCACTTATTGTTCAGTGATACACAGGTCTTCTGAGATTCTATTATTATTAAGTAACATTCATGCCCTGTAAGAATTTTACTTGCTTTACTTTTAAAGTTAGGGCCTTTTTGACTAACCTTTTCATTTTATGAAGTCTCCCTTTAAAAATTACATCTTACTGTGTCATTTTTGGTACCCTACCTGTCTCTTTGATGTTGAACCTAATTATATTCTGGTCGCTATTACTTAATGGCTTCACTTCTTGAAGGAGCTCCTGTTTATTACTTAATTGTAAGTCAAGAATAGCAGCTCCTTTCTGTGCTCTAGAACAAGCTGTTCCAAAAAGCAATCACTTAGAATGTCAAGAAATTGCTTTTCTAACTTTGCCTTGTTGTGCCATTCGACTAGTTTATATGTGGGTAGTTGAAGTCCTCCATTATTATTAATTTGTTAGATTTTGTTGCGTCTTTGATTTCTCTCAACATTGTGCACTCCATTTCCTTTCCTTAATCCATACTCCAGCAATATAGCCCTTCCAATATTTACATTCTTCTAATTTAGGATTTATATACATAGATACAGATGAAACTGTGTGGGCCTCTCCAATCAAAATTTTAATCTTGCTATATTCTACAGTATCTTTTAGATACAGCACATCTCCCCCACCTTTTCAGCCTAAGGTGTCTTTCCTGTATAGTTTGTAACCAGGGGTTCAAAAAGACCATTTTTCCCCTCTTTCCACCATGTTTCTACAATGGCAATTATATTAAGGTCCTTCTTCATCAGAAGGCAATCTAGTTCACCTATTTTTGCTTTTAAGCTTCTTGCACATAGACATTTATATTTTTTACTAGATGCCTGTTTTTATTTAACTCCTTCATCTGACATCCTACTGATCTTACAGAATTTATCTTGTGTTCTTATCCTTTCCCTGCTCTAGTTAGATTGTACTTTGCATCTCACCCTTTACTGTATACACAAATACTGTTTTATTACTGTCTGTAACAGATGTGTCTCTCTGACTTGTGCGCTCCTTCAGTAGCTCCAGCCAGCTTTCCCCCTGCTCTTAGTTTAAATACTCCTCCAGAAACTTACTTACTTCACATGACATCAGTATGGTTCCACTTTGGTTAAAGTGGAATCTATCCCTTTTATACAAGATCCCTCTTCTTTAGAGTGGGCCTAATAGACTTAAATGCCTCTTCTTTGCACCATCTTCTCAAACACACTTGAAGTTTCCACTGCCTAACTGGACCTTCCCCTGGAACTAGAAACCTTTCAGAGAAAGACACCACTGAGGCTCTGGGCCAAAGCCTTCTACTTAGTAAATATATATTACAGGACCTCTCTCCTATGTCTCCCTACAACACTGATATCAACATGTACCACAACCACAGCCTCCTCCCCAGCATTCACCAAAAGTCTGTCTAGCTGCTTTGTGATATCTGATATTTGTACCCATGTGCAAAGCCATCTTAGACTGACTCTGCACAGGAGAAGAGCAGGTGCACTTGGTCTAACGTTACCATTTATTAGTTATCGTTCACTAAAGTAAGTTTATTTTGCAGGCCTTTTTGGTTGGACTCTAATTCATTGCTAAGCATGGGAGAATCTCTATATAAGCCTTGTACACAGTGTTTAATTTTTTTTTTCTGGGCAGGCTATTTCTTGTAAACTTAATTATCTTGGATTTATGGTTTGATTCCTGGCACTGTTGCTGAGGTTAGGAATTCTCTGGTGACTGGAAAGTTACAGCTCTGCACTTTGTACACATAGTTGAGCTGTTTGATTTAGAAAGGCTTTTGTGTGAGGAATCTGGCAATAATCCTGTCACCCGTGGTGGCAGAGGAGATCTCTGTACACAGAGAACTAACATGCCTTTAAAAGAGAAAAATAATAATGGGGAGCTGGGAATAGTCTATGATAAAAGGAAACCCTTGTTTGATTCCACTAGGTGGCAGAATATCCATTCCTTAGCATTTTGGTGTTGGAGATCTTTGAAGTCTTGTCTTACTGTTGAGGCTGTTCAATAATAATATCCTGTTCACTGGAGTCCTTCTCATCCACAGGCCTTCAACAATTGAAGGCGCAAGACTGCCAGTTTGACCAGTAATGATTCTAAGACACATTTATATCATATAGGGCTGTTGTATACCAAAAATGTGACTGATAGTCTGAGACCACATGCCTTATTTGCCATATACCACAAACATGAAGCTGCATGCTAAGATGAGCCACTAAGCCATTCTGTTCCCTTCTGCCATGGATAATATAATGCATGACTTGTTTTACCTACTAGCTAAAAAAAAGTTTAGAAGTTTTCAAAGCAGTAATCTATCATATACTGTAACAGGCAGGTACAATGAGCACCACATAAAACCTTTAGTTATAACTTGGGAATCCCCAGCTCATCAGAACAGCCATACTGGGACAGAACAATGGTCCATCTAGCCCAGTATCCTGTCTTCCGGATATGGTATGGTATGCCAGGTGCTTCAGAGGGAATGACCAGAACAGGTAATCATCAAGTGATCCATCTTCTGTTGCCCATTCCCAGCCTCTGGAAAACAGCTATCCCTGCCCATCCTGGCTAATAGCCATTGCTGGACCTATCCTCCATGAACTTATCTAGTTCTTTTTTGAACCCCGTTATTGTCTTGGCCTTCACAACATTTATTCTGCATTGTGTGAAGAAATACTTCCTTTTGTTCACTTTAAACCTGCTGCCCATTAATTTCTATTTGGTGATCCCTAGTTCTTGTGTTATGAGGAGTAAACAACACTTCCTTATTTATTTTCTCCATATCAGTCATGACTTTATAGATCTCTGTCATATTCCTCCTTATTCATCTCTTCTCCAAGCTGAAAAGTCCCAGTTTTATTAATCTCTCTTCATATAGAAGCTTTTCCATACCCCTAATCATTTTAGTTGTCTTTTCCAATTCCAATTCCAATATTCTGAGAGGGGACAACCAGATCTACACGCAATATTCAAAGTGTGGGCGTATCATGGATTGACAAGAGGGAGACAATTTACATTGCCATCAACAGATTTTACCTTTAAGGCTCAGATAACATAGTATCAATGCATATACTCTCCTGTATGTAACCAATTTGGATCTAATTCAGTGCAAAGTCTGATGTCCACCTAAAAAGTGGGTATCCACATTCCCACTGTGAAACCAAATGCCAGCAATACTTGCAGGTTGCCCCATACTCTAACCTAACCACTACTGACATTAGTTAAGAAGTGAGTGTCATAACACTACATGAAACATTTCAGTGAGGTATAAAGTTAGTATTCCCCTCCACCGACATTGCTTGTATTCTGAGCAATATACCCCTAAAGCTTGTAGGAAAAGTTAGCAGGGATTAACAATAATGTTAAAGCACAAATACTTTGGGCTGTAGTTCACTATGTGTTAGTCAACATGGTACATAACACAGTTAGGGTCAATCTAAATGTAATCAAGCAAGTTTCAGACTCCTTTTTCTGTCACATCACATAGGAGCGTTTCATTTATAGGGGATTAATGTCCTAATCTCTTAGCTAATTAGTGTGAAACACAATCATCCTTATGTAATAATATTAGACAATAGAAGGTGAAGTCAATGCAAATTTCTAATCAATTTTCCACCAGTTAGAACATATAATGAGGGCTAGTAGACTTATAACTTATTATCTGTCCATGCACATTATGGAAGTCATCATTATTTTTCACAAAACTGATTAGTCTCAAGAAAAATATGATGTGGTTTACATTTCTGTGCCGCTCCCCACTGATCTGGGATTTTAAAACTAAGTGGATAATAAAGCTTGAACAGTTGGAGGACATTCTTGAATAAGATTTAGTGAGATTCTGTGATGGGAAAGGTCTGATCTGATTACCCAACATCCAGGACTGAGAATTAGTGAGTGGGCTTCAGATGAAGACAATAATTCCTCCAATGGGTCTGATCCATAGACCACTGAAATCAATGGAAAGACAGCCGTTGGCTTCAGTTGGCTTTGGATCAGATCCTGTATTGCCAACAGGAAATATTACCAAATGATTCACTGTAAATTATTCCTGTAAATGGTTTAATTCTACTCCATCTGTCCCACTGGACTTTCATTTTGATCTCATAAGAATTCTGTAAGACTTTCCACCCACTGCATACAGTATCTTTCATCCTAGAAACTGAAGGTTATTATTAAGAAAGTCATTAATTCTGGAAAGCAAAAAGATACACAGAATCTGAAATATTAATTTTTTTCTCAGTCATAATTATTTTAAAAACCCTTTGTGGTCTATTGACCATTTTTAGTCAAAAAGTACACAGCCTACAAAATTAAATTGTCCTGTGGAGCTCCATCTGTCCGCTCAGCCAGGATACTGATGCCCCTAAAATGCATCTCATCTCACCTGTATAATTTATTTTAAATCTAATCTCTTTCAAAATTTCTTTAAACAATGACTACTTAGTAGTGCAATTCTATGTAAGGACTTGAGCCAAAGGTGAATTAAATCAGTGGCCATCTTTCCATTGACTTAGTGGGTTTTAGATGAGGCCCTCTGTCATCAGATCCAGTCTGATTAAATGAAAACTGGATGACAGCATTTGCAAGGGAATAAAGCCTACCTGTTATGTTAATAAACTCCAAGATGTGCACCAAAGTGTTCATTCCTCAAGTCAATATTTTTGTTCAGTGCGGTCTCCCTTGATATAACTTCTGTAGCATCTACAAGGTGAAAATATTTACTTCATGATTTTTCAGGGCAGATTTTAATATAGTGCTCAGCACCCAGAACTGTGTCAGATTTTCAGACGCATTCAGCTCCTGTTTTGGCACCTAAATAAAGTGTCCAGATATGCAAAAGTGTTCTACACCCAGAAATTCCTGAAATAAGCTGACATCTAAATGAGAGATGCTTGGTGCTGAGTTTTTTTGAAAACCTGGTCCTTCCTGTTTATAACATTTTATTAATAATACTTGCACTTGTATGGTCCAGTTGAGCCCTTGTGTAAGCAGGGGGGACGCCACATTTAAATCAGTGGAATTACATCAGAGTCAATTTAGCCTATGTTCTTCAGCCTCTTTCATTCAGGGACCTCAAAGTGCATCGTAAGCACCCATCAATAAAGACTCAGAAAAGTCTTGAGAGTTGAGTATGTATTTTCTGTTTGATTTGCCTCCTTCTTCAGATTTCATCAATGGGATATTTTTATACCAAAGTGACTTTTGGGAGTTTGGAATGTTCTACTTCAAATAATTATTAGTTTCCTGAAATGTCGTGAAAAATCAAAATTTGGGGGGTGAGAAATCATGCAAAATAAATTGGTGAAAAAATTTCTCACTTCCTGAACCAATTATTTGTCACCAATTTGAAGTGGCTCTAGTGAAGAGCAATTTTTTTTTAAATAGCTCACATAGACTCCAATTCAGTACAGCACATAAGCAGGTGCTTAACTTTAAGCATGTGCTTAAGTGCTTCAGTGAGCCTTAAACACATGCATAAGTGCTGTCCTTAATAGAACTTCTTTCCTGAATCAGGGCCATAATGTAACTCTAGTATCCTAGTATAATGGAGGTTCACTTTCCAAGCAATGCATGAGAGATGTGAAGTTAAATTCTCTACAAATTACTTTGAAAATTCCACTTGGAAGTGTGGGAGTAAAGGTTGATTAGCATTAGTCTTTACAATTCAGCTAAATCAGGTAGGAAGTTAGAATTACTTGGTGGGTAATCATTGTAGCTACATACTAGTCCTTTTAAAAAGAATTATATTTTCCACAATATATTATTATATAAAATTGTCTCAATAGCAAATTTATCAGTTTTCCCCATGGTAAAGATTTGTCAAGAGCCTTCATATAACAAAGTACTTTTCAACATCAAGAAAGTCATTTTGTCAGCTGAACATTCTGTATAATTAAAGGATTAACATTTTCTTGAAATGGCATTAAGAAAAAGAGACAAGTTTTGTGTTAACTCTTTCATGGGTAAATTATGTGTCATGAATTTTTAGATGTAAAATTAAAATGTGACATGTGCATGTCAGTTAGAGCTGTGCAAAATATTCACTTGAAAATATGTTTGATAGAAAAACCAGCCTGTGTCTTGTACATAGTCTCATTAATATCTGAATAAAATGAGAGTTTTCCACCTTGAAGCACATGAAAAACTGAAAAGTTGCATTTCCTCAGAATTCACCCATCCAAGTTTTCAACCTGCAGGAGTGGGTGGGTGAATCTACTGGGCACGCCCTGGTCTAGTAAATTGAATGAGTAATGGTCTGGGAGTCACAAATAGCTCTGTTTAAGGTCCTACATAACTTCGCCCAACTACTTGTTCATTCTTGTCTCTTACTTTGTCATTCCGGCCTAATTTGCTCCATTAACATCTGCCTTGTTCACTTGTCTGTCAACTTCTTACACAAAGTTTTCTGTACCTTTGTCCATGCTGACCTTTATGCATGGAATGACCTTGGAACTGTTTCACTAGGCTCCTAATCTTAATTCAGATCTCTTCTCAAGACCAGCCTCTGCCACAGTGACCAAAAGAAATCAACCAATTAATGATAGCTTCAGGAACAGGTGGGTTAGCTGGCACTCACTTTATCTAGTTAAAATATTTTTCGTACTGTTGCAAATGTATATTAAAATTGTATATATTTGATTGCATATATCTCTCCCTCTGCCCTTTGTATTTTTCCTGTCATCTTAAATTGTAAACGCCTCACAGCAGGGACCATGTTTCTGTATGTCTTTTAGGGTTGTCAAACAATTTTTTTTAAAAATCACAATTAATTGTGAGATTAAAAAATAGTTGTGATTAATTGCAGTTTTAATCACACTGTTAAATAATAATAGAATACCAATTTAAATGTATTATAAACATTTTGGATGTTCTACATTTTCAAATATATTGATTTCAATTACAACACAGAATACAAAGTGTACAGTGCTCACTTTATATTATTATTTTTATTACAAATATTTGCACTGTAAAAAAGATAAACAAAAGAAATAGTGTTTTTCAGTTCAGGTCATACAAGTATTATAGTACAGTCTTTTTATTGTGAAAGTGCAACTTACAAATGTAGAATGATTTTTTTTTTGTTGCATAACTGCACTCAAAAACAAAACAATGTAAAACTTCAGAGCCTACAAGTCGAAGCGTGAAGGGGCATATGAAATGTTTAGCATATCTGGCACATAAATACCTTGCAATGCCAGTTACAACACTGCTGTGTAAACATCTGGTCTCAGTTTTAGATGGCATTGTAAATAAAACTTGTTTGTCTTAGTGATTGGCTGAACAAGAAGTAGGACTGAGTGGATTTGTAGGCTGTAAAGGTTTACATTGTTTTGTTTTGAGTATTGCGCTAATCGCATGCATTAACTGATTGACTTACAGCCCTAATGTACTCATACAGCACCTAGTGCAATGGGACCCCACTCCTGACTGGCTACTATAGTGTCATACAAATATTAACTACTAAAAGACTAATCTTTGAACACTCTACTACAAAATGTAAAAGAGGTGAGCCTATTTGGACATTCTGCTGTCATCTGCGATAGAACAGTGGGATCTGGGGGGAAGAAATTGAATTTCAAGTGTTTCATACACAATCATTATTTCATCTAAAGCACATTAATTCTCTAATTTTTGCATAAGTAGCTCTGATTCTTTTAAAACCCTTTTAAAAAGCTAAAATCCAGCAGTGAAACAAGCCTTAAATTTTCCAAATTATTCATTTGAAGAACATAATCTTACCTAAGAAGACAATAGATGCAAAGATACAATAGATGCAAAGCTGAATTGGATAAATTATGTTAACAAGAAATTAATAGTGTAGCACTTTGTCCATCATTTCTGAGCAGAATTTTATGGTGATAGGCTGACTGCTTACTTCTTTAAATCCAACAGGGCCAAAGGATTTAGAGGACAGACAGTAGTAATGTTTGACTATGTCCAGACAGATACAGATAAAAAGAATGACTTCTATGGTACGTATACCCTTTAGACAGGTGGTGAATGCAGTGTGCGATAACTATTTTTGACATGCATCAGTTCTGCTTAACTAGAAAAAAACTCATCCTTTAAAACTCCAAAACTGCTTGCTGAACAACATAATGCAGCTCCTTAATTTTTGAAGTGTTCACTTAGGTTCTGACCCTACTCTGATTATGGTCAGTGGGAGTCCATGAACTCTAAAGAGCACTGGATATTAGCCTTTAAATAAAACAAAGCTTATTTAGAATGGTGTTATAAGTTATAGGATGGGTCAAACCTATTCAAGTGTCTCTGAATATTGACATGCTTAATACTCAGTATTGGCATAGCTGGCAATTTACACACTATCTATATGCAACTGATAAAACAGAAAGTTTGGATTATACTGCTTAGTTGTCCAAAGCAGCCTTTCAGAAGTTATGGAAGGCTCCTCCTTGCCTCAGCAACCCCCTGATATGTCTGCAGCTTCCTGGCACTATGAATAATCATTTTGGTCAAGTCTCTGACCATAAGACAAACAACATCAGGTCTGTCTCAGCAGGTGGAAAACCAACTATAGGGACATAACCAGCCCACTATTGCTCCTTGGCAGCAATTGACAGGACTATGCTCACCATGATCAAACACAAAATAAATGGCTTCTTATACCCAGCGTTTAAACACACACATGCACACACAAAAGAATAAAGCCGCCTGTCTTGAAATTGCAGCCAAGTCTTTTGCTGTTTTCACGTGTCTCAGAAAATCTACTCAAGTTTGCCTTCTAAGGTACCTGATTCTCTAACTGATCTAGTCAAATGATTAAACGAGAATAATTAAACAGAAGAATTAAGCCTTTTTTCTCTTTATGAATCATCCATGATTGGGTTAGCATACAAATGTCTTTGTTATTTGTAACAGTTTGCTGAATAATTTATGCAAACCTATTTTAACCGAGCCCTTCTTGTCTCTGATAGGCCTAAGCCTACCCTGTGTGAGACTAGTGCATTGAAATTAGTTAGAGTTGACAGCTGTGATCACTACACCATGAACCCTGGAGGCAAGCAATGTAGGCACTCCAACTAGTAGAGTCACATGGATATCTAATACTCAGTGGGATCATGCAGGAATGAAACTCACATGCCAGGGTCACAAAACAAACAAGGACTGTACAGTACTTCCAGGCTGGCCAGGACAAAACTTAGACACAGGTTCGAGAGCAGGGTGTTTTGATAAAAGTGGTTACACTAAACAATAATAGAGAGCATTATTAGGGCATAACACAATTAACGATTCTAATGATTACTACAAAGCTCTGTCTTCTGCAGGCTGGAGTGCTGAGGTGGTCCCTGTTACAGTCCCATGGTTGAGGCTAGCCTCCTGGGCCACCATGCCTTTCTTAGCCCTAACTCAGCTCCAGAGCTACCTCTGGTTGTTTAACTGGCTTCCCCAGAGATGTCCTTGGTATGCTCTTTTTACTTACTTTCCCTGGGCCATTCTTCCTGCGTTGCTCTCCTTACTAAGCCACAGAGAACTTGTATTTAACACCTACATTAGTTTTACATAACTCTAATACAACAGCAACTAAATCTGGGCTTGCCGACAGCCGTGATTCCTGCTTTCCAAGATGGAGGATGATCTTTGGTCTCTGCAGCCATATCCACATCCTTACATATCCACAATGGCAGCTACTGTGCACACTTCTTGGGTCCTTACTCAGGCCTCACCTTCCCCAGGCTGGATCCCCAGAGCCTCCTTTTTTTTCCCTTGAAGCCTAAAGGCCTGGTGTGCTCTCCTAAGTAAAAGCCTACTTATGTGCTGGCCTTTCCTTCCTTAAGCCAGTCCTGGAGTGTCCCTGCTGCCTCACAGTCCAGTCCTGCAAGATTGCTCACCAGTCCTTGACAAATCCCAAAACTGTAGCAGGTCAGCCCTCTGTTGGAGTGACCTTTCTGTATCCATTAAAATATTTTTATCTATTATTTATTTACGGAATGGTTACTATGGGTATTTGCACACAGGCCTGTGATGGGCCACCTCAGTCACATGGTATTGTTTCTTTTCCCTGATTACATGATCTAAGCCTCATAAACAAAGAGCTTATCAAAATGGCTGTTCTAAATAAAATTCCAAAAGGCTGTGAAAGCACTCCTGTGCAAAAACTTAAAATGTTTTTTTTTTTCCCTTTGACATTTGCAACACTGTTGATTTTCTCTGTGCATTCTTGTGAATAAAAATTCACTCACTTGAACTTACATGAATGAAAGAGATTGTAAATCGCAGCAGAAGAAACTGACAGGTTCAGTTTGTAAAAATATCCACAAATGCCTTTTTGCCTTATTCCCCCAACCCTTCTTCCCAAACACTCTTGATTCTGATGTGGTTTCCCCCATGTTAATAGGATACATCAGCAAGAAGTGACCTCAGTTTCATTCCCACCATGGCAAAGTTCTTCTGAAATCCTTGCAACAAGGGCTGACACCCCATATAAATCTGTATATCATGGATAGTGTTTTTACCTCTTTCCCACCAAACACTGAACAGAGTCATACCAACTAACAAACCCTCAAAAACATTACAAATATCTTCTCAAAGTAGGTTTTAGTCTGAAAGTTTATTCAATTTTTGCATTTCAGGCAGCTTAGTGTATCTGAATCCAAGTATAATTCACTCTTGTGTCTGCAGCATCTTTGCTCTGCCTGTACTCTTAAGCCATATTGGTACAATTTACATTTATGATGGGTGAGCCTCCAAAAGTTTGTTCAGTGTGGATAGGTATCCATAAATTTGAATAATTAGCTTTATTGTCCCAAGATTCCCCCAAGCTCTTTGCAATCACTTACAGACCTTATTCCCTTCTCCTGAACAGCCCTGGCTCCCTGTTATTCTCTGTATTGTTTTCTTGAGGCATAGGGTCTGTTTCGCACTTTCATTGTCAGATCTCACTGTTTGGGAGCAAGAAGAATCATTCTAATATGGGGTCTCCTCTTCCGGAGTTGGTCAGGTCAGCAAACTCAGATTTTATGTCAGTGCATCACAGAACGTCCCATCACTTATAGAAATTAAATGGAGTATTCCTAGTTTTTATGTAGGTTATTTTCTTATATATAGTTAATTTTGGTGGACTTGAAACAACGTTATGTACAAGAGTCACACAGAAGTCTGACCTAATTGCTGACCCCTCCACTTATCAAACATATCAGATATGCTTGTGGCTTGAGTTAGGGCAGCTGGGGAATACTTTTGGAGTGAAAGTCTAATATACAATTAGCAAATAGTGCAGTTCCAAAGAAGTATGTTTATCACTTATGCCTACTTTTTGTGTGCATGCTTTCCTCTCCTTTTTGCTGTGAATATTAATGAGATATGTTAGTCCAGCCCAGCCATAAGCAGCTATCTTTTTCAGGTAATTTCTTGTGCATACCAAACAGATCACCTGCACTTATACTTTGGAGGTAGGGGTACCTGGGATTGGTTAACTGGTTATGGATCAGTACTTCAGTCCCAGCCCAATGCTTTCTATAACCATATGTAATAATCTGAGCTTTGAACTTGATAACATGTAATAAATGCCATCTGAGAATTATATACTTTATTAATGTGGGTATTTTCCCATGAAGCTTTTAAAAAATAAATTTATTGCAAGTGGTTGATTAATTGGTTTGGAAACAAAATTTTCACATTAGAGCTCATGGGTGAAGTCCAGGCAAGACCAAAAATGCATTAAAATATAATATACTGGTCACGGGAAAGATTCCATCTCAACACAAAAGGACTTGGCATTTACAGAAATATGCATGGCATTTATATAAAAAGGGCGGACTGAGGCCTTTTCTCCACTGACTTCATTTTCACCAGTGTAGATATACTGGTACAACCCCCTCGTATAGATTCACTTCATCAGTATAAACTGTGACTTGTGCCAGTACAGCTTACCCTGCTTTTTCTGTTGCAGTGTTTCTACTCTAGGAGGTTGTGATGGTGCAGCTACATCAGTGTAACTACACCAGTGCAAAACGCCCAGTGTAAACAATGCCTGAGGCAAATTATGGAATGCAGTTTTGGGGACTGGGAGTTAGGGACACGTGAAAACCTGTTCAGAATATTGTTCAATACAAATCTTCATTCAAAATTTGGACCAAAGTGAACTTTGAACCATTTCTGAGGTTTCAAAGAAAATGGTTAACATTTTCATTGTTAGTCATCACATCTGCATAGCCGTGTTTTTTATTTCTGAACAGTTTCTCACATGCTCAAATGACCAAGGTGAATAATGCATTTTAAACATCAATTTTTGACTGGGATGTACTGGGGCAAAGCTGTGGGTTTATAATTGCACCATCATCCGTATTGGGCCATGAACTATATTTCCAGAGACAGACTAAACATACTGTAAGTTTAAAACCACTTCAGGCTAACATAATTTTAATGTGGTTGAGCTGGCCACTATTGATGGGACAAACCATTATTCCACACTGACTAGCTAAACCACATTGAACCGCTTTAAGCTGAAGTGGTTTTCAACAGTGTTTAAAACCTTTTCAGCAAAAACAATTTTAACACAAGTATAGATGGCATCTTAGAAACTAGAAATTCAGTGGTAAGACTGGTCAAAAAATGTTTCTATTGCAACTCTTTTTCTATTGAAAATTAGATTTTTGATTACATTTTTTTTAATGAAAAGTGTTTACTTTCTGTAGAAATTTTTGACTTTTCATTAAAAAAAGAACACCCAAAATCTGAAAAGTTCTTCAATTCAGAAATGTCAGAACATTTCATTCTGACATTTTCAATCATAAATAAATGTTTCAAAATTCCCATATCAAAATGTTTCGTTTTGGCTTTGTTCAACATGAAATGATATCCCCCTGAGCTGCTGTGGTGCCTCATGTGAGCTGTAGTTCAGGTGCCTCATGCATCCCCTCTCCCCAAGGCTGGACTCTCTGGACACTACATTTCCCATGATGCATCAAAGCCATGTGACTCCCATGATGAGTCAGCAAGAGGTGAGACTATGTGCTTCATGGAAGATGCAGTAGGAGCATGTAGCCTGACTAATAAGGAAGAATGGAGACATGAGGCAACTGAACTACAGCTCACAGGAATCAGCACAGATGGACAGTTTATTATTGAACTACTCCAAAATGAAATATTCCTATTTGGCTCAACAAACCAAAACATTTCATTTAAATTTTTTCAACAGAATCTTTTGATTTTCAGCCAAAGGCTTTATGGTTTTTGACTAAAAGTCAAAAATCTGTGTGTTAAAAAATAAAAATCTAACCAACTCTACTCAATGTTAACAAAATCCTTGTACCTGGTCATTATTCGTATGAGGGGATTTACTTCCTGAAAGTATGTTCCTGGAAGAACCAGCTTGCCACAGGTAGTTAGATGACAACAGACTTTATTTTGCGCTGAATTCTTAGAGGAAGTTTTCTTTGACCCAGTAAATGAAACTTTTGGTTTTATTGTATGTTATCCTTCCAGCAATAACTCTTAGAATCAAGGCTAGCATATGGGGTTGTAATAATACAGTAAACTCTCAGATATGTACTATATTGCTGTATTATATATTTTGGAGCCTTAACAGAGATAAAACATGTTCATTGACCTCAAGGAATCAAATACTTTCACTATAGTTGCAAAACATATGAGAATGGAACCATGCAGGCAAATGTCACTCTGTGTGCAATGAAGAGCACTAGTTAAATCACAGCCAGATAATTTTGTCCAACTTTACATAGAATAAAATAGAACAGCAAGCACAATCTCTACCCACAATTTATTGGGTATAAATAAATTCACCTTTTATATCTGAAAATAATATTTTTGAATCATCACTCCTAATTAACACAGTGTTCACAACCTAAAACTATATAAAATTATCAGTCATGGTGCAGAAAAGGTAGAAGTATTCAATAAACATTTCTGTTTTATGTTTGGAAAGAAGCAGGATGATGAAATCATATCGTACAGTGAAAAGGAAATACTTCTATTTCACCAGCAACTAGGGAGGTTGTTAAATAGCAAATGTTAAAGTTATAAATTTTAAAGACAGTACTCAAGAGTATTAAAATAATTGGCCAAGGAGTTCTTTTAGCCATTAATGCTGATTTTTAACAATGTTGGAACACTGGGGAAGTTCCAGAGGACTGGAAAAAAGCTAATATTGTGCCAATATTTAAAAAGTGTAAATAAGATGACCTAGGTAACTATAGGCTAGCTAGCTAGATATTGCTCCCAAGCAAAATCATGGAAAGGCTACTATGGGACACAGTTAGTAAAGAATTTAAGGATGGTAGCATAATTAATGCTAGTCAGTGTGGTTTTATGGAAAATAGGTCTTGTCAAATTTGATATAATTTTTGCTGTGATTACAACTTTGATTGATAAAGATAACTGTGTTGCTTTATTTATTATTAATTTGTATTACTGTAGCACCTAGCCATGAACCAGTACCCAATTGTGCTGCTTAGACTTCTGTAAGTGTAGTGAATAGGAATTGGATAATAGTCCACTAAATAGTTTGGGAGCCATCTAGTGGATCTTCCTGTCTTCTGTTGCAGAAACCTGTAGAGCCTAACAAATCAAACATGTATATATGGAGCTAAGCCTTGTAATAAACACAGTAACTGGGAACTCAACTGTATCCATGTGGTTTCCACATATTCTTAATGTTGTGTAGAGAGCAAAGACACAACAGTGAGGCATTTGACTTGCTCCCATACAGTTTTTGGATAAAAAATTAGCACTACACAAAAATCAATGTAGCCCACATTAAGAGTGAATTAAAAGCTATTTAACAGATAGAACTCAAAAGTAATTGTAAATGGAGAATTAACATCCTATGGTGGGTGATTCTGGTGGGTTTCTGCAGGGACCAGTTTTCTGCCAAATGCTATTCAATATCTTTATCAATGAACTGGAGAAAAATGTAAGATCGTTGTTGGTAAAATTTGCAGATGATGCAAAATCAGTAGAATAGTAAATGATAGAGGGCAGGTCAGTTATATGGATCAATGTGGATTGCTTGGTAAGATGGGCTTATTTGAGCAATGTGTATGTAACTCAGCCAAATGTAAGGTTACACATCTAAGAACAAAGAATTTATAGACTTTATCCTGGGAAGCAGTGACTCTGAAAAGTAGTTGAGGGTCACAGCAGATAACCAATGGAACATGAGTTCCCAGGGGAATGCTTTTGTTAAGTTAGTGAAGGTGATTCCTGGGTGTATAAATAGGCGAATATCAAGTAGGAGTAGGAAGGAGTGGTATTACTTCTGCACACCACATTAGTAAGACCAGTACTAGAATACAGTTCTGGTGTCCACACTTCAAAAGGATGTTGAAATATTGGAAAGGGGTCAGAAAAAAACTATAAGAATGATTCAAGGTCTGGAAAACATGCCTTATATTGAGAGATTTAAGAATATAAATCTCCATCTATAAAAAGTTTAATCTATAGGATTGATTTTAAGAAACTCAATCTATTTAGTTCATCCAAGAGAAGGTTTAGAGATAACTTGAACATAGTCTTTAAGTACCTGCATGGGGAAAGAGATTTCTGATATTAGAGGGCTCTTTAACCTAGCAGAAAAAAGTCATAATGAGATCAAAAGGTTGGAAGGTGAAGCTAGATAAATTCAGACTAGAAATAAGGCATACATTTTAAACAAGGAAAGTAATTAATCTTTGCAAAAAATTACCAAGCGATGTTGTGGATTCTCCATAAGAACAGCCATACTGGGACAGATCAATGGTTCATCTAGCCCAGTATCCTGTCTTCCAACAGTGGCCAATGCCAGATGCTTCAGAGGAAATGAACAGAACAGGCAATTATCGAGTGATCCATCCCCCTGTTGTCCATTCCCAGTTTCTGGCAGTCAGTGGCTAGGGACACCCTGAGCAGTGGGTTGAATCCCTGACCATCTTGGCTAGTAGCCATTGATGGAGCTATCCTCCAGGAACTTATTTAGTTCTTTTTTGAACGCTGTTATAATTTTGGCTGTCACAACATCCCCTGGCAAGGAGTTCCACAACTTGGTTGTATGTTATGTGAAGAAGTACTTCCTTTTGTTTGTTTTAAACCTGCAGTCTATTAATTTCATTGGCTGCCCCCTGGTTTGTGTGTTATGTGTTATTCACTTTCTCCACACTAGCCACAATTTTATAGACCTGTATCACATCCCATTAGTCATCTCTTTTCCAAGCTGAAAAGTCCCAGTCTTTTTAATCTCTCCTCATACAGAAGCTATTCCATACCCTTTAATCATTTTTGTTGCCCTTCCTCTGTACCTTTTCCAATTGTAATATATTTTTTTGAAATAGGGTGACCAGAATTCCATCACTCAAAGTCTTTAATTCAAGATAGCATGTTCTTTCTAAACGATTTTCTCTAGCTCAAGAAGAAATTATAAGCTTGTTGCAGACATTTTTGGGTGAGGTCCTGTGGCTTGTGTTATACGGAAAATCAGACTAGATTATCATAATGGTCCCTTCTGGCCTTAAAAATCTATGAATCTTTGCGCTTCTGGCCTATTTTCCAACTTAATGAATGTGGTAGGAAGGTAACCAAAGGGACCTATGGTGAATTGTTATTAGACTTTCTAGGTAAAATTATTCCATAATTCTGTATACAATATACATGCAATGTTTTATGGAACTTAAAAAGACATCTGCTGAATATTTTCAGACCAAGACCAGTTGAAATTCATCAGAAGCAAGATATGACTTTAACATCAGTTATGAGGACTACCCTAACCTCATGTGATCATGTTTCTAACTATTCAGCATGTATGTGACAAGCCCATTGTCCTGCTGTTTCTCTCAGACTGAACTAGGCTTCAGATGCTTCATGCATGATCTATGAACTTTAACATCCTGAACTCAGAGGAGTCCACAAAACAGCGCTCACACCTTTGAATTTGAGACATCTAAATGTAACTCTTGCATAATTCTGAAAAGCTAACTACATATTGAACATATTCAGAGAATGTTCCCAAAGCATGCATACCCACAAAGTTACGTATATTAATTGATATGATAATGTTATTTTCCTGTGAATTCAGGGCCATAATTTTCTGGCCAATACACAAGTTCTTCATAGATCTCTGCATCTTCCTGCAATTTTGTCCTGTCAATAGGGGCTAGGCAGGTGGCCTGTAGCAATTGTTTATATCTTATCACTAACAAAAAACAAAAACAAAAATTACTCAAAAACAGCTAATTGTACACAGAGCTATTCAACGTAGCTATAGTTTGCTATCACTGTGACCCTTGTCTTCCCTCCCCCATTTTTGTTACACTCACTTGTTGTATCTTGTCTTAAATTTTGAGTTTACTATACGTTTGAAGAGCATCTAAAGCAATGAATTGTTGGTTTTTGTTGTTGTTATGGCAGGCATCAGCAAGTGGTACTATTACACATACTATTCCACCTTTTTCTTAACATGTAAGCAAATACTCAATCTTCGGAAGACAAATTATTGTTAGAATTTGGGCTATCTAAATTTTTATGTAGAGGCAACTTCTAGAGAGGGATCTGTGTAGCAAGAGAAAAATTTCCTTTCTGACTTGGTATCTAACTGGACTCAATTCTTGAAGCAGAGTTGCTCCCTGGGCATTGGTGTTGGATTGATACTCCTGAAAGAGGATTGCCTACATGCTGTCTGCCCATCTCTGTTCCAGGGCTGGTGAATGTGTGTAATAAAAGAAGTTACACTTAGAATATACCCAGACTCATGTCATTGATTTCTTCTCCACTGGGAAGCCATTCTGCAAGATTCCAGATACCTGCTACCACTTTTCAGAAGTGCAAAATTGGTGTCAGAATGGGACCCTGGTGTTGGAAGAAGGGGCATCATTATTATATTACATTAACAATATTTTAATATTTATGTGCTTTGATATTTGCTTATCCCAAAAATAGAATTCAGGATGTTATGAAGGTGACAGAGTTAAGTGTCAACCTCCTAAGTGGGTAGGTAACTTAATTTGTTCCTATTGAACTGCTCCTCCCTGGAAATGCAATCTCATTAAGAGCACATCCCTCATGATAGGACTAATTAACTATTAACTAACTATTAACTAACTAATTATCTAACTAATCTCCAGGAGATGCGTGTTTAGTTGAGCCTTCAGGGGAATCTAGTCTTCAGACTAGATAGACTACTCGACACCCATCTATTAGGGTTGGTTTGGGATTAATTAAATCAATCCCAACTCACTGCAGGGAGATAGGTCCATTTCCAACTCACATGAAACCATGATTATTGAATTTCCTGAGTTTACTATGTTTTTGTGACTTTTGTGACTTTTTTTCTACCCTTTCTTTGTTTACTTCTGTATTGCTAGAATGCTTAAGAAGATTTCCAGACAGAACCCTTCCCACTCCCTCCAAATACTGCCGCTTTTTAGAAAGTGAGATGGTCCAGGGTCTTTCTCCTATTCTCCATTCCATGCTTTGGTCAGAATTTCTGAGCAATGGCTTGTTCTTTTTAGTTGCCCTCTTCTGGGTTAGGGTAATTTATTTCAGCATAGCAGTAAACTACTCACATGAAGTATAAATCTCTGGAGAGGGCTGTTTTCTTTTCTGACTCAGTAACTGAAGGTTGTGATATACAGTAACTGTTTTCTCATCTTCATTGTCCACAATAGCGAGTTGCAACTGCTCCATCAGCAGTCTTCCAGGCAGTGTTGATCTCTTCATTTTTCTCAGTTACATTTCACAAGGCATTAGCAACCTTTGGCAGTAGGAATTTCTCTTTCAGAGATAAGAAATGTTATTCCAAAGAGAAGCCATCAGAATTTAAACTTAGCCTATGGTTTCCTGCTTTAAAGTTTTGATGGTTCATTTTAAGTGGTCCTCTCTCATTCATTTTCCTCTTTGGTTACGGGGTACCTATAGCAATCTGATCTTGAAAGAAATAAAGTAGGGATGGGGCAAACTAGGGAAATTATTTGTGGAAAACCTCAAGTAGATCTAGTAAAGGATGACTACCCTGAGCTGCCTAAAATTATAACTGAGTCATAATTTCAGTCATATTTCAGAGTGCGGGAGACAACAATGAAAATTTCATTTATTAAGGTGTAGGAAATGGAGGGTTATATGCCTGAGCTGTGTGGGCCCTTCCAGATTGCATCTGGAACAGGTTTGTCAATTTTGCATCCAAATCAGTTTATGTGGATTTGCAGGCCCTGAAGCATGAAAATGTACAGATTTGAACAAATTTCTCTGACCCAAACTTGGTTGTGAATCCATAGGCAAGGTTCAGATTCAGCATGCTGGTGCGTGTTTTCTCATGTTCACCTTGTACTGGATTTGGCCTAAAATGAATAGCATTGTTGGAAGCAAAATAATTAAGAAAGTGTCAAGGGCCTAGTCCCTCTGTAACACCCCCGTGGAGTGTGATGGGGTCATGTCCTCAGTCAGGCTTTTGCCATCTGAGTTGGGACCTCTGGCTGAGTTCCTCTGGAGTTTTTCCCTGTGATCTGTCTATGCCTAGGGTAGTCCACCTGAAAATGCCAAGGTCAGGGCAGGCTGCAAAAGGAGAGCAGATTCTCCCAGCACTGGTGGCTTATATTGAAGTTAGATTCACCAAACAGTCATAACAGAGCTCCTGATTTCCCGCACTGGTTATCAAGAAGCCCCAAAAAAGAAATACAAAGCTCCCTTTTGCATTTCAGTCTCTGGCTCCCAATCAGCAACTAGGTCCAGTAAAGAGATAAGTTATTTAAAACTCTATTCCCTTTACCAAAATGTTCTCCTGATCCCCAAAGGGTCAGCCACATTAACAAATCAATATTGGTTTGTATCTTACCCAAAATACCAAGCTGTCAGCCAATCCTTTAATAACTAAAACTAAAGGTTTATTACAAAACGAAAGAAACAAACAAACAAGAAGAGAGATGTGAAATGGTCAAGCAATCAGATACATACAAATGACTTCAATATCTATATATATCAGATTCATAGCAGAATTGTGGAGTTTGCAGGCTTGTACAGTTCCTCTGGAATACATCCAGTACCTGGGTGGGTCTCAGTCCTTTGTTTCACAGCTTCAGATGTAGAATAGTTGATCCAGAGGTGGGAAGCAAGAATGAAGACAAAATGGAGATGGTGAAGCTGCATTTTATAGTTTCTGCCACGTGGCTTGTACATTCTGTGTTTCAAAGACAAGCTCATGGCACACGGGCAGCCAAGAAGCAGTTAAAAAGTTGCTATGGGCTCGAATCGTCCCACCAAACCACACCTGCCAGGCATACCAGGACTGGAGGAAGAGTTCAAAAGGGGAGAAGCCCAGCTCAGTAAGAGGTAGTTCTGAGAGGAGGATGGATCTCTAGTTCCCCAGCTCCTAGGGAAAGGTCTGACAGAGGGCAGAGTCTGCTCCCATGCTTACCAACAGTTCAAGCATCCTGAGAGAAAGGTGGGCTGGACTATAAACAGTTACCAAGATACTCTGTGGCAGTTGACTTGAAGACATAGAGCTAGACTGCAACTTACCCAAGACCCTTCTGAAGGGGAGAGGCTGTTTTGGGACTGGTTGTTTCTTTTCTTCTCCTTCACCTTTCATTTTGTTTCCCCTGAACCTTGGAGGGACTTGTGGTGCTGTCTGGATTAGGGGTGCCCATTTATAATATTATTTAATACCAATATGACAAAATTGTAATGATTCTTACAAGATATGCCATGCCAGTACCAATAGAAAGGTTACAAGTTGCTAAGTATGATAATCTTATCTATATGTATGTATCGTCCTTGTACTGTAAGTTATGAATATGTGTGATATTCTTTAGCTAAAACTTGTGCTGTGCTACTGGATGACACCAGGCACAGGGTTTATGTGCCCTGTCAGAAAGCTAAGTCACAGAAACGAGGTGAAAGAATAATTAGAACCTATATTGTGGGGGGGAGGGGGGGATGCGGCGGGGGGGATTATGTTGTTTAGGCTATTGATAAATTGCCAGTAGCACATACTTTACCCTTGTCTGAGGAATATTGAATTCTGCATTTATTGGTATATCCAAATTACACACACCCAGTTTCTCCGAATTTTCCTGTTGGAAAAAGATTGCAACCCAAGACGTGTATAGAGACATAAATTACATCCCAGGCTCCCTACACGCAGATGCAGTATGGCATGCTATTATATCATTGTAGTTGGGTCTGCCATAAAAGGCATTGGCCTGAGTGTAGAACTCAAGGGGACTGATAAATGTGTGTAATTTATTCAAACTATTGGGATAATCCCTCCCCTCCACCCACACAACCACTCTCTTGGCTGAACCATGAAATCCACAGGCCAGCTGGATGAGCTCTCTGAAAGGAGTAACAGATACCAGAGCTCTGATAAGAAACAGAGAACATTCACTCATCCTAATTACAGAGAGAAAACAAGCAGCATCAGATTTACCCTCTCCGGAGGAATATGCCTGTTTATTCAGCCTCTCGTTTAGATAAGTAGTGCAAATCATCAGTGTGGTGTTTAGGAATAGGCTGGTATCCATAAATAGGATGTGAGCCCTTTAATGGCACTTAGTGTTTTATGTTTAAGATGTTGCCAGAACCTAACCTGAGTAACAGTGTGCATATGTAACTGGGCCTTGCAAGTTGTGTGTATTTGGTGAACACAGTTTTTGGGATCCCATCCCTGTCATTTGGTTCCTTTCTATTATGCACGATGCAATGAGCATTAGACACTAAACAACAGAGGTGCCCTGGCCCCCTACTCTGCTGTTGTTGAAGTTAATGGGAATTTTGCTATTGACTTCACTGGAGGAAGGAACAGACACGAAATATCCTCCCCCAATCACTAAGCTTATCAGCCAGGAAGGAAGAAAAGGAGACAATGGTAGTCTAAATGGTAGTCTAAATGCATAAAACCCCCACATAGTAGGGACAATTCAAGTTTCTATATTTACAGCTATTGAGTTCTATTGAAATGGAGTAACTTTCAGGGGGAAGAGGGTAAAGCACCTGCAGTGGGGTCCAGGGTTTTCTTCCCTAGAGAATTTAAACACATTCCATTTTGTGCAAAGTGTTACAGTTCCAAGACAAAATATTTGCTCTTCAGAAGGTTCATTAAGGGCTTTGGATAGAATTCATCATCCCTGGAAGCATATTAGTTATATCCAGAGATGGGCAAGATATGCCACCAGAAGCTTTGAAACGCTCACTGTTCAAACCAAAGGAGGGAAGCAGGCGGGTAAGTACTCCACTCATAAATCTCTTTAGGGATAGTCTGACTATTGATTTTATTTTGTAGGAGGGAAAAGCAGTAGGTGTGTGTAAGTTGGTTATAGCAGTGTAAATCAAGACTAACTTCAGGGGATGCAGAGCACCATTTAAAGTGGTGGGGGTGGGAGGTGGGGAGAGACCTATCCTCCCACTGGAAAAAAAATAGGACCATCCAGCTCCATTCCCCATTCTCCTCTCCCACTGGAGAAAACAGGGCTTCTGCCCTTTCCATCCATGGTTAAAGAGGCAGTCAGGGAGCTGGGCTTTCTGCTCCTACCCCGCAGGGCTTTTCTCTGTGTCACTGCAGACTGGTCTTGGGGATGCATATGGAGGGCGCTTGAAGGTGTAGCACCCTCACTGCCCTACTGACATGAACAAAAGAGGTACCTAGTGTACATTGATATAGTCCAGTTTCAAACTGGATGACATCAGCATGCAGTAGGTGGCTTTCAGCTTGCTGCAGTAGTGCCTACACAGAACAGTTAGCATGCACATTAGGGTGCTACACTTGCACACACCCCCAGAACAGTCTGTGGCACTCCTCCCAGAACTCTGCCAGTCTAGGCGGAAAAGTGGACAGGTCAAGGCCTAGATAACTTGCCGCTCCCTGACCAGCTCCTGTGGATAAACACTCCTAGTAAACTATTTCTACTTGTTTATGGAAAGGTCTCTCAGCTTGCAAATGCCATCAATGTTAGTACAGAAAAGAAAGTTCAATACCAGGCCTTTATAGTTATGTTAAAATTGAAGCCATACCAGCTCTTCCCTTGAAAACGAAAACAACCATTCTTCATACTATAATCTGGAAAAAACCACATTTTTAAATGGAAAAATACTTAACAGCATCCAAAAAGAGAGGGGTGCGGAGAAACAACTTCAAAACAATAACAAATAAATCCCAGCCTCATTACATTTCAACAACGTTTAAGAGAGAAAGAAAATTTCTAAACTGGATATAAATAATGGTGTATCCTCAACTTGGCAGGAAATCTCTCTCCATTTGGATTTTTGTCATGAATATAACTCAGAGCTCATTCTTACATCCCTTTATTCTGTTTGTTTGGAGTGGCTATGTACAAAACATTTTGGGTTTCTGCTCTAAAAGAAAAACAAAGCACAACTGCCTTGCTACAGTTGTGTGTGAATTTATCAAAACTCCAACTTTCTTTTTATAAACCAGGCTGCTTAGGGTTGTACGAGCTAGATTGCTGGTTAAGTCTAAAGACTGCTGCTAAAATATCACAGCAGTAAATGATGACCTCAGTCACCTTGTTTAGTGTCAAGTAAACTTCTTCTTTATACTAGTGTGCCATAAAACTAAGCCTCGTTTAACTATAGTTGTTACCTTTAAAAAAAAAAAGTCCTATTCCCAGGGTGGCAGAATTGTGAGGAAAGAGGCTGGACAACAGCCATTTGTATATTTAATGGTGCAAGCTCTTCTGTACTGTTGCTTTTTGTGGAGATTCTGGTGTCTGTGGACCTGCTCTTCAAAGGTGTTGATGACCTGCTGCTCTGACTTAAGTCAATGGTAGTAGCTGATGCTTAGTCTCAAGACCATACCTTGCTTTTGACAACTTGGGACTACTTCTCAAAGCACTAAGGTCCATATCTTCCCATGGAAATTAGGCACCTAGATAACTTTGAGGATCAGGGCCTAACTGCTTCAAAGGAGAGCTTTGCTTTTTTATTTCTACATGACTCTGTTCTAAGATTCCTTGTCTGAAGGTATATAAATACATATGGCATTTAACAGCATGTTATTCCCTAATAAACAAATAAAAAAAGACTTCTGTTTAGCTTAATGTGCTTTTTTTTTCAATACAAAACCAAAGCAACAGAACTCACCACAATCAACGATAAAGTGAAGGCGGTAGTAGTAGGCATCCTTCAAAAGACCAGGGGTATGCACCCCTGAGAGGTAAAAAGTTTACTCAGCTGGTTTTATGGCAGCCACGGCTGCGGCTGAAAAGACTGTCTCGAGAGAGACAATCTCTGCTGCATTTGTCACATTTAAAAATCATGTTTTTTAAAGCCTTTGGGCTCTACCTTCGGTGAGCTCTTCTCTCCTCTGTGAAGCTGGACTGCTTGCTCTCGTAGCTTTGCAGACCTTTATTGAGCTCTTGTTTCCAAAGGCTGTGGTCTTGAGTGTGATCTTCCCAGTTATCCATATCCATGTCCATTTCTTTGAGGTCTCGCTTGCACAGAATTCTGGGCATCCTTTCAATCTTTTTCCAAATGCCAGTTCACCATAGAGGAGGTCCTTTGGGATGCGCCCATCATTCATTCGGCACACATGCCCAAGCCAGCAGAGGCATCTCTGTGTAAGGAGTGTTTGCATGCTGGGTATGCTGGCCCACTTGAGCACCTCAGGGTTGGTGATTCTGTCTCTCCAGGTGAAGGTAGGTTCAATGGTTTTATTAATTATCAAGAACTGATACTAAAAATACAGTTATCTATGAAAATGTTGGAGAGTTTTGTATTATGCAATTTTTAGTAGGATCTAGTAGGCTCTGAACTTCAGCCTTCACAAATCCTGATATTCACAATACTGGATGTAGCAGAGAGGACTGTGATGTCAGGTTACTTCACATGATCAAAACAGCGGAGTAATTGTTAAAGCATAAAAGCAAAATATTTGTAATAAACGGGTACATTTTAAGGCTATTTTGTCAGTTATCCTTATGTTTCTCCATACCAAATTTCAGCTAGATACCTGAGTATGAATAACTGCTTTTAGACTGAGAGTAAGCAAGAAAAACGAAAATTAAAATCTCTGTCAATGAGCACACCGTGTGCTTGTCTCCTTTGTAACAGTCTACGTTGAACTCAAACTAAATGGCTACTAGTCTCTGCATACAGTCTACCCTGTTGATATTTGTAAATCATGTAGTACACAGAAACATTGTCATAGCTTTACATTTCAGTAGACACACTGGGGTCAGATGTTCAAAAGTATATAGGTACCAGAAGATGCAGCTAGGTTGCTAAAGGATTTTCAAAAGCACTCAAGCAGGTTAGGTGCCTAACTTCCATTGAAGTCAATTTTGAAACTTTGAACTTTTGAAAGTCCTATTTGGGGCCCATCTGCATCTTTAGGTGTCAAAATACTTTTGAAAATCTGGCTCTTAATCTATGTCCTGGGTGTGAATGGACGGATATTCCTACTGAATCAGAATGAAATGTTTGGCAAAACGAACTGCTCTTACACCATAATGCTAGAGATTGCACCCTTTTTTTTGGTTGTTTGACAAAATAATTGCTAAAGGTCATTGTGCTGTCAGAATGATGAGAGAGAGCCAGTGAAAATGTCACTTTTAAAGAAGAGGCCAATAAGGTTAACATAATGAGCATTTATGAACTTTGGGTGTTTGTTGTTTCAAGAACACCATGGGCAATCATTGCTGCTGCTTCTGCCTTGCCAAAGTACAGAAGTTCAAGAGCATTCTGTTCAAATGGTCAGCAAAACGTCAACTGTGAAAAATCTTTTTATTGGATGCGTAAAGCTGGAGAACCTGAGTCACCATTTTGTGATACCAATCTGGTTCCACAAAGCACTTAAGTACATGCTTAGGTGCTTTCTGGTATCTGGGTTTTAATGCCAAGCATGCAAGAATCTTTAAAATTCCCTATTCTTCTGGTTCAGAGTTGTCAACATGTTGCAATGGCTAATCCTGAACTAGATAAACTAAAACTGAAAAGAGATGCCAACTGAACTATATTGCATCTGATCAGGCAAGTCCTCCTCTATGGCAAATAAGCGTCCTGCTGACATATCATCGGTGTCAACCACATGGGGAAAAGAAATTGTGATCGTGAACAGGGGTGTGCACAAGGGGGACAAGTGGGGGCATGGCCCCAGGGCCGGCCCAAGCCATTCTTGCGCCATGGGCAGACATTATAATTGTGCCTTTATTCTTCATTATCTGAACTAGAATACTGTAAAAGTAAAATATATTTTTTATAGTAGGGCCAGAATAATTCAAGAAAAACAGGATAGGTAGAAAACAAAATAGTTATTCACTAATTAAATAAATGTTACATTAGAATTCGCTAATATTTTTTAATATATTTATTATATTATGTTACCATTACATCATTTTAAAATGTCTTTTTTCTGGCTTTTAAATCAGCAAAGTGGTACAAGTTGGGGTTGCCGCGGGGCTGCCCTACCCCATCCTTCTTGGCCAGGACTGGCCCGGGTTCGCCAGAATCCTCCAGGCCGTCACTCACCAAGCAGACCCTGGACAAGTAGTCCTCTTGGGGGCTGCACCCTGAGGGGAGCCCCCAGAGCCGGAGGGCCCAGGAGCCCCGGGGACCCCAGGACCACCCAGCAACCCCCTCCCAGCGGATTGGGAGGCTGGCCGTGCCCCAGGTGGGGAAGACCCGCAGACGACCCCAGTGGAAGAATTTTGCCAGGACCAGAGGAACGACCCCACGCTTCGCCACGCGTATGAGCAGCTCGCCTATGAGGATGGGGTCGCCGTTTGCCCTGACCGGGCCGACCAGTGGCCCTGTTTCGAGCTGTGGAAAGACCGGTTATATCGCATGGAGTGGGACCCAGGAACCTCGAGCCCAACTGGTGGTGCCCAGACTCCACTGGCGGGCCGTGCTAAGACTGGCCCATGATGTTCCTGCAGCTGGGCACCTGGGACTGGACAAAACCCTCGTCCGGATCCTGGCCCACTTCTATTGGCCGGGAATTAGGGCCTCCTGCCCTGAGTGCCCTGAGTGCCAACTGGCGGCTCCCCCGGGCATACCCAGGGCGCCCCTTGTACCGCTTCTGCTGGTAGGGACGCCCTTTGAAAAGGTTGCAATGGATCTTGTGGGACCTGGAAGAGCTGCCCTCTGAGGACAAACCCATGGAGCTGGCAGAGCTGCCACCCCTGGCTGAGGAAGGCCTCGTGGGACTACCACGCCCCAGCGACCCGAAGGAAGCAGGTACCGGGGGTTTCGGGGAGGAAGAGGCCCCGGGGCAGCCACAAGTTCGTGGCTGAGTCTGGGGCAACCCGGACAGTGTGTTGCGGCAGGAGCCCCGCTGACCCCGTGGCAAACGCCTTTTGCCACTGCAAGGGCCCTGGGCTGAGACGCAGTGGAGATGGGTGGGCCTGTGTCCCCCTCCCCCTTCCCTAACAGCCCTGAGAGCCTCACCCTCCATACTGCTCCAGAGAGCGGCCTGCTCACCTTGGCGGTCCTGCCTGAGGGCCTGGCCCTAGACTGCTTGGTCAGCTTGGACTGCTTGACTGTTGGTCAGCCCTGCATAAGGGCCATGCGAAGGATTGTTTGCCCAGGAAAGGGGCTCAGGACTGCTCCCGGCGGGGGATAGCCGGGAAGGGTGGTCCCCCTCTGAGAAGGACCCAGAGGGAGAGGCCTGGACGCTGCTCCCTGCTTCCAGGGACCCGTACACAATGTTACTAATAATAATTAATCTTCATAGCCTATCTCATCACTTCTGAAGAGCCAACACCCCCTTTTTGGGGAAGGGCTTGATCTAAAACCCATTGAAATCAGAGGGAGTCTGTGCAGTAGACGATGGATCAGGCCCAAATAGAGATGCTACATTTACTTTAATTTTTAGCTGTACTTTAAATAAATGAGCTGTTTTCTTCCTAAAAGAAAACCCCAAATTAGCCTCAGTTTCCTATTTGTTACTCCAAACCAATGGCAGCCTTCACATGGCAAAATAATCAAGGTCAAAATAGAAAAGCTCTAACGGCAATGTTTTCATGATGGGTTTTAACCTCAGTTGTTTGATTTTGGTTTTTGGTTTTTAAGTTATACAGACCATTAGGGCTCTGCTGTGCTAAGGGGTTGACCTCAACTCATGTATATTTACGGACATCTCTCTCAGAAATAAGAAACAGCAACAAACTTAATATTTTTTTTTCCAGTGAGTGTAGTGCTCACGAACAGGGCCCCCACATGGGAGGGAAAAGGGTACACTTTACTGGAGCCTGGAGGCCCTGGGGGGCCTGGCCCAGGCTGCAACCCCCCTTACCATGAGGAAAAAATTTTTCATGGCTCATGAGATTGTATGTATGGGATGAGGGATTGTGGTATGTGTGTGGGAGGGGGCTTGTGTTACAAGTGTGTACTGGGCCCAAAAAAAATTATGCTTGGGCCTTGCTCATGAAGCTTTAGGGCTTGAAGCCCTTTGTCTAGAGCAGGGGTTCCCAAACTGTGGGCTGCAGCCCAAAGGTGGGCTGTGACACAGTCCTGGGTGGTCCACCATCTTGGGTGGAGTTGCAGGGAGAGAGGAAGTGGCGATGCCAGGAGCTCTGTGCATCTAGGTCAGTTTCCCCACGTGGGCTGGGTAACAGCTGCCATGCCCTCCAGGCTCAGATCGGTGTAGTCCTTGGTGACCGCAAACCACTGGATGGCCACAGTAACTGTGTAGGGTGGCCTGGCGTGGCCCAGCACACACACAGCCACAAGGAGTGGAGCTACCCCTGCTATGTCAACTAAGGACTGAGCGCACGCCCAGGCTCCACAGCAGCAGCACCCCCTCGGACACAGTCCCTCTCTGCATCCTGAGCTGCACGCCACCTGGCACAAAACCCCTAGCTACACACCTGCCTGCACCCAGAGCTGGCTGAAAATTGAAGATGAGATCAGGTTGAGACTCACTAACATAAGTCCCCATATGGACAAACTGGAAAAACTGTGCAAGGAGAAGCAGGCGCATCTACCCCATTAAGAAGACTCCTGGTCTGTAAGTTATTTTATATTTTTATTTACAATGTTTGATTCTTTTCTAAATAGTAGAGAAACAGTAGGATTGGGTCTTTACTTACACAGCACAGAAATTCAGATTTTACAAGCATATTGAGAACACAATATAGTGTTCCAAGCTGAGCAACTATTTTGTTTTACAATCAAATGACAATTTTTTAAACGATTTTGTTAACGTTGTGTTGCTTATTGTTCCATTTTATACAAAATTGTGTTTTCCCTGTTTGAACAACCACATTTTGCTCTCAACATTTTTTAAAAGTGTAGTTTTACTAAAAACTGCGTGGTTTCAAAGATCTTGAAACATTTCTTGGAGTGCGTTTTGCTAGGGATTTCTATCGTTAACAATTGTTTGCATTAAAATGAAAAGGAAACATGTTCATTGTTTATTTACAGTGTCATTGTTGATGTATATGTAATAATTAAAACTAATAATTTTCCTCAAGAAGTATTAATAGTGGGCCACAGAGCCTATTGCAGTTGCAGAAGTGGGCCTCAGGGAAAAAAAGTTTGGGAACCCCTGGTCTAGAGAAATGTTATGGTATAGACAGCAGCATTGCCAGCATCCCCATGCAAGCCTTTGGATGTGCTGAAGTCCTGACCTGGCACTTCTGCCAGGGTACTGCATCTCCACGCTGCCCCAGTATGGGACTGTGACTTAAGAGCACAACATAGCTGTAATATTTCATAACAATGACATAGTCATGCTACTTTTTTGTGTGTGTGGCAACATTCTTATTTTAAGATTAGAAGGGAAAGAGTCCAGCCCTAAAACATTAGTAGAAGCAGTTTACTTATATGATGTCCATGATAATAGATTGATTTAAAAATGTGAAAAGTGGTTAATTGTTAACAAGAAAAACACCTCTCCCATCACCAGCTGCGAAGTGGATTATTTCCCCCCCCACAGGTCATCTAAGAGGAGGCCAGAAGCCATTGAACAATTAATCTTTTTCCTTAGCAAGACTGAGTTTTCATCTCCACATCATTTCTCTGAAGAGCCTGATATGGAAGTCTGAACTTTATGACAAGTTCTTTCTCTGAAAGGGAGATGAGGTGACCTTGCTGCTTGTAACTGCATGAGCTCAGTCACTGCAACTGTTGAGTCTAATCATTGAGCTCTTACCTAGAAAGGAGCGGAGTATATTCTGCTCCTTTGCCCCTTTCCAGGTAAGAGCTTAATATACATAGATCTATATGTAAATATTATGTTTTATTATTCATACTATAGTATGAGACAGGCCTCCGTTGTGCTACGCCACATATACATGAAAGCTTTGTCTACACTTGAAAATGTTTTCTGGCATAACTCCCTCAGCAACCTCCCCTAATATATAGCAGCAAAAGAATGCTTTTGCCTGTGTAGTTTAAGCTAATTCCCTGAAAAAAATAAGCTACAGTATAACAGGATCTACTCTTGGGTTTTTGCTGGCAGAGTTATGTAAGTTGAGTGTGGGGAAATCACTGATTTCCTGATTGATATAGTTATGCCAGCAAAACTTTTCAATGTACACCAGACCACAGTAAGATACAGTCTCTGTCCCAAAGAGTTTACAATTTAAACAAATCCAATAGGATATACAGAAGAGGCACTGAAAAATTAAAGTCCTTATCCTGCCCTTAAGGATTCATGCATGTGCTTCATTTTACAAACTGAGCCTGTTAGTACATAAAGTGAAGCACATGCTTAAATCTTGCAGATTGAGGCTCATGACTTGCCCCAGGTCACATGGAGGTCTGTGGGAACTGAATCCAATTCTCCTAGCTTCCAGGGCCTTACCCAGTAGACTATGATTCGTACAGAGAGTGCATATGTATTTAAATAGAGAGAGAGAGAGAAACTACTGTTAAACATTAGGCAAAATATACTCCAGTGAGAAATTAATTCTTAATTTAAAACATATTGTTATTATTTCATGTGAGTGGTGTGGCTCAAATAGTAAACACATTGACGACTTAAAGTGCTTCCAAACAAAGTACTTAAAGCCTTGAATATTTTTGGTGTTCTAATGCTGCTGCTTTTGAATGAACTCATAAAGCTGTTTCACAGGGGCCTCGTTTTATTTTATGTGTCTTTTGGGGTACAATTAGTCCTTAAAAGAGACTGTCTTACACTGTGATGCAAATTTTAAAAAATCCAGGAAACCCAGGCTGATTTTCTATCCCTGTGCAACACATTTCTCTGCTTTTAATGGGACAGCAAAGACCATTTAAAAGAAATTATAAAAATATGCTTTTTCTAGGCTCCACTCACTGGAGTCTGGCCAAACAGCTCTCCTGACATTTGAGCATGATCTTGTGGGAAACAATCAGAGATAAAAGAATCCAAGGAAGATGAGCTGCCAGCAAACTTTTAGATTCAGAGGAATGTGAAGAAAGTCAGGATGTTTTGCAAAACATTCTAGACAGGTTTTTATTTTTAAACTTAAAGATGCCTCTACTTATGGGAAATTATGCAGAACACAATGAAAAACACTTTCATGACTAAAAATGGTTCATTTATATCTTCTGCCAAAAATAAAATATTCTGATTTATAATTTTGTTGGCTGAATAAATTACTTGAGGTTGGAAACTTTGACAACCCTTTCTAGCTTTGTTTTTTCTCTCCATGCCTTTAATCTCTGTCGCTGTGAGCATGCTCTCTCTCTCTCTCTCTCTCTAACCGCTCTTTGATTCCAAGATGCTTGTTCTCTCTTTTCGAAGTTGATTATCTCTCTGTCTTGTTAGGCACTCTTTCAGCTATCAGCTCTGCCTTTGTCACATGGGTCTCTGCTTCAAGATCTAGACCCTTCTCTTTGGGCTCCAATCTCTCTCTGCCCTATTTCTATGACAAGCACTCCCGCTGTTTGCTTCAGGCATTGGGACTCTTTGTGTACCTTTTCTGAGAGACATCATTTCTCTTTGTTTAAGGCTTTCTTCTTGGGTCTCTGTTCAAGGCCACTTTCTGCTTTCTACACCTCCAGTGCACTTCACCAGTGTTACCTCTGGACCATTGACACCATTTAATGCTCAACCTCAGTCCTCAAGAGGCCCGACTCATAGTCCCTTCCCTCCTGCTACTAGTCATTTCCTTCCTTCCTGTTCTATATGCTTGTCAGGTACAGGTACACAGTTCTAAATAAGTTAAATATTCAAATTCTCATCCCAGCACACTTCACCCAGACATACAAGGATAGCTTTAAATATTGCACACATCACAAACTTGGTTCTATCATATAAATTTGAATCCATGTTAGTACTTAAACACCTGATTCAGCAAGGTACTTAAGCACATGCCTAATCTTGCTCCCAAATGAGTAGTCCCAGTAGGGTACTTAAGCTTATACTTAAAGCTAGGCATATGCAGAATCAAAATCTACATGGGTTCAAACCATAGTATCCCTGGTGCAGGAGAAAGCCATGCAGAGTTACAGCCTTTTCGCACGGAGGAGATATAGTTTATACCAGTCATACCACAGTGGCAGGCAAGACTTCTACCACTGAACGTGGCGATGCCTGAACTGACTGCACATACAAGCTGGCAGATCAAGGACTAATATGATCAAATGGGGCTACTGTAAATGACACGAGTATACGTGGGTGTGGTGAGGTGCAGACCATGGCTCATTTGCCGACTCTGTATTAAGGCAGACCTCGCTGCAGTGATGGAAAGAGCCATCACTTGGGGACGATTCTGGAAAAACATCTCATTTGTGACAAGGACATGAGAAGACGACACCACAGTGCCCGGTGGTAATAGGGTCATGCTGAGTTACATTATATAATAGAACCCCAAGCATGGTAAACTTAAATTTAAAAAAGTATTGTATTCAGCAGACTGAGCAATTCTGACTGCCTCCCAAAGCTGCATGCTGGCACGTATGAAAAATGAGCTTTTATAAAGTCATAAACCAATACAGGGAATATACCCAGCTGAGTGAAAATGAGTTGCATGACAACGATATTACCACTGTTAAAGAAAAAGCAAAGTCATGAAAGGCCAGATTGCGCCATCATGGGAGTTCATAACGGAAGTTAACTACTTGCTGAGTAAGGTACTCAATAAGAGTGAAAGAATTTATTTTAAATGTATTGTTATTTTAATGATTTGTTTAAGTAACACAAACAGGAAAGAGTTTGCATCACTGGATGTGTGACTCTGCATGGCTGCATGCTGTGCTGCTCCAGCCTGTCACAATACGCTCTGGGCATGGGTCAAAAGTGCTGTCAGAATTCTGCTTTGTCAACAGTCCTTCCAACATTCACTCAGTGAGCCATTGGGCAGGGGGACAAACAATACCAGTACCACCACCTGGTGGCCAAAATAGAACTGCTGGGCCCAATCTCCTTCCCCATTGCCCAAACCTGCTTTTTCCTCCAACACCACTAGTCCCTTCTAGTCGATTGCACCCTTCTCACTCACTCATTTGAGAGAAGGACCTTGAGCACCTTCCCATAGCTTCCTAGTAACAAGCACTCCTTATGCACCCAACTGCCACACTCTCCCATCCTTAGACATTGAGGTTACCATTGTCTAACTGAGGTCCCACACACTGTATGTCATATAGGTTCTTGCCATTGGAGGTGAGATAGTTCCCTGAACTGGAGTCAGTTTTGTACATGAATTTAGTAATTTTGGGTAGAGTCATTCACACAAACCTGACCCCTAAAGAATGTATGAATATGTGCTGCTTTTAAATATGGTCCAGTCCCACTTCCTTCCCTGTCTCCCACCACCCTCCCCAAACCCAAATATTCTTTTTCTGCTCCATCTGGCTAACGTTCTTCTGCTCAGCCTGCCCCCACTGCCATTCCTTGTCCCTGGAGATATAAAAAATTGCATCTTAGAGCTAGTTAAAAATCCAAACTTTTCAAAATGCAGAACCCTGCAGGTGAAAGGACTCCAGGGCAGTTTTCTAGATGAGCTCATTTCAGCATGATCTTGCACCCCATGAACTTGATTCTGTGAGATTCTGAGCACTCTGATCCCAATCTAATAAAGTCAATAACACACATTTAATGTTAAGCAGGTGAGTTGTCCAATTAACCTCAATAGGTTTGATGTTTGAATTCACGAGTGAAAAATTTGCAGTTGCTCAGCTTTGTCCTCACTGTGAAGCAACCAGAGTAGCTTGATTGTGGCCTGCACTGTAGGAGACTTTCTTATTTGGCTTTTGTGCTGCACTTTGTCCCCCTCTCTCCCATATTAGTACTTTAGACACTCACCAAAAACAACCAGTCAGTGAATTTTTGTCTTCAAAATGCAGAAACTGCCTTTTACAACTAGTTGCTCTCTGTGTTGGGTCACTAGGGAACTGTCCAGCAAAAGAGCTCCTTCTAAAATCAGCATGGCTCAGAGATTTCCTTTGTGCAATTACATCTGAGACCTGCCAGGGAGAGAAGAAAGGAGAAATATTTGTGATTTTGCATCTCGAACAAAAGCTTGATAGTTCAAGACTCAACAATAATGAAAAAGGGGGAAATCACAAAAGGGAAAGTTGCTCAGAATCCCTTCTATGACTTTTACTGCCAATGCAGCTATTTACACTATGTCCAGTGTCAGAGAGAAAGAAAATGTCCTAAAGAACAGGGTCATAGCACTACACCTTTAAGGCCACTTGCACTTGACAGCAAATGTCCTGAAATAGCTCAATGGGATTTGTGAAATATTTAAAACGGTGATGTGAAAGTCAAGATCACATCTATTTCCTGTATTTTGCAACTGAAGACTGAAGGACAAATTCATTGTTGGTGTCAGTGGGTGTAGTTCCAATTGTTTCCAGTGGCCACACCTTGACTTTGGTCAAAGATTAGAGACTTCATAAGCATTGTTTTGCTGTGCTTCTTCCATTGCACTGTGCTGGTGGTAGCTAATCTAACTGAATCAGCAGGGATGCTACTGAACAACACTAAGCCACATTGTCCCTTTCCTCCACTTTTAAGTGAATTGTTAAAAGATCAGGGACAAGGACTATTACAAAGCCAAGATCAACTAAAAGATTTGCATCAGGTGCCCATCTGATTCCAGATAAAGCAGTCCCCTCTTTTTGGAGGAGGGTAGAGACTATAAGAATGACATATGGTCTGAGCCAAGTCCAACTGAGTCAATGGGAATCTTCACATTGACTTCAATGGGATTTGGAACAAGTCTTTAGGAGGAAGTATAAAGTGAGACTATTAGGTCTTCCTTAAATCATGGTGCCGAATGGGAGTACTATGAATGTTTTGTTAATAGACGGCTCTCTGACTCTCCAAAAACTTTGACTGATTCCTCCACACTGCCTACCTACATTCAAAAAGTTCCTGGAAATGCTGAACCATACACAAACATGCCACTTGCTAGTTACTTTACTTCTGTTAGTTTAGGAAAAGGGGGTCTGTTAAGAGAAAGGGTTCATATATAATTATGAAGCAACTAATAATGCATTATTTTTTTGCACAAATATTATTTTCCCTTGCTTTAAAATGGCCTTAGATGAAGTTTGTCCTCAGAGGACTCATGGTGGCAGTCTTGAAGAGAAGGGTTTTTTCCCAAGCTCAGAAGCAAATTTAATCAAGCAAATCTACTCTGAAAAAGTGTGTGTGTACATGCACAAACATACCTACAAGTGGTTGAATAGTTTTTATGATCCACCTGTGCATCAAAGTTATTTAGGCCAAGAAGTATCTCTCAGTTCACCTCTACACAAGCTGATCAAGAATTATTGCTAGGATCAACATTTTAAGTATACATTGTTCCAGGAGTGCTGTGCCATTCCCATAGTTTTTCAACAGGCTGGTAGGTTTGTATGCACAAAATTGCAAACCATGGGTTGCTGCCATTGAATTTGTGGCTTATGCTGACATATCATAGGAACCACTACAGTAAGGTTACATATTGAAAAGAAAAGAAACAGCCACACTATGCAGGGGTATGTTATATTGTCATCAGATGGCTTATAATATTCTGTGACAAAATAATGCATCAGTATTTATTATGAAAGCTAACTGATTTGGTCCAGTGTCAATTTTTATTTGCCATCAATCCTACTTTAGTTTTAGGTGGAACTCTGCCAATCCTTCCTGTTCTACTTGCTCCAACTGAGCCCGTGAAAGCTAACTTTCACAGGATGTCTGTGATTAGACAGTAGGATCTCTGTAAGTGTGGTCTCATATGAGCAGCTGTATGTTTTTTTTATAGAGGGAACTTGTCATTAAAGAACTGAGAAGATGAGTGGGTGGTACCTTAGGCTGTTTTTCTTTTACTTTGGCCCTCGTTTACTTTAAACACTATGAAGCAGTCCGCGTTAGCTGATGGTGCCCACAATTCACTTGTACTGATGAAGGCAGCTTGACAACTGCATAAATCACTGCTAGATACCACTAATAGATTGCCACATAAGAATTTGTGCTAGACCACCCAAGCACAACTCAGGGGCGGCCTGCAATCACACTAGGCATGCATATAAGTACAGTAATGTAAATTGCTTAACCCTTTGTTGCTCTTGTTAGTATAACAAGCACATCACGTAATCTTCCTTTTCATGAGCTATAGTTGTTTCTACACTCCACTTTCAACTTATTTGCCTGACAGGTAAAGAAAGATATTGGTGTCTAGTGCTTTCCACCATCAATGACTGCAGCCATGAATGCAGGTTTTATTTGTTCACAGGGCTTGCAGTTTTCTTTCTTCCTTTCTTTCTTTCCGTGAATTGTGCAATCTGGTGGGAGGGAGGAAAGGGGGAGAAGAGGAAAATGGGTTTCTGGCTCAGCATAAGTACTCCTTGTATAGTAGAGTGAAAAGCTTGTAGAGGACAGCGCAATCATTAAAGAGTTAGTGTGATGCCTGTCTAATGTTGTGGAATTTCATCCTGCCATCTGTAACTGAAGACACAGTGAAGGTCAGGACTTGATAACATACACATCAAAAGAAAATATTAAGAATGCTGGAACAGGAACTCAGTTCTAGTACTGAACATGCAAATGTTGGTGAAAAGCTTAGCTGCTACATTCAAACCTGGAATGTCAGAGATCCATTTCATACCTGACATGAGCCAATTCCTGAAAAACATTAGTCAATAACAGGCATGCAATGCATTATCCATCCCAGCACTGCGGATTATGACTGGGAAATCTAATCCTTATCATATGCTCTGTACCTTTTGGAGAATTTTCCAGGACTAATGTGTCACAGAGCTGCCAGTCCTTACAGATTTCCAGAGTGACAGCTGCCAGATGGAATCTTGGCCCAAGGCTAAGATTAAGGGTAACAGCAACTTAATATTTGACATGTCCTCGTTAAAGAACTATCTTCTCACTTTCAAGGGCAGAGACTCAATGATGTAACAGATTTTTTCCCATTCCTATCTACCAAAGTCCTGGGATTACATCATGGTAAAGTGAAAAGTCCTTTTTCTTTTCTTTCCCCAATATAACATTTATATTACTGACGTAACTGCAGTATTTTTGTGTGGAGATATCCAATATATGTCTCAGACGAAAATCCCACCTGAAACATTTATTACCTATTAGCTATTACTAGTGATGACAGTATCTCAAAAGGAATTCCAGCATTCCATTCAAACAGCCTGTTCCTAATGCTTGATGAATGTTACATAATCCACTCCAATAACAAGACGGTCAGATTTTCATAGTTGTGTGCACAACACTGCGTTTATATAATTTGCACTCACAATTACCATGGCTGTGCAAAATCTGGGTATACATATGGTCCTTTAGGCTCTAACTAGTCATTTGCATATGCAGTTATCGTGATTCTTCACACAATCATGGGAACTGCAGGCACAAATTAAGTGTGCGTGCAGCTATGAAAATGTGGTTCATAACGGGTCAGATCTTCAGCTGGTGTGAATTAAATTAGCCCCACTGATGTCAATGGCACTACACCAATTTACACCAGCTGAGGTTCTAGCTCAATTTTTGGAGATACATAACCCACTCCATGTATGGGCTAGGCAGCAGGGAAATGAACCTGCCATGTGGTTGGGAGATATGAAGCTGTCTTGTGGGAAGGAGTTCATGGGTAGCAGTAAGCTCTGCCTGGCTCTTACGAACGGGGCAGAATGGGCTGGAGCTATAATAACTACAGTTTTGGGGGGAAGATGAGAATTGCTGTGTGCCTTCATTTTCTGTTCTGTAGCTTTTTCTCCCATCTTTCCCCTGATGGACTTCCTTTTCCCTCCATGCCTAGTAGCTGCAGTTCTCAGCTGTCAGCTGGGAGTTCCCCTTTTGAGTCACAATGCCTCATTCTCAGGGCCTCCTGTGACATCATTCCCAATGGTCAAATACTGTAAAAAATGAAAAGTGGCTTCAATGGAATTTGTAACTCTTTTAATTAGATGTCGGTGACTATCTTTATGAGTGAGTTTTTAGTCATACGACTAATTGTAGAAACTGAAATCCTTGTAAACACTGGGGCAAACAGAAGTTTGCTCTAATATTCACATGTGTCCAAAGCCTCTTCCTTTTTAGCAATGTCTTTGTTGTCCAGTCAGGGAGCAGAAATAATACCATATGGTTTAGATCCATCCACAGTCCCAGTAGTGCGTAATATGTGTAGTGAGTTTTAGGTAACCATTAAAATATTACCTCACCTGGTCTCATTAAAATACTATGACTTTAAAAATTAGCTGTCGATCAAGAGTATTAATTCTAGTTGATCTGAAACTCTGCAGATGGTTTCTTATCACAGAACAGAACAGAGAACCTAATCACACTGTTAACAGCAAATATTAAATAAAGGTGGTTTTGGGGGTGGAGGGCTAGGGTGATTGTTATACAATAAGAAGTTATTTATACACTGAACAGTTTTTCATAATATGGCAACGTACTTCACTCCATTAATAGTAACTAGAAACATGAAAGCCTGTAGTCACTTTTGATGAGCCCAAAAGACTTCACCAATTATAAGGATTTGTTACATTCCTCTGTTCATATGGTGTGTTGTGAGAAACTGAAGGAGAGCAAATGGGTGTATTTGGTATCCTCAGATGACAAAGGAGTTACTAAATCTAGGCAGTAGTAAATTATATGGTGATTTTATTTGCCCAAGACATCTATGATAAATAAAGGCTTTTAAAAATATATTCTTGTACATATCTGTTCTTAATTTTTTTGAAATTAGATTTTTTTTTACTTCTCTACTCACAGGAAATATAGTTAGGAACAATGCCCATGTCAGAATGACATGCAGTGGGATGGCATGCTGACACTTAAATCTGTTTACTTTCTACCAGTCAACAATTGCTGAGATGTTCCTGGAATGAATTATGATATTATCCTTGGGTGTTCAGGAAACTCAGCATCCAATTGTCATATACCACCAATACTTCTTGCTTTTATGTTTAACCTCCACACGGCCATGATGATTGTGAGTCTCATTGTCAATAAAAATTGGTCTTGGGTGTCTATATCTAAATGAACACCTTTAGCAAAATGTATATTTCTTGTTCAAGGCAGCCTTTATATTTCCACTTGTGGGATGAGCCTCCTGGCACGGCTGAACTCTGAAAACCTTCCAGCAGTACTCATTGGGGCCATACAAATACCACTTTGTGGCAGTGAATATTTGGAGCTAAAGTTATAAAAGGCCATGCCAGCCACAGTTACCTCAGTTCCTTCCTTTCAATGGCTAGCTCTGTGTATATAGTCCACTCCATTATATTGGTCTTAACCCAAATCTCATGCTAGCTGCTTGTAGTTTAGGTGTTTTAGATAGATGATAGATTAGATTAGATAGATAATTTTATGTAGTTTGGTTGTGAGCCTTTATGCCAGGAGAAAAAAGAATAGATTCAAGCAGTAAATTTTGTGTCCCTTCCACCTTTTCAGAATTGGATGCACATACTTTCTGCCTAACATGCCTTGGGGAGGGCCATTCCCCAGATCACAGTTCAGCATGCTGGCCCTTTGCACCTCAGGCCTGACAGGACACGCAGCTGGTGGTCTTCCTCACGATGGAGGCCCTGTGAGCCAGGCCTTTGGATTTGTCCTCGGGTCATGGAACCATTCCCTTACAGGGTCCTAATAGTCTTTCAGCAGCTTCAAAGCCCACTCATTGCCAGGAGCAGCATACAAATACCACTTTGTGGCATCTGTTGTGAATATTTGGAGCCTAAAATCTTGCTTCTGGCTCCCCAGTTGTCACTTCTCCAAGGCTTCCATTCCATGCCTACATCATGAACTCCCCAGAAAGGCAGACTGTCTAAGATAGTCCTCTTTGCCTGCCTTCAGAAGCTATAACAGATACATCTCCCAATTAAAATGAAAGCATTACAGAGAAAACATACTGAAACAGTAAAAGAACCTACAAACAGGCCAGTAAGTTTACCAAAGATCACCCCAGCTCCAACAATTAGCAGATGTGTAGACTGATAAAGACCTTTGCTCACAACAAGCACATCCAGTCAGTTCTTTATACAGTTTGGAACTTTGATCTATCCTCAAGTAACAGGTGATCAGCAGACAAAAGGTCCCTTTCTCAGGAGGAAGCTTTAAAAGTCTGAGTTTTTGCATAATTGGAGCAATTACATTTGCATACACTTCCCCCCTAGATATTTCCTGGAAACCCACTTAACTTTTAAAGGTTCACATTACTTCATATAGTCTTTTGAAGCTTATAACACTTCTCAGGGGTCTCCTTCCTCGAGATATACAATCCCACAGTAATACATAAACCTTTACATTTTTCATACAATGAACTCCTATGATACTTAAAGTTTAACTTCATTCCATAAGGTTTGTCCAGGATATTGCAGGAAATTGCCATGTCTGTCACAGATACATCTCCCAATTTGAGAGCTTCAGTGTAGACTGATAAAGATGCACTAGCAGTCCCACAGTCTATTTATCACGGGTTGGAGGCTGATTGTCTAGAGTCACCGCAGGATATTGTGCCATGCAACATAGTGTCTGGCTGCAGAGAGCCACAAGTGGAGGGGTCTCATTCCGTATGTTTGCATTCTGAGAAAGAAGCAAAAGCAGAAAACGTAAATATCACAAAGTGATTTTTTTTTAAATGTGCTTGTCGGCTTAATTTACAATTCTTTAATTCTTAAATTCTTAAAATAATAAAGTCAAGAGGGGCTGGCAACAAAAAAAAAAAAAAAAAAAAATCCTTCTTGTCCTTTGTTAATATTGCCAAGTGAATTAGTTTAACGTTTTAAATTATGTTTGCATTGCTACCAATGGGAGCTGGTGCTATTTACAGTGTGGTTGCCTGTGGTCTTTGACTTTAAAATTGAGACAAACTGAATTATACTTAGCAGCCTGTGGCGTTTTCCCCTGTGCCAGGCATTCATTAATTTACTTACAAATACAGTGATTTCTTGAGGAAGGCGTGTCTCTTTCATTTCTTTCTTTTTGCCACATCACATCATCTCCCTTGATCATGAATTCGGGACAGATTGGTAAGGCTGCATCTTGATAATGCCTCAGAAACTGTGTTCAAACTGTCCTTGTCTGATGTTTTCTGGCATGTTGGGCTGACATGCTGGGGTTCACTCAGTCTGATTCTGGGCCTGCATATGAGGTTTTAATGCCTCACATGGAGTGCATTCACACATCGTGGCTACATTGCATAAAATGTAACTTTCCAGAACTAGGTCCTCCAGGCACCTGGATCTCTTTTCCAAGAAGTCAAAAATTCTTTCAGTGATGGCTCTGATGATTTGATGGCTAGCATTATCATTTTCTTCTCAGAGATTCTGGACTTCAGACAGGAATCATGAGCTATGCCTTTATTTTTTTGTAATCTTTTCTTGTGTTTTGAGGGGATAATTACTGGAAGGGACACAAGTGAATAAGTAGTTAGGAAAACAGGATATATGTGCTTAATATTATACAATTAATTAATGTCATCACGGTTCTGCCATCACGGGTGGGACGCCCCGGTTTGAAGAGCAAGCCCACCCTTCATTCATCCCACAGCGGCTCCTGTCGTGTGAGGATAGCCCAGCTCTCAGCTCCATTCTCTGGCCTGCTGACTATTGTCACAGCTTGCAGGTGGAACTCTCCCCCATGATGTGATGCCCCAAGCGCTTGCTTCCTGACCCTATTGTTGTCAGATTGCCTGCCCCGAGCTGGGCTGTGGTCAGTCAAAAAGTGGTTGGACCAAGGCCCAGGTAGACCACCTGGTTCTGACACCAATGGTGTGTATCATGGCTCCTGTGTGTTTGAGCTGTCAGATTTTCTAACAACTCTTTGTAGAGGTTCCAGAGAGCCTGGGTGTCAGCTCTGTGTCTTAGAAAGACTTCCTTCTGTGGCAAATCAAAAAAAGCTAATATGTAGCCTAGGCGCTCAGTCCGCTTATATGGCATTGCAGGCAATGTGTAACTTAAAGGTCTGTGGTCCTTTTTTTTTTCTCATTGAGCTCCAGGTTGACAAAAACGTGAGCAGGAAGCAATTTTCCGTCTGCAGAACTGAGTGAACAACACTTAGCAGATAATGTATTGCATGAATAAAACCTTTTTATGTTCACAGGTTGTCTATATGTAGATGGTGATTCTTTAAAAAATTGTTTGTTATTCAACATTATTTGCCGAGTAATTTCCATGAATAATTCTTGGCCTGTGGATGCTTTATGAGCTGCTGGTTGCAAGTATTCAATATTCCAAATCTGAACTGTGATTATTGGACACTGATCCCATGGCACGTTTTTGTTTCTTGATTGGATGAATGTAACTCTTAAAATCAAGCATCTAATGCAAACGCTCATATCTGAGAATTAAAAATTTGGTGTCTATAAATATTCCCTGATATTCACATAAAATTTACTGTTGCCATGAACATGCCTGCTAGAATCATTCATCAGAATATTTGAGAAAAGCAAACATAAAAGGAGTTCAAGCACAGCTGAAGTGAATTCAGCTTTTTAATTTGAGGTAATGTTTCTGGAGAAAAAAGTTGAACTATTCATTCAGCTCTATTGCTATGCAGACCAGCCACAACCTGCCACTGTGAATGTTTGCATCAGGCTGGCTGCTCTCTGTTAAATGGCTGGTTTAATGAGGCAATGTAAAGCAGCTGGTCTGAGCTGCTTCACTTGCAGATGCACTTTCTGGTGTAAAATATTGTGCTCCAGTAACCACCTGCACGAATTTATGCCTTCCTGTAAAAGTCTGCTCTGGGCAGAAACGCCATGGGATAGATTCACAAAAGGAGGTAGGTGCCTACCTGCCACTTTAGGAACCTAAACTCCAGAATCAGGCCCCATAGGGATTCCAATATCTCACATTCAGCTGTCCCTGAACCCTGGTAGGCATCTAAACTCACTCAAAGCTACATTTTTGCAGTAGAAATTCCTGAAATGCCTATGTTTCTGCCTCTGAGCATGTGCACTGCAGCTCCATGCCAGGTGTCTAGGCACATAAGCCCCAGAGAGATTCATGAACTGGGGAAAAATAGTCATCCATACACCTAACTCGTCTGTGGGCCCCAATCTAGTAAGCATGCTCAGAGTCGCCTACCACATGGGGCCCCTATAGATGAGTTTACACAAAATGGTAGCAGCAGCAGCGCTTCCTTATAATTCTTAGTCCAGTGATTAGGGTATTCACCTGGGATATGGGTGACCCCCCCAGTTAAAGTCCCCCCTTCACCTGAGGGGGAGAAGGACTTGCATAGTAATCTGCTACCTCTCAGGTGGGTTCCCTGGCTGCCTAGCTATAGGAGATAGCCTGTGAAGAGCCTCCCTCATTCTCTCCTGTTGAAGCTGTTCCACTTGCTAAAACAGCATTGTGCCTACCACCCAGAAAGGGTTTGCAGCTGAGAATCCTAATCAGAGAAAAGTGCCTCTATGCAGCCTCAATTTATGCACTTACCTTTAAGAGAGGGGCAGGGTTTAACACACATGCCACGTCTTGGCTCCTTCCTTTGGCTGATTTAGATAAGGCGCCGCATAGCATGCTTGCTTTTGTGAATTGTATTCTAAAGTGCTTATCTCTCCCCATTCATAATACAGGTGCCTAGACACTGAACTCAGGCTTTTGAATCCCAGTGGTGTTCTAGTTGCCTAAAAGTTAGGTGTGGTGACTCTCAACATCATCATACCTATGTTTCTTTGTGAACATAGCCCAGTCTGTGTTCTCTTAGCGTTGGAACAATGGCCTCATTACCTGGTGCAATAATTTAAAAATGTAGCCCAGAATGACTTTCATGAACAACTTTTGTGACTACGAAGGGCTGATTACAATCCTATTTTATTACTTTATGTCTCATGGTTTATCCTGCAGAAGGGGACGGTGAGAGAGCAAATAAGGGCTGGTCTACCCTACAGAGTTTTGTCGACAAAAGTCAGCTTTTGTCAACAAAACAGTGGAGGTACACACACAGAAATGCTCCTCCCACCAATGTAACTCCCCTGCTATGCAGACGTAATAAAACCACTTCAACGAGACATGTAGGGCTTGTTTCAGTGTAGTTAGGGCGATGCAGTGTCAGGGTAGACACTGTATTCCTTACATCAGTTGTTGGCTGTCATTCTTGTCATTTTCATGGCTCAGCCCCTGGTCCTCTGGAGAGCTGAGTGGCTGGACCCCAATCCCGGCTGGAAGCGGAATGAGAAGCCTGAGTGGCTGGACCTCACTCCTGGTGAGAAATGGGGAAGGGAGAAGTCTCAGGTGGCTTCCTCTGGCTCCCAGCAGGGAACAGGGAGGGGAGAAGCCACGGGCGGCTTCCCCCAGCTCCCGGTGGGGAATGGGGTTGGGGAGCCCACTGGGAGCCCGGGAGCCTGTGGGGCAACCAGGGTCCTGGCAGGAAGCTGCCAGCAGAGCTGAGAGACCAGGCTATCAGCTCACCACACAGCCCCTTTTAGGTCAGTGGAAGTGCTCCTGGTGAGGACGCATACCACCGACCCAAGGAGGGTTGTGTGGACATCAGCCACTGCAGTAATTAATGTAGTGCCTGTAAGTCAACCTAGCATAGATCAACTTATCTTTGCAGTGTAGACAAGGCTTAAGCTTGTCTCCCTGACATCTTCTTTTTACTGTCAAGAAGCCAGGTGTTATTTAATCACTTTGAGAAGATAATTGTAAGATAGCAAATATTGAGAAAGCGATTAACTCTATAACAGATTATCTCAGTTTAACAACGTTCTTCATTTAAAAATGTTTACAATAAAAAATAAAGAACTGAGAAAACTAACATCAGCATGAGTGGGATAAAGACTCTTGTTTTCTTTAAATTCTTTTTGGTCTATGTTTCTTTGTCATCAAAAGCTCGACTAATCTCTTGTATCTGGGAGCCAGTTCCTTCTGACAGGGTGTAAAACATCAAAAACTCCCACTGTCTTGGAGATAAGTTATCTAAAGAAGGATCACCAGTCACACAAACTTTCTATTTTCATTCTTCTCAGATGTTTTGTGCTTTTGGGGAGGATTTAAAAAGAGAAAGGTACTCTCCCCTCCTTGCACAAAACTTTAAAATATCCCTGGGTGATCACCACAAAGTGAATGAGCCTTTCTGGTGACATGACAATTAGTCAATATGATTCTCCTCTCACTTACACTGGTGTAATTCACTGAAGTTAACAGAGCTTCATCAATTTGAAACCAGTATAAGGATGAGAAAACCTGCCCCAGAATACTTCTAAGTAAATTGAATTTTCACTGTAGCAAGATTATTTTTACATGGGACTTTTTGTGCATAATTTATAATAGAGGCAGAAAGAACCGCTAGTCTTTAGAGATGGACCCAAACTTAAACTCTAGATCTGAATGTTTCTGCACTTCAGGAACAGTTGGATCTGGATTTGTATTTGAATGTTGCTGATCCAGATTCCTAATAATGGGATGAGCCAAAACTCCAGGTTTGAACACTCTGAAACTTTGAGAAAATTCTATATTGAAACAGATCAAATTTCGTGGCTTGAGCCCATCACTTCTTGATGTGCAAAACATGGGGATTTATGCGAACTTGTCTATGATTTTGCTCTTCATGGATTCATATTGACTGAATTGAAATACTGATGAAAACACTACATTTCAGCTGGTTATGACACATAACCATAAAACAGTCCACGTTTACTTTACAGTCCAGACTCCAAAGGGTGTGCAAATCTTAAGAAGCCTTCCAACAAACCTGGGACAAAGTTTGAGTTTCTATCAACACCTGGAGAGTTGGGTCTGATTTGCGGGTTTTGTTACAGATATTTAGCACAGTTCTAGAAAGAAAGAATACTATTCAAAGTAATTTTTAACTGATTACATGAGTACGCAGCAGTAGGAACACAAATGACTCACACAGTATGTGGATGAGATTTTATGAGAAAAGGTTTAATGAGGTTCTCAGAGAGATTCCTCATAAAAATGTTTTGAATCTGGTACGTGAGGATTGGAACCCTCTCAGACTCCCTCTTTGGACCCTATGTTGTTTACTGTTCTATGGTAAAGTTAGCTTGGCTTCTTCTTCTCCATAGAGCTGCATAAAGTGTAGCATCCAAATAAAATAAAAGTTTGGTTTCCAAGCCTTAGTTCTAAAACCTCTGTCCAATGCAGTCCAGAGGAAGGAGGATTATCTTCAGAAGTGGTAAAAGAGACAGAGCCAAATCTGACAACATCAAAGTCATGCTCCGGTTTTCTTACTTATCTGAATCAGAGGAAGATAACTTTATCTCAAGAATTCTCTTCAGCTTTGTGAAGCATTCTCATGCCCTCAAAAGTCTGATGCCTGTGTCTTAATAGAGGGGTTCGTCTGAATCCACAGTAAGAGCTCAGACTGTCACTGAGGAACTTTGTAGAAATGGAATTTTTTGCCTTGTGATGAGAAAGAAACATATTGTTGTCATTAGATTGTTCTAACAAAGGGAATATCTGACTCACCCTGAAACTGATGTTACTTATATTTGCAGCTTTCTTGTCCTTACTGACCTCTGAATTTTTGGAAGTATCATCAAACAGTAAATGATTCAATATGAAATAAAGAATATAACTTGAGTGAATTGAGTGCAATCCTGATCATAAGGTGTTGTGTCACCTCTTACCTTGTAACCCTGAGTGTCTGTGTGTAACTGCAGCTAAGCCTGGTTCATCAACCTGTCTACAGCCATCTCCGGAGCAAACACCTTGCAAGTTCCCAGCCCTATTCTGAAAGTGACACTGCCATGCAAAGACAATGAGATATTGTTACTTGTCCTGCCACTTCTTATTCAGGGCCAGAAAGCATTATCTTTGCTTCTGTTCTTCTGGCAATACAGAACATCACATTACACTGTATGTGGAAAGAAGAAGTAGAGAAGAAAACTCATAGGTAAACAGGGATTGGGCGAGACTGTCTGAGGCTGCCGTAATTAGAAAAGCCAAAATTACCCCATTCAGATTTAAGAAATTACATGCAATAAAGGCTTAGAATAAATAAACCAATTCTCTTGTTTTGCACTGGCATGAATGCTGAGTGGCAGCACAAGACTTCATTTCCTTTCCACTTGTTCTTAATCCTTTGTTTAGGAAGCCTTCATTGTTGTAAGAGAGGTTTATTTAGCCTCATCAAAGAAAAATTCCTCTGCAGCATGATCCCACCTGTTTGGTATTGTGGTATGAGAATGAGAGCTGTCGAATGAAAGATTGTGGAGAGTTAGGCAGTTTAATATTGTTAGCAGATCCCTTTCCATTGCGTTGTCATCGTGAGATTTATCCTCATCTGGGATTTCTACTTTAAGTGAATGTAACCATTTTTCTGCCAATGCTCCAGCAAAGGAGCTCTTTGGCTGGAGAGTCCACTGATATTTCTAATTAAAAAATTGAGGTACGTAGATGGATAAATGTTATGTGCTGGTATTATTGGAGAGCAATATTAAGGATGGGGAAATTGGGCTGGAAAAATTAAGAACCAAGCTGTGTTGTAAGGCTTTTTCTAACTCTTTCCACAGAAACTCTTTCATAACACTATACTGAAATACATACTAACACGGCATTTTCTGTCACATTCCTCCTTTGCACACATGATGTAGTGCTGCTTTGACAGTTATTTATTTTGAAACCATTCCTTTGAACAACTAATCACTTTTAAGACATTTCTATAGTCATCTAATGGCTGTTTTACCCCACCTGTGCAGCCATTCAAGTAAGCTGCCTTTGTCATCACTAACACTAGAAAGTACACAACAATAGGACCATACAAATTCCAAATGCTTAGGTTATAATTTGGCTCTGAGTCACACCCTTCTAAATCTGGACTAAAGCTATTGATTTAATTAGAGTTATTCTGGATTTACACCAGTTTAATTGAGAACACAACGTATAAAATCTACAATAAAATACAATAGATGTTCCGTGGTATTGATTGGAAGAAAATATTGCCTAATGGGACAAGAATAGGAATCGTGGCATTGAATAGATTTCCAATAGACGGCTTGGTTCAGTGAAGTTGCTTTCCCATGTTTGATCAGCGTGCAAAAGCAATGTTATTGCGTTGGCCTGGTCTACACCGTCAGCGGCGTTGATGGGAGATATGCAAGCTATGTACTAAAACTTGTGTATGCCCTGTTGACTTACTAACTTTCACTTACCGCGGCGTCTGCACTGCGCTGTGTCGTCCAGAATCGCTTTCAGGTCGATGCAGCATTACTCTTTTCTGCGGGGTGGATTTACTGCAGTAAGCAGGTGCAACTAAAATGGTTTTAGTGGAATTGTACTTATTAAGCCAGGTCTGAATTTTTCCTTAAAAAAAACAGTACCAATAATTCTTTAGTTTAAGACCAAATCCTGATCCTATTAAAGTTAGTGGTAACACTCCCCTTGAGTTTAATGGCACCAAGATTTGAACCTTATGGTTGATTCTGTAAGATGCTGAATACCTCCTGAGAATTGAGCTGAGAGTGCTGAGCACTTGGATCCTAGATGAACCTCTTACCTTGGTTAGGAGGCTATAAGATAAGACAGTGGTTCCCAACCTGTGGCCCGTGGGGTCTTTCAAAGTGGCCCGCTGCTCCCCTCCCACTGGCTGCAGAAAGGAGTTGCTGCCCAAGGACCCAGGTGGAGCATGTTGTCGCGGGACTACAAGATGGGTGCAGGCTCCTTGCTGCAGCCAAGGGACAGGAGATCAGTGCTCCCCTGCCCCCCCGGCTGTAGCAGGGAGCATGGCAAAGTGCTCTGCCAGGGTCCATAGGTGCTTGGGTCCCTGCTGGAGCCACAGGGAGGGGAGCACTGATCTTCCGTTACCCAGGCTGCAGAAGGGAGTCACTGCCTAGGGACCCAGGTGGAGTGACGTGTGCAGTTTCCCTGCAGCAGCCAGGGGGATGGGAGATCTCGCTGAACTACTTCTGTCTGGCTGCAGGCGGGAGAGGGGGGCTGCTGGCGGAGACTGGTGGCCCTTCAGGGTTGTAAAAGTGTTTTCTGTGGCCCTCGAGCCAAAAAGGTTGGGAACCACTGAGTTAAGATAATATTACACTAAAGCATTCTGAGGTAGACAAAGCTTCCAGTGTTCCATGTACTTCTTTTAAATGATCAGATCTTTATACACTGTACTTGATTTAAAAGGCAGTAATCTGGCCTCATCAGAGAGCAGATGGGGATGTGCATAGAACTTTAAATGCACGTCACTTTCATGTCCTGTGTGCTTAAAAGTATTTTTATTTGTATGTGAATGTGTCATACTTGACATATGCAACAGTAATAGGAAGTTTAATATGCATGTATCATAGAATCATAGAAGATTAGGATTAGGAACGGAGGTCATCTAGTCCAACCCCCTGCTCAAAGCAGGACCAACCCAACTAAATCATCCCAGCCAGGGCTTTGTCAAGCTGGGCCTTAAAAACCTCTAAGGATGGAGATTCCACCACCTCCCTAGGTAACCCATTCCAGAGCTTCACCACCCTCCTAGTGCAAAAGTTTTTTCTAATATCCAATAAACCTCCCCCACTGCAACTTGAGACCATTGCTCCTTGTTCTGGCATCTGCAACCACTGAACACCCTAGCTCCATCCTCTTCAGAACCCTCCTACAGCTGGTTTAAGGCTGCTATCAATTCCCCCCTCACTTTTCTCTTCTGTAGACTAAATGATACCAGTTCCCTCAGCCTCTCCTCATAAGTCATGTGCCACACCTCCCTATTTATTTTCGTTGCCCTCCACTAGACTACCTCCAATTTGTCCACGTTCTTTTTGTAGTGGGGGGACCCCAAAACTGGACACAATACTCCAGATGTGGCATCACCAGTACCAAATAGAGGGGAATAATCACTTCCCTTAATCTGCTGGCAATGCTCCTACTAATACAGCCCAATATGCCATTAGCTTTCATGACAACAAGGGCACACTGTTGGCTCATATCTAGGTTCTTGTCCACGGTAACCCCCAGGTCCTTTTCTGCAGAACTGCTGCTTAGCCAGTCAGTCCCCAGTCTGTGGCAATGCATGGGATTTTTTCATGCAGGTTTCTGCATTTGTCCTTGTTGAACCTCATCAGATTCAGATTTCTTTTGGCTCAATCCTACAATTTGTCTATGTCATTCTGTATCCTATCCCTGCCTTCCAGCATATCTACCACTCCCCCCATCTTAGTGTCATCTGCAAACCTGCTGTGGGTGCAATCCACCCTGTCATCCAAATAATTAATGAAGATGTTGAACAAAACTGGCCCCAGGACTGACCGCTGGGACACTCTGCATGATACTGGCTGCCAACTATACATCAAGCCGTTGATCACTGCTTGTTGAGCCTGATGATCTAGCCAGCTTTGTATCCACCTTTTAGTCCATTCATCCAACCAATCAACCCATACTTCTTTAACTTGTTGGTAAGAATACTGTGGGAGACCATATCATAAACTTTGCTAAAGTCAAGGTATATCACGTCCATCGCTTTCCCCACATTCATAGAGCCAGTCATCTGATCATAGAAGGCAATCAGGTTGGTCAGGCATGACTTGCCCTTGGTGAATCCATGCTGACTGTTCCTGATCACCTTCCTCTCCTCCAAAGGCTTGATTCCTTGAGGACCTATTCCATGATTTTTCCGGGGAGTGAGTTGAGGCTGACTGGTCTGTAGTTCCCTGGATACTCCTCCTTCCCTTTTTTAAAAGGTGGGCACTATATTTGACTTTTTCCAATCATCCAGGCCCTCCCCCAATTGCCACGAGTTTTCAAAGATAACGGTCGAATCACATCAGCCAACTCCCTTAGCACCCTCGGATGCGTTGCATTCGGCCCCATGGACTTGTGCATGTCCATCTTTTCTAAATAGTTCTGAACCTATTCTTTCACCACTGAGGGTTGCTCACCTCCTCCACATACTGTGCTGCCCAGTGCAATAATTTGGCAGCTGACCTTGTCTGTGAAGACAGAGGCAAAAAAAGCACTGAGTACTTCAGCTTTTTCCACATCATCTGTCACTAGGTTGCTTCCCCAATTCAGTAAGGGGGCCCACACTTTTCCTGACCTTCTTCTTGTTGCTAACATACCTGTAGAAACCCTTCTTGTTATCCTTCACTTCATTTACTAGCTGCAACTCCAATGGTGCTTTGGCCTTCCTGATTTCACCCCTGCATGCTCGAGCAATATTTTTATACTCCTCCCTAGTCATCTAACCAAGCTTCCACTTCTTGTAAGCTTCCTTTTTGTGTTTAAGATGACCAAAGATTTCTCTGTTAAGCCATAAGTCTGTATATATATAAGCATCAAACTATCATGTGCACACCTTCAAATAAACAGGTTGAGAGATAAGCTCAGTAATTGTAAGGCATTTATAACTCACAGGCACATTCCTGACATTTCCCTGCAAAAAGGCCTGATGGCCAAATGTCAGGAATGTGCCTGTAAGTAAAAAATGCCTGACAATTACTGAGCTTATCTTATAGCTTCCCTTAAAAAAAAATGTGTACACAATGGAAGTTTTCAAACTTACTTAAGCACACAGATTGTCCTCATGTGTCAGTGTAAATCGCAAGCAACTCCATTGGAATCAATGGAGTCCCAGACCAGTGTGAAACTGGTGTATGTGAAAGGGAAAACAGGCTCATTTTTACATTCATATTAAAACATGCTAATTCGCATTTCAGTCATTGTGACTAAGATTGAGTTTGTGGTAGCACCTGGCCCCAATCTGTACCAGAGTCCTATTGTGCCGGGTGCTCTATTAACATAAACGTAGGTCCTAATAGAGACTTAAGTGGAGTTTGTAGATTAAAGAATTTTGAGAATGTAAGACAACAAAAGATTAATTTAGGATAGCACTGTAAGGTTAGCTGAAAGAAGTGAGTCTTAAGGAGGGATGTGAAGGAGAGCAGCATGTTGATGATGGTGATTATAGCACAAACAATGTGATCCCCATTTTCGTGACACATGAGAAGGCATGGTCACTGCCCCAAGGAACTCAAAGTTCAAGTGTGGACAGACAGGCAGACAAAGATCAGGGAGGAGGAACAATAAAAGGGATACAAATCAACAAGATCCACTATAGGCATTACAGCAGAAGTAGATTTTTAAGAAGGACTTAAATGGCTAGGGCTCTTCTGGGTGAATGCAGGAAGGTTGAACCATGCATAGAGGACCATGTAGAAGGAGGCATGGAGGCGATTATTCAAGAGGTTAACAAAGACAGGAACATGGGCAGAGCAGCGGGTGTGGGGAGAATGCAAAGCTAGACAAGGAAAGCGAGCAAGGGGCAGATTTATACAGAACTTTGAAAGGGGTGAACAGCAGTTTAGATGTGATGTGTTAGTATATGGGGAGATTGAAGAAGGATTCAAAGAGGAAAGTGATATGGTTAAACTGGAAGCCAAGTAAGATGTCTTTAGTTGCTTCAAAGAACTGTGGGGAGTTCCCACCTGGTTGTGTCTTCTACAGGATCAGGGAGGTTATTTCAGGTACAGGAAACAGTGTGAGAAAAGGCACAGGGCCAGCGCCTCAGCGCCGGCCATGCTAAGCTTCTAGCAGGGAGTGGGAGAGATAACACGGTTTAAAACCATCTTTGTGCTCTCCCGATTGCCAGAAATATCTCGTTTCCCTGAACCAGAGGCCAGTTCAGTATCCAGTGGAACTTACAGCAGCCACAGAGGTACACTAATCTATGCTGACATGAACAGCGCCCGGGAACTATTCTGCTGTCCCAGGAGCATTGGGGCACAAGCTGCTCTGGCAACACTCCCTTCTGCCACCCACATGCTGACTACACTAGAGCTGGATGGAAAACAGTATTTCTATCCCACAGGAAGTTCTGGTATTCCAACTTACGTTTGAAACCTGAATAAGGAGGAAAAGTCAAAATATCATTTTTTTCTGCAATGACATTTTAAAAAAAAATTTAATTCAGAAATGTCCAAACAAGAGAGAAGGTGAGCCTTGAAACAGAGGATGAGTTGTTTGAATTTGCTAGCTTACAAAAAGGGGTCCAAAAATGCTGGAGGGAGGTAACCACACAGTGACATTTGATGAGTGGATCAACTCTTCAACTGATGCAAATGGCATTATTCCACGGACTTCAATAGAGATATGCTGATTTATTCCAAATGAGGATTTGGCCCCATGCTTTAAATTGTAGCACATTCCCAAACAAACAAAATCCCAAAAAACAAAAAACAAAGAAACAAACAAAAAAAGTCCCAAACTAAACTTTAAATTAGGTAAGAGCTCTCTCAGTCATATACCTTGAATAGAGCCTTATTGCTAACTGAGTCATCCACTGCTTTGTGACTACATCTAAGGCTTTTCAAACTGCAGTGTGTGTTTTTTCTCCCCCAGGGAGTATCTTTTTTCAATGTGAATGGTTTCATAAACCCTGGATTTTACTTTGAGTTCAAATGAACATCACCTAGGATGAAGGACACTTGCAGGACAGTGTTGTTAAGCTGTATAGGTGGCAGTTTCATGTTCTTTACTAGTTGGATTTTGTATGTTTACATTGCAGAGTCTTGATGGAATGAATAGGACATTTACACCATTGGTTTCAGTGGAACTCTGAACAGTAAGATAAGTAAGTGTGGGAAGAATAACACAAAGGCCCTTTGGTTCTTCTATGATCGTTTTATGAGAAGTTGTAAAAACAAACAAACAAACCAACCAACAACCAGCAATTAGGAAATTAAATATAAACTGTGTTAAAATATTAAGGGTCCTGTTAAACACACAAAAGCCAGGAAATGCAGAGTTAGGGCTGCCACTCCATCTTTAACTCAGCCCGTTTTTGGGCAGATGCTGCACTGCACATGGGAAGTGGCTATTTTGAAAGGTGCTTTAGGAAAGAATTTCACCTTTAACTCTTGGTTTCCTGGTTATTGTGGGCTTAAGGCACTTCCATAACACTTCAGAATGCAACTTTTTTCATCTTCAAATGTAGGTCTAACATTATTTATTCAGCATTTCCTTAAAAATCCAGACAGATGCAAACTATGCCACGCCACTCGACAGTTAAATCCAGGCTCAGTGCACGCTAGTTCAACAGTGTTTATGCTGTTAATTAAAGGCATCACTTTTTTGAATTATATAGGGAGTGAAATGATCTCTGACAGCTGTGAATTGCAGAAAAAGGGCCCTATTGTTCAAAGAACTGCCCTTAATATAGAAAAATGCTTGCTAAACGTTTGATTCAGGAATATGGCAAACATTAAATGGCCATAAACTTAACAAGAGTTGGTTCACCCATTCCATAATCTCCATCCTATCGTCCCCTCACCACTTCATTACTTCCCATTAGTCTGTTCCAGCAAGTGCTAACTCAGAGTCTACCCCTCTACCTCTTCACATGTTTCCATCTTTCAGCTGTTCAAGTTCTTGTACCATTTTATTCAGGTCTTTCAGAAGTGCTCATTTCCCCAGGTGGCTTGTGAAAGAACACAGTCTGGCTAGGCAAAGGCAGCATTGCCAACTCTAACCGTTTTATCTCAAGTCTCCTGATATTCTGTGTGGTTTTTAACTTTCCAGCTCCAGGAGGTATGTGATTATGTGAGAATCTCAGCTTTCATTTTTAAAAAGTAAGTTTATTGCCCTTATGTTTGAAAAGAAAAGCTTGAAAATGTGACCTGAGTATACCCTAAAGACTTAAAAACTAAAAGGCAAATAATGCCCTCCCTCCTCCCCCCCCATATAATTTTCTTAAAATCTTATGATTTTTAAGCCAACCTCATGATTTCTGAAGGCTTAGGGATGGCAATACTGAAATCATGGGACCAGAAGCCAAGGAAATAGCTGGTAGCCAATAATGGTATACGCTTTGTACACTGCACTGCAGACTGTACAAGATGAGATTGTCATGGGATTCCACAGCTAGATCCATTTCAGCATATCCCTCCCTCCAGTATCATTGGCCTTTCAAAGACAAACTGGAAGAGAGTCATAATGAGTGCACCACTTCTGTGTTATAGGACAAAGTTTATGAGTCAAAATTAATTTACAGTTGTACATTTTATTTTAAAACACACTTGGTAGAGATTGAATCTCTTCTCAGCTTTGTTTAAATTAGGAGTAACATCACTGAAGTCTATGTAACTGTACTGTCTATGGAACTGGAATAAAAGAATGAGACCCAGAAAGTCCTGTGTAATGTTAATCAGGGTGGCTACATGAGATTATGATCCTTATGGAAAAATTTTTAATGACATAATCTCAAAGTTAAAAATGTTCAATACACATGCATATTATACTACAAATTTCCCTCATTTTAAAACAAGGATAAAAGCTGTATTCGCAACCTAAAAAAAGATCATTTTATTACTATCTGTATTCCAGGAGTACCTAGAATCCTTACCCTGAAGAGTTTACAGCCTAATACACAAGATATATGAAGGGTGTGAGGGGATCCAGAGAAATAAAATGACTTGTCCAAGGTCACAGATCAGATCAGGAACAGAGCTGGGACTTAGAACCCCAGTCTTCTGACTCAGTCACTATCAATTGGGTCACCCTGCTTCCTTACCTCATAAACTCTCTTCCATCCTTATCCTGTTTTCTTTTCTCATGTCACCTCTTCAGCCTTCTCTCCTGCTCTTTTGTGTATTTTATACTGCTGTCCTTTTAAATGTACAACACCTTCTAGCGGTTCCTACTGAGCTTTCTAGAATCCGATGTTTGTATATCAGTGATCCTAATAATAATACCTTTTGCTACCAGCTTACTGAGGAGAAAAGCTGTTATTTGTATCTTTCCTTTGAAGTGAAATACATGTACTTTGTGCCTAAAGCTTTCCTTTTGTTATTGCTTGTGGTTTGCAGATATTTTCTTTTAGCACCAATTTTGATCCTGACAGAGGCAGAGAAGAGAAATGGCCAAATATAGCTCTTGTCACCCTGGGGGCAGGTATGCACAGAAGACAGATGATAGTGGGCAATATTGTGTCTCATATTGTTAGATAAGAATCATGATATCATTTTATAGTGGTGCACAAAGTGAGCGATTCATTACCAGGTTTGCTGTGAAAAACTACTGGAATGTTATATCTGATTGGATCAAGAATAGAATTCTTGGAATGGTTTGCCTGCTAAAGTTGCTCATAACAAATAATTAGGTGCCAGAATCTACAGCTGTGACAAGCAGCATTCAATACCTATCATGTGAAAGCTGCAAGTGTGATAGCAGAAACGTTTCAGGTTAAAATTTGAGTATGGTTCCATATCTGTACTCCTTGGGCAAGAAAATCTCCTGTTGATATTAATAGTGGAAGAGTCTCTTGGACAAGGAATATTGAATTAGGCCGACTATGTGAGCCCATATTATTACGAAGTATTCTTATATAAAGAAATATTTGAATACAATGCAGATACTAAAATATTACACTCTTGTGCAAGTGTGTCAAATAAATCATTGTTGTATAGTGAATGGCTAACACTAAGAAGTCAACTTTTTTTTCCCATATAACTACTGAGAGTCTTTTTTAATATCCAATAAATAAACTGAAATAAGCAAAGTCACAATCTGTTGCACAGATACTACACAATGGTTAAGGTGCTCAGGTACCATGGTGATGAGTATGGTATAAATGCCTAGAAGGTAGATAGACAGGATGTATAACAGTGGTTACTAGTCTAACCACGGGGAACACAGTAGCACTTCAAATAACACTGTATGGTAACTGCTGGCAAAAGTTGCCGCTGTATCTGAGTGAATAATATAATGCTGGTGGAATAATTACACAACGTTAAGTTACTAGTGTTAAAGGAAACCTCTTATAACAATGCAAGCACTGTGAGGAGAAGAATAGAGGTTGTCTCTTCATACTTGCTGTGTTGGTTTGCTACTTTAGAGGAGTTTCCTACTCAAGAATCATGCCGCTTTGAGAGTATTAGACTTTAGAATGACATTAGTTTCAAATGGAACAAAGCCAGTACTGTGGCATACGTGGCAAGAAAGGAACCGCCACTCTGTACAAAAACATTAATAAGTAAGAAACAATAGAAGACACATCAAAGGGGGATGGGATGGCACAAGTAATGAAATATAGACAGTCTCATCTCGAGGCCACCACTGGTTGGAAAGAGAAACCACTCAGGGTTGTTACCATCTGATGGCTGTCCAATGGCCTGTGCAAAATGAATCCAGTCTTTTGTGTTTTTTAAATGTAGTGCTTGTGAACAAAGTTGGATGGACAGCCCTGGAGATATGGAATACAGACTATTAACAGAGAAAGAGCAACATAGTACAGAATATTAACAGAGAACATGCAGCTTGGGCAGCAGTAGTGAAAGCTAATCCACTATGTCACTCAGGTATATATATACAAAAATCATGGGTTATGTTTAATTTGTGCCCCATGCCTATTTAATCCAGGGCCTCTCTGATGAGTCTGCCAATACTGGTGAAAATTAATGACATTTGAAAGAGGGCTTTTTGTGATGTTAGTCCTCATTTCACTTAAACCACTAACCTGCCATCACATAATAATTAGTTTCAGTTACAATTGAACTTGGTTGTATTTAAAGCAATGACCTAGGGATGAAAGGATCTCTTCTTCATTATCAATCCCTTAAAAAAATCCAGTCTTCTACATGATTGGTTTTAGTCCAGTTCCACAAATGTCCACATCCCAAGACCTACCACTATAATTGGCAACAAATGGCACTTTTATATACAGTTTAACTGAAGAGAGTAAGAACTGCGCAGACATAGAGACTGAAATACTCGCCCACCCTTTATTCAAACAAATAAACAGAGAACAACATAGTGCGAGTCAATTGAATCCATGAAATAAAAGGCTTCTTGAAATCAAATAACTGGCAACATCAGACCACATGTTATCTCTTCATGATTCTCATTCCAAGCTTGTGTAGATGTGTAATTCCATTTCTCACTTTTCAATGCCAATATACATTATCATTAAGCTTGGATCATTAACCTTTGGAGAAGACTCTGGTGTTGCTTTTTAAAGCGCCCCAACAACAGGATTTCTATGGTAAGGGGCAACTGGGAAAAAAACCTGTAGATCATCTTCCAGGACTCAGAAGCAATATAGATGATCCCTGTTCCTTTTTATCAATAACAGCCTCAGCTACAGTGATTCCTTGTGTTTGTGGTCAGTGAAGTCAGCTTCTCACTAGGGATGGATGAAGCGATTTGTATAAAGTAAGAACTTAGCTAAAGCTTCCCTAAATACTAACATCTTTTTTTGCAGTATGACATAGTCCAATTCACTTTTCAAACAAACAATATCACATGCCTCTTATTTTTATCCTGGTGTGGTAGTGGCTGTTCCAAAACAAATCATGAGAAAAACTATTGGGTATTTCCAACCAGGCTGGAGCCAACCATTTCCACAGATCTCAGAGTCTACTATTGCTAGATTTCTGGCCCTGTTTCTGGACCAAAGATGTTGGGATAATCTTGATACTTTTCAATTGTTCTCCAAATGGAACCCACAAGAAATCTGAGCTTTGGCCATCAATAATTACAGCTCTGTGTACGGCAGTCTGGGGAGTTAACAGTTCCCTAAAACAGTGGTTCTCAGCCTTTCCAGACTACAATACCCCCAAAGCTGGAGCCCCGCCATTTAGCTTCATGGAGTCCCCTGTAGCGCGCAGCCTCAAGCAATTGCCCTGCTTGCCACCCCCTAACGCCTGTCCTACACTTGCAACCCCCCCAAACCATCCCACGACTCCCCTCGGGTTGAGAAACACTGCCCTAAAACATCCAGCTCCCTGTCCAACCCCTACTGAAAAACATCCCTTATGTTTCCACACATACTCCTCTTTACATGCAGTTTTAAAAGCATCTCTCTCATCACTATCTCCTTTCTCACCTCTAGACTCGATGACTGAGCTCTTAATCTCACTTTCCCTTCTTGACTTCTATCCTCAGACTCTTTGAATGTTCTTCATAATGAGGTGGGTGATTGTTTTGGCTGCAATTAGATGGGCTCAGTGCCTCCATGCATAACACCTGCAGTGTTATGGCTATAACAGCTCTTTGTCCTTACCTGGCTTGCTTAGCAGTAGAGGAGACAGGGAAGGATGAATGGGCATTTGCTTTGCTCCAAAAGTATGACAGCATTTTTAGGATTGGCAGCCAGAACTAACACCATGTTGTTCTAACAAGACATATTCTTCTTAATAGTGGTGACACTAGACAGAGCAGCAAGAGTAGAGTTATGTTCTCCTCCTCTGAAATGTTTGCAATAACATTACACAGTACATTTAACAAATGACTCCTGGACCATTTTATCTAACACAGTCAGACAGAGCAGTTGTCCTGGTTCCCAGCCTCCTGGCTCTTACCTCTCAGGAGCCTTCACTAGGCCTGTTCCATCCATTCCCCTAATAGCAATGGTGTTCAGAACATGAGAACATCCCAGAACTACATAAGGAACAACTTAATATATCTGAATGTGCTGCTAATGCTACAGTAGAAATAGAGACAGACAGCACCTGAGCCTACATGAAGAATGGTTGATAAACCAGCAGAACCCTAAAAGTAGGAGAGAGAGGTCTATAAAAAAGACTGTAGAAAGTGCAAGGCAAAAAGTGATGAAGAAGGCAGGCAGTGGAGGGGAGCATAATCATGCTTCCTTGAGGACACTGCTGTGCCGCCGCCAGAGTATTCCTGCCTAGCAGCAGGAATAAAGCCAAAAGGGGATTGTGTAGCTAAGCACCTCATTGGCACGATAAGGATCACTTAATCCCATGTTTCCACAGATATACTTACTGCCTGCTCACACCTCACTCTTATCTTGCCCTGCACTCTATTGAATAGCCGAGAAACTTGAGGTTTACTTCCAGACAGTGTGGCAGACTGTGCCTAATTATGAACTTTATTGTGCCCAGGCATAAACTGTACTCAGGCTTGCAGTGGAAGTGGAAGTGGGCACTTCTTGCCGCACACCCTACAAGGATTTCTAGGATCAAGGCCTGAGTCTGTATGGAGGCTGCCCTGTTGCAACCCCCATGGGCTAGTAGCTGATGGTTAATAGTGCAGGCTCAGCTGTCAAAGCCCAGCTTTCACAAACCATAGTAACCTGTGGCTGGGTTTTTGGGAAATGGGAGTTCACTTAGGCATATAGAATACATCAGGAGAAAGGGGAGAACCGAAACAACAAAGATATGCTAACCCATGGGCCATTTGTTTTTATTGAGGTATCTGGGTTTTCAATGAAATTACTGCATTTGAGTGACAATGGAAATCGTATTTCTTTTTTATTGCTTCACGCTGTTGAGAAGATGGCTCTGGTTTCAGGAATGCTTGTGATATTGACTCGATGCATTGCTTGGGAAAGGTGTTGGATTGACAGCCCAAGTGGCTGAGGCCATATCTTCATCAACAGAGAAAGCACGGAATAGGTGGCAGCAGCAGTGACAGCATTCCTACTAATGTGGGTCGACAGTATCCAAGCCAATGAGTGTCCAGGCCCCAAGTGTCCAGACAATAATTATACAGTTGAGGTGGTTGGGAATTGTCACTGAAACATTTTTTCATTACAAAATACTGATTCATCGAAACAATCAACAGTTCATGAAACAGTGTCAAGTTAAACAAAACATAGACTCAAAAAATTTTGGTTAAAAAACATTCTAAGATTATCAAAATGTCTCATTTCAAACATTGTCAGATTGGAAAGTCTTGGTTTTTCGAGTCAAAATGACTTTTGGTCTAAAAAATGTACTAAACATACACTGGCAAGCAGGTTAAAAAAGGAAAAAGTTTTAAATATCAAAACAAAATGGTTCAAAGTTAGTGAAACAAAATAATTTGATTGAACTGAACTGGAAAAAAATATCTGATTTTTGGTTCCCCAAAGTTTTTTGTGATTTGAGATTTTTTTTTGTCCAGGTTCAGGATGGAAAAAACTTCAAAATGTAAAAAATTCTCATAGATTGGGAAAATCATTTCCATTCCCACTACATAGTTATAAGAGCAAATTAACAGTATGTAGGCAGTGAAACTGCCTATTCTGCTCGATGATGGTCATACATTTGACTCATCTTTAGGGAATTATAGTCTAGCTCGTTTCTGGAAGATATACACAACAGATCCTTAGCTGGTGTACGTGGGTGCAGTTCCATTGACTTCAGTGGAGCGAAATCTATTTTCACCAGCTGAGTTTCTGGCCCTTAAAGTTTTAAAAGAAACCATGTTACATTGTTTTAGCTGGTAAAGTGCACCCAAATCTGTCAGTCCTGGGCTCTGAGCCTAACAGCATAGCTTTAGTCTTTCCCACATTCAGCAACCACTTGTGTTTCAATAGTGAAGGCTGGAAACTATCAAAAACTGCTCTGGAGATGGATCTAGTCCTTGCCTATTGCAAAGTTATTGATATATATCTCAGTGTGTGACACAAACACATACACAGCTTTAAAGGTTATAGAAATTTGTATACATATTTTAATAACAGAAACACATGTCCTTATAATCAAAATGTAATATGGGGTTCAAAATGCCATAATTTTTATCACTATTTGCTATGTCTCTCTCAGAACTAGCAGACAATCTAACCACTTATACTGAAAAAAACCTGCTTTTTATAATGATTTAAATATTTCCTAAAAAAAAGGATCAACCAAGTTAAAATTTATCTACTAGAAATGTAGCGTGTGCACTGTGGCTGTATATATCCTGCCTTTAGCCAGGGTTATCACAGATTTGCCACTGACAACACAGAAGCAGAACCAGGTTTATTGTGAGAATATAGTGAGTCAAATTGTGCACTATTTTAAACTGGCATAAATCCAGAATAATTTCACCATGGCTTCTGTAATTGAGAACAGAATTTGTGTATCATTTTTGTTGTGACCTTGGGCCAGTCATTTAGGCAAAAATGTTCTAAAGTTAGGCATATAAATCCATACCTAGGCCCCTAAAATAAAAATAGCCTGTTGTTTTTTTACCCAGAGGTGTCAGTGAAACAATCGTGTTTGGTATGATAAGGGGCAGGCACAGCATACTCACTGCCTAGCGATTGTCAAGTGTTGTGCAAACATCATGGCAGAGGTGACTTTCAGCAAGGGATATGAAGGACAAAACAGTGGCTTTGTTGATTTTTATGGGGAGCTCCTCCTGTCCATACGGGGCATCATGGGAGAAAGAACAAAGGTGTTTGAAGGAAAGTTGGACACAATTTTTTTATTTAAAGAAGTATAACTCATAAAGAGACTTGTTAGGATGAAATCCTGATACCTTTTAAGTCAACAGGAATGTTGCCATTGACTTCACTGATACCAGGATTTTACCCTTTACCTTTGTTAAAATTCCTAATCCATTTTCATATCTCCTAAAATAATGGTCTAGCCTCTTTTCTAGTACTACATTAACATCCTTTGCTTTTCTTGCCTTAAAGAGGAAAACTTCTATATGAGAATGAATTAGCTCGTGTTTGTAAAGCACTCTGAAGGTGCAAACTGCTCTATAAATACTTATTATTACTATTTTATTATATGTCATTTTAGAAATATTTACTAGATGTTAAAAGATCATTTGGGGTTTAAGCATAATGGACTCAAAACTATAGCTACGTATCTCACAGTCCCATGTTTTGCATCTCTTCTTGACAGTATATATTTTCATCTGGATGGTATTTATGTGTGCCACTGTCTTTTGCTGGACAGATAACTCCTGTCATACTGGGTGAAATTCACCTCTGCACAAGGCCTAGGCACCACTGATGTAGTTGAGGGCTTGCTTAGAGTTTAAGTGGTACCTAGGATGCCTTTTGCTGGACTTCTGCACAGGGATGAAATTCATCCACTGAGATGAAGGAGATATTTCTTGAGTGGTTCTCTCTTTCTCTTGGACCTGAAGTTCCTGAGCTGTATTCCCCATGTTGTGGTGTTCGAATTTTACAACTGTTTGGCTGCTTGTACAAGACTCAAAATTAATCTTATTAAGACTACTTTTCAAATGGGACTAAAAAATGAAAACACCTATGAACACAAAGAATCCCGGAGGTTGTATGAATACAAATGATTAGGAGGTACAGCACCTAAGTGGCTCAGGAGCCTTATGGAATGGTAACAAGCCACTTCAGCGTGTCTCCCCTTCACCAACATCACACTCAGTCACTCTTTCTCAGTTTCTGCTTCTCTCTGGAACACAAATGCAAACTCCAAATGGTTGATCTACTTGGGTGTTTAGTGAATATTTGGTTTTGGGAGGAATCTAGACTGCTTCACCTTTTGTTAGCTCATTGATAGATGTAGGAATAAAATTGTAATTGTAACCCTGTAGATTAATTCATAGCTTTGTTCATTCATACCCTTATTTGTGTCATTGTTTCCCCAGAATGTATAATCACCATCTCACAATTTTGTCTATAACATTTGAACTTCTCTCAGTCATACTCCATATTGTAAATGTAAAACCCCATTTTGACGCTATGTACTCCATCTTGTATCAAACCCTTTCTAAACCTTTAGATGAATAAGATAGTTATCTGAACAAGGTGTGAATGGAGGGTGTATGTATGTGTGAGTCAGACCCAAACTGCCAGTTTGTCCAGATGAAGTGTGGAGTCCACCCTAACGGCTGAAAAGTGCGAACACATCCCTAAAAAGCAAAAGAAGAATCCACCCCAGAAAACAAAAGAACAAACTTAATCAAAGACATCAAAGAACAAGCTGAACGTCTCGTCTGCTATTGTGCCAGCAATCAACGGTCACAGAGAAGCGACGTGACACAGCCAAACTCAAAAACTATAAAAGACTGAATGAGATTGCAAGGCTTTGGGGGGAAGAATAACGTTCTGCACACCATCAAAGAAGAGCGTCGGTGCACGCCCGACAAAGATCCCGCTCTTCTCGTGCCCAGCTTCCCTGGCCAGGTAGCTGTCACGAGCCACGAACTCCAGCAACGGACCCAAGCTACGACCTAATTTAGTTTCTGTTAATAAATGCGGCATACTGCCTTTTCCCCTTGAAACAGTCCCGAGTGCCTCATTTTGCACAACATAGAGAAATACCTACAAACTTCTAAATGCTTCCATGTTAGTGGATTTCAGAATGCAATTGGAATGGTTCATTTCCTCTTAAGCAAGAGCCAGTCAAAAAGCTTGAGTGCTCCAAACACACACAATAAAACTCAGGAGTTGAGCTGGGACAATTTTTTCAGATGAAACATTTTTTTCACTGAAAAACATTGATTCTGGCTGAAACATTTTGTGATTTTTTTTGGGTCAAATTTGCCAAATTGTTTTGCTCAGAAAAAAACAAAACAAAAACAAAATCCTCAAAATTTCAAAATGAAACATTTTGACTTTTCGGTTTGAAAAAACTTTTTGTTTTGAATTTTACTTCTATTTTATTAACCATTAAAAATGATAACAAATAGATCCTAAAAAACCTAAACAAAATGTTCCATTTGACCCAACAATATTTTCTTTAAAACATTTTGGTTCAGCCACCAAACCAAAAAATTGGTTATTTGCACATCTCTACTGGAAAATGATTAATCCTTGCCAGTTGCCACTGGAGAATGCAGATTTTGATTTTCAAACTTTTCATGGAAATATGTACTCATGTACTGCAGACACAGAGCAATAAAATCTCAACCTGTCTAACCCTGATCCTTCTGTGGTGGGGGAGAGGGGTAAGGGAAATATCTAAGGTATCTTTACACTTCAAGCCAGTGTAAGTAGAAGCATGAGGTTTTTGAAGAGGCTCTTTTGTGTCTTCATCAATTTTGTTTTCTATGGCGTTTGTGATAGCTTATTTTTTGGGAGTGCATATGAAATGTGGGAGTGAGAAGTGGGAGAATCTCAGACATTTTCCTCCTCCACAGTGCAGCTGCAGATCTGCCTTGTTCTTAAGAGTTCAAGAGGCTCAGACTCACACCCATGCTCACACAATGTAACAAACCAAGTTTTGTTTTGTTTCCTTTTTAAGATGTTTTGTTTCCTTTTTAAGTTTTAAAACATTTAAGGGAGTTTGGTACTGAGGTCCTATGGAAAATCAATGAGAGTTGGGGGCCTAACTCCCTTAGGCATGTTTGAAAATTCCAGCCGGGGTATGCCTCATGCTCACAATTACAAGTCTACTTTTACATCATCATATGTATTACGGCAGAATTAGAAAGATGAAATTATCATTTGAATAATCTTATTTATAATATTTTCCCCCAAAGCACAGATCATATGATTTAGAGACCATAAGGGGAGGTATAACAATATTCTTTTATGATATGAATTTAGCTCATTGATAGAGAAATACCTACAAACTTCTAAATGCTTCCATGTTAGTGGATTTCAGACCCAGGTCACACATACCTCCCGGCACATCAGTCCACATAATGTCTGGGAAGACTACATAGTTTCCTGTTTTATTTTTCTCACTATAAGTAAATACCATAACTTTTTATATATCTTGGGCCAAATCCAATGCTCCTTTGTTTATTCCAGCCTTACTCAGGCAAACTCGCACTGAAATCAATTGGGAGAAATGTCATATTCTGCAGAATACATGCAATGTTATGGCATTTACTTAGTGTTATGTTATGGCATTTATATAGGTACTTTTATGGCCTTCATCACCATAGTCTCTGAACACATCACAAATATTAATGGATTTTATCCTCAGAACACCCTTGAAAGATAGGGAAGTATTATCCCCATTTTACAGACAGGGAACTGAGGCACAGGGTAGACTAAGTGATTTACCCAAGGTCACACACTAAATCTGCAGATAAGCCAGTAAATGAATTCAGGTCTATGAAGCCTCAGTCCAGGCCCAATCCACTGGACCATTCCTCCTACTGTTTGATTTTGGTAACTGTTTGTGAATGGACAGGTATGTAACAGAGATTTTACCCTTCAGTGCAGTTTTTCTACTTCCTTTCCTCATTTCCTTTCCAAACTAAGGTTCCTACAAGGGGAGCCACACAGGGAACAGGTGGAGAGGTGCCATACCCACCAAGCAAGGCTTTTGGAGACATTATGTCTGTGGAGGTCAGCCAGTAAATGCCTCCTGGATGCTGGGAGGAGCTCTTACTAGCAGTCCGCCTAACCCCCATGCTACAGCTGACAGATACACTCTACTGGTCAGTGTACATATGCCCCTGCCCAACCCAGACATACTCCTCTGGCTGCAGTAATGCAGGCCTGCTTCACCTATCCCCTGTGTACTCCTAGAGCAGAAGCATCCAAATTATGGTTGCCTCTCATATGGGCATGCTAAAGGAAAGTAGCTCACAGTGAACACTCCCTGCATGCTAGGACATATGCTAGGTGCAGCCATAATTTAGCCCTGAAGATTTTGTGTGAATTTAGTGCTCATGAAGAGTGCCAATATGACAGCCCTGGACTGGAGTCCTCTAAGGCCCTTGCTGCTCCTTCATTTAGAAGGTTAATTTGAATCACGGTTATGCAAATCAGGGCAAGTTGATTGTGCTTGTGTTGATGGCTATATTAAACGTTACCCATTTTAATAGCAATGATTGCATTTTACTTCAGAGGGAACCATGTCACTGCGTCACATGACTACATCTGTGCAATCATCTTGCTCCAGCAATGAACAGATGGCTAAGTTTGTGCCCTCCCTGTGGGTGTAACAGCAGTATAGTCCTGCCCTTGTGATAGAAGGGCTTTGTTAACTGGGAAACTGTAGCCATCATCACTCATTTTATACATGTGAACTTTATGAAACGCTGCATTAATGGAGCATAACATTTTTATGAGTAGTGTCTAAAGAATTCTCTTTATGAACTCAGCTACTTTAAAAATGTTTTTCTCCACTTGTTGGAACTTTTTCTTGTGTTTTGCTTTTGATTATGGCTTTCTCAGCTGCCTCTTTTATGGTGGAAGGCTAATTTATGATTACCAGACAGAGTGGCAGGCATCCTATGCTAACTGGTAGAAAGGAGCCCAGTTTCCATTCATTTGTTCTGGTTTTCCTCATGCTGCCCTTTGTAGTGTCAGCTTCGGCAAGGCTATTCCCACTTCCCCTCAACTCTGACATCACTTTGGAGTGCGTGGTGTGTCCAAGGGAAAGACAAAAAGGGGGATGTTAGGAACTAGATGGGTAGAAAAGCTGTATCTTGAGTGCACCCTGACAGGGTCTCTCATTCATGGGGCTTTCTATTAAAGGGAAAGGGCAAATTAGGCCCCAATTTTAAATATGGCCAAACCAAAAAAGGCTTTTATCAAGCAAAAGGCCAACAGAACTGTTTCCAAGTTTTTTCTTCTTTTCAATTCCCAATGGAAACAGATTATTCATTTATTTAATTTTTAAATTAAACTTTCCCTTGTAGCATTTGCCACCCTGCATCTTGTTAGTGCAAGAAAATCTGACAGTAAAATTGACTAAAATAATGCATAATCCAAGTCGAGAAAATTGCAAATACTAAACAATAGCATAAAGGATGAGAAGAAATTTAGGTTTTTAATGGTCCGTTTATTTCAATAATCTAAGGTGTTTTTGTAATACAGAAGAGGAAATATGTTTTGGAGGTATTTTTAAAAATATGTTTATTTTAATTGGAGAGTGACCCTTGAAAAGGCTGCTGGAAACAGTAGATATTTAGGACCTGATTTTCAAAGATACTAAATTACCCATGGCGCTCACTGATTTATGTCAGTGAGTTATGAGTGCCCAGCATTTCTGAAAATCAGGCTGTGGATCTAATTGCACTTGTCATGTTAGTCATCATGTTGTACATAGAGATGAGTCAAAACCAGATTTTGGATGCCTTAGAATTTTAGGAGTGGTGGCTGACGGTTCAAAGTCAAATGGGTGGATCAGACTTTTCCCTAAAGGTTTAGACCGAGACCAAAAGTGGCCTGTTCTGGTTCTTATTTGAAAATGACCAAGTTCCCATTCTTGCAGAATTTGCTATTCAATTTCTTTAAACTGTTGTGAGAACAGCTGATCTTGCAAAATTTCGGAGATTCAAGATGGAGGACATCTCCCAAAATCAGCTGATTTCAAGACATTTCTACCATTTTCAGACAAAATCTTGTGAAAATAGCCTAAAAGATTTTGGCATGCTTCAAAGCAAACTTAAAACCTTGTCTGGATTCGATTTTGAACCCAACCCAGGCCTAAAAATTATTCAAATTTCAACACGCTGTCTTTGTCCATCTCCAGTTGAGTGCATTTCAGTGTTTACCTTGGGACGTTACCGTGGGGAAGCTGAATAAGGTCAGTGTGTGTATACATTTCAAATTTCTCCCTGTTATACCCTGAACTACACTGATTTGCCAAACTGGTTAACTGGCAGAAATTATACCAGTTTATGTTTACAATGCCTGAATCTGATCTGGGTGAAATTCTGTGATCTGTGTTATGGATGTCAAACCAGATGATCACAATAGTTCCTTCTGGCCTTAAAATTGATGAGTTTATGATCTAGTTTTCCCCATCCCTAGTACAATTATGGCAGATGACCATATAATGCCAAGCTTCCAAACCAAAGGGTCATTATTAAAGACCAGTTTCAAATAATAAGAGAACCCCACAAAAAAAGTTAAACTTTTTTAGAAAATCCTTTTCTAATGAGCCCTTATGTTGCTTTCTTTGCAAAGAAATATAAAGGATTGTATACTGTTGAGTGCATTATAAATACCATCCATAGATAAATAAACAAGGCGGGCAGCCCTAACAATAGTATTTTCAACACTTGTGAAATTTCAATATTTCCACTAAAAATGAGCCTATTTTTACTCAGATCTGTTGTGTATTTTGTGTCTTGCCTAATTGTGTAGGTTGCTGTAGCAACAGAGCTTAGCTTGTTGCCATAGCAATAGAGTTAGACTATTAGGGGATAGCTCAGCCAGTCCTGGCTTGTTTTAGTGTTAGTTCAATAAAGACGCTTCCTGTGTTGCATCTCTCTGTGATCCTGTGCTGATTTCTTTCTCTGAATACAAGCAATTAAAAGGAATTCAACATAACAAAATCCATGGATAATCTGACCCTATCTGTGCAAATCATTTGTTAAATCATGCCTCAGAAGGTAAAACATATCCCTTCCAATAGCTGGCTGATTAGAGGTTTAGCTCACTCTGGACTTCTTTCATCTCTAATCAGATCCCATCAGACCTGAAGAGAAAGTGCATCTTATACATAACATACCACCGCATACAAGCTAATCATCCCAGCAGCACGCTTAGTGAAGCCAGAGTTTCATGTCAAATTGTGTTACATAACTGCAGAACTGGAGCTGGGGAACCAGACGTACTTCCTGTTTGTGTGGTTATCCAACCGTCACTAGGGCAAGCCCTAAAGGATCTGTATAGTAGCTCTGGAGGAGGGAAGTAACTTTAGAATGCTATTAACTCATGTCCATTTAACTCATCTGTTGCCACGTGAAACAATCTTCAGATGCTGTTTTGTCTCTTTGCTTGTTAAAGTAACTCAGAATCAGCATGTGTGTGTGGTGGGGTGCTGGATGAATCTAACTTGGCCAGGAAAATTGGTGTGCAAGTGAGGATGGTACATGTTACCAAAAGGGATGGAGAAAGTTTTAAAAGGGATGTACCTTTTGGTACAGGTTACCAAAAGGGATGGAGAAAGTTTAAAAAGAAACCACACTAATAGTGAAATGTTCTTACCTCTGCACTATGGGCTCAGCTTTAAAACTCTGCTTTCCCTAAATAAGCAGAAACAAGAAAAGAATGTTTCTGTTAGTTTCCTTTTTATACACATTTATTTTACAGAGCAAGTAAACCAAAGCAATGAGAGGTTAAAGTGACATGACAAATTACCAGGAGAGCCTGAAGCAATGAGTGTAGCCATTATTCTGATCTAGCCAGGAGACATAGTCCCTTCCTGGCCAGTCCCAAGTCTGATGTTTGTGAACTCTTTTTCAGAGGGGAAGACATGAGAAACAGCTCTCGTATATTAGCTCTTAGATTCTCACATTACACTTGATTAAAATCTGAACTCAGCAAAAGTTTGAAGATCTTTTTCTTAAAGAAACACCTCATGCAATGCAAGGCAGGAGCTGTTTTTTACATGGCAAAGAGGCTGTGGAGTTCACTTCTGATTCACAAAGGAAACTTGGATGGTCAATGGGCTGCACATTAGAATCATGTGGGTGGTCTTTAATGCCAGTTTGGAAAGTGGTGTATGCCAAATACATACAATTCTGCCCCTTTCTCTCAGGCTGTTATTGAGAGCTAAAGGCTTTCCAGATTACGGTCTGGGTGGTATTCTAAAGGAAAACTCATAACAGGGCTGTGTAGCTTTATGTCAAGGATAGCCTTAAAAAATGAAGTAGATGTCTCTGCGATGGGTGCACATTACTACTGTATGGCAATTTGGAACTGTTTCTCTTTAGCCTAAGGAAGTCTTACATTAAAGCTTCCACCACTCTCTGCATCTGCCAAGATTAATAAATTCTCTGAAGAATGTTAGTGGAAATGTCTTGATCATATGAGAATTCCCTAGAGCACCTTGAGTCTTACAGATATAAGGATTCTAACTAATCAAGGAGATAATTCAAGAATCAGCAAAGAAGACTGGGGCTGGTCTCTTAGTTATAGCTATATAATATATGCAAGCTTTGTTCTGAGACATGTAGCTTAAGAAAGAATTTATCATATGTGGTTAAAAACAAGGAAGGTGGACTTTAGAGGAGATGAGCTTCTGCCTTGCTCAGTGTCAGCTCTACAGATGAGGAGAAAAGAGTGCACTATGGCATAGTTCTCTTTGCACATCAATTTTACGTGAGTATAACTCCTGATTTACATGGATGAGAGGAGAAGCAGGTGCAAGAGCTATAGTATTGCATCCAAGGAGTGAGGGCGTGTTGCAGGGACTTCAGGATGTGGGTACAGTGTGGTAGGAGCCAGCTAAGCTGCTGGGGACATCTCCCCATACTAGAGGAACGTGGCCAACTAGGGAGATGTGGCCACCCACAGAGTAGGGCAGAAAATCTGCCTCACTGTGCATATGGAAGTGCCAAGACTATTTTGTGCCCATCTGTTAGAGGCAGCACGCATGCCTCACCACTCTGTGCTCCCTTCCTATGTGCTGTTGTTGCACTGTATTGTGCTGGTGACATTAAAGCCTATGGGAGGAGCCACAACTGGTTTCTTCATGCTCCTTCATTACGTGTCTAACGGAGGGCAGTCAGAGCTCATGGAAAAGAGGTGAGAGTGATGAAGGGAAAGTGCCTTTTCAGTTGTCTGACTCCTCCTTTGTGCTGTTTACACCACTTCCCCTCTCCCCGCTCCTAAGGCAACAGGGTCACTATAGTCTCACTGCCTAGGAGCAAGCTAGAGACTGTTCCTCTTGCATACTATCTTGCCTTCCTCTGAATTGCCTTTCACCAGGAGAGATGGTCGTTGACATCATCAATGGAAAGGGCTATCATTTTAACGTTGCGCTTGCTGAACTCAGGTGCCAGCTTCGCTGCTCAGCCCAGCTCAGTTGTGCACACTGGAGTGAAGTCCCGGGGATGGGAGAAGAGGATGCCCCATGAGTCTCCCAGGAAGTCGTGGAAGCAGATGCGGCTATGTGTGGTGTCCGCCTCGAAGTTGGGCGCCTTGTCCCCCAGCAGCAGCCCCGGCATGGCATCAGAAGCCTTGTGTTGTCTGCTTGAAACTGGCTGGGCTGCAGCAGTACATCAATGTAAAGTTCTTGTTCAATCATCCACTTTGTACTTGCCCCATCCACACCTATAGAGCTAGAAAACTGAAGTTTGTCTTCTCCATGGGGAATTGCTAAGCATGTGGAAGAAGGTGATGGATGTGTAATATTGCTGAATGCTTTTCTCTTGGGTCTCTCCTATTTAATATTGGGGCTGGGACAGCGTAGAAACACTTCATGCTTCAAAAGGAAGATGCCATCCTACAATGAGATCTGCCCCTGCAAATAATGATGCATGGTAAAGATTACCAGGGTCGCTATCCCTGGCCTGCAAGAATCCCTGCATAAGCAGCAAAAATTGGATAGGGAGGTAACACGTGGATTGTCCAAGCTGCGATATGCCTTTGGAACTAAAATTACTCTACCTTGTTCATCAGAAACTTACCTTCAACAAATGTGTTACCAAAGCCAACTCTGCTTCAGAAAGGAGCTATAAGTACAGGGCTTTATTACAGACCTGTCTTTCTCCCAGGGTTTTTTTGCTTAGATAATTGCCTGATTTAGCTTTTTTTTGGGAGGGAGGGAGGGGGTAATCCAGCAAATAAAGCAACATTTAAAAAAAATTGCCTTTCAGCAGTGCTGAGTGGAATGGGAGTGTTGTGTGGGGTGAGGTGGCGGGGGACAGTAGCCAGGAAATCTGGAGGCCTAACCCTGGTATATATAGGGAGACCAACATACTACTACATCCTATGAACTGAGAGGAAGGAAGGTCCCATAGGCAGGGCACTCGCCTGGGACTCAGAACCCTTAGGTTCAATTCACTGCTTTACACAGCCTTCCTTTAACTTCAGTCAATATTTTTGCCTCTCGGTTCCCAATCTTTAAAATGGGGTGATAGAACTTCCCTACCTCATGGGGTATCATGAGATGCGCAGATATTATGGTCATGGGGGCCAGAGAAGTATCCAAGATAGCTAGAACTGTAGTATTGGCTGCACAGATGCCCAACACCAAGAGGATTGTGGGGGAGAATTCCTGTCTTCAGTTCCACTTAGATATAACTCATGTTTACTGTACGTGTGTGTATGTGTGTAGGAGTTTGCTCATGGATTTGGAGAAAGAAAACAGGGACAGAGAGAGAGAGAGAGAAACAAGACAGGAGAAAGACTCGTAGCATAAACATATTTAAAGTATATAGGCCGTATGTCATACTTATGTGCAGTAATAAAAGCAAGTTCCCACATTCATATTACTTCCTATGTAGCAATGTATCATCTCCTATAGGTCTAATATGTAAAACATAGTTTGCTTATATAGTATTTGTATATAAGATACGTATATACAGAGAGCCATAGAGGTATGAGAATAGGGTTGGAAGGTTCTGAGTGGTAATCCTAGTTCTACTGTTGACTTTCTGTGTGGGAACACACTTAACATTTCTACCAGTGAAATGGGGATATTAAAATGTACTGAGCTATCTCTAAGGCTTGTTGTGAGAATTAATGTCTGAAAAGGTGAAGAACATAGCAGCAAATGACAGCATAAAGGAGAAAGAACAGGAAGAAAAGGAATAAGTAAATAAGTAAAAAAGAATGATTGAATTAGGGAAAGAAAAGGGAGTTAGTGATAGGAGGAGGAAACCACAGAGCACCACAATCTCTTGGGACCAATGCACCCCTGTATTGACAACAGGGTAAAGTTCAGCACCCGCTGCTGGGTCAGACGGCCTTCATGGCTTCCCTTATTTATGTCTCCCTGCTGCCATGGTCTGTAGAGGGCTTGTAGCAGTTGAGAATCACAGCTACAGAGATACCTTCTCCTGTCCCCAACATGCCCCCTCTCTCCTCTGGCCTATTGGCTTCTAAGGAGAAACCCCAGAGCTGGCTTTTGGGCTGCCCTTACACCTGCCCTATGGCCCCTGTGTGCTGTCAGAACCAGCACAAGGGAGCACAGGCAATATTGAATCTGTCCACGGTCCCTAAAACATGGTGGGAATTTTTCAAGTTTTGGGAGTTTTTTTTAACTATATGTTACATTGTAGATTTATTCAGCCAGCTCTCTTAGGCAGGGCAGGGCTTTATGCTTGCGTGTCCTAGTCAGAAACAAACACAAATAACACTAGAAATTCACAAAAGTCTGGTAGAGGGGGAAGCTTTTGATGAGCCCTTTTGTCATTCCACTGCTGCTTCTCTTTTTCCTGCTTCTTCTTTTCATCCTCATCTCTCTCTTTCGCTAGTGGGAGTAGGAGGTGGCCCTCAGCAGGTGTCTGTCATATTTTTTTGGCTTTTAAGCAAAAATCTTTGGCTAGCCTTGATTGTGTGAGGGAACTCATTTGATGAACTGAAGGCCGTTGGTTTCCTGTTCAACCTTTTGGATCCTAGGGCTTGTGAAGAATAACACCAAGCACTGCATTTGGGAAACCTTATTACAAGCTGAAAGTGAAAGAAAGGTAATAATTACATTTAAACAATCAACCAAAGCAAAGCTCACCTTTGGGTTTGTATATTTGTAGTGAAGCAATAATTACAAGGCACTTGTGTTGCAGTATTGTGTTTGCTTTGAAAAACAGAATGCCCCTGTGCCCCAGTGGATGCATAATTGGATCTCCTGAATCAAAGTAGTGATGCAGTAAAAGTTTATTTATCCAGTGCTCGTTAAAGGAAAAACTGAATGGAATGAGAAAACTCCCACTTAGGGGATGGGATTAAATGCTTATAGGGTATCCCTCCCCCGTGCTCTTTCAAGCTTTTTTGTTTCTCAATCTGCTTGAAAAGAAAAAGTAAATTGCCAGAAGTGAGATTAGTGGTGAATATTGTTCTAAGGACAATAGGTCTTGCTGGACTGGTATGAGATCCCTGCTTCAAACACACTAGCGGACCTGAAGGTGTGTGAGCTCTTAATTGCCTACCTCTGATAAACTGGCAGTAAAAAAAAATCTTATTCAGCATTGCATTAGCCTGGATCAAATCCACTTGCTAATCAGAGTTTAATGAGGATACTGCTAACCCTAACATATTCAAAATGTTCAAAATTGCCCTGGCCTCATGTTTGTGTGGTTAGCACTTCCTTTCCCCTATCACTCCAGAATCCAGGCCTACAAAGAGAAACATACATCATGAGAGAAGTTAATTAAGTTTGGGCCAGGCACTGTGGGTCATTGGAAGAGAGAGTGGTAGATGATGAACGCCCTCCTTAGAAGAAGTGAAAATGTAAGGCCATGAGTTATATGATTATAATTCATTCCCCTGGCATCCAGATGGTTCACACTCAGTCACTGGGGTAAAAGCCCTGCACTGCTCAAAGCAAATCAGACCTTTAGAGAGATCAGATGAATAGTAGGATTTCTAACACTTTATCTATCACTTTACCTGATTCTGCTGTTTTTCAGACTCTATACAAATCACATAGAAGTGTTCAGAAATTGTGAGTCAGGCCTCTGAACATTATTATTATTTTTTGTTATTTGTATTACATAATGCTTAGGCACCCCAGTCATGGATCAGGACCCTATTGTGAATGCTGTAAAGCAGACCAAAGGGACAATCGGTGCACCAAACAGCTTATAGCACACAGTCACGAGATTGTTTATCTTTTGATTTGCCTTCTGGATTTTGAACCTTTAGGTTTCACAAGCTTAAACATTTTTCTGAAACCAAAAGGGCTAGAAATGTACGTTTGTTGTGTTTGTAGTGAACGCTGGTATTCTCACATAATCACTTGACCTCCAGGAGCTGGGTCTTTAACAGAAACAACAACTATTGTGACACTAGCAATAAAATCATGAGAGCTGGTAATACTGAAGTCAATGGAGTTACATCGAGTAAAAGTCATGTGAGTTAGAGCACAATCAGGGCCTTTATGTAAAAAATGTTTTAAGAACACTGATGCGGAATATTAGGTCCCCATTCTCCATTGCCCTTTATGCTGCTCCAAACTGTGGGAGGTTCACCCAGCTCATCAAGATCTCAGGGAAATTTGCCATCTCTGCCATGAATAGCTCTTGCTGAAGCTTTCTGCTTAGAAGGAATATTTTTATGACTTCTGCTGGTATGTGACCTCACTAAATGGCAATATTGCTATTGGTTTTAGTGTAAGTAATATAATGAGGCAGGAAATTATTCATTTAAGTTTGGAACTAAATGTAAAACCTAAACTAAACTCAGTTGATTCTAGGCTACTCACCCTTAAAATTCATATCTTCCATTATGTAAATTCTATCAGATTTCAAGTGCCACGTTTGTAATGGTATCACCCAGAAAAATCAGCCTAATCAGACCTATATAAAAAAATGACTTCTCTCCAAACTAGAGATGTCATACCAGTTTTGTACAGTACCAAGAGTTTATTGAATCAAAGCACTAATACTTGACACTTGAGCAGGCAATGTTTGTATTGAATATGTAAACGATTAAAGAACAATTGCTCAGTGTTTTTACAACTAAACACTAATATTCAGCTTTGCCTGAGTTTTAGAGCTGTTTAGGAAATTATTTTTTCCTTGAATATTTATGCCAAAACCATTTTATTTTATTTTCCTCAAGTTTGGGGTGTGGAAGGGGCATAAAAATAAACCACCAAATGGTAAATTTTTGATGAAAATGGAATTTTTGTCATGAAAATTAACTTTTAGTCAAAAAGCCATTTTCCTTCAAAAATATTTCTGTGGAAAATTTTCTACCAACTCTACAGAATATTGCACATTAATTGTATTCACTGAGCTTCAGGCGTTATTTCTTAATAGAATTATAGAATTATTTGTCTTCCACTCTCTCTCTCTCTCTCTCTCTCTCTCTCTCTCACACACACACACACACACACACACACACACACAAAAGCTCTGCAAGTAAATGTATTATTACAGTCAGAAGTCTAGACGGGATCTGTAAATGTATTTTACAGTCAGAAGTCTAGCACTGATGCTCTCAACAGAGACTAAAATTATCAAAGCTCTGTGCCAATGCAGCAACAGAAATACAAAATGTTCTGTTCTCTGCTTTAGTTGAACCGCAGAAGTGCCTCATGGAACTCCCAAAACAGCTGTGCATCATGGGAGGAAAAGTAAACTGGCCAATGAGCCCAACCAAAAGAGGAGAATGGGTGCAGGAGGCACCCAACCTACAACTGCCATGAGACACCATGGCTGCTCAGATGCATGCAATTCAATGTTGAAACATTTCCTTTTGATGGAAAATGATGAAACAAGATGTTTGACATTTTGGAATCAAAATTTTTCTGAACATTTCATTTTGCAAAATTTTTTTGTATTTTCACTTTTTTGCCTTAATTCAAGACAAAAACAAATGTCAGAATATCAGAATTTCCTGGAGGAGAGACATTTTTAACCAGATTAGCTTTTGATAAACCAAATATAAAGATGACAAGATGTTTTGAATCTCAGAAAAGCTGTAGCTCATGTTTGAGTTTTTCATGAAGGCTCAAGACAGTTCTTATTTTATCCAAACTACAAGAGAAAGTTTGCCTGTGACTTTGGAAGTCCTTTACAAGATATAGAGTCCTTTTGTTCTCAAGTGTTCTGCCAGAATTATGAATTTATAATAATCTGCCAGAAGCTTTAAGGTGCAGACATAAAATAAGATTTATAAGACAACCTATTTAGGCAGAGCAAGGTCACAATGAAACCCAGAGCTTGCCTTCTATCTATAAAACACTAATGATGTTGTATGGAACAGAGTGTAGATTTTGATCTTGTTAGTTTGGTGCAAATGCAGCTGAAGGATTCTCAGGCATGAACTTCTGCTTTGAATGCTGAAAACTCTAGGTAAACTAGTGAAAAGTGCTCACAGCCCTGAGTGGTTTACTCCTCTGTTTCTGCAGTTACTGTCTGTATCTGGAGTCAACATAAAAGAGATTAGACTAATTAAAGAAACAAGAAAGAGAAGCCATCATCAGAAGATACGGGATCTGATTGTCCTCTTACACCAGTTGTGGGAATCAGGAGTAAATCCACTGAAGTGAATAGGCCAGATTCTGTCTCCCACTGTGGCCCCTTTATGTTACTTCTCTGGTGCAAAGAGGTTATAATGTGGCTGTGGTAAATGCTGGGAGAGTGGTTGAGGGTAACTGAGGTGGTGCTGGCCCTGAATATAGAAAGTGCCAAAGGCACCTTATAACTGCCGTTGGCATCCTCCTTCCTGGGTTGTTAATTCTGTGAGGCACAAACTGCTGTCCTCTGCAGTTTACTTCTGTAAAACTGGCATGAGACAAGACTGAGGCCCACCATCTGTGATAGCCTGAGAAATATCGCACAAATGCACAATATGCCCAAGTGAAAAGCAGAACAAATGCTTCCAAAAGTGTCCTAAACAAAAGTGCTTTTTACGCTGCATTGCAAATGACCACGGAAGGGCCTGCTGTGCAGGGATGAAACAATAATTTTAAACGGGAAACAGAAAGTTCAGAACTTTTTCAAACCTCAAAAAAGGGCTGTGCTCATTTCAAGTTTTGGGTGACGATCTGGGTCAAGTTGCAGGATGGTTTCTTGACCCCTAATTACTATTATTAACACTCTTAAATGTAGTCTTTAGAAAATCCTTCTGCTAAGGAAGGCTTGAGTGAGCTAATGAGGATGAGAGAGAGAAGAAAGCCGTTGTTTGCATTTTAAATACTTCAGCTCGCTAATTGGGGACCAAAGTAGAATTCTTCTGTTGGAATGGGAAGAGTTCAGGGAGAGGTGGGAGCAAGAACAATATTTTTTAGACTTGTCACTTTAAAATATACCCACTGCTGCTTTGACATGGCAGCAAATGCATTTTAAAGTAACAATGAGTAACTCTATCCTCCCTTTAGGCTCTTGCACGGTTTATTTGTTTTTTAAAAAATAAGCCAGGCAGGTTTTTCCAAGGTCTCACAGCTTTAATGAAGAATAACAATCTCTGATGATCCTGGCAACAGGCATCTTCTATTTCCAAGTAAAATCTGAGAGTCAGGACGCCTTGCACCTACAGCTCTGTTATTGTGTAGCCTTCCAGTATTATAACAGCAAATAGACTCCCCACAGATAGTGTTGTTCCAGTCTGAAAGCCACACTGTCTCCATATTGTTGGTTGGATTTTTGGATGCTGTTTTTGCTGTTGCATGCCTCAGCTCCACACCTACACACGCCCTGACTGTTCTCTTCAGAGGGCTTAGAGTTCCAATAATTTTATCCAGAAGGTACATCAGGAGGGAGATATTTGGTATTTTATTACTGTAGAAAATTATTTCAGTAATCAGTGCCTGAACTTAGTTGATATGCACTTCACATTTTTCCTCCCAAGTAAAGAATGAGGGATTTTTTGGCACAAAATACTCTTCTTTGTCAAATTCTACAGGACATTTGAAAGCTATCATACACTCTAGGGATATCAATTGGTGAGTCCCCCTGTGGACTTTAAAATGATCTAGACTCATTCACAACATGAAAGAACTGCTGTTAGGGCTGAACCCCATATTTTTAAGGGTGCATTTCCAAGGCACAAACAATGAATATGAGTGACTCTCCATATCCAGAAAAGTTTTCTGTTTTCCATGAGCTAAGGAATTTGATGAACTGGAGTGTTTTGCTTTGACGGATATTTTGGCCAATTATTGTTAGTTTTGCAATTACACAGATAGGGTGAAATCCAATCCTGTGCAGGACTATGCGATGCTTAAGGACCACTTATGCCTTATTTTGAGGGTTTAAAGTGGGACTTAAGTGGTGTATAGCACTTGTGCTGTCCCTTTGCACAGGAGTGTATGTCACATGCTATAATTTACAGGCCTGGTTACAAATTAACCAAGGGGGTTTGTTTGTGGAAATAAAATCGTGCAGTTATTAGCTCATTTTTGCACTTATATATGTAGCAACATCCTTTTGAACTTTGTTCTTCAACTGGTAAAAATAATTCCACATATAAATTTAGAAAATTTGACTCCACAGAAAAGAATTCCTTATTGCTGATGCAGACTAATCATACCTACCAGTGTTCTGTGTGTACAACTCCTATTAGTGCTAATCTGTGGATTGATGATAGAATTGAACTTGAGGGGTGGAGGGAGAATATGCCACTCTTCAGTCTTAGAGCAGAGGGAAATATCTTCCATTGTATTAGTGCTATCAACCTATTCCAAGATGTTAGAGCCTGATCCTGTAAAATACGGAGCTGAAGAATGGTTGCTCAGAACATTGCAAAGTGTTTGTACCATCTACCACGAGCCAGGATTAATAAAATTATGTTTAACTAGGGTCAAAGTGGATTGCAGCTTCCCAGAAGAACTCCTAGGTTCTTGTTAAATGTGAATAGATGGACAATTTTTCTCTGTCTGTCTACTAATTAAACCTATTTTAAAATAATATTACCCACCTAATTTAACCCAATTAACTAGATAGATAGATAGATAGATAGATAGATAGATAGATGATATTTTGCTGACCTTCTGGCTCACATGAGACCATGTTGGGAAACAGAGGCAGGCAGTAAGACAGGGAATAATTCTACAAATCTATTTGTTACAGTGGAGTCTATTTAAAAAAAACATTTCTGCTTCCTGTCACTGTGTGTTTGCAATGCAATTATGGAAGCATTTGACTGCGTCCTTTTCCCCGCCTAGTGTGCTCTTGTTAATATATTGTAAATTTACTCTTTCACGTCTGGTTACAGTTCCATGGTGATTTACCTTATTGCCTTTCCCCTTTCCTGGACAGGCATGGCTATCTTTCTCACACAGCAACAGACAGCTGTTTTCAATACCACTTCCAAAAGACAAACCTGAAAGAACTGCAAGGTGCTATCTGTGCACTCTGGCCACAGATTTATGAAAAGAAAGAAAGAAAATAAACTGGCAGGCTTTTTCCACACATGAATTCTGCAGTTGGCCACTTGGAATGAACTTAAACAGCTTCTGAATAGGTCATCTAAATGTATTTTCTCTTTTAAGTAGGTTTAAGCAAAAGCAGATTGCTGTTTCTCTTTCCTTGTTTCCTTGACATCACAATGTGATGCTGCCTGTCTGAAGGCCAGACACAGAATGAGGTGTATGTGTGGAACATATGGAATTGGTTTCCCTCTCAATGATAAACACATGCATTTCCTCCCTCGTCCTGTCACTATTTTAGCAGCTCAGAAATAAGGTGAAAACTAAAAGTGAACCAGGAAATAATAACATTATTTTTCCCAAAATTCAGCCTGGGTCCTGCAAACTCTTAAATGTGTGCATAACTTTATGTGACTGCGATGGCACCATTCACATGAGTAAAGTTACACACATGCTCCAGGGTCTGCAGGAGCAGAGCCTATATATCTTACCATAGTTTCCCAACTTCTCACTTTACTTTTGAGCAGTAGCATGTACAGATCAAAACAAAGGGTGGGTGTGAACGTTCATGGCTACCATGGTCAGTGGATTTTAAGGCCAGAAGGGACCATTATGATCATCTGATGTGACCTCCTGCATAGCAAGAGTAGTCCCAGGAATCAGTGTGACTCAGAGGCTCCCGTCAGTCAGGGCCTCCAAATGAACATCAGAAGCAGAAGGGGCAGCACATTTCCTAGCAGCTCTAGCCTAGCTTAACTGACTTCAGTTACTTTATGAGGGCACAACTGCTCCTGAAGAGCACCTTGGGTCTGTTATGGGAGCACTTCTGGTGCTAACAGCGACTGGGGCTCCACTGTGCTAGGCACTGTACAAACAAATTGTAGGAGACAGTCCCTGCCCTGAAGAGTTTGCAGTGTAAATGGACAAACAATAAGTGGGAGACGAAACCAAGGTGAATTGACTTGTTTAGAGTCACAGGACAGATCAGCAGCAGAGCCAGGAGGACTAGAACACAGCTCTTTTGGATCAAAGGCCTGTGCCCCATCCCCTAGACCATGCTTCCTCTCTAGAGGTGATGAAATCTTTACATTAGGTCCCTAATTTATGCTGACAATTTGACAGAAACAATCATTTGCACCCACAAAGCCAGAATTTGAGTATACAAAAAAAAAAAAAAGAAAAAGAAAGAAAGAAAGAAAAAAGGCACAGATATTAGTGCTTGGATACCACTTTGTGAGGTGGTACAAGAAAACCCAATAGCTAGATCTGCCTGCTAAATTCTGCTATTTATATAACGTGTGTTCATAAATCCTGTTTTTGTGGGTGCACAAAATCCACAGGTACAAAATTAAAAGTTGAATGATTACCCCCTTACCAATTTGACACCCCAGCATACCTTCATAGTGGCAGCTACAAGGATGTACTGTATGTCATGGAAATTCCAGCCTTTTGTATCTAAATCTGTGGCCATTTTTCAAGAAGTACACCTTTTTAATTAGTGCCATCTGCTTCAACAGCAGCAGCAGGACTCTGCAGAGTGCCAGCAGCTGATTTGTGTGGTTCCTATAAGTATCAAAGTTTCAATATAAGGAATGCGCCCTTGAAAATGCCCATGCACCTGTTCTTGGGCATTTACGTGTGCAAATACACTGATTACTTGTACAGATGAGTATTTAGAAGCTCATTTACTACATTTTTGCATGCAAATGTAGATATTTTGGAGTCCAGGGTGCATATCTGCAAGAGCACCAGGGCTGACACTACAATATAAACTTTGACTCAGAAGGTGCCAGGAACTGCAAACAATCAGAATATCAACAGAAAATCACATAAGAAAGAAAGAAAGAAAAATTTGAGTAATGTATTGACTACATCTTTGTAGATGTGGTTTACAAGAATGAGAGACATCTGTTTGGGAAATTAAATCTGTCCAAAAAGTGGGGTGGGGGAAAAGGTGAAACACTGCCAATGAAATGAAAGAAAATCTCAAACTTTCCCACAGAAATCTTAGTTATACCAATATAGAAACAGTGATATTAAGAACAGAAGATTTATTTGAAGAAGGGAGTCAAGGAAAAGGTTGCCAAATAGAAAATGCATCTATTGAATCATTAACACCACAGGAATCAGGAGTGATAGTAACCAATATAATCCATCAGATCTGGATACGTTTCTGTTAAACTTTTTATGTGAATTCAGTCCTTGTGGGAGATAGGGCTTTGACAGATCTGAAGAATGAAATCACCTGTGCTGGAATAGCTACAACATGGACAGTGGCAGTGCAAGCTTCCCCAGGGAACCAGATTCTGGCCCCACTTTTGTCTGCTTTGCACATCTCCAATGGAACATAAGCCCCAGAAAGCCAGAAGATTTGACCCCCTGAGGATTTTCCCTCTGTAGGATAATCCTTAGCAGGCATAGCCATTGATGCCAACCCCTCTTTGTACTCTAGTATAAGGTAGATGGCTGCAAGAAAGGAGGCGTTTCCAGGATGTCTCTCTGCCCGGGCAATCCCTGCCTGCCAGACCAGCCCCTAAGTGCTGTTGGCAGCCAGCACAAAGTTGAGCAGTCCTCAGAACTGGGGGCAAGGGGAGGAGACAGGAAGCCTTAATGACACCTTTTCCTATGTATCCTGAGCTATGCCAAAAGCATCTCAAACCCAGTCTCAACTGGAGTCTATAGGAACTACCATAAAACAAATAATACAAAAATAAGAAGGGTGAACACAACACTTTCATGGCTCTTGGTTCTGCGCTATAGCTAATACCTGAGATGACTCATGGGGGACCTGAGATGTCACATGCCCCTCTGCTCCCAGGTTTGCTGCCTTTCTTGTACTGAACATGCAGACTGAGCATGCTCAGTAACAATGCCAAAGCCAACTGCCCTTACTCTGCCCCTTTCTCCCCCATTATCGGCAAACATAGGTCATCTCTGGCTAATACTGTGTTACACTGGCAGAAGGCTGAATGCCATAACAAATCTGTGGCATTGGCAATTTGGCCATCATGTTGTTACTTTCACCAGTGAGGATTTTATAGATATTCCTGCAAAAAAACCACCTGCTGTGGAGTTGCTTTCTTCCTTCAGAGATCCACAATCTGGCTCCTTCTTTTGATTGAATTATTAGGCTTCAAATAGAGTATACAGAGCCAGGAATCCTAATGACAAAGAAAACAAGTGATATTACAGATGCATTGTAACACCTTTCTTTATTAGTAGGAATACTTGAAATAACTTAATCATGTTTGAGAATATAGTAGTTTTTAATTTCCTTCCCAAAGTGATTATTTGCATCAGAGATTTACAGTAGATCCATAATTGCAGCCTTATGTTCTGTTTCCATATGAAGAACCTAACAATTCAAAGTAGTTTACACCAGCAAGGGCAGATGAGATGTGAGAAGTGAAGATCCCAGTGAAATTTAAATCCAGACTCAGGCTCTGCTGTTGACTAGAAAATCTGGCAATAATAGAAACTTTTGGAACTTCTTGGAAAGTTATGGAAAATGAAAGTTTAAAGCAATAAATAACTCATGAAAAACAAACAAAAAACAATGGCAAATGAGAAGATGGAAAAAAAATCTGTTGTCTGCATATGGCTTTTACATCTCCAAAACAGTTTTTAATTCTATTCAACACAGAAACATTTGTAGCATATGAAGACGACACTCATAATGAGAACCATCCAGTGACAAAATAAGTGAAAAAGACTTTATTAAATCACAAGACGTATCAGTAGAAGAAATGACTTATGAGAGTTTTACCTGAGTGAGGACTGAGTAAAGTCTAAGTAAGGATATCACGATTTGGCCTTATAAGTATAAATAATAATTATTACTACTACTATTAATAATATTAACCCCATTAAGGACCACTCACCAGTGTCATAAGTTACATCAGCAACATAGCTGTTCTAACTCTCACCAAGGCTGAAGCAGACTGATCCTCAAGATTAAAGATTCACGGCTGATTCCTGATGTCCCCCCTACCTTGTCAAGCAGAGCTTGGCTGCTGGACAGAATTTGACCCAGTAGCCTTCCAAGGGGAGCAGTGGGGACAAGAAACCTAGCTGGCTTAAAGACTGAGCTTGATAAGTTTCTGGAGGGGATGGTATGATGGGACAGCCTAATTTGGCAATTAACTGATTTTTTACTACTATCGGTAAATATGCCCAATGGCCTGTGAAGGGATGTTAGATGTAGGGGTGGGGGAAGGGTTAGTTCTGAGTTACTACAGAGAATTCTTTCCAGGTGACTGGCTGGTGAGTCTTGCCCACATTTTCAGGGTTTAACTGATTGCCATATTTGGGGTCGGGAAGGAATTTTTCCAAAGGGCAGATTGGCAGAGGCCCTGGGGTTTTTTCACCTTCCTCTGCAGCATGGGGCACAGGTCACTTGCTGGTGGATTCTCTGTACCTTGAAGTCTTTAAACCATTGTTTGAGGACTTCAATAACTCAGTCATAGGTTAGGGTTAGGAGTGGGTGGGTGAGGTTTTGTGACTTGTGTTGTGCAGGAGGTCAGACTAGATTATCATAATGGTCCCTTCTGACCTTAAAGTCTATAAGTTTATGAGTCTATTTATTTATAATATAATACTATCAAAAGAAGTCGTATATGGAATACCTCTGCTGTGCTGATGATAACACATGTCTGTCTGCAACCTATATATCTAATAACCTTTTGTCATAAACTGATTTCTTCATTTATTATATTTTGCTAAACTCTAAAGCACACACTACCATAAAAATTAGCAATGGGAAAATCAAGGTTTCTTTGTTTTTGTTTAAACAGTGTCTGACCAACTTCTTGTTTTTCACTTATAAGATTCTATCCTACGTGAGTCCTCCTACTTGTACCCATTTCCATCATTCCTCACTAAGGGTAGAAGGAGGGCTCCTAGGTTGCAACTGTTTAGCACAATCTGAGCCATCTTCAATGTCTTAATTGCTGGAAGACATGATATAGTGTGTTGACAGAATTCTACTCCTGTTTGTATGAGGGCATTTCCAGGAGTTAAAAATCATAGAATCATAGAATCATAGAATATTAGAGTTGGAAGGGACCTCAGGAGGTCATCTAGTCCAACCCCCTGCTCAAAGCAGGACTAACCTCTGCTATATCATCCCAACCAGGGCTTTCTAAGGATGGAGATTCCACCACCTCCCTAGGTAACCCATTCCAGTGCTTCACCACCCTCCTAGTAAAAAACCTTTTCCTAATGTCCAACCTAGACCTCCCTCCCTGCAACTTGAGACCGTTGCTCCTTGTTCTGTCATCTGCCACCACCAAGAACAGCCTAGCCCCATCCTCCCTAGAACCCCCTTTCAGGTAGTTAAAGGCCGCTATCAAATCCCCCCTCACTCTTCTCTTTTGCAGACTAAACAAGCCCAGTTCCCTCAGCCTCTCCTCATAAGTCCTGTGCTCCAGCCCCTAATCATTTTTGTTGCCCTCCGCTGGACTCTCTCCAACTTGTCCACATCCTTTTTGTATTGGGGGGCCCAAAACTGGACACAATATTCTAAATGCGGCCTCACCAATGCCGAATAGAGGGGAATAATCACTTCCCGTGACCTGCTAGCAATGCCCCTCCTAATGCAGCCCAATATGCCATTGGCCTTCTTGCCAACCAGGGCACACTGCTGACTCTACCGTTTTGCAGAGCTGCTGCCCAGCTCGTCGGTCTGGGATTCTTTCTTCCTAAGTGGAGGACTCTGCACTTTTCTTTGTTGAACCTCATTAGATTTCTTTTGGCCCAATCCTACAGTTTGTTTAGGTCACTCTGTATCCTATTTTCGTCCGCAAACTTGCTGAGGGTGCAATCTACCCCATCCTCCAGATCATTAATAAAGATGTTGAACAAAACATATCCCAGAGTGACTATGCACACAGGTATCCTCAGTTTACAAGAACATTTCTGTATGATATTAACCCCACTGTGCTGGATAGGTACTTGATGACTACCCGTAGCATTGTGATAGAGCATACAATAGTGGATTTGAAAGAAAAATTCCAATTTCTAACACTGTTGAGAGAGAAAATTAGGCATAATTATTACTTGTGATCAACATTCTGCATAGGAGAGTGTTAAGAGTCAAGCAAAGCCTTGAGGTAGAGCAGAATGTAGGCCTTGAAAGCTAAAGCCAGGTCTTGAGATAGAGCCAAATGTAGGTCTTGAGATAGATCCAAGGAAAGGCTTTGAAAGTCAGTGCAAGGCCTTTTGACTTTACCATGTTATGTTGGAAAATATTGAAATTACAGCAGGACATATGTGGCTATAATGAAGGTTTCTAGGTAGTGAAAAGAAAAAGGGACAATTACATTTGTCTGAAAGAGTGATATGACTTTATTTCTATTGGCTGATTAGAAATTATTTCATAACTGTAGCATGATTATTGATGGCTTTGGGAATAAATTGTCAAGAACCATTATGGAAATGAAATTGGAAGAAGGTTAGGTCTGTTGTATTATTTTAAGTGCAATGATATGTTTCAAAATATTTGGTGTATTGAAAGTAAGGCACTGGAAGAAAAGTGTAACCTTCCTTCTCTGATTTTCTCTTCAAATGAACCAATTATTTTGCTGACCTCAGGGGCTGAATTTCAAAGGGGGCTGAAGACAGGCTTAGGCCTGCTGCTACGGCAAATTCCAAAATACCCAATTACTGACCTCAGAAGGAGTCAGCATTCCAGAGATTAGAGTCACTGAGAGTTTGCTTCACAAACTCACTTCCAATAATATACCATAGTGCAGCCACCATTAACCTGCCTTTTTCAGTTAGCAAATAAGATATGTCTCAAGGCAAAACAGTTATTAACAGTCAGGGGTAGGAGTTACATCTCTAATTGGAAACAGCAACATCTGCAGAGGAAAGTAATAAAAGCATATAACAAGTAGATGCATATAGTGAATTATGGTGAGTCGAGGTAATCATTCCATCAGGCCAGTCTCAGCAGAAACAATGAACATTTCAGTGCTTCAGGGATCCAAAATAACCCTGAATATTGAGGAGTGTCCCCAGGATTAACTCTGTTCTTACTAGCCAGTTTTACTAACATAATCTTGGCACACTTCCCAGGTTCCCTTGGTTATTATTTACACTGCATTTATTTGGATGTTTGCACCATTTTCGAGGGAAGCTAATCCTCTTCTTTTTTCCCCCTTTGGTGTCAGAATGCATTTCAATAAGGAAACCCTTTGGTATGAGGATGCCTGATGTAGCACTATTGTGTCTCAGCTGTCAGTTATACTAAGGCATCTTTAGCTTTGAGCTATTCTAATATGAGTGACCTGCTGTTTCTCCATACAGAATTTTTCCACTGCTTTTATAATTAAACATACAATCCAAAGCCTGAAAGCTGAGCACCTGCTGAGCACTCATAACTCCCACTGAAGTCAACTGGCGTTGCAGATACAGAAATCATTCTTCCTCTCCCTGTGACCATCTCTACAGGACAAATCCTTTCTGCTGTAACAATCTTAATGTGACATGGAGTTGGAAGGGGTTTTTAGTCTCAGATATGGTGCAAACCACTATGCGCTATATCCTAATTTCCTAGGTCAGTTTTTATTCAGTCGTTGCTCAATCAAACTCCCACTGAAGTCAGGTAACTATGATTTTTTGGTCAGTGAAGACAATGCGTAACAAAAATCCTTCCTCAAAGGTTCTGGAAATAAGTCCATTACTGCACTGGAGTTTCATTTGGTGCATGGTGGTGCTAGGTATCATATATGCTATCCCCATTGCTGGTTGATACATTACCATTACATAGAGACTGGTAGCAAATGTATAGCTTTCAATCCTTTTAGCAAACTTGCTGGAGATGAATTAGAGGTTGTCTGGAGTGTGCTTGGTAAGGGCACAATCATCTGCACAGAACAGTTCACATTTAACCTACTCAGCTACTTTTGGTGGTTTTTAATCTACTCAGGATGAAGAATTGACCAGATTTTTTAAAAAATTAATACAATTTCTTGGAATGATATTTTTGGTTCATACTTATTACTGCAAAGATGAGTCTGAAAAGCATCAACACATATCCTGGTTGGCTTCTTTTGGCATTACAAATGGAACCCTAAGAATCTGTCCACAAAGACTTTACCCAGCATTCCATCATGCAGCTGGCAGATGATTTGCACAAACTTTGACCAGTGCATTCTGAAAGGAGTTTCCAGAGCTCTAGCTGCCTGATGGTGACTGGAACTTTGGTCAAGTCATTAAAGGCTGCACACATATCCATATTTTCTTTTGAATATTTTTCCTCTAACTGTCCAGAAGTAAATTGTATTTCAATAATATTTTCTACTGCTCTTCACAAGCTGTGTTTCTGAAAAGATACAAATGGCTATAGCCATCAATAACTGATTCAACAGCAGCAGGCAAAGTATTTTCCCATGGATACTGTGACAGAGTGCTGAGAGTATTTCATTGCCTAAGCAGATTGAGTTTTTATGGGACAATGCCTCCCTCACATGTTGTCCTAAAACAGGCATTTGGCCAATGGATACATGTTGCAGTCATAAAGGCTAAAGCATCTCTACTCAAGCACAATATAACTACCTAGAAAAGGTTCACTGTAGTGGAAACGTTTTTCTTCACTGGAAGCTTGAGTTTGTGGTCTCCCAACACGGAAAGATGCCAAATTCAGAATGTCTCGGACTTTGGACACTGTTGTACAGTGTCAAGTAAGAAGACAAGCCCCAACTCAGAGTCATTAGCTATACAGAGATTACCAAAAGCTTATAAAATGCTATTATTTAATTGAGATGTAAAAGTGAGTTTGTGAAGTGAGGAGCTGCTTATGAGTAAGTCATATCTTCCAAAGGCTTGATATATCTGACTCTGTTTTAGAAGGTACCAGGTAGTAGGGAAGGGGAGAAGTTAATAATAAATACTACAACTAGAACATATTTTTGTATTCTTCTGGATGGGATTTGTCTTGAGACTACAGGAACTGGTGAGTTTTTTTGGTGGGTTTTACTTAGGTAGAATCTCATGTGTCTATGCATTGTATAGGTTCGAATAAATTTAAACAGAGGTTTAAAGAATAATAGGAATGAGATGAAAATCCTTCTGTACCTAAATATAATTACCTACACCTCTGTATCAGGGAAGTGGAGCAAAAATTAGAGCTCAATTTCTGTCTCTCTCTCTTCTATCTCTGTAAAAGCCTTGTTTAAAAAATCTACAGATTTGCAGCATACCGTAAGTATGTAGTCATTGTAGACATATTAAAATCCCTAATAAAGTGTTTACTAAATGAAAAACAAACATCTCCATCGTTTGTATTCCCAGCCCTCTACTAATGAACTCTATTTGAATCAGCCATATGTCAAAGCTGTGGTTGTTCTCTAAAGTCTGAGATTCTTCTTTTAAATGGGATCCTTCCAAGAATGGGATATTGTTGTTTCTCTTTCTGGAGGCCTAAATGGTAGTCTATATAATAGGTCTGATCTTGCAACATGATGATGAGTAGCTCCTTAGAGAGGCTGAGTATCTTGAACTCCAATTGAGGAAACAGAAATTTGTAGGGCCTAATGTTCATTTACACTTAGACTGCTTTACACCACTCTGGCAGTACAAAGGGAACCTCAAGTGGAAGTAAATAATATGTACGTCCACTTTAAGACTCATTTACACTGCCAGAGTGGTGTAGAGGGTCTGCAAGTATAAATGAGAATCAGGCCCATAGTATTGAGTCCAATTTACTGTAAATGGGAGAACTGGTTGTGACTCTTTGGCAACTCCTACCTACTTTGCTCTGCTATTACATACACACACATGACAGAAAAAGAGAGCAGCTTCTTTGCACTTACAAGACTCTAGTGGGACTGATTCTCACTTATACTGAATCGTCTTTGCAATCGCTCTGGCAATATGAAGGGACTTGGTGTAAATGTCAATAAGATCCTAATGAGTTTTTTTTCCCCCCACAAAGATCTTGGTGTGTGCAGAGCAGAGCAGCAGTCATTTCTTATTAAAGCTCTGTCAAACAATGAAGAGACAAGGTCTAGAATCACTCAAGTTCCAGAACTTATAGATTCTGCAGGGTGATTAAGATCACCTTCCCCCTAGGAAGCATTAAGACAGCAGATTACAAGAATATTTGACCAACAACTCATCTCAGCCACTAGTATTTGCAACTTGTTTTACTTTATTTGATATCATCATTGTTATTGCAGATGAAGGTTCAAGGTGTCAACGCTTTGTGCCTCTGGGAACCTTCACAGACAGTATCCTAAAAAAAGGCCCTAAAGCTGTGAATGAAATCTTAACATCATGATGCCAGCTGAAGTCATCTTTCTAATTTGCCTCTAGGTGGTTTTGATTTTATCGTATTTAAGTTAAGCGGCATTAGACCTACTCAGTATTATGTGAGAGCAAAGTGTTGCAGGAAGTGCTTTAGGTGAGTTAGTTGACAGCACTCTTCTCTCTGTTTCAGTAATGTTGAACCAATGCCCTTGCATGGTGTAAGGGGGCACTGTGATGCTGAAGAGTGCTTTTTGGGGGATAAGATTAAACAAATGCTAACCATTAGTGGTCATTAAATATCCTAATTGTATGGCTGACAATTGTTGCATTTCACCACAGAAATGGCTACCTTTCTGTTCCAGTGAACCAGTTCTACACATTAAGTGTTATTCTATTTAGATTCTTATGCTACAGCCATCCCCATGGTACACATATGCAACCTGGATGCATAAAACTAGCTCCTGCTATCAGTGAGAGCAGTCACAATAAATATATGTGCAAATGTAGGCACACAATTTTTTATAGACCTCAGGCTTCATTCTAATAATTTCTCCTTGAATATCAGCCCCTTTTCAGACAAATATTTTGACATCTTGGTGCACTTCACGTTACCATATATTTATCTGGGATTGGAAAGGATCAGTAACCTTTTTATTTTAAGTTTATTCTGATTAAGAAAGCACTAATGATTAGTCACTGATTACTACATCATTACTACACCAATCATTAGAACAACCTTAACTAAAATGGCACACTGGGCAGTTGGCAAGAGTTGCAATGTGGTGAATAGCCTACTATATTTGGGGAGCAGGTTCCCCAGATGTCATATGAGATGGTTCTCCAGAAAGGTTCTGTTGTGATGCTGGGGTGAAGAATGAAAATAATTTACTGCAAAACAATGTTGGTATTTTAGCCACAAGAATATTTCTAACTTTTTTTCAAAATTAGAAGCTGGAAACAACAGTTTGCTACATAAAATTAAAGCTCTAAGGAGCAATAAATTCCATTCAAATATGTGTTGTATGTGCTATTCATGACAGGTTGTGGTACACCACAGAGAGCCAGAGGAACACAGAGAGTCAGTAGGGACAATATAGCTAGGGTAATACAGAAGGAGGGGAAAGAAAAATTTATTGTCATGAATAAGAAACTAACAAAGTTTAAGCTTCCATTAAACTGAGTCTCAGTTGCCAGTGTCTGAAATATAGTAAAATACAAACTTAGCACCCTAATGATTGGTTTATATCTTGAAGATGCCATGGTGACAACTGCAGTGTAAAAACTTGGGTATAGAGACACACAGACAGTTCTCTTATTTAATACAAGACTGTGATTCTGTAATGAAAGCTGGGATTTCCAAAGGAGGCTGCAGCAGTAACGTGCCAAGTTCAACGGGACTTGTGTACCTAATTCACTTGGCTTCTTTGAAAATCCAAGCCTATAAATCCTTAAACATGGGATTTGATGTTGTTTCTTAAAATGGCTTCTTTGTATCACAATGGTCAATTGTATTAGAACTAGCTGAGTTCCTCATAGTTATGTAATCTAAGGTCAAATCTTGACCCTACTGAAGTCAGTAGCAAAACTCCCACCATTTCAGTAGGACCAGTATTTTACCCCAAGTCTATAATTAGGTTCTGGAGCAAATATGGTAGAGTAAATGCACATATGCTCATGCAGTTGAATGTTATATATGGGTAAGTAGGTACATAAATAGAAAGTACAGAGGGGAAAATTTCACGAGTGCCTATGGTATGCAGGAGCACAGGTCTCACTGAAGGTCAATGAAACTTGTGCTTCTGAATCCCTTAAGTGCTTAGATTCCCCTAGAGTTCTTAACTATCACTTGGCTGTTATATATCTAGGATGCATATTTAGCACAGACACCCCATTTTTTTGGTACTCAACTTGACACCCATTAGAGGGGTCTGATTTTCAGAAAGTACTGAACATCCATCCTCTGAAAATCAGCCCTCCCTCCCAAAGCGTTTCAAGGTGGGCACCCAAAAACCATGGAACCAAAAATGGCTAGTCATTTTTGAAAAATCTATTACAGATTCTCAGCACAGTTGCTAAGTATCAATGGTTGCACACACACGTGACATTTATTTTTGGTGCAAGACGACATGTATGTAAGGAACCATCAGTGCATATAAGTGTATGAGAAAGTAAGAGGTATTGCATATGTAAGTAAATGATAGATATTAAAGAGTATGGAGTGTGATTTCCACATATTAACGAGTCCCAAGAAGGCTGGGGCTGATTTCAATGGGTGTGCAGGATCTATGTCATTTGTTGTTCTTACATGTAGTGAGTAATAGGTCTTCTAGAACCCATCTACCTTCAGAACAGTCCTGACATTGTCTGAATAGGCTTTAATTTCTTCCATACTGGTATCCTGTATTCCTTGCATTTAAATTAGCCACAACTTAAGTGCAGGAATTTATTTTGGGAAGCATAGCATGGCTATGCATTTAGGAAAGGGTAGCTTGTAAGGTAACATCAGCTTCCAAAACTTTCTGTAAAAGAAAGAGTCAAAAACTTTCAAACATATATTCCAACACATAAGTGACTTCAAAGAGAGAGTAAAATACTGCTGGGCTATACAAAATGTTCTTAAAAATAAAACGCCTTGTTCAAAACAAAAATATGAGAAACAGATGATGAAGAACTTGTGCACTTATGCTTCCACATTAGACAGGGATTATTAAGATGGAATTTTAAAAATTAGCAAAGAAAATCTATACTTAGTGGCAGTGAAGGTACCACGGACATAGTCTTTTAAGCTTTTGGGTGGACAGGGTAAGAAGAAGAAGAAAATGAGTAGTAAACGAGGAAGACTTGTGCATTCCTTTCCACCTTTAAATTGTCCACAAGACTAATCATAACACACTCCAATGCTCAATAAGGCTTTCACTTCCTCCTTCAACAGACACCAAAAAGCAATATGTATCCCAGCTTCATCAAATTTGCACGGTCGTGCAAAATCTTAACAGTGACCTCACAAACTTTAATTTAAATTATATCAACAGATCAGCACATCTGACTGTCACACATTCCATGCATTTGGGAAGTTTTTCTGCCTTAATGTTGCTGAGGTCATCACCGTTACCACTGGACCATAATAATGGGCCTGATTCTCAGTTATGCCAAAGCCCCTTCACATTGCTCTGACAGTGTAAAGGGTCCTTAACACTTTTACACTCACTTTGCACTTCCAGAGTGACGTGAAGGGGCCTTTATGTAAATGAGGATCAGGCCCATAATCTTTTTTTTTTTTACTAATTTATTATATATAAAAAAACCATATCATCAGACAAGTAGGGTTTATTGTCTTCTCTTTAATACTTCACAGCCTGTGGCCTCTGTGCTCCTTCCCACCATGCAATATGAAAGGAAAAAAGCTGGAAGAAATTGCAGAGGAGAAGATCAGCTTCATGGGATGTTTCTCCTTTTCCGCTATCTCTGACCCACTGCAAAAACTCCCTGCAAGTGTTGGATTGTTGGGAGCAGCCAATCTAAGGGGAACATTGTTCCTGCTAGAGACAATAAATCTCCATAAAACCAACAAATTAATTAATGAAATTAGACCTTTTTTCAGGGTTGGGCCCTCAGATTGCTTCTGGGCTCATTAATTCCATTATTTTCTATTTTCTTCAGCCTTCTGACTTTCTCTTTTTTTCTAAAAAAACCTTGATGCAGGTTGAAGATGTATCAACAGAGATGTCAAACTAGCTCTCTCCTTGCAGAGGAAGAGGGGGATTGAGTTTTTGCCTGACCCCAGCAGATGGGGATATGTGTGCATGTGCCCCTGTAGATTCTATACCTGCTCTTTTGTAGGGGATGCATGAAGATTTTGTCAAGGGTATATGTGTGACCATGGTGAGCTGACCAATAGACAACAAGTGCAGCACAGGCTGCATCTAAGGGAATCTTGTTGAGACAAGGCTGCTGCTGTTAGGAGGAGGCTTGGAAGTTCAGCGTCTGGATTCTGAAGAAGGAAATGGTTGAGAGTTGTTGGCCCAGACCTCTGTCTCCAGGGAGTACGAGGGGACATGTCTTGCCAGAGCCACTGCCTCCTTATTATCTAGGCATGCTAGCAGACATATGACCCCTCACTAGCCTTCACAGACCCCATCTATTCAAGGAGGAGAGGTGTGAAGCCACATTGGCTCAGGGACTTGGTAGCAGTGCCCATTTTGAAACCCTGGGGAGTTGCACAATGGAATTGTGTAGTGTATAGGAATAGGATAATGTCTTTTTAAATAGTTTATGAACTCTCTAGGGGTACTCACCTGTTCTATATTTTGGAATCTGCCAGAAACCAGCCAGAACACAGCTATGTGGGACCTAGCTGTGGTTTCTTCTTGTTCTTGTCCTTGGACAAAGAGCAAAAGACGCAACAGATTGTCTGGGATGTAAGTGAGGGAAGAATCTAAATAGTTAACTGCCAAAACATTAACAAAATGTTTCACCACCACAGCTGCTCATATGGAACCCTTCAGCTAGAATTAAACTTACAATCGAATGCTCATGAAAGGGGTTTTTCAGATCACTTCTATGCTGTGTTTTTCAAAACTCTGGGCCATTTTTGAATTATGGGTATGGAAAAAAATTAGACACTTTTGTTAAGATTTAAAACCAGGCTAAGCTTTTATTTGCCTCTAAGTAAAAATATAGTTTAATCAATTTCCTTTAAACTTGACAAAACAATTATTCTCTGACCGGAGAGCAAGCAAGCCAGTTTTCAGGTCAAGAGAGACGTTTTTACCAAGCTTAAAGTGCTTGAAAATTAAGGTAAAGCTTGGGATCCTTTGTCTACCATTACTATGGCAATGAAATTGGCCTCATAATTAAAGATTCATATCTCCTTTAACTGTGAATGACTGAGCAGACAAACAACAACCAGGGCTTTTTGGATTGACACATGCTTGATTTCAGAGCATTGATCTAAAGCTGGCCAGCATGTGATCTGCAACTGCATAAGTATTCACCTTCACTGTTTAACTTTTGAAGCTGGTTCAGCCAGCTTATTTGAAGCCATCACTTGGGGGGCTGATTTTCAGAAGTGCTAAGCATGCAATACTCTAACTGAAGCCAATGGGAGCAATTGGTGCTCAGCACTTTTGAGAATCTAAGTCCTTAGCGCTAACAGTGAAAGTGCCAGTAGCCGGTCTGTTTGGATATGCAGGCTAAAGGAGACAAAAAGGAAGAGATCCCCACCTAAAAATCACTTTAAAAACAAAACAAGGAAGAACGAAAGAAGTTTGGCACTGAAAAACTTTAGGATAAAATGCAGAGTGCATGTTCTACTGATATCCCCAATTTCACTTAAATATTGATAGGTTGCCACTGCTGGTGATACCCAGTTCCTCCTGGTGTACAGTGGCAAGTTTTTATGAAGACTGTTGGTGAAATCGTAGCTCCATTGAAGTCAATGGGAGTTTTGTTATTGACTTCAGTGGGGTCAGGACTTCATCATTAGCTTTCATTCATTAATTTTTGTAAAGCACTTTGAGATCCTCACATGGAAGGAGCTACCGACATGCAATGGTGCAATATTTTGGTTCTGTTCAGATAAGCACTTTTTTTGTAGCTCATTGGTAAATCACCCAGGATTTTAGCAAACTGGTCTGCTGAGCTCAAAAATGATAGGTCATTAAATATCTTGAAGCTGGGTTCATTTAATTTCTTTTCTTTCACTTTGTATTAATTTAGAACAGATTTTCAAAGTTAGACAAGTGCAATTGTGCACACACATTTTTATAGTGACATGCCTGCAAATACCAGATATATGCAGGCCAACCCCATGTTGTACATGCACATGGCCAATTAGGGTCTCTGTTTCTGCTTTTCATTTTTGTGAATTTATTTTTCTGAATTTCAGTTATTTAAGTAATCTAGAAAAGGATACATCACAACCCTATTTAATTCTTATACCTAGGCATCTGTCTCAGTTATGTACTGTACCATAGTTTGAATCGTTCCCACAAATACTTAAATGTTTCTGATGTCCCTGAAAAATATGTGTAATGAAGTTCTTTTGGTCTCTGATCCATAAAGCAATGTTTTTTTAAAAAAGTTCAAATGCTAAATGAATGTTGTGGTGCATGGAAATCTAGGAAGAAAATCATGAGCTCTCATGAGATCTATGTTTTTTCCTGCAATGCTTTTCCATGCACAAAGAACAAACACTTTCAGTTTGAATGACTCTTCCTTTATTTACCCTAAATACAATATAACAAGAAAGAACTAAAGCAAACTTTCCCTATGAGAGCACAGTGTGAATATATCTGTACCCTCTGACAGTCTGCATAGAACTGAAGGAACAAAAACGATGGCTGAATTCTGCACACAGACTGCTCAGAAATGTAATCAAAAGGTTTAACTGTTTCACTGCTACATATACTACACTTTCTGCTTCCAATCAAGTAAGAAATAACCCAAGTATGGTCTTTCTTGCAGTATTTTGGCACTTTCACTTCTGGATGAAGATAGAAACAAGGAGCAGAAAGATACAGGTGGATGAAAAATATTTTTTTAAAATGTCAGCTCAGGACCAGGCTCTCAGCTGGTATAAATCAGGTTATTCCTAGCTACACTTATTTACACTAGCTGAGGATCTGATAGCGAACTTTTTAGAAGTAAAAAAAACCCCAACAATGTTCATTTCCAGATAAAAGATCTATTTCCAAATAATGAAAACCAGTTTGAGTATTATTCAAACCACTTTACTAATTTAAATAAAATTACAAGTTTGATTCAAGAAAGTAGATTCAGAAGTTAGGGTGAAATTCCATCTTTTGTATTCTTTTTAAGAATGACAAAGATGTTTATAATAACACACCCCAGATCTCTCTGGGTCTAAAGCAAAGATAGAACTAATTCAAGAAACAGTTTTTTATTAAAAATAATGTATTCCTGACAATCTGAATGTCAAGTTTCAGCTTGATGCAAGATTTAAAATGGGCAAGGTACAAAGCCCTAAAAAACGGGGGTGGGGTTTAAAATGGAAACGCTGACAGACCCTTAACGACAGTGGTGTTGCCGGGCGCCACTCTAATAAAGAGTGGCATGGATCCAGGAGTCTTCGCAGCTGCATGTCTAAACTTTATTAAGTATCTGACTATAGTTTGCAGGTCCTCGCCAGATCATAACTCATTTAATTCTGACACATTCCAGTTCATAATTAGTGTTGTACTAATATGTTCCTAACTGGTACCAGGTTTTTTGTTTTTTTTTAAAAATCCTGTAAAACAAGACTGTTCCAAAAACCAATGATGCACTTATGTTTGGCAACTGAGCACGCTCATGTTTTTTGATCCGAGGGCTAAAATAGTTCAAATGCTAAATGCCAGTGACTGCAAAGGAAGCATGAAACACACAAACATCTGTAACTTCCAAGCAGCCAAAGAAAAGCAATTTCTAACTTTCTCTAAGCAATGTATTTTTCTTGTCTTTTAGCATGCAGCAGCAAAGCAAATAATTATTAAAATACAACCGTTATGGCTTGCACTTGGGAAATAATTTGCAAACACAAAGGAAACAAAAAGGACAGTTTAAACAAATTGCCAGGTAATACAAAATTGCTATAACAACACACATAACATGTAAGTGTATATATTTCAATCCACTGCTGGTGCCTAAAACCCAATTTATATTTAAAACACTTACATTTTGAGAGTCAATTTGGAACAAAACTCCCCTTTTATCATCTGTTTCATATGTGATCTACCAAAGCTTAATAGCCATTTATCTTCATGTTAACCTCTCAGACTATTGATTATTTTATCAGTTACCCAACTTTGTGTGTTGTTGACTTTGTAGTCATAGCTTTATTCAGTACATAATGGTCCCATGTATCATACTATTCAGTTCCATACATTCAGTACTTGCTGCTCCAAACTACAATAAAAGCCCTGATTTTCCCCTTCACACAACACATCTGCATACATAGGGAAAGAGGACCAGCCACCCACATGGTGTCATTTCTCACCCTCCACCACCCCTTCCTAGACCAAGGTTTCTTCAAGATGTAGGATCCACACTTGAGGAAGCTGAGGGGCTAGGGGAGCCATGACAGGTGGAAATGTAATCTTTCCCCAGATATTGGGAATTCCGTCAAGAGTTACTATTAAGGCTCTACTGAGTCTTGAGTGGAGCCACTCTATTCTGTTTAATCTCTCTTGAAGGAGGTTTTCATGAATTGCTGCTCACAATCATGCTAAGAAGGAACTGGGGAGAACACAGGGAAGGGCAGTGTGATTGCACAGGGTCTTCACATAGATGGCTTTATGCTTCTAGCAGATCTCTTGAGATCCACTGGATTTTGAGACTGAATTTCTTGGTTTTTCCCCTCTTCCCTGTCCTGAAGGAAGAATTCCAAGGAAATTCCAAAGCAGCAGGGTCCTTTACACCTAGGACCTTCAAATAACACCACCACCACAGGCCTTTGCCTGGGTTCTAGGGGAACTCCGTTAGCAATGAGGAAGCAGTAGGCTGTCACAGTTCCCCGGCTGCCCGCACAGATGCGATCACATGCACTAAATTCCCAGTCCATCAAAACACTTAAGAATATGTGCAACTTTACACATGTCAGTATTCCCACTGAAATTAATGGTGTTACTCGTGCTTAAAGTAATGCAAATGTTTGAGTGCGGTTTGACAAAGCCGTGGTTGGGATGGTTTAGTTGGGGTTGGTCCTGCTTTGAGCAAGGGGTTGCACTATATGACCTCCTGAGGTACCTTCCAACCCTAATCTTCTATAATTCTATTCTTTGCTGGACTGAGTCTTAAACCACTGCATTAAAATCCTATTGAATGTTACCCTGCAGAATAGAAACAGAGAATCAGGGTTGTAGAGAAGCATTAAATCATCAGTTTTATTCTTTATTTCAGGATGTTAACGGACAAGAAACATGATGTATTTGCTTGATGATGAACATTTCATCTCTGGTTTCTTATATAAATATTTTTGGGTCCCAGCATGGAAGGGAAAATTGGCTATAATTACAGAACTTCCTTTAGCACGCAGGCTTCCCAGCTTTGCCTCATTCTTGTACTGTACATTCAGTCCTCAGTAATTAAGCTCTTGGAACTCTTCACCCTAGTCATCTGCTAGGGAGTAACCAGGAGGGATCCCTAGCTATAGCTGGATTCTGAGCAGGGTCCAGTTGCCCAGATCTCCAGGGGAGAGCTCCTGTCATGAATTTGACAAGACAGACAACAGCTGATGTAAGGGACGCAGTGTCTACACAGGCACTACGTCACCCTAACTACACCGACATAAGCCTTATGCCTCTGTGGAGGTGAAGTTATGATGTCGGTGTAGTAGGGCACTTCCATTGGTGGCAAGAAGGCTGTAATGTAGACACTGACAATTAGGTCAACAAAAGCTGCCTTACGTCGACCTAACTGTGTAGCATAGACCAGTCCTAACATGAAGAGGAAGGAAAACAGAACTACCATCCATTTATGCATGAGCCACAATTCAGGAAAAGACTTAAGCATGTGTTGAAATGCTGTCCTAAAAAGGGATGGGTTCTTGAGTTGGGGCCATCGGAGTAACACACAGCTGCACAGTAGCCAGCCCAACACAATCCTTATTCTTTTTAATTAGGCTACAGCTTAATGTTTGATTCACAGCCAAATGAGTACAAATATACATGCTGCTGATAGTTGTTCATACTTCTGTACTCTACCAAAGAAAGAAAGGAAGGAAGGAAGAAAAATTCCACTGAGTGTCCGCTGCAAAGTATAGAAGAGCTGACTTCTGCTATTTTTATATTTTTCCCTTCCCAACACATTTCTTCAGAGTGGAACTTGACAAGCCCAGAAACATGCTGTCACCCATCCTCCCCAAACCTGGAGTTTCTGCAGATAGAGCCATAAGTCTTTGCTGGCATGGTTGTCAGCTCCATTTCTGCTCACATTATCAAGGAGAAAAAAATTCCTCTCTTTTGCTTCTTAACACATCTAAGGGTATGTCTACACTGCAAAATAAATAAATAAATAAATAAATCTGCGGCAGCAAGTCTCAGGGCTCAGGTAAATTGACTTGGGCTCATGGGGCTTATGCTACAGGGCTCAGAATAGCAGTGTAGATGTTCAGGCTTGTACTAAGCCTGGACTCTGAAAGCCACCCCCTTTGGAGGGTTTCAGAGCCCAGGCACCAGCCCAAGCCCAAATGTCTACACTGCTGTTTTCAGCCCTGTATTGCAAGCCCAAGTCAGTTGAGCTGGGCTCTGAGGCTTCCTGCTGCAGGTCTTCTTTTGCAGTTTAGACATACCATACTGATTTTCAATAACTGGACTGTAGGAAGAAGGACTTAGTTTACAGAAATGCCAGTTGTGGTTCCATAGTTAAGGTTGAATGGAGTTTTGCATTTAAAGCAACTATTCAACCACTTTGTTACATATGAAGAATTCAGTATATCATCCTCAGAATTACAGCACTTATTCTTTGGGTGCAGATTGAACTTCCTGAAATATTACAAGTAAATCTGTTAATTTTGAATTAATTTATGACCTTAAATTAATTTTTAAAAATGCCCTTTAAGAATTTTAACACCCAAGGTAAAATCATTCTTTTAGCCCAAATTATCCTAATAATGGAAGACAGACAGACCCTTCAAATTTAGATATAGTTAAAACTTACTGAAATCTCATGCACCGGTACATTTGAAGCCTATTTTAGGTCACATGGTCTTTTTTTCCCCCTACTATTCTTCATAAGTGAAAGTTTCTTTTCAACAGAGACTGAAGAATAATGTTCCACTTCAGAGAATTCCATGAAGACCTACCCTCTTTCAAAATGGCTGCCATGGGAGGAAGCTCCAAGGTATGGGAGCTGTCTTGCCGTAACTTTCTTGATCACCTCAAAAAAGAAAACTTCAAACAGGTCTGTCATTGGCCAGATTGTCAGTGTCAAGCAGTGGTTTCTTGAGAAGAGAGCACATGCAAGCTTCCTTCAAAGCCAGTGGTCTGTCCTCCTTAGTGGAGGCATTGGTCCAATAACAATGGACCAATACTTCCCACTGGCTTGCCGCTACAGAACACCTTGAAGCACAAAGTTCCCCTAGCACTTCCAGATCTTCAGTCAGCTACACATACTGGATATGTCTACACTGCAATAAAATACCTGCAGCTGGCCCATGTCAGCTGACTCAGGCTGCGGGGGCTATAAAATTGCAGTGTGGATGTTTGGGCTCAGGCTGGATCCAAGGCTTATGAATCCTTCTCTTCATCTCAATTTTATAGTCTTGAAGCCCAAAGCCCTGCAAACCTGAGTCACCTGACATGGGCCTGCCACAGATGTTTTATTGCAGTGTAGATTTACCCACTGAAACTCAGGCAGACATGGTAAGAAACAGGGAAATTCCCAATTTGCAGTTAGGAACTTCTGATTATTCCTTTGCTCCAAGCATTCTTGTTTGATCAACAGTGCAAACAGTTAATTATATAACTGCACACTGGTATGAATTTTTATGAATGAATTAAGGTACCACCACAGAGTGTAGAGAAGCAGAATGAACAGGCAAACCTCTTCTATCTTCTGCTCCCACACTGTCTCCAACTCTTTTGGAACCTTTTCCTCAGGGTTTCTCTGGCAACACTGTCTAAGTTCTCTTACTACTCTCTATGTGGCAATCTTACTTCATATTTCTGACTCTCCATTTTCTTAGTGGAAGTTCCACTAGACAAGCTTCACAAACAGCAGAACTATTGGTCCAAGGGTCTGTCTACACAGCAAGCTCCACACTGGCTCAGCTGCAGCCCTGCTCCCATTGGCTATCAAGGCCATTCCCTTGCCTTTAAAAGTAAAGGTCTCTGGCCTCGCCAAAAGGAGATGAGGAGACCAATAGTACCATGTTCTCTCTGTGGCCTCTTTTGCACTGGCTAACAGAGCTGGTTGGCCAGGGAGGAGAGTGCAAGCTGCACCTGCCTAAGGGATGGGGCAGTGGTTGTGATTCCCAGGAGCTCTGGATACATTGTACCTGGAATTGTGTCTCCTAAAGCTCCCTGTGTGGCAGCTCAGCTCCACAATAGCTCCTGCCCTATTCAAGACTGTACGTTAACACCACAGTCTGGTCTAGCATGCACATAAACACCTTCCACTACTTCTCATTTATTGCCAGTTTAAAGAAAAACTCAGCCCAGGGAAAAACCAGTGCATTTTTGTAATGGTATTTTTACTGCAGGACATGAAATCTTTTTCATGCACAGTTGAGTCATACATAACTTTGTTTTCCAGTTTAATGATATGGGTAACCAAAGCCAGTTTTATATCCAGAACATATGGTGCTGTAGTCACAAGAAAAAACGTTATAGCCCAAAATTATACTTGTAAAGCATTATCATCCTATAGCTTATTTAAAGTAGAGTAAAGTGGTTCATTTTTTGGAACAAAATGGCTTTAAAATCTTTTATTCACATTTGTTTCTGATACACCAGTGTCCAGAGAACTGTAAAAGAGCAGATGTTGTCCAAATGGGACTAATTTACCCAGATTGTTATTTTAAAACATAGCAAATGCAAATATTGCATTTAAAAGTGATCATCCCTAGGGATATTTTATGGTGAATTTAAATTAATAGGTTTAAAGGGACAGTGGCCTATGATAATCTAGTGATGGCATTTCCATACTTTCCAAGAGGTGAGTTAAACTTTAACCTTTACCTTTTAATTTTTTGGCTTTCTAACGTTTGACTAACGTCTAATGTTTCATGTAGTTTTTTGTTTTTGTTTTTTAAATTCTTATAAGGCTTCCTGGATATGTACACTCAACTTTAACTTCAGTTAAGCACAGCCATTTTGCTTGCGAATGACCTTAGTAGGGCTGGCAGACAATTTTCCATCTACATTGTTTTTGACAGAAAATTAGGTTTACAGCTAAACAACATTTTTTGCAAAAAGTGTTTGCTCTCTCCAGAAAATTTTGATTTTTTCATCAAAAATATCAAAGGTGTAAAAACTGAAATATTTTGGCCAAAACTTAAATATTTTTATTTGAATACTTTACCACAGTGCCTTACGGGAGTTGTAGTTCAATTTTGTGATGTCCCCGTTCTCCTCTGTAGGCTGGGCCTTCCAGCCCGACTACATCTCCCATAACTCAACATCATCAGAGACTCCAATGATGCCACTGCCTCTGATCACCATGAAGGGAGACTGTGGTATATCATGGGCGATGTAGCGTGAAAAAGAACCACAGCCTATAAAGGAGAATAGAAGCATGAGACACTACATTAGCATTTCTGAATCAAAATATTTTAAATTTCAGTTGAAATATTTCATTTTTCAGCCAAAATATTTCGGATTTTGATTTTTTGCCAAAATGTTTGGTTTTCTTAAGTATGGAAAATTTTGACAAAAACAATTTTTTTCATTTTTGTCAAAATTTTCCATGGGAAAAAAGCCCATTGTCCAATCAATTCTAGTCATTAGGTTTTAAAAAGGATTTTAAAAGTCCACAATATCAGGAGTCTTGGTAGAGCTTGGGTCTCATTGCATTCCTGTCAGAGCTAGAGGCAGCCACTACCTCCTCTAGCACACTCACGGGGGCTGCCATATTGTCTAGTCTCTATAGGTCATTTCATGCTCCTCTGCTCTGCTGTCCCAAGCCAGTCATAGTTTGTCCTTCTGTAGACCTTAGGATCTAACTGCTCCATAGTCCTCTGCACAATTCCAGGTACTTTGGATGTCTTTGGGTGCATTGCAGGTTGTACAGAATTCAAAAACTCTGTGCCTTACCACTCCCCCTTTACAGTACTGGAGAGAGAGAGATGTGGAGGAGGAGGCTGAAGGAGAATGGGGCTCAGATGGGAAGAAGATGCCAGCAGGACATTAGGAATAGAGGCTAAAGTAAAGTGGTGGAGGAAGTATGGAGTGTGGATGACTAGGTGCTGAGGGTGCTAGGGACCCAAGCTAGGGAGTGGTAAAAATGATACTTCTTCACAAGATTATATCCTTATTTCTAACAGTTCCAACAGAAATCAATTCTAAGGTATCCAGTGATTTACAATCCTCCATTTTACAATTATGTGGATCAATGAGATCCTTGGGAGTAATAAATAAAACATTGTATAGGTCAGTACTGGAAGGACATTCGTTTTGGTTGAGCACACATCACAAGTCATGTTTTCTGTTTTCAGACTGAATCAACATAAATCTTAGAATCAGCTTTCCAGTGTGATTAGTCATAGTCTATGACTTCAGTATCTCTTTCTGCCAACTTTCCTAACCTCACTTTGCATTTTAACTGTTTCCTTGAATACTGCCACTAAACTTGTAGGCCAGAATCTTCATGGAAAGTGAACCCAAAAGGGGCTGGAGTGAAATCAGTTTTTAACCACTAACCTGCCCTATATACTGAGGCTCTATCTGCATTTGAGCTGAGGGTGTGACTATTCTGACATTGTAGATGTACCCATGCTAGCTCTGCTCAAGATAGCATACTAAAGATAGAAGTGTAGCTGGGGTAGCACAAGCAGTGGCTAGGGCTATCCTTCAAAGTACATACCCAGCGGGTCTGGGAAGGTACATACATGGACAGCTAGCCTGAGCTGCCATCCTTGCCACCCCAGCTACACTGCATTTTTTAGCAAACTAGCTTGAGCAGAGGTAGCATAGATACACTTATGGGAGCTGGAACTCACAGCTCTCAGCTCAAATGCAGATGTACCCTGTGGCTTTAAGTTGAAAAGTGACTAGTGATGTTGGATGCCTCAGTTTTTGAGTGCCCGATCTGACATACCTAAAAAAGTCTAGTGTCTAGACTTTCAGAGAGCGAAGCTCAGCACTATCTGAAAATCAGGCCTCTTTAATACATCTCAGGATGGGCACCGAAAATCACTAGTCAGTATGGAATCAGTTGTTCTGACATCCACGACTAGATGAAAAATACTCCTGGTCTAAAGGCCCAAAGTAGGATTTAGCATCTCCAGTTTGCCACCTTAAACATATGCATCACATAACTCTTTTTCTGCACTGCCGCTATGCTGCTTTCTCTCTCTCTCCTTCCTGTCTTGAATGATTGATTTATCTATGAAATTTACCTATGGGGAGCTGGAGGGTGAGGAGTTGGAGAAAAGCCTGAAAGCTGCAGCATGAATAAATAATGCATCTCAATGCATTTAGTAAATAGTAATGCAAACCAAAGAAAATGTGGCGGTGGGGGGAAATATATTTTCTGATTGGGAAGCTATTGAATGGTTAGAGCCCAGGTAGTGTTCATTTTAGGATGCTGGAACTGCCCTCATTTCCCCCTTTTCAAATAATCACTAGTCTGTTCTCAGCTCTTCTCTGTTCTGCTTTAATTAATTGGTTTGGCTTTTGTTTTCTTAGCTACTAGTCAGAAAGCAGTATTTGTGCTCCATCCCTCACTCCCATATTGTTTAAGGCTTTGTCTACACTAGCACTTACTCTGGCAAAGCTTTTGTTCCTGAGGGGGTGTGAAAAAAACCGCCCCGCTGAGCAACATCAGTTTTGCTGACATAAACACTCGTCCCGCCAACATAGCTGCTGCCACTCATTTAGGTGGTTTGATTATGTCGATGGGAGAGCTCCCTCCCACCAACAATGTGGCTACACAAGTGCTCTTACAGCGGTACAGCTGTGCTGATACAGCTGTGCCGCTATAAATTTTAAGTGTGGACTAGCCCTTAATCATAGACGTATGAGGCAAAAGACATCTGGTCCATCCCACATCTGGTATAGACTGTTCTTTACTGTGCCAGATGCTGTATCTCTATGTGCAGTCTATTTGGCTCCAGATCCTAGGCTATCTCCAGACTGCACTTAATGATGCTTTGGAAGAGGGAATGCAAAGCAGCCTCCAAGCAGTACTATTTTGCACTGCTCCCAAAGTCTGTGCTGGCATCCTGGAATCACCGGGATGTAGATGCCATGGACACATCCTCTTTCTCCTGGACATTCCCCTGTCTTGGGAGCATGGAGGAAATAGTGGTGGAAGGGTATATCTACACTGCAATGTAAACCCATGGTTAGTAGAACTTAAATTAGCAGACCCTGGATTTGTTAACTTAGGGCTTGAGCACCTACACTCATCTGTATCCCCAGGTTAGAAATTGTTGAACCCCAACTTGGGCATCCAGCATCTACACTGCATTTTGTGGTCCCGAGTCCAACCACCCATAACCCAGACTTCCTAGCACACTCCCAAAATGTGGCCGTTCTAGTGCTTTTTTTCTGAGTGCAGTGTGGGAAAACTTGACTGTCCCCCAAACTTGTCTGTCCCGAGGAAAAAGAAAGTTGGTCTGTGGGATTGTGGAATACTTTTAGTGGATTCCCAGAGCACACGTCCAGTGGGGCTGCATCTACATTGCAAAACAAAAGGACTTGAATCTTGGGTCCCAACTGGACTCAGGCTCAGACCTTCTACCCCTGGGGAATCCTGAGATCTTGGGTCCGAGCCCTGGGTTAGTGTGATTTATGTGTAGATGGAAGTGGAGGTTAGGCTTGAGCCTGAGTTTGAATCCTGGGCTTACATTGCAGTGTAGACGTACCCTAAGAGTCAGTACATTGCCTTTGTACCCCCCATGGATGGAGAATCCTCCGGGAGCCGGATCTGCCAGGATTTTGGTTTTGGCAGGATCTGGTCCTTGGAGTTGAACTAGATAATTGGAAGAGTTTTTTGGGTTTTTTCCTTGAGCACTTTTTGTGAACTCTTTCACTTCACTTTGGAGCAGCTGACTTAAGTGTGCAGAATGCAACTATTCCTACAGAGTGCATCAACTTTTGCTGTAGAAATCCCTAATGCCCGACCTGGATTCATCTTCCTCAAAAGGGAAGAGGTGTATGGAGAATATGGGGGAGAATCTGTTGTATGAGATCCAGGAACCTAGAAATTATTGTGGCAAGCACTTCAGATAGAAAGATGGATAGATAATATTAGAAACGCCGTCCTCCGTCTTCCCGATCCAAAGGAATCATTTTTTTGTTTGAGATGGGGGAAGTCAATCCCATAAGGAAAAAGAGAGAGGAGGAGAAGGAATAAGGAAATGAGTCAGACACAAATAATTGTTCGCGAATGCAGACACTTCCTAGCAAATCAGGACAGTTTTTAGTTGATCTAATGTAGAAAACCATGGATAATATGTGCCTGGTTTTTATTTAGTTCCCCTTGTAGTTTTTAGAAATGTTAGAGTGTAATAAATGGGGGGAAAAGTGAAAAACAAGACCTTTTCTCTCTCTCTCCCCCCCCCCCCACACACACACACACACACACACACACACATCACCCTGGAGAACAAGATGTAAATCTGAAAGAGTATTTTTCTTTGGTTATAGCCTTTTTTTTTTTTTTTTAAATAGAGGTTTTGAGTAGTGGTTTCACTGTAGCCATTTCTAAAGAGGTAAAACATGTGGCTTGTTAATAAAGCTGTTTCTAATCAATGTAGATTAACTGGCATAACTATATAGTTATAATGATGATAATGATATTTTATTTTAGATTTCATTAACTGAAAAACTCAAAGTGTTCTGGATTCATGGATAAACCCAATGGTTTCCAATTCAAGTTCTCAGTGCATGGGCTGGTTTGTGTTTGGAAGACATATTCTGGAAGTCTCACGCTGGCACTAAAAAAACCTACTTGGAGTTTTTAAAAATTCTAGATGTAGTGCTGCCTGCAGTGATGCCAAAATGTGTACCAACCTCAGGACACTGTTGGGAAGCAGGTCATAAACCCCAAATTGGTTGAGAATTCTATACTTCGATTTCCTTAGATTTTACTGTAAACCACTCAGGTTTACAGCCTTAACATAGAATCACAGACAGTCCCTGGGGTTCTCCGATCTGTCTTGCCTCCTAGGTGAGCGCACCTTTGTGATAGATGGTCCTTTATACCAAGAATCACCAGCAATATTCAGATTACTCCCAGTCCCAAGGATCAGTCACTTATCCCAGATCAATTGCACCTTAGATCTCAAACTAAACACAAAGCTTGTAGTCAATCCTATAATAAACTGTATGAAGATGTATTAAGTAGGAAAAGGAAATTTGAGTTATTTACAAGATTAAAGTGAGTAAACATAGATACACAAATGAGTTACAATCGTAAGTTTCAGAAGGTAATAGAAGCTTCTATAATCAGTAATCTCCATATGTCCTTCAGGTCTAACTCAGGCTAAGTAGCTGAGGATCTCCTACTCATGCCTAGAATTACCTTCCCTCTCTCCCCCCGCCCTCCCACTCCCCCAAGTCCAAGCAGCATAAAGATAATCAGCTCCTTGTTAGAGGTTTTATTCTCTCCTTCCAACATGCTTTCGTCTGCAAAGCTCAACTGATATGAGGAGTCCCTTGCAAGACACATCTTCCCAGGGAAGAGACAGAACAACAACAAAAGTCTTTTGTCCTTTTATTGATGATACATAGAGAAAGTCCAGCTGTAACATCCCACAATAGTCCATCTGGTATTGATGGACCTTTCCTTTTGGGAAGGGCGTAACAAATTCTGTTGAAGATCAGCCTTTCACACTAATAAATGTCTCTCTCCTGTCTGGTGATTTACACCATCACAGAGGCTTACAATACAACTTCTCAAATATTACCTTACAATACGGGATACAGATGTTATAAGTGAGTTTAATGCATGCAGCAACTCACAAGCATTCAATAAAGTCTAAATACGAAACATATTCTTTTAATTCTAAAACCTATTTTAACAATACTAACACACAGGTGACCCGGACTGATTACAGCTATGAATTTGTCAGTGTTCAGTTGAGACATGGAGACTTTGACATGATCTGACACCTGGTCTGCCAGCATCACACTAGACAATAAATGTCTAATATGAAAAGCATTGAAACTCAGGGTAATTCTACATTAGACTTCATTCTGATGGATTAAAATGATTGATTCCTAACATTTATGGTTGCCTCTGTGCAAGTGATAATAACCTAATTTCCTTTGTTATGTGAAAACACAATATAATCCTAACTGGTAATATATATAAGCGAATTTTCCAAAGATGAAAACAATCATGAGCAAAATTTAATGGGAGGAAAAAATGTATAAACAGAAATATGAATGATAATTGAAAGTTAAGAATGCATTATTAAATGCATAACCCCCCACAATTCTGCAATCATGTAAGAAGGCTTCTTTAGTTAAAAAAAATCCTGGTTTAAAAGGAAGTGAATAATTATTAAAAATAAATAATGTGCATGTGTGAGTGTGAGTGTGTGTGTGTGTGCGCATAACACAAATGAAAAAATGACAACACTGATAGTAATCAGTACAAATCTGTGGTTAGGAAATCAGGCAATTGATAAGGGAAGCTAAAGATACTAATGAAAAATCTATGTTCAGTCAATTTAAAGACAAGAAAAAGGAATTCTTTAAATATATCAGGAACAAGTAAAATCTCAACATTGGTCCAATACTAGATAAAAATGGTTATATTGTCAATCATGATGTAGAAAACACAGAATAAATATCTGTACTTTTGATGATGTGGGATGTAATCAGTAAATAATGAAAAGACTGATTAAAGCATGATTAATGCCGATGAACATGATTTTATGGGAAAAAGGTCTTGTATAGGTAAGGGGATATCAACTAGGAGAAGGGAGGTGTATTGCCTCTGTATATAGCATTAGTGAGACTCCTCCTGGAAGACTGTATCCAGTTCTGATGTCTATGTTAAAAAAACAATAATGAAAAATTTGCAAATGTTCAGAAAAGAGCTTAGTGAGAGATTTGAGGTCTGGAAAACATGTCATAGGGCAGGTCTACATGTAAAATGCTGCTGTAGTGCTTCAGTGAAGACGTTACTTTGCCAGTCGGAGAGCTTCTCTTGTCAGTGTACTTAATCCACTTCTGCGAGAGAGAGAAGCCCTCCCAGTGACATAGCGTTGTCTACACTGAGAGTTAAGTAGGTATAACTGCATCACTCAGTGGTGTGGATTTTTCACACGTCGACTGATGTGGTTATACCGATGTAAGTTTATAGTGTAGATCTGGCCTTAGAGTGAGAGACTTAAAAAGTTCAGTCTATTTAGGGTTAGTCTATACTTAAAACCTACAGTGGCACAGCTGTATTGGTACAGTTGAACCGCTGTAAGAGTGCTTGTGTAGCCGTGTTATATTGATGGGAGATCTCTCTCTCGCTGACATAATAAAACCACCTAAACGAGCAGTGGTAGCTATGTTGGTGGAAGATGCTCTCTCACCGACATAGCGCTATACACACAAGCGCTTATGCTGGAAAAATTTATGCTGCTCGGGGGTTGTTTTTTCACACCTCTGAGACAAAAGTTTTGCTGGCATAAGTGTTAGTGTGGATAAGGCCTTAGTTTATTCAAGGGAAAGTTAAGAGGTGATTTGATCATGGTGTACAAATACCGTTGGCAAGGAAGAGATTTCTGATCCAGTTGAAAAAGGCATAATCAGATTCAATTGTTGAAAACTGAAACTAGACAAATTCAGGCTAGAAATAAGGCTAGAAATTTTTAACAATGAGAATAATAAATCATTGGAACAATTTACCTAGGAATGTGGTGGATTCTTCATTACTTGAAGTCTTTAAATCAAGACTTGATATCTTTCCAAGAAAGAAAACAGAAGCTGTGGGTTCAATGCAGAAATTACTTGGTGTTGTTCTATGGCCTGTGTTATTGCAGGTGGTCAAACTAGATGATCATAATGGTCCCTTCTGGCCTTAAAATTTATGAAGTGCATTCAATATAAGTTACTTTGCTAAATGCTGTTGCCTCCTTTCTTAACTATGGCTATGAGGAAGTGACTTTATTTACTTACAGCTCTTATTTAAATGAGGAAAACAAATTTCTAGCCTTATTTCTAGCCTGAATTTAAGGATACAACAAACATGACTTCCATGTCAAGTGATAACATGAACACCAGCTGGGAAGAGAAAAGAGGGTGAACAGAATAAAAAAAGAAAGAAATCAAGTACATCAATGTGACATTAAGAACCCTGAACAGACTACCACAAGACCAAAGAAAACAGCAGAAACGGATTGAGGCCCTGTGCACCTGGGGATGTGGAAGGATAAAGAAGAAAGATGTCAAAGTGAACATGTTGCTGTTTCCTTGCTTTTATACAGTATGCCACATTAAGTGAAACGCATCTTGTGGCATCAGAGTTGGAAAATTCTGTTTGTGACTGAAAAGATATTGGCCCTGTTCCTTGTATGCCCAATACAGGACCCAGGGGGGCAAAGCTGGCTTAATGACACATCTGCTCTCCCACAGTCCCTGTGGCTGCTGGGTTACTATTCTAAATTGTACCAGACTCCAGACAGCATTTATAATAGCCATGAATCACTGGAATGCCACACCCCTTCCCTCCCTGATATATAACACCACCCACAGGAGGGGAAGCCTCATCTGCCTGTTTAGAACATCTTTACAGTCCCCATTGCACTGCTGGAGTGGGGTCCTGGCTGCCGTGAAATACTTTGGTTCTGAAAAATCCAGGAAAAGGGACAAAGTTCATCTGGCAATTATCATTTGTATTGATTAAAACAGTATTTTTTATTACAAGGATGTTTTAAAAAAGAGAAAATTTCTCCAAACACATTTGCAATGGTATACGTGACAAATTATCTCGCTCTCCTTCCTGTGGGCTATGACATAGTCATTTTGATTGCTGTGACTCTTCCATTCCAGGATTGCTATAAAATTTGGCAAAGGCTCCCTGTTCTGAGATTTTCCAGTCAGAACTAGGTAATTGACTCTATTATTTATTGGTTGCCTAAAGTTCTGTAATGCTAGCAATTGCTCCCACCCATCTCCTTTGGTCTCTGACAGAACATTCAGTGAGGTGTCACCGGTTGAACTGTCAGAAGTTCATTTCACTGAACACTTTCCTCTTTCTCTTTTTAGCCTCTTTTGGTTGTAGAAGAAGCACAGAATCAGATGATTGCTGGTAATATAAATATTGATGCAAGCTGTGCCACAATAAGTAGCCTTTTGTTGATTACGTTCCATCAGACCAGTGGTGCAGCTGCTGCTGTATCACGTAGAAACAATGATTCTTACAAATGTCTAAATCCTACTAGAAAACAAATTAGAGAGACAAGGTGCGTGAGGTACTATCTTTTACTGGACCAACTTTTGGTGGTGAGAGAGAAGCTTTCAAGCTTGCACAGAAGCTTTTCTTCAGTGTTCTTCTTGAGTTCCGGGTAACCTCAAAAGCTTGTTCCTCTCACCAACAGAAGCTGGTCCAATGTAAGATGTTACCTCACCCACCTTGTCTCTCTAATATCCTAGGACCAACACGGCTTCACCAACACTGCATAGAAAACAAATTGTTACTCTGTCTAGTGTTTGTTATCTCGGACTCCTCCTGGATCTCCGTCATCCTGAGACTGCAAAGTCTGTATTTCTTCATCCTAATTAGTTGAGCCAATCATGTCATTTCAACCACAAACATATTTCACTGTGTATCTTGCACAGTAGGTTATAACTAAACATGTGCGTGTAAAGATTTTATTTGAACTTTTAAACTTTAAATATTTTATAGCGCTTTAACAGAATAACCAAATGGGTGTCATGGTGGCGATGTAAAAAGGTATTGGCCAACATACACATTGCAAGCATATATGCACAGTGCAGATTATATCAGTCTGTGTGACATTACAGATCAGTGCAGTGAGTGGGTCCAATTTTGTTCTCATTTTTACTCATGCATGCCTACTGAGGACAGTAATATTACAAAGGTGTAATGGAGAACAAAATGTAGCCCCTTGTATTTAATAACCATAAAGGTTTGGTACCCTCCTTGTTTTTGGTCTCCTTAATTTTATCTGAGAATTCCAAGCTATGTTATATTCTTCCACATGCTAGTTTCTGGAGACAGTGGGTTTGATTCACTGCCTAGGTTGCACAGGCTGCTGGCAGTACCGCATTTGCCAGGAGCAAGGGCTTAGTAGTATAAACCATCCACAATCCCCACTCTGCTAGATAGCCTAGAGCTGGCCCACACTGCACAGAAAATGGGTGGGGCTGGCCAGGTTGACTGGAAGATTCACTAATTGAGCAGGTACCCAACAAATTTGTTGGCAGAGTTCCTATGTAAATGGTGTTTAATGCTCCTCTTTGCTGGCAGAACACCTTCTCCACCCTACATTCTGCATTCCACTGAAAGTACATGTTTCCTCCAGTTAGGGTGACCAGATAGCAAGTCTGAAAAATTAGGACAGGAGGTGGGGGGTAATAGGCTCCTATATAAGAAAAAGCCCCGAATATCGGGACCGTCCCTATAAAATCGGGACATCTGGTCACCCGACCTCCAGTTCATCTGTTCTTGTGTATGTAATTTGACATCTTCTTGCACCTGCAAGAGGTGAATTTCTAGCAGAGCTGAGCAAATGATTTACAACACAATGTAGCCAAAGAATTTAGCCTCTGTTTCCATTTGTGAGAAAACTGCTTTTTCCTAAAATGTACTTATTTTTCTTAAGTATTCAAGTAATTCTTTGCAAATATATGTAACATTTTGGGTTGACCACAAACAGTTCTCTGCAAGAATTCACTATTCGCTATCAAAGCTGTGTTGAGTAGCAGTAATTGGTCACATATGTCAAATGGCATTGTTTCTTTTTCCTAACTGGACACTTGCAAGCACATCTGGGGGAAAAGCCTTGCTCCTAGGAATGTAAAAGATAGTTTCAGCATATACTCTCATGCTTGCACTTTTGAAATTCACACTCCAGACTGACAAGCTTGTTGGAGAGAAGTGTCTTGGTCTCCATATAATTTCATGCCCCTCTCTCCATTCATTCTAGGAGCGGAGCGTGTGTGCCACAGATGTACCCATATTGGTGGAGGCAATCCAATGGCAAACCAAAAACCTATAGACCCTGTAACCAAAGCCTGTGGTTAGGCATCTGGTGTGCTGTGACTGCTGCTAATCATGCTGACCAGAATCACTGCATTATTGCCTTTTGCTTCCTTGTTTGTTACTGCCTCTGCTCACATACCTTGATTGCAAACTCTTCGGTCAGAGACCATCTTGTTGTTATATGTTGGTACAGTGTCTAGACAATTGGGCTGGGGCTAGATACTTCTGCAATACTGAAACAACAAATGATAATAATAATTTGTTGCTGCTAAAGATTCTGTGTGGCCCACAGAATTCAATGTTAACCATGGACAAGTGATTGTTCCCCAGAGCCACATTGGACATGGAATGAAGAATATGCTCAGGGGTCTAACACTCCCTGTACCTTCTTAGGAGATAATCTTATACTGCACAACCACTTAACATCACAAAAATCAGAGGCAGGGGACAGCTAGGCCTTGAATGATGGGATTAAAATATATGATGTAATGTCTTACATACTACACAAAGAGAATGCAATTTAGAAGGTAACTAATTGTGAAGGAGAATATACTTCAGCTTGATATTCTATTGCCTCAAGCGGCAGTATATTGCAGCTGTAACTTAAGTATTATAGCAATTTCTTTTAGTTTCCATTCTGGCAGTATAAGCAAAAATTGAACAGCAGTTGCATTAGTCCAATTTTCCACTGACCTGAATAAGTTATTTTTAAGTTCTGAAAGTTTGTTTTTTAATGTTTTATAGCTAGACCAATGAAAGATATTACCAACGTGTGGCCCTATATTTGGCATAAAATTGAAGCCTTATCTTAACTAAGAAGAGCTCTTTTAAGCTCTGCTGAAGTTTTCTTTCTTCTTCTCAGCCATCTGACTGAAGCCTGTTTTCCTTTCAGGTCTGACTTCCTTTATCTTTTTTAGTCAACTTTTCCCAGCATGCACATTTGAAAATACTAATCAAACAGTTATTTTAGAAAGGCCTTCCATGATCAGGACATCAATCACTAATAAGCAAAAATGAAGAATTTGAAATTAGATTCTACAGAAGAGAGGCTACCCGGTTGACATGCTACTGCAAGACCAATCTTGAAAGCCTCATAACCACAACAATCACTTGAGCAATGGGCTGGTGCCATTAAGTTGAACAATTGGACTTTGTCTCTATGCCTCAAACTGCATGATATTTTGATGTTTGGAAGTACATGGGTAAGTAAGAAACTGGAGGATGCAAAGGAAGGGAAACAGCATTATAGGCTACATTAGAAGATAGATGAATATGTATTTCTGGACAACCACAGGCCCCAGTCTGTTACCTGATTTTAACAGTTTTGGGTACTCTCCATGGTATGAACCTTGGTTGACCTCAAATTCCAATTGATATCCTCATATTTGGAGAGGTAGACCTGGACATGGGACATCTAAACTTTAAGGGGCGAGTGCACAATCCTTAAGGGACACATGCATAACCGAAGTGCTGTGTGCATAAGTTGTAGTATCGTGTGCACAATATTGTGAAATAAGTTCAAAGGCGGGCAAATGGAACTATTAGATTGGTTGGGAAAATTACTATATAAGACTTACAGCACCACATGAGCATTGCTGTCCGCCCAGGTGGCAGCTCGTATTTTCTGTTGCCTCGGATCAAAAGAGAAGACATCTAGAGAGTTTACCTGTCCAATGAGCCTGTTACTGCCTGTTCCTTTTTGTAATTTGTTCGTGATTTGGTTACTGTTCCCACTCGCCTGTTCCGGTCCTGAGTCCGGTTTCAGTGTCCACCTACTCCATCTTTGTGCATCCATCCTTGCTTGTGTATGCCTAGAGCACGTAAGTGAGAGAAACCTTTCATTATTAATTTGTCCATTTATCTTGGTTACTGCATTTATACATTGAGTTCCTGCGCTTTCTTTATACACGTCTCATTGGTACTCCTTGGTGAGTCCCCAGATGAGAGAAGCCGGTGAGGGTGAATCTGAAGGGGTCCTTTAAATAAATAGTGGACTTGTTATCAATTTGAGTTGGGAGGGAGTTAAGGCCCATCGGGTCTGGGAGGAAGTGTTGGACCTTTGTGATTCCTGATTCTCCATTTCTTTTAATAACAAGGGTTTCATGTCTTCATGGACTCACATTTTCAAGTTAAGGTATAGTTGGCTATGCGCTAAATACCGTGCCTAGAGGCCATTTCAAATTTCCAGATTTATTTGGTGAGGAATCACAATTCCATATTGAGGAGAGTTGATTTTGTGAAGAGGCTTCAATAAAGAGGAATCTCAGGTCCTCAGCTCACACTGCCTATATCCCAGAAGCCTGAGAAAGGCAGCAGCTTTCACACATCACAAATTTATGATAATTTGTCCACTAAAAAAGAAAAGTAGATTTCATGAAGAGGTAGGACCTTACCAGACCTGACCTTGAGATGTTTTTGTATGTGTTATCGGTAGATCTTTATTCCCTCTGTAGTCTGACTATGATTTTTTTCTCTTGTGCTGCCTTTTTAACTGGATTTTGATAAATTGTCATAGCTTCTCTGAAAATCCTACACAATAAGGATACATCCTCTCTCCTGAAAGAATAGAAAACAATGTGAAAGAAGTATCTCTTATATGTTCCCAGAGTCACAAAGATTGTTCACTCCTCTCCTTGAAAAGCTGCAGTTCCAGAAGCAAAACAGTGTTCTGAAAGTGAAATTGGTTCAAAATACAAGTTATCACTGGCAGTCTGAGGCAAAGACCTAATTGATATGCACAGAAAATACCACCTAAGGCTCTGTAGAGATTGGCCCATGATCAGCATGTCTACACTGATTACATATGTTGCCTGCAGCTGCATCTTGATTACCTACATTGTACCCCCAAGCTGTCCTGCATTAGAGATATACATGGAACATGTTGTTCCATAAGAGACTCCTTTTAACAAAAAGTCTGTCTCTTCCTCAGGATCTGTCATATTAAACATAAATCACCGCTGATATGCCATTCTAAATAGAAAGAGACAAGGTGGGTGAGGTAATGTAGTCTGGGCCTGTTCTCCCTTCAGGCAATCTCAGTGATTTTAGATTTCAACTCACACTGCCTATATCCCAGAAGCCTGAGAAAGGCAGCAGCTTTCACACATCACAAATTTATGATAATTTGTCCACTAAAAAAGAAAAGTAGATTTCATGAAGAGGTAGGACCTTACCAGACCTGACCTTGAGATGTTTTTGTATGTGTTATCGGTAGATCTTTATTCCCTCTGTAGTCTGACTATGATTTTTTTCTCTTGTGCTGCCTTTTTAACTGGATTTTGATAAATTACACCCTGATGTTTAAAAATGTTTAAATTGTTGTAACTTGTCCCCAGCAAAGAATTACGAACTGGTGTCTGTATCGTAAAGTGGGCTGAACTGAGGACTTTGATATTAAACAAATACATAAATGATCATTAATAATTCTGCTTTCAGTTACATTAGTATAAATCTAAAGTAGCTTCACTGAAATAAAGCAGTTACTTGGCATTTACACCAGGGCCGCAAAACCAGGGCAGGTGGAAGGGAAGGGCCAGCATCCCTGCAATAGAAATTTTGTGGGGGCTGATCCATATTTTTGCCCCTGCAATATTTCCTCTCTGTGTGATGGTGCAAAAGGGGGCAGCCTGGGCCACGCCTCCTCTGGCCCAGCCCCCTCATCGTCAGCGAGAGGAGGCACCTGAAGATGGGGAAGGGGAGTCATTTTGGGGATGAGGTAGAGGGCTGTTTCTCCTCCAGGGCTGGAGCTGCTGAAGTTGTGTAAAAGCAGCAGCCCAGGTGGGGAGCAGGGCGCTGAGCAGGTGGAGAAGAAGGGACATCGTGCCACCACAGCCACCCTGACCTTCCACTTCCTCCTGCCGTGCATATCTGAGGCCCAGGCGAGTGCCTGCCACACCTCACTCCCTCACATCACCTCTGCCAGAATCCCAGGTGCTGCCTGAGCTCCCTCCCTCTGCACTCTGAGCTCCTCTGTGTACCCCCCAACTCCAAACTTCAGCCCCCTCTATTCAAGGCGAGCTTCGGCCGTCTCTGCTTTGCACGGACGTGAATGACAGCTGAATTAGGTTCCACGCTCTCATGTGGGAGGCAGATGTGATAGAATATCCCAAAAACATACATATTGAATTGAAAAAGAAATGAATGAATTATGAATTCATAACAATATGAAAGACGACATTAAAAATAATAAATGTCACAATTCTTTCTTCTTTTATATGCTGTATTTATGAAAAGAGCTGTCTTTCTGACATGCACCACCTTATCCAGTACAAAACTGTAGCAGATTTGACTTCAGAAGAATTCCCTGCATGAGGAATCTGACACGATAAAAATTAACATCTATTAACAGATTCTGTACTGATAGTTGATCAGTAAAATGTCCTTTGCTCTAGTGGCAGGACTAATTGTGTAAGGAAAGGAAATTCTGCCAAGCCAAGACTAGACTCTTGTCTTCAGAGACCAGCCATCCTCTCTAACACTCAATTCAGACTCCGTGCTGACTCACTCCTGCTCCTCTCTCCGCAGCAGACTGACCAACTGTGCTAAATTATGCCTCGAGGTTTTGGCAGCATGACCTACTTCCCACAGAAGACTGAGCAGAGAATTGTACTTTTCTTTTAAGGCACAGACTGGATTTAAACCATTAAACTGTGGTACACAGGATGAAAAGCCAATGTGTTAACAGCCACTTAGCACTTGAACTTATTTACTCTGTTATTGTCATCACACACCTTCTTCTTCTTCAGGTGTACTTGTTTACAAATCAGTAATTGTCTTACACTGGCGAGTGGCTGCACTATCCACATTTACTTCTGAGAATAATCATTCTGTAACCAATTTTGTTATGCTGGTAAAAGCTTAAATATCTTACACTGGAAATGTCTCTTTAATCCTTTGCCCTGCTTCACCCTTAACAATGGGAGGCATTCAGTCTTGTTATGAAGCTCTCTAAAATCTTGACATGAAGCCTTATGGTATTATCAAACAGACACAAATGGGGCCAAATCCTGTAGTCCTTACTCAGGCAATACTGCCATTGAAGTCAAAGAGACCTGAAGTCAACAGTAACACACTGAAGCCAATGAAAGTTTAGTTGAGGCAGGACTAAATAAAAACAAAGTAAGGACTTCAACAGCTAGCTCTAGCTAAGGATAAAATGCTATCAGACCCTCACGGTAGATTTCATCACTAACACACTTTTTTAAAGTAGCAGGGACAGAATGTCAGCACTGAGTGCCATTGTGAGAGGCTGAAAGCAGAACTTTATCCACAGTAAATATTATACGTTTGCTGTATAGTTCCCTTTCATTATTCCCAGTCGGGGGATGGTTTAGAATATTTGTTGTGTATAATCATTTTTGACAAATGGACTAAATTTTATTTTAGAAAAACCTTAAAATAAAGCAACATGGAATGAGGGGAAAATTCCATGAGCTTCTGTGCAGTTGTGCCTACATACTTCAGGGCTGAATCTGGCCCCCTCAAGATTTGAAGTAGTGGCTGAGATGTTCAGAATATTTTGTTTCATATCCTGTATTTGTATACAGAAATTGGAAAATGTTCTCCTCCTCCTCCCCCATAACTTAAAAAATGAATGAAAACAGATCTTGTACAAACAATTAAAGTTATGTTCTAAGACCTTCTGAAGACCTTCTAAATGAAAATCTGATACAGGAAGAAGAAACATGGCCTAACAAACTTCCTAAATTTCCGATGCACTGAAAGATCAAATAGAATCAAAAGTGGAGTATTAATAGAATGCATGTGATTGTTTAGTCTACAAAATGATAATGCTGTCCTATGGAACACAATGGTGAGAAAAGAGAACATGCAAAAATGAAGCTTTGATGTTGAATAGTTTATGCTCCGGCACGATCACTCATATAAGGCCAAATCCTGAAGTCCAGACTCAGTTTTTATTTGATCCTTCCTGAGACCAAACTCCCATTGGTCCGATGTCAGCGCTCGAGAATAACTATGAAACCTCCAAGTGTCATTTTCACAGATTCCCTTTTCTGATCATTATAGATAGGATTTTCAAAGGAGCCTAGGGGAGTTAGACACCCTATCATATTATATGTCAATGGAAGTCAGGCCCCTAAATCCCTTACGCTCCTTTTAAAACCCAATCTATGCCATTATAGAATTAATTGATTTTAATAGGAACTTGGCCAAAGTAAGATTTAATTAAGGATTTCGGGACTGGGTCCACAAAAGATACTTGTTTTACAAGTCAAAATGAGATTTCTCTAAAGCCGATATGCCACATGCTCAAACTTGTATCTGACAGCCACATTGTGCTCTGTCTTTCACATAAACCATCATCAATAAAGATTCTGGAATCGGAACTTAGCTGACAATTTTGTTGATAATGCTGGAGGCAGAACAGATTCCATTTCACTCTGCTGCAGCAAACATTGGCTGTGCGGCACTGACAGTAGTTGAAACTTGCTTTTTTCAGTAAACTAAGCAGATGGGACTTGGAAGACAAACAGGGAGAAGATATCTAATAATGTCCATCTTCTGGCAAGTTACTGCTTGGAAACCCTATTTTAATGAATGCCATCCAAATGTGCCAGATGTTCCACTGGAAACTTCTAAACCCTTGGCAGCATCCTACTTCGTGTCTGGCATTGCTAGGAAGGAAAATGAATTTCCATGCTGTTCTTTTTGTTTTTGCAGCCCCGACAACTGAACACAACAGTGACTCTTTTGATATTTGTCAATAAATTAGCATGCAATTTTCTCTGTGGAGACAGGGTAAGTCCTTAATTATAGTGTCAGAGGGGTATTTTCTCATGGCCACATTGGACTATTGTACTAAACTGTACAGTGGCCTTAACCTCTGACAGTGCCCATATATGTTTGTGTAAATAGACTTTCTTTTAAAAAAATAATCAAGCAACAAAATTGCCTATGGACTTGCATGTTGGGGAAAAAAAAGCCTGCATGAACTTGCATATAGTATGTCCGATCACAAAGATATTTTTTGTGAATTAGGCTATAAGACTGCAATTCTAAACAGTCTCACAATTAATTCTTCAGCTATGCAGTCCAATTAGGACAAATGCTTCCTTTCTAGTTTAATTAGAGATGGGTAAGCTCGTTAGAGCTTATTTGTATAAAATATGTGCTCATTACACAAGGCCTGGATTTTGTTCAGCTTGTTAGAAATGTCATGAAAAAGAGCTCTCTCACACTGCCTCTGGCCTTTTTAACACTTTAAAAACTACAAGTCTGACAACCTGCTAGTTGTTCTCGACATCCAGTACACTTGCTTCAGCCAGTAAAAGAGTCGATTGTGTTACAGTTGGTATATTTGTAAACGTTGTGCTTCCATGGAGATAGAGATCTTCCACCCGCAGATCTCACCCCAAGTAATATCCCTCTCCATGAATTAATCTCCTTGTCTATACATATGCACTCACAGAATTTGCTAATCTTTTCCCAACTCTCCGGCATCATGATGAAAAAGGGACGCTGAGTCTGACACTATATTTACTGAGAAAAGAGCAGAAGACCTATAAACCAACATGTGAATGTCTCCTAAGGGAATGAAGCATGAAGCTTTGTACAAAAGGCATACAGTAGGTAGCCACAAAGAGTGCAAATTCAGTCTGCTTGTCTAAAGAAAAGACAATTCCAATTATTTGGTTATATGGTATGTTTTCCTCCTCCTCCTCCTCCCCCTTTTTTGCTCCCCGGCTAAGCATATTTATTTAGCAGAAAATCTTCATTAGGCTTCTTAGCCATTCATGGAGAAAGCATCTGCATGAATATCAGCCTGCCTTGATTCATGGATTCCAGTATTCAAATCTGAACCTACATAAATATTACCCTTCAGTATTGGGGTTTAAAATGGATTTTCAAATGCTCTACTCCCCCCATCCTGAGGTCCCTGAAGTGCATGAGAGTGAGAAAGGATTTCATTAAGGTTCAGTCTCCTGAGAGGTGGGCACAAAGAAATTACTCACTACAAATATATCAGGCACAGCAGAAGCCACCAAACCCCAGCAGAAGCTACAAAACAGAAGTGATGCCAGAGCAACAAGGGAGATGCTCAAGAAGATGCCCAAAGGCCAAACTGTCAAAGGTGAGAGCCCAGTTTGTGCCATGCTCAGCCATTTTGTGAGCAAAATGGACACATACCAACCAGAAGTGCATACAAAAGGGGAAGCATGAGCAACATGAGTACTTAGGCCTGTATTGATCATTTTACACATGCAATTATGCTGATTTGTTCCTGCAAATGAAGGGGATTATGCATGCAATGAGTGCACATCCAAATATTGCATGCCTGAGCATAGGTATCAGGTTTTGAAAATTTGGTCCTGAACGCCTCCAGTTCTCACTAGACTACCAGAAAGTTCCAATTCAACAAGGCAGGCCTCAAGGAAACTGGAAGAAAACAACCACCATAACAAAACATGCTTCTTTTTTTAAAAAACGCCTCTTTAAAAAATAAAAAAGTTTAAGTAGAGTTCCCAAATTTCAAAGTGAGCTTTCTGGCAAGTAAGAAAACATTTAGATTAGGCAAACCTGAGAGTTTGATTTTGGGAGCTTTTTTTCTGTGGCAGAATGGAGATCCAGGCATCCGTTGGAGTCATAAGGACTCTGCCAATTAGGCTTTATGTCATTATCTCAGCAGATGAGCTAACTGTAGCCACTTGCAAAGTCAGCTGAAGAAGTCTCTAAAACAGACAGATTAGGACATATGCAGAACCTGACACTAAAATCTGTGTTTGGGGCCTGAATCAAAGCCCACAGAAGTTAATAAGAATCTTTCTGTTGACTTTAATGGCTTTAGTATTAACATCTTGTTGCATAAAAATAGTGCACAATTTTGATGTATTTTTTCCCAACCCATCAGGCATCTGAGCTGTGCAATTATTTACTCAGTACCAGCTCTTTCAGAAGTGTCTTGTGGGTAATTTGCAATGTGAATAATTTGAAGAAAAACATTGTAATTTCCTTAATTTCATTTTAACTCTAGTAGATTTAAGATGACATCGTGCCTGTTATGGTTTTATATTTTCACAGGTGTCATGTCGTCATCTGTTAGTCTGAATGTTTGCTTTATTACAGCTATGTGAGATTTGTAAAAAGCTGAAGACTGTTTTTGAGTAGGAACTTCTGGGAACTGTCACTTTGTATTTAAACAAAATAGGCCAATGAAGATCTTTCTCCAATTATATGTCAGTGAAAAATATTGTCAGAACCCCCTTTTAAATCTTTGGTGAGAGATCCAAGGATACTTTTGCTTTCTGAGAGAGAAGTATTTTGTATCCATTGGGGAAAAAATAAAGGACAATCCAGATGAATATTCTGGGAAACTAACACTTCTCCCCTTGGGTAAAAAAATATGCAAAAAGAAAGAACTTCTGCTAATGAAAGATGGCTTATATCAAGACTCAAGATTCCAGGGAACACACAACAAGGGTCATGTGACTGCAGGTCACAAGCAATACTTGCTATAAATAGACAGCCTGTCCTTAGTAGGAGGAGACCCAGAGTCAGGAAAGACAGGAGGAGCTCTCCAAAGTAGCCAGGAAGGGCTACTTAGCAGAGAAAGGAACTGTCCTCTTCGAAGACAGTGGAAAAGTATACTTTATGCAGAATTTTGGGTAACTTGGAGTCTCTGTATCTTCCAATATTTTATAAAACCTGCCCTGAGAAAAGGTATGTGCAACCTGACTCAAGCATTTGGACTCCCCTGGCTGGTGCATCTTCCACCAGTCAACAGGACCTTAATTCCAGTTGCCATCCTGCTTTCCCCCCTCTTTAACTGCAACACAATTTTAGCAGTCAATAGCTCAAGAATTGCCTGCGAGAGCTAAAAACTGATGCTTTATGATGGTATAAATTCTTAATCCCAGCTTTCAAATGGTATATTCATCTTTAACTCTACTTGTCATTCATGTTAGAAATGAAATGGCACTCGGGGAAGAACAGCAATATGATTATATAGATGATGTGATTTTAAGGTCCACTTTCTTGTGACTTGCTGGGGCTAAAAACATTCAGCAAACCAATAGAAATAGTTTCAGTAAACACTTCCAAGAACTGGTCCACTGAACAGAGAGAAAATGTTTCCATCCCTGAGTTTAAAAGTAATTTTTTTGTGAAAAGAAATTGTGTGAATTCTCGACTCATGTCATAGTATAAAATGTGTCCTTACTTCTCTGCCCTAAACACACACACGCAGCTCTGAGCAGTTTTTCCAGTTATCACTTGTTCAGATATGTTAAATTTGTCAAAAAGCAATTGCCCCTCAGGGGTGAAAAATTCTTCATGTGAATATACAACCATTAAAAAGGGAACAACCACCCTTTTAACATCATGAATATATGAAACAGGAGACATTATATGTGTACGGTAGTGAAGATGTACAACTGCAGAAAGTTAAAGGGAGTGTGGATGATAAAGGTAACTCAGGAGTTTGGTCGCACAGTTACAGAAAGGCACCAAAGGTCCCTGACAAACTAAGAATGTCTCAGAAGCTACCAGTGGAAAAGACTTGCATAGCAAGGAATGTACTAAACTATAATTGTCAAATTCCTCACAAAACCAATGGTATTTGGTCTCCGGCAGCTCTAGAGGTATTACACAACTACAGCCCTTTTAGTAACTTCACCACTACAATGATCCAAATCACCTGCTAGAATAATAATACATTCTCTTACTAAAACTCTGATTCAGAAATCCACCCCTATTCAGCAAAGCACTTAAGCTACTGTTTAAGTTTAGGCATATGCAAAACTCACATTGACTTCCATGGGACCTAAACACATGTTTAAAGTTAAACATGTTTAAGTGCTTTGCTGAAGAAGGATGGATTTAAGCACGTGTTTAAATGCTTTGCTGAATGGGGCCATGATGTTTTACTCCCTTGATTTCACTTTTCACTGGTTCTGTGAAATGACTTCACTGCACATCTGAAGTAGGCATGGATGCTAATTACTCTCCACTAACAATGGCCTCCAATTGAAATTTATAATTTCTGAAGTGCATATATCAAAATGTTGTTTTGCTTGTAATTAGGGAATGCACAATAGGTTGGCCTGCCTGACTGTCTGGCCTCTTCAAGTGCTTCATGAACAATATCGAGTTACTTGTTATCAAACGATGAATGCAGGATGGGCTGCATGCAAACATTATGCCTAAATATGTACAGCTGGATCCCACTTGTATAACCAGTTACCGTTGACTTGGTTAGATGAAATATTTTATTTCATTAAAAGACCACTCTACTTGCAGAATGGAACTAGAAAAAGTCCATTGCCATGTGTGCATCACATGAGCAGGTGAAAGAAATAAAATGTGACTGGGAGGGGCACAGTGATGGTTCTAACATTTTTGTCTGTAACTGATTTGTCTTGCAGTGCTCTAGGGCATCTATTCTCTATATAGATTTTTTTTGTGTCTTTAAAGCAATTTTTATGCTTCAAACAGATGAGCAGTAAGTCTGAGGCACTTGAGAAAGTATAGACTGAAGAATGGGTATGAGGAGATAAGGAAAAGTGGTGAGGGTTGGCTGGAATACCATTTGGCGGGGACTCTTCTGAAAGGTTCCATGAATAGGAGTGGATGGAGCATCCTGCATGTTTTAGCAACTGGAACACAGTGTGTGAGAATTCCAGACATGTCATTCCCCCAAATGTCATAGAACCTTCATAATATTTCGCATTTATAGTGACTTCCATCAGCGATCTTAGCACACTTTACAAACACTAAGGGCTCAAGAATGACTCTCCAGAGGTGGAGTTGCAGTGGGGAGGTGCACACCGAAGTGTCAGTGCCTGATGACATTTTGCTTTTGAAAAGTATAATGTCTCTTGTGCTGGTGGGGAGTGTGGTGATGATTCCAGGAGCACAAGCCTCCTCCACTCTCCTCCAAGGATTGTGTAGCTCTGTATTGCCCTCTACTTAGATCTGTCTATCCTAAGAAGTGTAATCTAGACTTTTAAAGATTTTCCTCTCAACCCAATGAAGGCTCCTGGCATCCGGGGATATGGTTCAGCTCATGCTTTCCCAGAAAATCTTCTGGAGCAGAGCAATGCTAATTGATTCCCCCACAACTCTCCCCAGTACCAAAAGACGGATTAGGTCTGCTTTTTTGAGTGGGTGGCCTTGAGTAAAGGGCTCCCTATGCTTTCTTCACCTCTAGTGCACCTGCACAGGAGCAAGCATAATTTAGCCTTATGATACTCCTGAGTGGTAGGGAAGTATTGTTATTATCCCTGTTTGACAGAATTTGTCAGAGACATTCAGCAATCTGCCTGAACTCCCAGGATATGACAGTGTCAGTGACAGAAGTGAACCCCAGGTCTCCTAATGATTGTCCTTTAACCACAAGACCATCCTTCCTCCTTACCGCATGAGAGCCCAGCTAGCCTCTATGGCTTTTGTCTGTAGATCCAATCAGCCCTTCCATGCATGGAATTCCCATGAATACAAAACAGCTGCAGGAGCCCAAAATGTGACTGAGAAGCAGGAATGGGAAATTAATCGGGAACAGGGAGAGCCAGAGAAGAGAGAAAGAGGGAGAAAGTCAGGGCAGGTGTTACAGCAAGGGTCAATGAGGGGATTCCCAGCGCCTGCTTTTCTGCTAAAAGCAGAGGGGACCATGCAAACTTCTCCCTGATTTGGCTAAGCCAAAAGCTCCCCCTTAATTGGTGTGGGGACAACTTTCCTCCTATCTCAATCTAATCACTGAGCTAAGGGAAGGTCACAGCACACAGCAATAGCCTCAAAAGTTGGACCACGCTTTTGGACATTTGTCCAAACTTTTTGAGATTTGACAATTCCTAAATAGGAATAAAATTGCAGAAGGGAGGGGGTTAGATTTCTCTTTTGCAAAATTAAGGGTGATTCAGAGCCTAATCCTGCTTTAAAAGGACCTCCAAAGTTTGAAGGGGTCTGAGGGTACAATTTGGCTAACATGTATGATTCCAACATAGACCCATCTCTGTGATTAACATACATCTTGGTAATCAGCCATGATAGGAAAGTATATGCAGAAGAAATACATGCCATTTTTTTCAAACAATTATTCAATGATTAAAAGTTTAGCCAGTGTGTAGCAGTAGTTCTTCAGATACATGCCTAAAATCTGAAATGGATGCAATAGTCCAAGTGGCAAGTAAATAAACAATAGTTATGTCTATTTAGGTCAAACAGAACTAGCAACCGTATGACAACATGTCAGAGATTAAATGGAAGGATGTACTCTGGGGCATGAAGTTATCCAGCATTTATGGCACTTAAAAGATACAGAAAGAAAACATGCACAGATACTCCCATTAAGTTTTCAGATAAGCTCTTCTCACCAAATGTTATGGTCCTCATTCTCTTCTACTTCCCTACTGAGCACGCACATCTTGAAATCTTGTCCTTCCTTAGCTTGTGACTGCATCTTCTCCTGGGCCACCTCCTCCCTTTCTGATTGCACTCTTTCTCTGAATGATCCTCCTTCCGAGAGCATCCCAACAGGGCTCATCTTTGGCCCCCTCTTCCTCTCTCTTTTTAATGTCTCTCTGGGTGATTTTATTGGCTCATAAAGTTTCAACTTCTTTACACCAGTGTCTCACAAATCTACCTTTAGCTCCTGATAGGTTTCCCTCCATCCCTCAGCCTGTCTCGTAATCAGCTTAAATTTAACAGTCAAAACTGAATTCCTCATCTTTTCTGTGAAGCCCTTTCCACTCTCTCCATTCTGCCACTGTTGACAACACCTCTATCCCCTATCAGAAAGGCCCATAACCTGGAGGTCATTTTTAAGTCTTCGTTTGCTTTGGTCTGCATGCACTGGCTATGTCCAGATCTTTTTCTCTATATTTTTAATTTCCATCCCTAAAGCCTAAGATAGTTACAGGGCTAGCTGCACCTCTGTACCTTCTCTGAGTGCACTTCCTCGGGTCATAGGCTTCTTGCCATTACCTGTATTGGAGTGGAATCAGATGATTATTCCACTTATTGCCCAGGACCTGTCTACAGCACCAATGGTTGGGTATCAATGGCTTATCACTCTGCAGGCCCAACTGGGTCTTCCTTCTGCCTTGGACTAGTTTTTCCCACTGATAGCCAGGATGTCTAGGAGAATGTCCCATGACAGTGACTCCATTGTTTGGGTCGATAAACCCATCTAGCTTTACTGGTTTGTAATCACTGGGGGTTGGTCTACAATGAAAAGTTAGTTCAATCCAGCTATGTCACTCAAGTGTGTGAAAAATCCATACCCCTGAGCAACGTAGTTAAGCCGACTTAACCCCCAGTGTAGATAGTGATGGAAGAATTCTTCTGTCAACCTAGCTACCACCTTGTGGGAAGGTAGATTAAATGACAGACAGGAGAACCCCTCCCAGGGTTGTAGTGGGTGTCTACACTGAAGTGCTGAAGCTGTGCTGCTGTGGCATTTTAAGTGTAGATATAGCCTGGTCTTGTTGCTGTCTATAGCTGCGGATGAAGGTATTAAAACTGTCTGATCCCCTTTGATAGACTCATGCCATGTCTACTCTACCAAGCTTACAGTGATGTAAGCTGTACTGATGCAGCTGTGCTGCTGTAAGAATGCTTGTGTAGCCACTCTATGCTGATGGGAGAGAGCTCTCCTGTCGACATAATAAAACCACCTCACTGAGCAATGGTAGCTATATTAGCAGGAGAAGCTCTCCCACCAGCATAGCACTGTGCACACTGCCACGTAAGCTGGTGAAACTTATGTTGCTCAGGGGCGTGTTTTTCACACACCTGAGCACCGTAAGTTTTGGTGGCATAAGTGACAGTGTAGACATGGCCTAACACATATTAGCACGTAAATCCCATTTTGAGATACAGATGGACAATTATGACAGAGCACCTCTACATTTGTCACAAAGCCAAAACCATCATCCAGGTTCTCATTATAACATGTTTTGGTTACTGTAACGTATACATCCCTGGCCTCCCTAACACAGCAACTCATATAAAATGGTCCATATACAATGCAGTTGCTAAAATCAACTTTGCCTGTTATTCTGACTCTATCATAGACCTCTTTGAAAGCAGTGTGTCAGATTCAAGTTTCTTGTCCTCATCTTCAAGGCCCTTCACAAGTCTGCCTATGCCTACTTGTTTGCAGTATCTTTTTCCATGGTCACCCTTCCTTCTCTGCCCTTCCAGTTTCATCCACCTGCATTAACTTTTCATCCAACTCTTCTTCCATGCTTCCCCTTACATAGCAAATGCCCTGTCTGAAGTGATCCATTAGATCATTTCCCTTTCCTCCTCAAGATCCACCTTTGTTGTGATACTACAAGAAATCATCGGACTAATAATGGCTCATGAAGAAGATCCATTTAATCTATAATTATTTTTAAAAGTTTACAAATATGTATCTGTATATTGCATACATATCCATAGGTGATGGAACAAGGAGTGTGGGCGGAGGGGGGGGAAGGGGTTTGGGGGTGAAGGAAGGGGTGTGCTGCTGCACCGTGTGGTTTGAAGTGGTTTCCATCATATACTGGGTTTACAGTTTGGTTCAATGGCTGTCAGCACCCCCACTATACAAATTGTTCCAGCATCCCTGTATATATCCTTCCTTAGTCACGTGTCTTCTTAGACTGTAAGCTATGTAAGGCCTGGGCTGTGTTTTTCATGTTTGTATCCTGATTGGGGATTGTGAAAGCTACTGCAATATAAATGTTAAAACATATTTGCGGTGTAATACGAAATACAGCTTGTCAGTGAAAACAGTCTTCAAGACTTCTTATGTATGATCACTTTACACAAGTAGACCCACTTACTTCAAGAACTAGTGACCCTATTCGCTATTGGGACAACCCAATTAGATTATGCTGGTGAATAATGAGAGCAAAATTTGGCCTATGGTTTGTTCAGTCTAAACCATTTATCAAGGAACCCTTTTTCACTTTAAATTTTATGGGGTCATGGATTTGTAGTGAAGATAGGATATGATCCTGGCTTTAGCCTGAGTATGCAGCATGGTCCCCTCTGAACTACACATTTTAACCATGTTGCAATGGGGGCAAACATATTGTAACCAGGCCTCCTTATCTGGTTATTTTTGTAGCTTAAACAGGGCCAAAGTTCTGAGCTTAATATTTTTCTTTTTTTTACTATTTTTGTTTTTGTCAGTGCAATTTAGAGGGTGGGGAAGTGCCTGCTTAGTTCAATCAAACTTCTTCATATAGGACAGATGTTTTCCTATTATGAAGGAATCTGACCTTCATTAAAATCAAGTACTTTTTAATGTTGTGCCCAAACATCAGAAACAACAGCATAATTCATTTTGATTTTCATAATTTAAAGATTCAAATTCCTTGCTGGGCAAACTGGCAGTGGGGATTGTGTGTTTTATATATATCAGCCTCTTTTTGGTTCATTTCCCCTCTAGAATTGTTTTGAAATCATGAGAAGAAACATTTCAATTAATGTCAGTAAAGTGGTTTGAAGATTTGAAGCAGCATAAAACCACAAAGGATGGTATTATTAATTAACTGTTTTTTGTCAGATCATAAATTGCAAATTACTGTTGCTCTTCCTCATAAGCAAACAGATTTTCATCTCTTTTCAGTGGTAACTGACACCTGGGATGTGTATGAAACATCCCATAAGGTATGTTGCCTATATCATTTCTTCCAGAATACTCACGCATGTAAGCAAAATTAAATAAGGAATAAAACCAAGCTTGTATTTGAATTCATTTTCCTCATGCCTCCCCACACCACACAGAGTTTTGCTGTTTCTCATAGAAGGTTTGCGTATACTAATTTTGTGTTCTACCTAGAGCTGATTGTATATATAACTCATTGTGAATAACATTCCTTGCAGTTTGAGCATGTTTTCACTGCATAATCATTCATGCTTTTTTTTCCCATTATTTAGTCCAATCTATTTTCAACCAGAAATGAAACACTATGGCCCAATTTGGTTTCTGGTTCTGATAGGGGCTTTATATCATGAAAACTGGCTGTGCTCATTACACTTACCTAATGCCATATATAACTGAAAATTTACTTCCTGGTAATAAACCCTATTTCCAAATGACTCCCTCCTATCTTGCCCACTGCCTTTTCTTTTCTTTAGATCCCCTGCTGTTGCATAAGAGATGCAACCTCCTTTCCCCTGAGATCACCTTCCTACTGCTAGTTGGAAACTGTGAGTAAAGATACTCCAGTGGTAACTCACCTTTGACTCTGTCATGTGACACAAAGTCTCTTTCTTCTAATACTGAACAAGAAATTCCACTGTAAGGTAAACAGTGCTAGTTTAAAGTTACCCTCTTTGCCTCTCTCTCTGATTTTCTAAACAGTTTATGCCTAGAATCTTTCCTATCTCTCCCTTACCTTGCTTCCTGTGACAGATTTAAAGAAACAGCACATATTGAAGTCATTGGAATGACACCAGTGAAAACTGGAGTTACACACTGGTGGATCAGGCCCAATAGGGTGGTCTGAATCAGAATCAAGAACTGACTTTTGCAGAACAACCCCCTGTCTGGAAAATGGTCTGAACCAATACCCCAGATCTGAACTCCAGACTTAGAGTGCAAGCTCCTTGGGGCAGAGATGGTCTTTTGGGTCTGCATTTGTACAGTGCCTGGTACAATGGGGTCCTGGTTCATCACTCAGGCTCCTAGGTGCGACGGTACAACAAATAATAACTTTTAAAAGTTTGAAATCCTGATCAACATGTTGTTGCTTGTGCCTCTCTGATATTAATTAATAGTGTAATAATGAAATACAAACATTTATGCACATATGAAGATGTAGTCAGTTCATGGATAATTTTCTATGATTTCAGTCCATGTGGGTTCTTTAATCCTGAATTTTGCTTTCTGTTTTGCATTAAATGAAACAAAAAAAATCAAAGAGAAACTCAGTTAAAATCCGAGTTTCTCAAAGTCAGTAAAACAAAAATTGTGTATGCTTTTCAACACAATACTATCAATTAGCCCTGCTTTCTTACAAATTGGCCCCAGGTTTGCAAACCTTTGAGTAATCACAACTCATTTTTAAGTTTGTTACAAAACCTGAATCCAGTTGTGCTTTCTATCATCTAGGATTTTGGAACATTTTGCTTGCTATACTTTTAAAGCACAAATTTCTTCCTCTCCACTTTAGACAATACTCACAAACCAAAATCTCACCATAATAATAACAGCCCTAGTTTGCAAACACAGCAGTCTTCCAAATGTATGTTCCATAGATTTCCTAGTATCAATGGAAATTTTGCCTGGGTCCTGCGCGCGCGCACACACACACACACGAGAACTCAGATATCATTAAGTATCTGTGGTGTGGAAAATGATAGGAGATCATTTTCTCTAATAAATAAATCTGTTGTGTGTGTATTTTAATTATATTAATGATTTCTTTTTCTATAGAAAATATAAGTTTCAGTAAAGGAATTAATTTTTATAAACTAATGTGCAAAATGTATACATGTGCATATGGCTGATTAACTGCCTACTTGTTAATTTACACAATATACATGTGCAATTGTACATGCCAATTAGAATGTAGTTCTGTCATGTATTTTAAAAACCAGGCCCAAAGTGTCCTAAAGTTATTCATATCTACATCATCTTAATTACAATTTTCAATTGATTTATCATTTAAGAAACATCAGGGCCCAATTATTTTAATAAGAGATGCTGCTGCTTTACATTCAAGTGTCGTGTGTGTGTGTGAATACAAATATTACAGAATATAAAACTGTCAATATATATTTTTAATTTTAGTTTAAAAAGCCCCAGGGATGGTCATCTTTCAACTTTATTAGACAATGGATCATTTTTTTAATTTATTTATTTTTAACATAACCATGTTTAGTTCAAGGAAGCTACACCAAAGATAATTTTAGCAAAAAGAGTTTGTCTTAAAATTTTGTTATATAGCCCAAATCTCTACAACAATGTTGGATGGGAGAATTTCTAGTGTAAAATGGGGTGCAAATAGGTGAATGAAGAAGGCAGAAAGCCATTCATACAGCTGTTGTCCTGGGAACCTTTGAACAAAATCTTTATTTGTTTATAACATGCATGTTAGTGTAATTATTTCAAGTAGCTGCACAGTGGCAGAATAAAGGTGAAAGCACTGCCGAATAAAAATTCATAAAAATATTTTTGCCTACAACTCCAAGCAAAAGTAGGGGAATTGTTAAAATTAAATATAAGAACTGAACCTAGGAGCTGTTTCCCAAACTCCCTGTCCAAATGAAGTCACTTTGAACTGATTACCCTGAAGCTATAGTAACTTCCACTATTGCTCAGTCCTTTGAGAGAAGAGAAGACCAGAGTTTAGATCCAGAGGATGTTGTGGTGTGCAAGAAGCCAGGACCTCTTTAACATGAGCTCTTTTCATGCAGCCCAAGCCAGTGTAGAACTGGGGTTTTGCTTGGTTTTTTTGGCCTTGCGTGTTAAATTGATCTTTATCCTGATAGGTCAAACCACTGAATGACAGGTCCAGTGCTATGTAATGAACAACCCTGTCATGATTCTTATTTTCCTAGGAGCAAATTCTTTCCCTAGCTTCTAACCTAAAAATTAGACTATTCCCTGTAGAGGTCCATAGGGGAATAACAGGAGCATCTACACCTGGATTAGACTGTAAAAGCAAAGTAACTACCTGGGAGAAAAAAGGGGGAGAGAAGGAAACAGCTGTGTCTAGTTTTATAAAGGATTTTGTTGGCCCTAATTAGGGTGGAGTAAATTAAGAGCCAAGTTCACCTGTGGGCTATTTGGGCTCTGCTTCATTTGGGGTAGGTGAGCTAGAGAAGTACTAGTAAGAGTTGTATCAGGAGGGATAGTGCCTAAAAAGTGCCTTATTTAGCAGAAGTCTAGTTAGAGTGGAATTCACTAGTGTTTTTTCTTTAGAGATGGTTTGTTTGAGAAGTGTTTCTTTTCATCAGCAGAGGGCATTCTTTAGGGTATAATATCTTTGATGATTTTTAAAGATATATTTTACTTCTGTATGAGAGGTGATGCGCTTTTTTACATGACCTGATACTCCAACAGAATTGCAGTAGCTTTAGATTTGTATGAATTAGGCTGATAGTCCTTTTCTCTTCTCTCCTACACAACCCTACCTCTCACTATAGCTGGTGGATCCACATGTTTATGTGTAGAAAGAAACTATAGAGCAGAACTTCATAGCCTGCAGGTAACACATGTAACGTGCCTTCCACTCACACTGCACAAATGCATGGGGTCTGTTACATTTACCCATACAAAGCCAGTGGCTCTTAATTTCCTGGTTTTAGAGGATTTCAAATCTTAAATTTAAAATTGCACTAATAGCTCATTTTTACACTGAATTCAAATTTTCAGAGGAAACTAAGATAAAAGGGGAAAAAAAGAAAAATCTTACGAACAATCCTCATGAAAATATCTGTAATCTTCTAAAATGCCTGAGTAATTGATAAGATGTTCTAGAGCCTTTTAGATCAGAACTAGCCTGATATTTTCTTCAGACACTAATTAACTCAAGTGAAAAGTAGCTGACAAGAGAAGTGTCAGTTCTAGGCAGCTGTGTATGATCCTGTCCCAGAACCATGGAGGTTTCTTGTGAGCATCTGAAATGAACTCCAGGACAAAAGAGCCATCAGTCAACCCATTTTTTAGAGATAGAAGGAAATATGTACTCAACTGGATCAATGCTTGGTTCCTCCTACACTGTTTATCTAAAGCTGGATATGAAATAACAATATAATTACAAACGTTTTGCCAAGCAGGGTTCTGTTTCCAAGCAGATAAAAATGGAGGTCATTCAACTGGTTTTTCACATTTTTTTGGGGGGGGCTAACCAGATACAAAAAAATAGGGCTGCAGCAAACCTATGTGTGCTTTTGAGAGAGTGTAAGTGTTGTGTGCTGGATCCAACAGATAATCCAACAGTTAATTCCTTCCTCATGTCTCTAGTTGGCCATAGCCATGCAGATTGTGGGGCAATAAAACAGGTCTCCGCAATGGAAGTAATATGGAGCTAAGGGCTTACAGCAGAGAATCGTGGACTAATGGCTCCTGGGGATAAGAAACTAGTCTAATACAGGGCTACAGGTGGGTGGGTTGGTTAGGTTTTTTTTAAAGCTTTTCCCCTGCTTTTCTTTTCTCCATTTTAGCCCTCTCCTTTTACTGAGAGATCTAAAGGCAGCTGGCTTGCTTCCTATTGCTGTCCAAAATCTAGGAGCAGCTGCATTAAGCCTCTGCATTACATTGCCCATACAGAGGCAATCAGGATGCTTCTGGAGAACATCAGGATGGTTTTGGAGAACACCCTACAAATTCTGGAGCAGCAATAACACTTGCTTTGATAGCTCACTGGAGGCAACCCTTGTCACTGACAGAAATAAGAGTCACTGAAGTTACCTCAGGTTCCTGTCAAACCTTTGGGAGAAAAGTTCTTTCTGTGCAAAGTTTGGCTGCGGGACTGCACTGGTTGAATCTGTCACTAAAAGTTCTTTCAGTCCTGAACAAATGTGTTATTCTATATAGTATCCATTTTAATATAACAACCTATTCTAAAGTCCGAGAATAAGCTCATGCAGTGTTGGGACTGATTATCTTTGCAGTGTTTTTAAAGCTGCTGCCCTTAGACTTTCCTGTATGGTTTTGGCATATTGGATGCACTCTAAAGGGAATAATAACAATGCCTGGCTCTCACATAGCATTTATCATCTGTTGTTTGCAAAGTGCTTCACAAAGGAGGTTAATAATATTCTCCCCATTTTACAGAAGGGAAACTGAGGCACAGTGAGGGGCAGTGTTTTGCTCAAGGTTACTCAGCAGGCCAGTGGCAGAAAGGAAATAGAATAAAGGTCACCTGAGTCCCTATCCAGTGCTCACTTTACTAGGCTAAAAGGAAGGAGCATTATGAGCAATAGAATGAATTAAGCTTCCTGGGTTCCTTTCCCAGCTGTGCCACTGACTCACTCTATGACCATGGAAAATCATAACTTCTCCATGCTTCAGGTTACCCATCTATGAGATGGGAATAATACGTACTTACTTACCCCTGCTCCTTCACACAGAGTAGATAATTAGAGAGTAGAAAAACACTTTGAGATCCTCTGATGAAAGGTGTTATACACCATAAAAAGGAAGTATGGTTATATATTACATAAGATTTCCCCAAAGACTAACTTAAGAGGATGACAACTAGGCTAAAGTCTGGGGAAATTAAAATATGATCACTTCAAAGATGTTCTGACTTGCTTTTCAGTATGCTTAATTGTGGAATGCATCTTTATAAAAAGGGTATTTGCCTGATGATGATGTACCATATACCTCTCTATATATTTTACTGCTTCATTTTATGTAGAACTAATATTTATAGTGTAATTATTTTAGTCTTTTTGGTTCTTTTATGTTTAAATATGCCCAATTTAAAATATTTTTTTCATAAAAATATATAGAAAGCAACAAAACCACAATGTATCCTGGGCGTTAGATCAGAAAACTTGTGTTAAGGCCTTTATGTTTCCATGTCAGTCCCTTAGGGGAGTACATATTAAATCCCATAGTTTGTGTGGCAAAATATCTATTGCTTTTCATCATCAGTGATTCTCAAAGAAAACTTGGCATTTTAATGGGACACACACCAGATGATGGGTGGCTCAGAAAACAACTTATGTATTTCCTCATTAGATAATTATGAACATGAGGAATACTCATAGTTTTGCCATTAAAAAGTCCACATATGATCTCATGCAGAATTTGGGCTGAAACTTGCTTTCAAATTCATAACAGATTTAAAAATATATATATCCTCCTGGTCAAACATCAGGCAAAGGAAACACTGGCTGTGTTTTGGCTTAGATTGGCAAAGAGGAAATTAAACGCTCCAAAAGGATTAATAAACCATTCTACAAAATAAAACATTTAAATGAGAATGGGAAGAACATGAAACAGACCATGAAAGAGGCACAAAAGCAAAGCCAAACCTAACAGATAAGTAAGTATCCTTCTGTATTCAGACTTGAAGTAAACATTCACTAATGATTCCATGTCCTCCTCATTACAGGGAAATAAGATTTTAAGTTACAGACGAGGCTTCATACCCTGTGTAGCCCATTAGATCAGAATTATGAGACACTGTCCCCCAAGTCCTCTCTCCTTCACTGTCCTATCTCCTCCAATCAGTATGGCGTTCCTGGTTACTTCTTTTCAGATTAACTTCTTCTTTTTTTTTTTATATTGTCTCTCTGCCCTGCCAAAAAAAAAAAAAAAAAAAAAAATCAGTATGGTACAGATTTTGTACTGAAATGCATGTTTGTGCTTTAGAAGTTGATGGGGGGAAAACAAGAATTTTAACCTTTGCCTAAGAGATGTTTGGGTCATGTAGGACCCAAGAAAGTGTGGGAAACAGTTTTGGTTAGGGTAGCTAGGAGATAGTTGAATCTTTTGTAGTTGGAAAGGGATGTATCTCCTCTCCCCCACCCCACTTTTGGACAAGTGGTGAAGTGATGTAGGAATTATCTCGACTAGGATTTAAAGGTGTGTTAGAAAACGGTAGATTCTAATGTAGGCAAGTGCTTTTAACATGTACCAGCTCAAGACGAAGCCTTCAAACCCATTAATATTTAATCTGATCAGCTGAGCACATGCTAAAGTACAGCTTTGGCTTGTCTACACTAGAATGTTAGAACATGTTGGCTAACACATCTAACAACACATCTGCCTCCTAGTCAAGTCCATCCCATGTTTTAGTTAAGGTGACTGAATCCCCATTCCAGCAAGCCCTAACAAGAACTAGCTGCCACGGTGCACCTTATCCTAATATCTGCCAATACTTTCTTCAAGGATGAAGAAGTACATTAGCTTGATATTTCTGCTAAATAGTTAACTATTCCATTAATGATTATGTCCACATTTTAAGTATCCCATATTAGGCTTTGGAGTGATTACTCCATTGTGATTACTGGGAGCAATTCTTACCTCTCAGAGGGCCTGGTTCTCTTCCTCTGTGTCCTCTGATCTCAGTTCCAGATCACTTTCCTAAGGTACTACATCCACGGCATTTAAGATTGTTCAGAAGTTTATTAAATCTACATTTGTTATATCATTCACAGTTAGACCATGTGGTAACTCTATTACTCCTTTGTATGGCTAGTTGAATTTTTTTTATTGGGAATCAATTATCCAACACATTTAGCTTTGTTTTTTTTTTCATTGGTGAATCATTTTCAAACTGATCCTACGCATTAATTATTTGCACATATACACTGGATAATTTAAGTGAAGGTAATTAAATAAAATAAAGTGAAATAAATTAGAATGATTAACCACTGGAACAACTTGCCAAGGGTTGCAGTGGAGTCTCCATTATGGGAAATGTTAAAATCAAGATGAGATATTTTTCTAAAAGATATGTTCTAGTTAAAACAGGAATTATTTTGGGAAGTTTATGGCCTGTGTTATGCAGAAAGTCAGATAGATGATCAGAATGGTCCATTCTGGCTTTATAATCTATGAATTTCTATGAACAACTTCAGCCCATGGGGAATTTGTAAATTGTTCACATTGACCATTGATTATTTGTTGTTCATGATCATCTAAAGCACAGTTAGGCTTGTAATAATTCAGGTTTTTTGTGGATTTTTTAAATAATTTTGATGAATAATATTAATATTTATTTTTAAGCTTTTAAAAAAATCAATTTAAATGTTCACAGTTGCACAAATTGGTTTTAAGCATCTTTTATTTTTATCAATTTAAATGTTCACAGTAGCAGAAAACTATTGGGAATGGGGTCAGACAATAATTTGATGACAGTGGATGTCGAGATTCAAAATGTTAAAACTTTATAACTGTTCAAACAAATTGTGAACATCACATTTCAAATATACAAAGTCAATATTATTAAATCAAACGCTAAGTTCTCAAGCAGCATTTTTCTACTTTGCCCATTTGTAAATTTTTATTATCATCGATGGAAATATTTTTCATCAGTTTGTGTGTATGATGCACATTTGCATGACACACAAATTTACATTTACCAATAAAATCTAATATTTCCGAGCCATGGTATTGCTTCTGCTCCCTCATTAGATAAACAAAATTTTTAAAATAAGAGAATAACAATGACGAATAATGAATAACAAATAGCTAATATTGTAGTTCAAGCATGAATAGCCTAGTTTTCTTATAAATACAAATATCTGTATGAAGAATAGCCATTCCTACTGTTCAAATAAAAATTCCTTCATGCAAATAGCAAATAATATGGGTTATAATCATGGTCAAACCAAGTAGTCATTAGGAATGTGAATGAATGTCCAGAAACCCTATTGGTTTTTTTCAGGCAACTTGATTCCTTTGATTAAAACATTGGAGCTGGGCCTGATCCAGAAAATTCAGATCCAGATTTTAACCTTTTCCAAAATGTGTAGTTGTTCAAGCCTAGGAGTTTGATTTGGGTGTGTCTTTAGTTAAGACATATGGACTTTGTGCTGAAAGGTTTTGTGAAAATATGTGTTGGCAAGTCACTGTTCTCATCTACTCCCTGTTCTCAGCCAAACTATACTGTCAGGACATGGTAGAAGTTAAATGAAGGATCTAGTAATGAGGTTTCTTGATGATCTTTCAGACTGTCACATTATCACAATTTAGCCTCGATCTAGATCCAGTTTCCAATAGTCTTCGTCTTACTGTCATGTTTTTATCTATCGTGGACTCCATGATGCCAACAGTAGCTATGCCAAAAGGCTAGGATAAAAAAGTGTACATTTTTACTACATGAAGCAGATGCACCTCTTCACTCAGTGCTGATTTAAAATCAATCTGTAATGTCTTCAGAGCAGTCTCACCTGTGAAACCCAGAAGTTTAGGAAGTATGGTTGGGATTTTGATCCAATTCATGTAAGTTACTTTGCTCCTCTTTTTAAAGATATGAATTAAAGGTAAGGGAAATGGCACCTGATCTTCTCCTGTTTCTACAACTGAGTCTATCTGAAGGTTCCAAAAAGTTCAGTTAACTTTTCTCTCTTAATTATTGTCCATTTTTATGTGGTCCTCCACATCTTAGTTTCAGAAGGAGCCGGAAGCTGATGTGTCAAATTACCATGGGGATGGGATGATGGCATGTTCTAATATTGTTGGCGAGAATGAGACGAACCACTTCAACTCATGAGCCTTCAGAGGGGGACTTATCACTGAAGAATTGTAAAGAGTATAGAGCAGGAGATCGGAGGAGCATTCGGTCCCAGAGAGATGGGGAGGACACAAATGCATCTATCTTAAATTCACCTACAAGTCCTGCGTGTCTTCTGCTTTTAAACAAACTGCCCACTTCTTAGGACGACAGCCAGAGCCTATGCTGACATGTAGATAGTGCTACTCCAGATGATGCTACTTCTGTCACCACATCTGTTCATGTCATAAGGCAAAACTCCCACTGACTTGAAAGAGAGCTGGATCAGGTCCATAGTAATGCCTGATAGGAGCTAGGCCTTGAAAAGCACCTTCAAGGTCTCTTAATGTTGCCGTGGGAAAGAGAAGGGGGCTAAATGACCAAGACTGGCTGATTACTTACCTATGTTGGTCATTCAGCTGCCCAGATAGGAAGAGTTATTTGCCTGAGTGGAAAGAAAGAGTGAGGGTCTTGCTGGAGGGGCTGGTTTCTTGCATGGTTCTATCTGTATTTGGACAATATGGGTACTTGTTTACCACATGTTTCTAAAACAGTAAGGGCTGACTTGCTGCATGGGCCTATGTGTATATTGGCAATGCTGGGGGATGGCTTGCTGCATGATCCAAGAGTGGGAGTTCAGTGTTGTTCTTGGAAAGGAAAAACATGATTACTGGTGTTTTGCCAAAAACAAAACCTAGATATACAGTCACCTGCGCTTATCTGTAGTAAATAGTAGGTTACTTCGTTGCAGCTGCCTCTAGTCATAGAAGTTAGTGGCATGCATTACATTAACATAAATATTAATTAAATCTCTCCCAGTAGTTTACTTGATACAGTAACCATTGAAATCTCTGGGAACAGGAAATTAAAAAGAAAAATTGGTTAGTGAAGAATATTCAGTGAAAAAACCACACTGTAACTACTTTGGTAAGATTATGTTATGAGTAGCATTTTTGTGTCACGTTAGAGGAAATGCTTCTTTTGCTGCTCATAACTGATGTTGATGTTTGACTACTTGCAGTACATAGCAAAGTTCATGATAGGAGGTAGTTCAGATACAGTAGCTCAGCCTTGGCAATCTGAGTGAAGAGTTCTTTATATCAAGTTTTAATAACTTCAACTTTCAAAAAGGATAAAGGAAAACTGGATAGTTGGGAGAATTAATTTGCCTCATCATAGAAAATCAAAGCCCACAGATTGGTTGCCTCTTTTCAGTGGCAGGTAAAATATTCCTTAAACATCCTGATTCTGAAGCTAAGTTAATAATAATAATAATAAAGTAGCAGTGTCCATTTTTCTCATCAAGACCCAGGGAAACAAAAGAAAAAAAAATGTTGGGAGTTTGGATCATCGGGATCCAGGTACAGCAGTTAATTTGGGAGGAAGATGTTTTAACATTTGGAAGAGTTCAGATGGTAGATTTGTTTTAGATTCTGTTTTTAAAATATCAAATAAAAAATAAAAATCATCTGCTTGCCCTGCCCTTGAAAAGATTATTTTTATTACCCATGTCCTATTATAAGAAGCATATTTTAGTGATGGCATATTTTTCTGCAAATTTCTATTGCCCTTGTAATACAGCAATATAATAAAGGACAAGGAAACACCTTTTTTGAAGTCACAAGACAACATAAAGATTTTGAAAATATGGTTTATAGTTAAAAAACAAAAAATCCAGCATGAAACGAAAGGAATACCTGTCTATGGTCATGTTTTCGCATATGAATGCAACAGATAAAAAATGTAATAAATTCATTTATCTACACCCACTTTAAACATCTTAGCTGATCAGCAGTTTCACTGATGTGTGGCCAGACTTTGAAGTCTATCTTAGCTCTCTGGAATTTGACCAGCCACTTTCCAGACCATGTAATGCATTCCAGATCTTTCCACATTACACATTCCAGATGGCCATATTAATTCTTTGTACATTTTCTCCTTTCTTATTTAGGTTACTGGGGTAATTTGGGAATAAAATGTGCATGGTACAAAAGTGACAATTGACATATTGTTATGCTATCATGCTGCTAAACACTGATGATGGACTTTAATGAATGTTTATGAAGTTTGGCTTTGTTGGTTTCCCCCCCCCCTCTCTTTCAATCACTTTTAAGCTCCTGAATAATGAGACACTGAACATGCTGGATTCTTCCAAGATCACATGGGTGCCTGATTTTCAGAAGTGCTGAGCACCCACAACCTTGATTGAATTCAAGGTAAGCGAAGAGAGCTTAGCAGCTTTGAAGATCTGGTCTCTCATGAACACAGTCTTCCCCTATGGCTCTATCAGCACCCCATCATGACTTAGAGAAGAAGCTTTCTAGTGGGATATGAAGATGGATTTAGTGCCATTCAAATTCAATCCCGTGCTTACTGAAAGGAACGGAAAAAACCCACACCACATATCAGCTGGTGGTTTCTATAATAAGGGTGGCAGCCCATAAGCTAAATTAGAAGAGGCCACCACATTTATTTTAGGGGACAAAATACCTATATCTCCACAATAACCTTTTGCCTCTGTTCAGAGTTGAATCTGAGTCAGATCTTATGCACAGCCACACAAAGAATATAAAATGAGCCGCCAAGTAAGATAAGGCTATAATCCCATTGCAAGTTTCTGATGACATCACAACCCTTGAGTGTCACAATAGAGTGGTATGTCACCCAAACCTCAAGATGGAATTCCATATATCACATTGCTGTATGTGGTTTTTGGTTTTTTTCCCCAGAGATATAGAACAAGGCCTTGGGTAAGGCTACACTGTTCTCATCCTCCACCCCACGCTCACTTGAGTCTCCCATTACTTTTTTTAATCTGCACCAAAAAAGGAGAGGTGGGAAAACGTCGGGAATCAGCTCAGAAAGATGTGAGCAACACCAGAAAACTTTACATTTACACATGCTACCAGAGCAAATGAAAAACGCCTGCAGAATTTAAGAAATATAAGTCCTGATCCTGCAAACGTTAAGCAGGAGCATAACTTTATTCAGATGCATAAAATTGCATGTGTTTGCAGAACTGAACTAACAGGCTATCAACTAAGAATAATATGGACAGCGACAGATAGCATATTTCCATAGTGTTTCCCCAGTAAACAGATTAAAACTTGTGGTGTTGCCGTGTTGTTCCCTGAATATGAGAGAGACAAGATGGGCGAGGTTATGCCTTTTTTACTGGATCAACTGTTGGTGAAAGATACAAGCCTTCAAACTACATAGAAGAAGAACTCTGAGGAGCTTGAAAACTTCTCTTTCACCACCAAGAAAAGATATTACATAACCCACCTTGTCTCGCTAAGATTAAAAGCTGGCTATTTTGGACAAATGTTTTTGCCCTTTTAGAGTTCTGCTTCTAACACGGTTTCTATTCTTTTTTAAAAAAATATTGCTGACTGAACAGCTAGCTAATCAAAATGGCTCAGTCACACAAGTATTCAGTTAGTGCCCATTGGAAACATAGGGAATGGATTCTCTTTCTAATGAATTTCCTTTGCCACAGGATTACAGTAATCACAATAAATCTACTGTGTCCACTAAAGGTAGCATCACCATTGAGTAGTATACTTTTCTGTTCTGGGATTGTTGTTGGGCACAAAGAACCAGCACATGGGTTTTATCACTGGCTCCTTAACAGTTCAAGAACCCCAACCGTTGTGGTGGATTCTCTATTACTGACCATTTTAAAATCAAGATTCGATGTTTTTATAAATGATATCTTCTAGGAATTGTTTTTGGTAATTTCTGTGGCTTGTACTTTACCAGAGGTCTGACTAGATGATTACAGCGGTCCCTTCTGGCCTTAGAAAATATGAATCTATGAAATCCTTCTTGTTCTCTGGCATTTTGGCCACTTTGATCACAGGATCCTGCAATATGCTACCTATTTTGCCTGCAAACCTCCACCACAAGGGCACCCAACCCCAGCTTGGTACTCTACTGAGTAGTGACTATCCAGGATACCCAGCTCCCATGGGATAACTGTCACTATGCTTTCCATGGTGCTCTCCCTGGTGTTCTGACTCCACAGTGTCAGGGCTGGCTCACCAAAGAAATACAGGAAATTTGCCTTCCTCATCCTGAAATTATGGAACGACTGCTGCCAGTCCCGCCAGTCTGTGGGGTGTGGTCAAGACCAAAAAATCATATTCTGCCTCCTGAAGACCATCCACAAGTACAAGCATGATGCTGTCTACTGAGGCAGTGGTGGAGATACCACTATGGCAACAGGAAATCTGGCTCTCAGTAGGTACTGCTGGAACCAACTGTCCACAGCCACTTCAGATCTCTCATGATTGCTTTCCCAGACCTCCGGTAGAAACCTTCTCTGCTGTGCCAGGAATGAGAGCTGAGTGTTCATCTTGGCCTCCATCTTGAGGAAAAGACTAGGAAATAGCACTGGCATCAGAGAGCTTATAGGAGTTCCCTCAATTTGTGTTCTGCTTCCACACTTTTCCAGCTTCCAGACTCTCTGAGAAGCCACTATTTCACAGATCCGTGTATGCACTGAGAGCAGTGCTACTGCAAGAATATCAGTACTGCACTACTGTGGACATGAAGCAAAACGGCAACTATCCTGCACCCAAAACAACACAGCTAGTGTGGAGACATTGTACAGTTGTTTCTTCTTTTTTTTTTTTTTTTTTAAGTGCTCTGTTGCAAATAAAAATTACATTGACTCGAGTCTCTTCTGCAACACTGTTCATACAGCACCTTGTCCATCAGGAACATTTTAAATCAGAGCAAATTAGTACTTTCCAAATGTGGTATTAAAATAACAAAGCTTCTCAGTCCATTTCAGTGGGACTGGTGGTTGCCTTTGCCAGCACCTGTGACTTACCAGCTGTTAGTGTGGAAAAAAGCCATGAAGATGAAGTGTGCTTATTCCAACAGTCATTTGACAGATGTTAATACACAGAACAACAGAATTCAGCCCCCAGAGTACAGTTCTTTCTTTCTTTCTTTCTTTCTTTCTTTCTTTCTTTCTTTTTCTTCACTGGACAGGAAATGAAGCTATATTCACATCCACTGCAGAGTATAACATCAAATAAAAATACAACTATCTTCCTTAAAAAATGAATCCTTATGAGCATATTAAAAAATCTTGGAAATATGAAGTGAGTGTTCCATTTTCTGGCTCATTCTATACATATCTGTGGTTAGGACTTGCTGTAAGGCACATCATTGTCAGTGTCTAATGGAAAGTGAGCAAATTGGCATAACATGATGGTTACTACTTTTGATTTGTTTATTGGCATTTCTGTGATACTCATCATCAAAATATCTGCACACCCCATCACCATGAATGAATTTACAATGCTCCTGTCAGGTAGCAGAATACTGAAGCATGGAGACATTGAGCTACTTTCCCAAAGTCCCACAGGAAGTTTGTGTCAGAAATAAAAAACAAATGACAGATCTCCTGACTCTCTTTCCTGGGCCTTAGCTCACCCTTCCATTATTTGAGGGGAATACATGCCTTCAGTATCTCACTGAGCACTGAGACAATAGCTGATGTTGCAGGAGGCAGTAAGGGTCTGATACTCCTCTCAGGGTGGTTTTACTCCTGTATAATTCCATTGATTTCAGTGAAGTTACTCCTCATTTACACCAGTGTATCTGAGAGGAGACTCATGCTCTCAGTTTATAAAATGAACTTTTAACGCAACTGGATTGATGATATTTATCCCCCCAAAAAATGTGTTAAAACGTCTATGATTTTAAAAGTCTACTTTTTGAAAAATACATTCAGTGGAGCTCCCACAGCCAATTGGCCCTGAGAAAGTAAAGATGACCCAGTAGAAAAGGATAATACATCAGTGATTGTGGTCTGATTCTAGTCCCAATTAATATAATGGCAAGCCTTCCACAGATTTCAATGAAAGCAGAATTGGGCCCTACATTAACTTCTAAAAAAGATGCTATTTTAACTAACTATAACATCTGGGCTCTGATTTGCTTCTCATCGATACTGGTAGAAATGAAGAATCATTTCAGTTAAGTTATTGGAATTACAATAATTTAAAACTGGTGTGAGAGAATCAGATCATTGATTTTCTTTGTATAAAGCACTCAATCTCTACACAGGTAAACAAAATGGTGGATAAACATCCATAATACACAGTTATTCATGGATATCCTCTATTCAGCTATATGCAAAATATAGTGAAGATCCGCTTGAATACACTCACAGACTACCCAAAAAGTCTTTGTTAATTATTTCAGAAATGCAGATTCCTCCCTAAAAAAAACCCTTCTAGAAACAGAATAGCACCAGCATAGACTTCACCTTCTGGTTTTTCAAACCTTAAACTGTACTTCAAATGCAATTGCTATGGGGGGCCACAAAAATAAATTCTTACATAATCTGCATCTACAAATTCTTAACCCTATGTGCAACAATGACTATTGTGTAACGATTCAGCTTATTCTGTTTCCCCCTGAAATAATTGGACAAGCAGGTCTTCTCCCTGACTGCCACAAAGAGAGCAGACAAGCTTTGTGGGTGGTCTGGGGCTAGGGAAGCCGGAGCTGTGAAGGAATAGATGACCTCATGGATGCAGATGTCAGGTTTATGAATCTATGGGTCTCTTCCACCAGTGGCATACAGAAGTATATGTTAGTTTGCAGCGTTTGATACAGTGTTCATCTGCAATACTAATGGTACAAAATACGTATAAAAATAATTAAGGGGACAGGATTGTTTATCAATGTTTCCTTGTTGAAGTACTTATATTATTTATTCAAATGTTTATTTGCGTTTGTTAAAATATAACACCATATATGTACACATGGTTTGACAGACATAGGCCCCAGTCTTGCAATCTTATTAACTAGTGTGGATCTGTGAACCTGTGTGGTCACCCCCTCCCACTCCCAGTGTGAAGTTAATGAGGTTCTGCATAAGTTCAGGGATTCATACTACTGGTGCCAACTGAGGGTCATGGCCATAGAGTAAGAGATGCGCCCTGCCCTAAACAAGTCATGATATAAGGTAGACAAGAAAGCCAAAGAAAGACAAGACACAGGTCTATAATTCAAGAAGGATTATCATGAAAGCTGGTTGGTGAAGGGAAGAAAGAAGTATCTTTGGAAGCAATGGGTTTTAAGCAGAGGTTGGAAAGGAGGAGTGGGAGACGGATCCAAGTGCAAGGGACAGCAAGACAGGAGAGACAAAGCCACAAGAGTGGGAAAGGGATGACGGGAGCAGTAATTTTTATACAGCGCACCAATCATAATACCTCCTGGCACAGGAACAAATGTTAAAATCTATCATTATCGTAATTCTAACTTATCATGGGCCACATTTTCATAAGTGCAAATTTTCATGTGCAGCCATGTGTGCAAAGGTCTGAATTGGCAGGCACACTGTAATCCCAACAATTAAGAAAAGAAAAGAAACTAGTGAATCGAAATCAAATGCTTCACTAGCCAGGAGCATGTAAAGCTGCAATAAAAATTGTGAGACTTTGCTAGTATCATGTAGCTACTCTACAATTAGACCAAAGCCAAGAAGCAAAAGAGCACTGCAGGCATCCTTCTCTGGAGAGACAATTCAAATGAATGCTTGTTGTGCTGTGGTATCAACAGCAAAGGGAATTGATATAGCATATTCCCTAGAAATCTCTAAACTCTCATGGCATGGGTTTCTGTGCTGCATCTCAGGTTACAGATGGAACATTGCAAGCATGATATTAGAGATCCTCAGTCCCTCCTCAGCTTTGGAAGACTCTACTGGAGTTCTGGCTGCTGACCAAGAATAGGATGTGTGGGGTAGAGTGACTCTGAGCATAACAAACTCTTCCTGGAAGAGGGCCTACTTGAAAGGATTCCCATCAGATTGAAGATGTGAGTAGCTATAAGACTGGTATGGCACCATGATCTCGGGTCCTTAGATGGTCATCCCATCAAAAGTGAATGATAGAATGTGAGCCATAACAGCTGCACTTTTCATCCGCTCTTGAAGGAGAGAGATCCAGTGGTAGTAATGACGGTCTCTTAGAAATTATGCTTGCTTTGGCAGAGAAGATTGACAGTGATTTAGGCTATGTCTACACTGACGGTGGCAAATTCACCGCCATCAGATCGATTTTTCCAGTTTGAGGGGCAGTGAATACACGCTCAATCGATCCGGAAGTTGATCTAATAAAAACACCTCCAAAAAAGGCGTAGCACTGCATTGACGGGTACACATTTCCCGTCAGTGGAGCATAGTAGAGACAAAATGGACATTGGCTTGCACTCTAAGCTTGCATAACTACTGTTGACTGACACTGAATTTGCCAGTCAGTGTAGACCAGCCTTTATTTAGCTGAAAGAGCAGAAATGCATCAGCAGCAGTTAGTTCTCTAGCTGGAAGAATGTGTTCAGTTTTTACAGTGCTTTTGACAATTCTTGCTGATGTGTCTAGGTTAACAAAATAATGAATAATACTCAACATTTATATAGGGTAAACTGACATGGTCTTGACAGAAATGTGAATCTGGAGAGACTTATATGGACCTATACTGTATATGATCCACAGTTGCTATCACTGTCTAGGTTCTGTTTAGGCAGTTGTTATGCCAGGTCAAAAGCTAGCAAATGACAAAGTTTCATCATCCTCTTATGAGCTGAGGTAGCATTCTGGACAAAGGTGGTTGGTCAGAATGTGCCATTTATTGATTGTAAATGTAATATTTTAAGGTGCAAATAAGAAAATGAAAGGGAAAAAACTTTGTCCCTCTTAACTGATGCCGTTTTTTTCTTTTCCATGAGCCAACAAATATTTTGCAGCTTGGTTCTCAAATACCTAGCCAATTGGCTCATCTGCAGAGTATGAGTTATTTGGCAATATCCTGATGGATGATCTATTAGTGGTCACAGATCAGAGGCTTTATATTCATACTGTGGGATCATTTACAGCTAAAGGTCTCAGCCTTTTCATGAGGAGCCACAAGCACCATGTGTCTACTGCACTCCAGCCAGCATATTATGAAAGCCAACAATGTCATAGAGTCCTACATTCTTGCTTTAACCTCAGACATACTCATTTTATATATAACAATAGATTGTGATAGAAAACCAAGTACTGTACAGAAAAGTAAATTCATATCGGTATTAATAAAATTTCTAAGCATGTGAAAAATATTTCCTTTAGGAATATCCATTTTTCTTGATTCTTTTTCTAGCCACAAAACCCAGCAATTTGCAATGGAGCTAACAGTAGGGGTTAAATGTTGTGGTTATATGAGATACAGTTCCATATTCTAATTTGCCATTCACATATTTTTTTAATCAACTTCTCAATGAAACCCTGCAGTTACAGGTGCACCTCAGACAGGAGAACTAATAATCCAGCATAATTCATTTACTGAAGATCCAACACCTCAAGGCATTCTTTTAAAGTGTTGTTGGCATTTAGTTAATATTTTCCACCTTTTCTGTAGGTAATTTCCTAGTTTTCTATAGACAAAGAAAACATTGCAAAGTAATTACACCCACAGCTCCAAAACCACTACTTAGCACATAATGAACTAATTTAAACCTGGGCCATTTGATTCCAACTTTCCCCCCACGTGAAGCAGACGCTTTGCCAAGTCTGCAAGCTGGATAAAAAAGTAGAACAGTAGCATGTGAGCACATCCCTTAAACATAGGTATAAATTATGCCCATACAGTGGTACATCTGTGTGTGTGTGTGTGTGTGTGTGTGTGTATATCTATAAAGAGAATATAATAATAATTTCCTAAAATAGGAAAACAAATTAAGGTCACAGCCTGACCATTTTATGTTTGCAATTTTATTCCAGGCCATTTCATAGTCCCAAATGTTGCTGTACATGAGTGTTTTGTGAACTAATGGTTTTGTATCAAAACATTACATTTTAAAAATATTTTGGTGAAAATATTGATCCTTTATTGTAATAAACTTTTGGAATGGGGAATTTAGAATATCAAAGCTTTTGCTGAAAATTAGGACCAGTCTTTAACATAAAAGACTAAGTGGTACTGCAGTTTCCTATTCATAATGAAGCAAAGACGATCACAATAGGTATGAAGAAACAACCAACCCTTGAAAAATGTGCTAGTTCAATTTACATATCAATATATCTTGCAATCCAAGATTTGATTTGACTTTTTAATCTTCACACTGTATCAAAGTCAGAGGTTAGATTTACTAATAAAGCCAAAATACACAACAGTACCTTTCTGATACTACAACACGTGACTTGCAAAATATGACTGTAATAACAAACTCTTAATTTAAAACTCAAAGCTAGAGGTTTCTAAAAAAACAGATTACAAGGAACACTTTCTAACACAATCAGCTTCTCTCAACAAAAATGGAATGCTAGTTAAGGAAAATATTTGAACCTCAGATGTCACTGCCAGCAGATGAGACGCTTCTGTTTGGGATGTTGTTTTGGGGCATCCGACTGGCTGGTGATTCCCTTTTTCTGCTGCTGGGGGTGTGGGACTGCACCCTAACAAAATCTTTGCTAAAGAAGCAACATTTGGGTTCTTAAGAGGAAAAACGTTTATCAGCTGTTGTGCCTAAACAAACATGACAGAAGTCTGTTAGCAACTCTAGGATATGTGAGAAGTGATTGCCTGAGGAAAAGAGGTGAAGGAATGCACTTTATGATGTTTTCTTAATTCATGTTAGTACACTAGCTGCTCCAGCTGCTATACTTTATTTTATTGTTTCATTGCCAGCTCTAGTCTTCGTTGGACGCTGACCATAAATGAAGTCAGATGCAAAAGAGCAAGCAAAGCAACACAGACTAATGGCCCAAACTTGTGAGGGACTGAGCACTTTCTACATTCCTTGAAGTCACATTGATCAGAAAGGCCATGTAGAACCTTGCTAGCTATAAAATGACACATTTAAATACAGTTATATCTATTCTGATGCTGATATCACCCAATACGCACAGGGTCTCCATTTTGAAATCGTAACAAACAAGGGAAGTGTGGAAATTTCAAATCACACATTCAGCAGCTAAGACTCTGCAATTTACCAGTAGGATAAGCCTTCAATGTAACAAGTAAGGAGCTGGATGGCACAGCTACAACATCACATGTTTTCCCGGTGTCGTAAAAGCATGATTCACTCTTTCTGTGCAGATAGGATTGCACTGTATTTTAACTTTGTTCCTGAGCCATGTTACAGCCTTGAAGGCCTGATTTTGATCAGAGGAATTCAACTGAAGTCACCTTAGGCTGTGGAAACACTAAGCTCTGATTTTAAAACTATTCAGTGTTGCATTATGATAGGTGCAGCTCAACTGGTAAGAGCAGTGATGGTGTTAATACAGCAACTGTGGTTTTGCCGCTGTGTCATCTAACTCTGTTCACTAGATCGCAATGTTAAAATCCCCAGTGACCACCAGCTCCTTCTCTTAGACTAGTGGTTCTCAAATTTTTAAATGGAGCCCCTCTGTGGACTTCTGTGTCACAAGCGGGAGGCGGGCGGTGGCAGTGGCTGCCGGCAGCAGCAGCGTGTCATACGGGCCTGTCCATTCAGATGGAGCAGATTGCCCCTCCCCCACAGTAAGGAGTGGGACAGGACCAGGTTGTGAGCACAGCAGAAGGCTGAGCAGGGACTCTGTGTATGTCCCTTGTGCGGCAGTGCACGAAGCTTGGTGTGCCTGGCAGCGGCGGGTGGGGGGGCGTGCTGCTGGAAGCAGCAGCACGGGCGTAACAGGAGCGTGCCCAGCAGTGGCGGGGGGGCGGTGGTGGCTGTGCAAAGTGTCCCTCCACTGGGCCAGCAGCTTCCCCTTGCCTCTGCTCCCCTCCAAAGGGTCCAACACCTGCCCGGGGCTGCCTGCATGAGGCGCCGGGGTCCCCACTGCCACCTGGCTCTACTCTCAGCCCAGCACCCATGGCATCCCCCCCAGGATCCATCTCATGCCCCCCACTTTGAGAACCTCTACTCTAGACTAGCATTGCCACCGTTGCTTCCATCAGTGGGGTTGACTAGTGGTCATGCAACAGTGAGCGATGTTAAGAACCAGCTAAATGAATATGTGCCCCTTATTGTACTGATCCTCACCTCACTATGCTGGTTTTATAGTGGTGTGACTGTTGTCATCACTGAAGTTCCTCATATACAGTTGTGGGTTAATTTAGTTTAGTTACTGTTTATATACTTCACCATGAATGCTGCTAACCTTTGAATACTTATGTACGTACATGAAAGCTCAACTTGAGCATGTATCAGAGGATTTTCTGAACTAAACTGGAAACGCTTATGCTATGAAAATCTAGGGTTCGGGGTCATATTATTCCCTGATGTGACTCTAAAGGCTTCAGAGGAGTTGCACCCACAGGCAACGCACAAGAGCTGAATCTGTTCTAGGGGACCAAATTCTGTCCTAATCTATACCCCATGAAACCACACTGAAGTCAGAATAGTAGCGTGCGATGTAAGTCATGGCAGTATAATGCACATGATCAGGCAGACCCCTAGAGTAACTAGCCATCTGTATGTGTCAGTACCTGAGTTGCATCAGTTCTTCTGAATCCAACTATGTGGAAGGAGAACTTTTCTTTTCCAAACCCTCTGATTGTTAGACTATCCAATAGAGGAATAAGTGCATTTCAAGAGTGAAGACCTAGATAACCTTTGCAAACAAGTATTCAAAATTCTTCAACACTCTAACAAATTCAGAGAAGTTGGAAGAGAAGTTTTATTTTTTCCAGCAATTGGACTGCAACAGTCAAGACCATCATTTCCTTGATTCAGAACATAATACTCAATTTTTCTCTTCCAAAATTACATGAATTTCCTCATGGGGTTCTCCAGGAAGACTGTATAGCAGAATGGTGTTCTCGTAATTTTCTTCCCTAAAGGTCTGGTCCTACAGTCCTTCCTCTGGCAAAAGTCCCACTGACTTTAACAGACATTTTGCTTGAGTCAGTACTGCCCTCAGGGCCCTCAAAGAATGATATAATCTCTAGGATCCGCATAGATAAAAAGCTGAAATGAAATCCTCAGCTGTTCTTTCAAGTTAAACTGCTCTTATTTAGCTGTTTCCATGGTTTTACCTTTTATATGGAGTGGACAAGCTGACTCTGAGACCAGTCACATTTCCCAAAAGCCTAAAGCATCCAACAGATCTGTCTCAAGATATGTCTACACTGCAGAGTGAAGTCGACTTACTTAAAGTTGAATTTCACCCGCCAATTTTTAGAAGTCGCTGGAGTGTGTCCATACCACGGTCCTTGCGCCGGGCTTGTGCGTCCCCATTTGCCACGGCTGTGTCAGCAGTCAAGACATGGAGACATGGAGACATGGAGCCAGCTCAACTCTGCACTATTATTGTGAGCATCACAAATACATCGCGGCTTATCATGGAGTATTTTCAAAGAAGAGCGAGAACCCGAAGCACAGGCAACCGCTATGCCACCGAGGCTGCCCTGCTACAAGCCATCAAGTGGAACAATTCCTGATTGCTGCAGGCTGTAATGCATCATCTGCAGTCCGTGGAGCTCTGGTTCTGGTCCCGGGAAACAAGCACAGACTGGTGGGACCGCATCATTATGCAGCTGTGGGATGATGACCAGTGGCTGCAAAACTTTTGTATGCAAAAGGCCACTTTCCTTGAACTTTGCTCAGAGCTGGCCCCATCCCTGAAGCACATGAATACTCACTTGAGACAAGCTCTGACGGTGGAGAAGCGAGTGACCATCACTATGTGGAAGTTGGCAACCACCGACTGTTACCACTCGGTTGGGAATCAATTCGGAGTCAGTAAATCTACAGTGGGAGCTGCCATAATTCAAGTGTGCAAGGCCATAAATAGACTTCTGCTATGAAGGATAGTGACTTTGGGAAACGTACAGGACATAGTGGAGGGGTTTGCCGTGATGGGGTTCCCAAACTGTGAGGGGGGGGCCATTCATGGCACACACATCCTTATCTTAGCTCATGCCCACCTAGCAACCAAGTACATAAACCGCAAGGGGTACTTTTCCTTGGTCCTGTAGGGGCTTGTGGATCACAGGGGTTGTTTCACCGACATCTATGTGGGGTGGTCTGGGAAGGTGCATGACGCATGCATATTTTGTAATTCAGGGCTGTTCTCTAATATGCAGGCAGGCACTTCCTTCCCAGATGAAAAAATTCACATCAGGGGTGTTGAAATGCCAATAGTGATCCTGGGGGATCCTGCTCCCCCCTTGCTCCCTTGGCTAATGAAGCTGTACACCTGGCACCTTGACAGCGACAAGGAGCATTTTAATAACAGGCTAAACAGTTGCAGAATGGTTGTTGAATGTGCGTTTGGGCATTTAAAGGCCAGATGGAGAAGTCTCCTCACTAGGCTGGACATGAGTGAAAAGAACATCCTCTTGGTGATATCTGCATGCTGTTTCTTCATAATGTGTGTGAAGCAAAAGGTTCCCCCAGGGTTGGGCTGTGGAGGCAGAAAGACTGGCCACCAATTATGAGCAGCCAGATGCCAGCAATATGCTGAGAGCTAACCGCATAATGCTTTGCATTAGGGAAGCATTGAAAACCAGGTTCTGCAATGACATGTAGTATTGATTTCTGTTCCTGTATGTTATGTGCCTTTGCTTAAAATCCATGGTAGGGGACGTCAGTACCCTCCAAATTCCTCCCAAGCAAGATATGATTTAATAAAGAAACGTGTTGAAACGATGCAAACTTTTATTTATGAACATTCAAGTCAGTGGGGCGGGGGGCTAGTGTTCATTCACAGTCTCAAATGGTACTGTGGTTGCTTGTAGGCCAGCTGTTAGCAAGGCTGCCACTGCTTTCTTCTCGCCTCCACCAGGGTGGAGTGCACCACATACTGCAGCCTGGCGATTCTCCTCTGAGACCGCTTGAGGGAGGGGGAGGGCAGCAAAGCCATAAGCTTTGGAGCAGTATGGAGGGGCTGCAGCGAGACTCTGTCCGGCCGCCGCTCCTCCTGAAGTTCCACAAGCTGCTGGAGCATGTCTGCCTGGTCACGCGTGATTCGCAGCATCTCATGCGTGGTACTGCGATCATGCTCCTGCATCACTCTTCGACTCTCCTTGTCCATGTCCATGTTCTGGGACAAGGTCATCCACCACACTCAGAGCTCTGCCTCTGCGGTCGCGGAGGCATTCATGAGCTCACCAAACATGTTGTCTCTTGGGGGTTTTTTTTCCTCTTCCTAACCTGCGATAGTCTTTCCACAGCAGTTCGAGCGGGCTGGGCCAAGGCGGAGATGTCTACAGAACGAAAAGAAATGCACAACATTGCCATTGTTAGCATAGCTGGGGAAATGAGAGAAATGCAACAATGTATAAAAAACTCCCCTTGCTGTGCACAAGGGTAAGACAGACCCTCACTCCATTCCGCACATCCCAGAAGGGTCGGTTCGCTGTGCCGTTGCAGAGATGGTAAGCTAGGGGCACTTTACTCTGCTTTAGAGAGGATTAAAAAAGCTCATTTCAAATGCCCTGTATGAGAGGGCTGCCTGGGCGCCACGGTTTAATTAAGATGACCATTTTGTCATGAGGTGGCCACAGGGGATCTGGAGACAGCACAGGGGCATTAATAGTGTCCTCTGAAACCATAGCCAAATAATTAAAGTGACTTTATTGGGACAATACAATGGGGAATAAACATACATTGTCTTCCCTAGGTGACCATGAGCGATATCAGTCTCCTGAGGGTAACGCACGAGAAAAGGGAAGATTTGCTGCACGCAGCGGGGTACCGGCCTGGCCCTTATGCCACTATACTGTGTTCCTCCACGATTCCGGCTCCCTTGATTGCAGTGTGGTGTGGCAAAGTATCCTACTGGGGAGGCAGGAACAAAGCTGCCCTGCCCAGAAACCTTTTGCAAAGGATAACAGATTACCTACATGAAAGTTTCCTTGAGATATCAACTGATGATTCTCCGAGCATATGCCTGTACATAAATAATCTGTTCTGGCAGTAGCCGCCCAAGACAGTACACTAAACCCCTGAAATCGCCTCCCCACCCTCACCTTAAAAAAGAACATAACTGCTAAGAAGAAGAAAAAAACTCACCAGATGTGCCTTCCCTGGGCTCATTAGTGCTGTCCCGCGTGCTGCTGGACTGCTCTGGGGTCAGGAGTAGGTCCTGACTGTCTGGGAGAAGGGACATCTCGCTCTCTTGCACCCTGCTCTCCTCATCCTCTTCCTCATCCATGGAGTCCTCACCATTATCCATGGAGTGGGATGGAGCGGAGGTATCAATGCTGAATGGCGGCACCATGGTGGGGTCCCCGCCGAGAATGGCATGCAGCTCCTCTTTATGTAATGTCATTTGCAATGCAACATCACAACAAAACCTCTATATGCAATACAGTGTCATAACACAACATCACAATAGTTTCTGTCTCACCAGATTTCCAATGTACAGGTTCAGACAGATTCACTTTTCTACCCATGCTGTTTGCTCAACCTTAATCATTTAGAGGAAGATGTTTTAGAATCATACTGAGTTTTAATAATTGGAGTACTTGCTTATGATATTAAAAATAACATAATAAAAAGTAAATAACATAGCATTGTGTAGATTGGACTACATATTAAACAATCTTTATTTTTTTCTTATCTTAGCATGGGTCTAACTGGAAATTTAAATTTTTTCCCTATGAAATTCTAGCTGTGGCAGAATGAAAATTGATTTAATAATGATTAGTTATGGTTTAATATGCCAGATCAGAACACTCTCGTTTTTCATTCTGGGTTCAGGGTTCAGGAGTTCAGAAAGAACCAAAGGGGAAAGAGAGAAGATTGATTGAGCATCCACCGTTGAAATGTTCCCATGCAAAGAAAAGTAAATGTTCCTGATGGTCTTTATTATAGAATATTAAGAATCCATGACAAATGCAAGGAAATGAAAAAACTAGCAAAGTTAGACAATAAAAGAGGTTTTTTAGTTATGGCTGTAGGTCAAACACCCAAGCAGATAAAATGCTAGTTATTCATTTCTGGAGATCATGTTTCTAGGCCAGTTTGAAGTTCCAAGAGTACAAGTCCTGTTTTGATAGACTTCATGCCTAGAAGTAACAGGACGAGTTCATATATATACTCATACTTTCTCTCTATATGAACTTGTTATAAAAAGTATGAAGAGCAGGGTCTGTATGCCTAATATTCCCATCTGTGTGTAGGAGCCCGGCTGCCATTTTCCATCACTCACTGCCCAAAGTAGTTGGGCAGCACCAAAAAGGGCAAGTAGCAGTAATCTGCTCACTTGAAAGGAGTGAAGTAAAGAGGGAGCAAGGAAAGAACTGAGAAGGAATTGTGATTCAAAATGCATCCTCTGGTCTGCTCCTGGGGCAGCAGCACCTTAGTCTGAGCAGACTGTAAAGTTACAATCCAACTTGAAGCAAGGAAACTGTTGCAAACATGAATGCTTGAAATGGTTGGTAACCCTGCAACGATCTACTATGTTGCACACAGAATACTTTGCAACTGCTGTCACACCAGTGTGTTCTGGGACTCCTGTAGCACCTATGTCATAATTCCCAGCCCTGTTGCTGGGAGCAAGCAGGGGCTTTTTGCATAATCTCAAATGTGTAGCCCTGCACTGTGTGATGGATTTAGGACTCTTCCTAATAGAACCTAGATAAGATATTATGATGATAGGTACCTTATAAATGTAAAATAGGTTAGATAAGTAGATAAGATAATAAGTAGGTTAGATAGGACTGGTGTATTGCATGAATTGCAGCCTGCCATTACAACTAACATATGTAAAATGCTTGGAAGAGCTGCTGTGCACATACAATATTTAACCTACTCCAAGGAATGGTTTCTTGCAACACAGAGATACAGCCAAACGCATCTGTTTTTATGATCTCTGCATCACTTTAATGATATCTACTCTAAGTGTACTGAATTCATTTTGGGTCCAATCTTGCAACCCTTAGTCCTGCTCAATCAGGTAAAATTCTTTCTTAAATCAATGGAATTTTTGCAGTAGGATCGGGCCCTCTTCCTTTTACTTTAGATCAATTCTGTTAAAAAAAACTTTTAGATCATAACTTTAGATCAGTTCTGTTCAAGCAGCTGCAGTATGTCTCTTTCAGGTGTTTGCTCAGACAACTCGGTCATTTTTTACTCAACAAACTTTTGAAAATCCACTCAGCTAATCTTTTAGGCCCTGATTCGGGAAAGTACTTGAGCACATGCTTGAAGCTAAGCACATACTTAAGTGTTTTCCTGAATAGGAATGCTTTCCTGAATTGGACATGACATTTCAATAATGACATTTTAGATGAGCATAAACTGCTATTTAGAATTTACAAGGACAATGCATAACACTAAGGAAAATATGGTTGGTAGAGGATTAAAATCTTGTGAAAAATACAGTTGACGCAAATTATTAAATTAAAAATAGATTTTGGGGCCAAATTCTACAGTGCTGAGTATTTCCTCAAAGATGCTGTGTGTTCCCAGCTCCCACTGACATCAAGCATGCTGAGGGCTTTGCAAGATCAGGCTTCGATTGTACAGTATTTAAAATCATGCCAACTATGATGCCAGAGAATTGTATTGAAATTTATAATTTAATATCTTCTTTTGTTCATGTGTAGGTCACGCTTTCTTCAATCTGACTTGATTATTATATGAGAAAAGGAGATTAAAAATAATAGTCCAAAGTTTAATACAATTTCCCAATTAATTTATATATATATATATATATATAGCTGATGGCAATGTTTACTACTGGGAACGTTTCATGGCAGTAAGCACTATGCTTCGTAGTGTTTGCAGGTTCAAGCCCTTAGGTAGTATTATCTTTCCTCCAAAGACAAGAGAAGTTTCATGAGCCCTTTAGCAGCAGGCATTTGTCACATGATACCTTCAACAGTCTTCCAAATGTCAGTTTGAAATGTAACACTCTTCAGCTGAGACAATAAATTGGTCTATATTTAGCAGGAGAAAGACACCTGGTACTGTGTGGGTCCACAAGGAAGAAACAAAGTGTAGTATGTCAGGAAATCTTGATTAATATTTTGTCCCCTTTGGACTTAATTTTGCCATTCTCTCATCAGGTATGTGGATGGAAGCTGGTAATACATAGCCCTGATAATTACCCCAGATTCCAATGCTGTCCTTCAGCAGGGCCTGTGCTGAAGTCTGAGTACAGACCATAATCCTGGCTGCCGGACTGAAATGTGACTGAGGCTGAAAGCTGAGACCAGCTTGCTAGGTAAAGGATTTGCATGAAGGCTGTATCCAAGACAACAGAGCATTTTCCATGTGATGCATTTATGCAGCAGGGTTAAAGTTCTGTGAAAGCAACAGCTGTTGCAAAAACATTGTGCTTAGAACTGTAATGTGTATTATTCCTGTCGCACTTCATTTGGGAGAATTCTGAAAATGGTTGATACATTTGAAGCAGAGTTCCTGGTTCTGTGAGATACTTTTAAAAAAATATGTTCCATGCCCAACAATTTCAAGCAGAGTGAGTTTCTTCTACTGCTCATATTTTCTCTAAAGTTGAGTTTCATGTTAAGAAATTAATGGTTCAAGTATGATCAACTTTGTGCTCCAGTTTATTCCCTTTAAACTGAACCATCTGCTAGAAAACTATAATCTCACTAGATGTGTGCGCACTCACATATGTTGGTGCACAATGTCTGCAACCAAAACCTGCTACCACAATTGCCATTCATCCAGACCTCCCACTTCCCATTCTCAGTTTAGTCAGCTTCTCCACTGCTAATGTTTTCCATTCCCACGTAGCCACTACCTGACACTGCTCTTGTGGTACCACTTTCCCTGATCTTAACACCCTTCCACTTAGGTGAAATGGTTTTGAGTCAGAAACTACAAGGCCTGGGCAGAATGGGGACTTCTTCAGATCAGTTTCTTCATAAAGGCCTAACGTTTTCTTGTGCAACCTTTCTCGCCATGTCAAGACAATTATGCAATTAACTGTCAAGGAGGAAAAAACAGAACTCTGTAAGAACCAATTCTTGTCCTCCACGCAAACTGGAGTGCAGCAGCTTTGCTTAGAAGAACTCCATGCTCCACCGCAGCCACAAGAGTCTTCTCTGTACAGGGGAAGCTAGTGGCTCTGTTTAGCTACAAATATGGTAGCCGGATCCTTGCTTCTCTCTGCAAAAGCATAGAAAGAGCCTCCATTGAGATGGGTTCTCTGGCATTCAAGGAGTGCTCACTTCATGCTCGTCTCTTTTCTCCCCTTCTCTTAAAGTTTGCAAATTGCCTTTTTCCAAAAAAGTAAACACTTTATTTTATTGAATTCATTTATTTGTTTGCTAAGATTCCTTTTCTAACTCTTTTTCTTTTAAGATTAAAGGGAAGCATGGGCCATGCTAGAAGAACCCCCTCAGAAAGCAAGGCTGCAACAATTGGGTGTCCTACATTTATTTTTCTCTCTTGTCTTTTCTACCTCTTATTTCAATCTCTCTGCATTTCTTTTTTTCACCCTACTCCATTTTGGACCCTATCTTTTCACTTGATGTTTTCCCCTCTGTCTTTATCTCTGCTCCCTTTTCAGAGATGCTCAAAAGAACAAAGAACATTTGAATTGGAGTTGAATTTTCAATCCTACAGTATTTGAGTTCACTTGAAATTAGGCAAAATGAATCTGTCCATTCCAGGCAAGTATACTGCTAGGAAATTACTCTTCCACCCAGATTGCATTCCAATATCTGGAGGCAGCTTTTCCTCATAGACTTGGCTGCAGTGCGAACGCAGCTTCTCTATCCTTCAACCAGCAGCTGCTGTCGTCACAATAATCCAACTCCCACCAGGATGGCTAAACATTCCTTTAAAGCTATTTGAGAATGTTTCGAGAATCCCAGGAAGGATGGCAAGTAAATGGGCTTGACAGACGAGGGTTACTTGAACATGTTAACTCACAAATATACAAAAGAGGGGAGAAGGAAAATGTAGTAATACCATTCCTCCCCCATTACCCCCCCCCCCAAAAAAAAAAAAAAAAAAAGAACTCCCTTAAAATGTACAGAATGGATTACAATAATTGGTTTGAAGATTTATTATGACTATATGAATATGTACAGGAAAAACTTAATGATTGACACATATGTTCTTATGTTTTGGAAAACATCACTCAAACACATAACTGAACATTCTCAGAGAAAGAGAGACAGAGACACAGAGAGAATTAATACACAAGCTTGATTCACTCCCAATTTGGTGACAGTATAAATTGCACAAATATCCTGCATCACAGGAGCCACTGTGTCCCTTAGTGGAGTGGAAGTTGCAGGCTTTTCACTTCTGCTGCCAGAGTCTACATGTGTTGAGCATGCCCTCTTGCAGCAAGTCAGGCCACTACAGTCCCGTCTCAGTTTCCCTCTGAGTGTCAGAAATAATCAACTCACACCCAGTCTTTAAACACAATATTCCTCCTCTCCTGGAGTTTAAGCTATTAAACATAGTCCAGTTCCCAGATGAGCCCCCCTGCTCCCTTCCCCTCCTTTAGGCTCAGGGCTCCCTGGTCTTCCTTCTAAGGACTTCTAAGTTCCAGTGCTGGCCTCCCTGGTCTGCAAAGTGTCCCCTTCAGTTCAGGATTTTCACAGCTCTCTGTCTGGAGACTGTGACTTGGCTGAGTTCATCTTCACAGCGGGCTCCCCTTGACTGGATATGGAGCCTTCTTTTTGAGCTACTCTCCCAGTCATCTTGACCTTCCCATGTGGGTCTAATTATCCTAACCACCAGTTGTGGCTGGCTGGGAGAAAGAGGAGCCTTGTCCCATCCATTCCAAAAGGCTCCTGGTCCCAGGCCCTAACAGAACAATGGCCTGGCCTTTACTATGCCTTCCACCTCCCAGGCACTAACTATCACCCAGGATTTTCTTCCTCTCCCCTGCTATCTGTTTTGGTTATTCCTTCGGCCCTTCTTCCGCCTCCCCTGGACACCTCGAAAGGGGTAACTGGCCTCTAGGGCATTAAAAGGCCAGTACACTTTACAATCCCAAACATTTTGTGGACAAGTTTTTCACAAAAAGCCTTACCTTAATCCTAGGGGCTAAGGGTCAAATCTTCAAAAGTAGCTTCTGACTGTGGGTCTCTCAATTTGGGAGGTTGGGGGAGAACAGTTTCTCACTATGGGAATTCAGAATTTGAGGCATTCAGAATTGGAGGATATTTTGAAATAAGCCCAAGTGTGTGGCACTCTTTGGTCCAGTTGACCAGGGGCTAAACTACTATTAATTATATCGATATTGTCCTAACTGTGCCTCTCACTAGAGTCAGTGGAAGTTTTGTCATTGACTCGATGGGAACAAAATTTGGTCAACACTAAGCATTTTTTTCAGACTCTACCCTGCATGTTCATTAAACCTTCATCTTCGATTTAGAAAAGTAACAGATTTGTATTTTTTCTATTATTTTTATAAATCCAAAGAAACAATGACATTGAATTAGACATATTTATTTTTTAAATAAACTCAGATATGAAATTATATATTAGACTCATCACTACCACCAAAAGAAGGGTTCTATTATTCTACCCATTTGACAACTCTTTGCTTATATATAGTTCTTAGTTTTATATCAAAGACTGTTAGAAGGACCTTTCCTGCGCCCCAAGTTATATTTAGGCTTGGAAGGATTAGATTTTTTTTAACCAGAAAATGTTGGTAAATGATTTCTCCAGGCATACAGAAACCAACAAAAAATATTTCCATCATTAATAATCAAAATGATAGGCAAAATAAGGAAAGTGCTGCTAAAGAACTTATTAGAGTTTGATTTAAGCATATTTACTTTGTATCTTTTGACATGCGATATTGACAATTGGTGTTAATGGCTATAAATCTTTAACTCTTTGAATCTGTGTCAATTGTCATTAAATAATTATTTTCCGACTCTCCCCCCTCCATTGTCTGACCCGCCCATAATTTTCAGCAACTGTGAAAATTTAAATCAATAACTAGAAAAATGCTTAAAAATAAACATAGATATTATCCATTGAAATTATTTTTTAGAAAATGAATTCTGCCAAGCCTAGTTATATTAAACCCTATCCTTATGGATTTCACTATAACAGCTCTTTGAAACACTCAAAATACCTGGCTTTTAAATATGTTACGATAAAGAGGGAGAAATGTATTTTTTACATTACAATGCAGCATCAATGAAGATATATAGGCATTAGCCAAATGCATGCATCAGTAACTCAGTGCAACCCAAGTTATTACAATGAATACCAAATAGATCTATAATGATGGAACATGCAGGTATCAGATTATATCAGATGGACCATCATTTGGTATTCATTATGATTCATGATATGGTACGCTCAATAGAGTGGCAATACTAGGGATAGAGTATTGCCTCATGGGGAAGGATGGAGATGGGAAGGGGGATTCAAAGATACCAACAGCCTGGCACTGACCCATTGAAAATAAGGAAACAGTTTCATATAGACTCACCATTTGTCTTTGTTATTAGGAAATAAATCAACCTTTGTTTTTTTTTCTGGACAAAGTGAAGGAATGTCATTATGACTAATAAATTGTGGTGTTACAAAACAATCAGGAACTCTTCCCATTTAAATCTGAATGACTTTGATTGTTTGGAATTTAAATTTTAGTCCATTGCAAGGAAACAAATGCTAGATAGGACTTTTCATTGAAATTCTGAGTCTGGGCTAAAAGCAGACATCAAAAAAATAGAGGATGATAAATCTAGGGAAATCCTACAGTTTCATATCTCATAACAACTTTTTTTTTTTAGTGAAGATGGTAAATCCTACACTCCTTTTAAACAATAACAACACAAACAGTTGAAGAAGAAACCAAAAGGTAGCAAAATAGAAATGAGTATGCCTGATAGCCCTTTAACTTTTGTTATCGTTTTATAGACATAGTCAGAACATTGTTTTTACTTAAAATCTCTATATGATTTATCTTGCTCTAAGGACCCAGTTCTGAAAACACATAAGCAATTTTACTCACATGTCTAATCCCATTGAAGTCAATGGGACTATTCACATGAAAAAGTGAGTTACTTGTTTGCAGGTTTGGGCCATACTTTATTACAATGTGCTAACCACTCTGGTATCTAAGCACCTTCAGAGAAATTATAACAATATCAGTGGGCTAAACTCCCATTGACTTCATTAGCAGCAGGTTCAGGCACATAATTTCTATTTTGGAAAAAATAGTTGAGGAACTGCTGGAGTTTGAGAAATTTGGAGGATTGTTGTAGTTTTATATTTTTTAAACAACAAAGAGGGAATCCCATGTTTAAAAAGTACCTCCTGTTGCTAGATAGCTGAACTACCATCACTCATCATCTAGCAAATGGAACCCTATGTTTTCAGTTCATCTATGAATGCCCTCTCTATTTTTATAGCTATGATTTTATTGGTCCTTTAGTTGTGTTACAGCTTTACAACTCCTAGAATTTCCTTTTTCCATCTTTTATCTTTTACTAAGCTCCTCCCTTTGTGGTTTTTTCACACTGTCCCTTCTCTGCGATGACCTCTCTTCCACCTCTGAACTCTTTCAGAGTTTTCACCCTTGCTTTAACAATTGATCTATGACGTGCACATGAAAGGGTCAAGCCCACTTTTACGGTTTGCTTAAAATATGTCTTTTTTGGGTAGATACAGAAGTGGTGCTTAATAAGTGCTAAGTAAATAAACTAAGGGCTCAAGACAGCTTCCCTTTTCTGCTAACTACTAGATCTCTTTAAAACTCTTTGTATCGAGTGTTTACCCAGTCCTCAAACAAATTAACAGATACCTATAATCATTTTGTGGCTAATGAAATGTGTCAAGGGTTTAGGATTTCCAGAAAGAGTAATTTCAAATTAAGTTGTCTCACAGTTCAGTGAAAAGGCAACTGCTAAAGATAATTCAAGGACTTGAATCTGTATTGGACAGGAAGTCTATTTTTCTTGTAGTTTGACAGCTCAATCTTTCACAGTAAAAAAAGCAAGAAAGGCTATCAGGCATAAACTTGCACTGGATCCAGCCTCATTTAGGCAAAACTCATTTTGACTTCTTCTGTGGCTGAGTAAGGACTGCAGGATTGGGCCAACTATCTTAAAACTAAATTTGGGGGTTTAGTTTATTTAATTTCTCATTATTGCTTATCAACCACTCTAATTTATAATGAAAGCTTAACAGTGAATTTTGTATCCTAAGTAATTATGTGTGAACACCTTTGATCCACATGTTTAGATACAAAAAGTAAAATAGATACGGAATTTTTTACATATGGGTGCTGAATTCTAAATGGAAAGTTTTTTTGGCTATTTGCTATTGATTACAGTTCTCACCAAAGATCATATAAAAAAATAAGCAAGCTGGAAATTTGGAGAGTGTGCTCTGAGATTCTCTATTTCAAACTGAACTACAATTACATTTTCTGTCTAAACTTTGTCACATGTGTCTATCCCTGAGTTAAATAGTACCAGATGATATTTTTACAGATGCCACAAGAGACATTTTCTTGGTTTCTTAAACGTACTGCATTTTTTTCTGGCCGTTAAAAACCTGATTTATTTTTCTGACAGTTTGAATAGGGAAAGAGACAGAGGTTTATTGCTAGAGTTTCCTCATATCCATGTTTCTTTTTAATGTTACCAAAGGTTTAAACCTGCCAAGATAACACCTACTGTATTATGGTCACATTTTGACTTGCAGAGCAATGTTCAAAGAGCCCAGTTTAAATTACTTTAGGCCTTACAAGGATATTGATTGATTTTTCTCTTTTATCTTCAGCAATATCTTTTGTGGAAAGTAAGACGTTTTAGCATTCATGTTATGAAGGCCCAGCCTTGTGTTGTGGGGTGGTACCCAGGCACACCAGCACAGACGGAGTACCCAGAGACACAGTGCTGGAGTTCAGTCAGTTCTTAGTCGGCATGTACGCGCTGCGATTCTACTTTATGATGTACAGCATATTCCTCCCCCCCTCCACTTCGTTAGTCCCAGTCTGGAAGCCAGAGAGGAAGGGTTTGGGACATGGCTCTCCACAGGGCAGAATGGAAGGATCAGACCCTGCGCTCCCTCTCCTCCCCCCCAGCACAAGTACTGCAACTGTGCCTTGGCATTAGATAGCTCCTTGATTCCTCCTTAACATTACCTAGCTGCATAAGCACCAGGCAAGCACAATGTGGATCGTACTCGGTAAAAGTCCGATCTTTCTTTCTTTGGCTACAAAAAACTTCCATTGACATCAGAGGTATCGGGGGCGGGGAAGAATGCAAAGCTATGCCCTATTTCTGTTGTTGTTGCAACTGTGATAACGTGAATGAGTCAAATCCTGGTGTCCTCACTCAGACCTTGGTTATTTCTAGAGCTGAAAAAAAAAAGATGCACAAATCAAAATACAGAGTTTGTCTCTTTGTAATTCATGGGGTTGTGTTATTCATTACACGCTAGTATTTGGAGAACTGCCTTTAATCCTGAAAGTTTCACACATTTTTGCACTTTTGTATTATTCTTCCATAAATTCATACAAGAACTAAGCTATTCCTCATTTTTTTTGTTCAGGGCATTTCAATCCTCAAATCAGGTAGTTGAAATGATGCCATGTAAGTTAGATGACCCAACCGCTCAAGTGGAATCACAAACAGTGAATCGGCAAGGACAGTTTATGAACAACCTATTAGCTGAAAATACTTCCAAACATGAATACAGCTGATGAAAACCAAAAAGCTAGTATGGACCAGTGTGATCAGTGAAAAGCAAAAAGCTAGTATGGACCAGGGTGGCTGCACTGAAGACAATGGAGTTATGCTGCCTTATGCCAGCTCGGAGGCTGGCCACGTGTCTACCGTGAAAACTATTCCTGGTCAATATCCTACCAACAATTCTCATTTTTTTTTCCAAAAAATATTCCCACTGACTTCAATTAGAGTTTTGACTGATAAATATTTTGGAATGTTTTCTTGTTTGTTGGTTAATAATAAATAGATGATTATGTAATCACAATCAATATACGTGCACAAAATGCCAAAGCTTGTGTGCGACTTTTACTTTGGCATTTCCCCCCTTTCAGTGCCTAAGCATGTAGCTTTCATTCTCTCTTAAAATAATTTTAAATGGAATTTTCTGTATTAAAAAAGAGGAAATTCCATAATGTGGAACTATGTGGTGAGACAACATTGGAATATCCTGTCCAGTCCTACTTCTTTTGAAATCAATGACAAAGACTTTAAAGCTGTGGGATCAGGTTCTTGCAATATTGAAAATGTTATGTGCCAGGTGCAGGTGTGTTCTCAGTGAAGCAAAGACCTTAAAGAAGGTGAGCTATACTGCCCACATTGGAAAGTTATGAGGAACTGAAAACAGAGATATGACAAAAATTGTTAGGCATCCTTAACTGGAAGATTGAGCAAGTGAAAACAGCAGATTGTAATGAAAACACATAGGCAAGTCTCCTCTGCCCCAGTCACCTCAGTGAGTTAAACCCTCAAACCTAGGTGTGTAGATCAAATTCCTAATATTGGACCTGATCTTGCAAGCACTTCATGGGCAGAAATGCTCATTATTCTGTACATGCATTATTTACTCCTCTTTTTTTCTTTCTTTTTAAAAACAAAACATCAGGGCCATACATTGCCTCCTATACTGATTCCTTCTGTGTATGAGAAAGGAAACTGAATTTTCACTCTTGGAGTTTCCACTGGGGGCAGGTTTTGCTTCCCTTTACCCCAGAAGTAGATCTTAAATCTGCCTAGGTCGTCTTACTTCTGTGAACTTTCATTGACATAACTATTATCAACAAGTGTCTCCCCACTCTGTGAAAAGGGGGCATTAGTTGAGACTGTTTCTCCTCTGCTTTGAGGTGATTGTGGGGGGAAGAGGGGAATGGAGAAAAAAGAGCAGAGTATGGGGGAGCAGGGATATGTTCACATGTCTACACACACTCCAACCCTTTGGAAAATTGTTATGAATGTTAATAGACACAAAGATTATTAATTTTTTCTGCAGTTCCCCTTCCATACTTGGGAACCTAAAAGAAGGGCCTTGTGGACAGCCACTGTCAGGAATCTCCGACCATGGCTCTGTTGGAGCTGCGTAGAGCTGACTGAAAACTTTTCACCAAAACTTACTTCTGACAAAAAATTGGGTTTTTGGAAGAGAATGAAAAATTTCCCAGAAAATGTTTGTTTCCTGATTTTTTTTCAATTAGCATAACAAAACCCCAAACAATTTCAGCCCCAAACCAAGAATGGTTTCAATTTCAATCAAGTTTTTGGTTTTTGGTTTTCTCCTCCCTGAAATTTTCCATGAAAATCAACTGCCATTTTTCAAGCAGCCCTGGAGCTGGGCGCAGAACAGCAGATGGATAGGAATCAGTGCAGGGGCCTTGTGTCTGGAGTGAGTCTTGGGAGCCAGGTGTAAAATATTCTCCAGAATTTGGATTAAACTCTGCAAAGGAAATATCACAGATTTTCCTCCCCCTCTGCTACCTCCTGACAGTTTTCTCACAGGAAGACATGAAGGGCTCTGAGAGCAAAATTTGGCCCACAGATAGAACTGAATAAAGACTACTAGATTGGGCCCATAATCTATGGGGCCAAATCCTGCCCTAATCGACAGCCCTAAAATTTTTTATTTTAATGGAGGATATAAATCAGGTCAGGATTTGACTATAATGTAAAAACTAAGCGCAGTGATTTTGGCTTGAGTCCTAAATCTTCCTGTAATTTTGTGTAGCATCGCTCTCATGGGAAATGATTCAGCTTTGTGAAAAAAAGAATTCAGTTAAAAAGGAAATGTTGTTAGTGTGTTATCAGTTCAGTTATCTCTGAAACCGTTTCCACATGAAAATTGTTCCAGGAAAACATAAGTATTTGGTGTGTTGTGTTCATCCTGCTGGAATGAATGTTAAAAAGAAGGGAAAAAAACAATTTAAAAAACTTTAGGGGAGAAATAAATGTGAATTTCCCCTTAAAACATTCCTATCCTGCTGCTTCATATTCATTAATTAGTCTGCGGTTTCCTTCGTGTTTAGTTTACAAAGCCACTTAAACCCACGCACCCATTTAACATATTTATGACCCCAGTTTTCTTTCTTTTCTCTGAGACTGTACCGTAATTGTTCTCTGGACTCAGGGACTGCAGAGTGCCTTCACTGATGAAAAGAGACAGCATAAAGAAGGAAATGAATGTGTGAAGGATGAATACCTTCCACAAAACAACTGGGTGCAATATTGGCCCATGGCCCTGGGGGTCACTTTAATAGAGTGGAGCCTCAGCCTCTATTGAGTGTATGGGAGACTATTAACTCTTAACAACTCACAGTCTCAGGTTATTTATTTATTGCTTAAATGATTTGTTATTGCTACTTGAATTTAATATACCCTCTGGGAACTGAGATGGCAGCATCATGTTACAGAAAAACTACAAGTTATTTTAAAACTGTAATTGAGTTTTTATGAGCTCCATAAAAACTTTCTGAACAAATAACTTACCGTTAGTCAGAAACTTCAGCAGGAGATCTGTAAAATTAAGTATATATTAGAAGAGTACTGTATTTGTGTTTCGCTCAGCGCGGGAGGGAGGAGGTTTAACATATTTGTTACTCGGTGTATTTTGATTATTTGAATGTAATAATACTTTACACTTACGTAGCACTTTGTTTTCAAAGGGCTGTACAGATACATACTAAGCATCTAAATTACTCATTTCAATTTAAAAGCACCACACTTTCAAGGATAGTCATCTACAAATAGGTAAACAGCCTAGGTAGGAAAAATCTTTCAAACCACTGCACAGCAACTCAGTCTGGCAACTACAAATTTAAATGTCATTTTTGCTGGGCGGACTGGTATTTTGTATACAATTTTCTCTGTGTGTGTGTGTGTGTGTGTAATATATTTGTCCTGCCCCATTGCAGATGTGCCCCACCAACTGCACATCCCTCTTCCCTCTGTGCTCTTGTAGTGACCTAATGTAAGCAGATGCAACCCAACTTTCTTTTGTCTTCTCTACTACCAAAGCACTTAGCTCCGTAATAGATTTACCTGTGCCCCAGCCTCACAAAGCCACTAGGAAGGCCCCCAACTGAAGCCTCATGTAGTCTTCTTTTGAGTGGGAGGCTGGGGAAGGGATGATGAAACGAAGCCACCAGGAGATGGGAGCATAAATAATAACAAAAATACACAATGAAAAAATGCACAGAAAAGAAAAATAAGACAAGAAACTATGCATGGAGAAGGGTACAAAGTGCGGGTGGCAGGGAAAATATAGATCTAATATTCAAGGACTGGAGAGAAGAAATAGAAATGTAAAACATTGGCATCTATTGTAGAGCATGCTATGAAGTGTGATGAAGACTTACAACCACCAATCCACCACAAGAGAGTTTCATCAAAAAAAGTTTGCAAACTACTGAACTAAACAGACGTAGTATTTTTAATCTCTCATTGTCTGAAATCCCAGCCATTCTCTGATCATTTTTGGTACCCTGGCATGGACTTTTCTATATTTGTTTTGACTATTTATTTGAGATCAAATGACGAAATCCAAATATAATATTCACACTTAGGGCACATTATTGATGTATATAATATAATATTTCCAACATTTCTCTTCTCTGTTCTTAATGCGGCCTAATGTGTTGTTCATTTTTTTGATTGACACTTCACATAGCTTGGCATCTTCACTGACTCTCAGAGCTGGTCAGAACATTTTAAATTTTGTCAAACCCAAAATATTTTGGTTTCAATGAAGACTTTGTCTAAAAGGTTTTTTGGCTCTAGAGAATGAGCACGAGAGACAGACTCTCTAACCTGTTGGTTAGGACACTAGCTTGGAATCTGGGAGACTTGGAATCAGGTGCAAACCCTTGCTCTGCCTGAATTAGAGTGATCTGGGATGAAAAACTCTGCTCTGATTTAACTAACCTCTCAGGAAAATAATCTAGATGTCATTGTGGTCAGGCAGTAGAGATGACCAGAGGATGACAAATTTGTTTTTAAGTTATTTTGAGGTTTCAAAATGTGTTTTCAAACAAAATCTTTTGAATGTATATGCAAAAACAGAAGAGTGGGGGGTGGAGGGTTGCTGGAGCACTGAGTTGGGATACAGGAAATGCAGTTTCAAATCCTACCCTGCCTGAATCAGAGTAATCTGGGATGAAAAATTCAGCTCTACTGCCTCTTCACAACGATGCCTGGATTATTTTCCTAAATGGTTACAACTAATACAGAACCAGTCTATGTGGATGGGTGATTTAAAATATTCCCCTACTTCTGTGCTGCCTTCTGGGCTGGGTGGCCAGAGAGCAGTAGTTGGAGAGCAGTGGCTGCTGGTCGGGTGCCCAGCTCTGAAGGCAGCACAGAAGTAAGGGTGGCAATACTTGGGACAAATCAGACTCCTGGAAGGGGTACGGTAGTCTGGAAAGGTTGAGAACCACTGTCTTAAAGGATATGTACAATGGAGCACAGACAACTATATCTCTGGTATTTCCTAGCTTTCAAATGTGTGACTTAGTACCCTAAATAATGTTTTTTGATGTACTTTTTTAATAGGCAAAAAAAACAAATTATACTATATGTCAGGAAGCAGGACCTGCAGCAGAGCCAGTCTCTGGTCAGTCTAGCTGCCTAATAACTGGCCTGTAGTAAGCTGCCTGACTGACTCTACTGGGAAGAGCAGACCAGCTCTCCTGGCCAGCAGCGGCAGTGGCTGCTCAAAGCATTTGTCCATGGTTGCAATAGCTCCTGTCCCAGCTTGTTCCCAACCCTGCTCCCGCTTTGCCTCACTCCAGGTAACCTGGCCCTGACCCTCTGCTCCAATTCACAGCTTCGGCTCTGATCCTTGGATCTGGTGCCTGGCTTTTGACTCCAGCTCTGATTCCTGACTACTGCTCTAAGCACTGGATAAAACCACCCACGTTCCAATCACTGACACTATATACAATTATAAGTAACTCCCTCATTAGCAAGACTTGACCCCTGAATCTTCGGCATGGTAGCACAGATTCTGTCACTGGAGCTGCAGGACTAACCCCGTTAGGTGGTAGCTGACTGTTTTAGGAGAAGCCTGCTATCCTAGAGGTTGGTCTGGTGCCGTATGCAGGGTGTGGTCAGAGGCAGTCCAGCCCCATTAGCTATCTCCCTCTCCCCAAGAGATGGAGAGTTCCTGATCCATGTGGTGCCCCCAGAGGTGGAAATGGGAGAGTGGGGCTATGCACTGGGTCCAGAGTGTACGCTTGGGGGCAGGGGAAGCCAAGCCCAGGCCTACTCCCTTTTCCCACAGCTAAAGTTGCTCCAGCAGCTCCCAAGGCAGCGTTGTCTGCTCTGGATTCTGCTTTGGTAGTGATGTAAGTCTGGCCTCAGATGTTCACTGTCATTTATTATTTTGGTAGGCTGCCGACTTTTTCCCGAGGAACGTAAATGAGAAAAGGGAAATAGCAATTTTTCACAGTTTATAACTCAGCAACATCTGAATGGAATTGCCAGGAACAAAGAAAAAGGCATCACCTAGCATGAGCACTTTCCCCCTGCCAGATGTCAAAGGCCTGCTGATAGAGGTGTTAGAACATCTCAAAAAAAGGTTGCAAGAATCTTTAACAGTAAGGGGTAGGCAACCTAAATATAACAGTTGCTACAGTAACTATTCCAAAACCTAGCATTATAAACCTAGGAAATTCACAGTTAGGGTTAAATTTTAAAAGAAATCCAAAACTGTTAAGATTATGAAATGTACAGTTAGAACATCAAGAAAATCTTAACTCTGCCTTGTAGTGACACCGTGCCATAACTATATAATTACAATTATGTGCTTTTAGTGTTAGTGGTCCCAGATTAGATTAAATTGATTTTTACAGACACATTTGATTTTTTTCCCCCTCCTGATATCACTATCAGAGAAATATAAAGTTGTCTGGGTTCCATCACTGTATTTCCATAACCTTACCATATTTGGATTTCCTTGAAGTTTACCTTGAATTTCCTGTGTTTATAACACTTGGTTTTCGGGTAATTACAACATCCCTTTACAGTATTTTACCCTAAATTACTGATAAATACTCTGTTTTAACATACTTTTTTCTGGGAATTTCCTTGTTGTGTTTTTGTTTGATTTAAAAAATCATAACTAAACAGTAAACATTAAACTCTGCATGTTACCATGTGATACTTCTAATGATTGGAAGATATGAAGGATCAGCCTTAAACTGTTTTGTAATTTTAATATTTACAGCAAGATCATCGGCACACTCTGGATGTTTTTTGTTACTCTGGTGCAGCACAAAACAGCTAGAGCTTAAGGGCCATTGAAAACACAAGCCAGCTGGTGTGTACACCATAGTTTCTTTCTCCTTCCTGTCCTCCAAATTTTCCCTGCCATATGCACCTCACTAAATTCCCCTGCACAAAGAGATTAAATCCCTGCTTTAAGAGCAAAAAGTCCAATTTTGCTACAACTGGCACCTATATGATACCTTTTCTAAAAAAGCAAAGGGCTCAGTTTTGTTCCCATTGAAATCAATGGCAAAACTCTGATCAACTTTAAGGAGATACATCAAGGCTAAAGAGGTAATTTGACAAAAGTTTATTATTTTAAATAATTGTATGAGAAGACTAATAGGATGGAAGTCAGGAATGGAAAATGTAGACTGGATATTAAGAATAGAGGGAGAGACATTTGTTCTACTGAAACTTTATTTTTAGCAAAATTGTAGATTCTGTTACACCAACATATTTTGTGAATTTGTGTCAATTTCTGCAAATTGTTTCTGTTTAAAAAAAATGGAAAAAATTGAAATATTTCATTTAAAAAATTTTAATGAATTGTTATGACTTTTTGGTTTTAAATTACTTTTCATTTTAACATTTCCTTTCATTTTAAAGATGCTTGAAATTGAAACAAAATGTTTCATTCAACCTGAAATAAACATTTTTCCCAATTCTTCAATTCACCAAAAAAATTTAAAAAATCATTTATTCAATCTGAAACAATTTTTTTTGAATTGCCAGTGACCTGAAAAATCTGTTATTTATTCAGATCTAATAAAGAACTCAATCATGCCTGTAAGACATAACCCGGTGTTGAGGGTGGTATGGGTCTGTACTGCAATGGGTGCAAAATGGGTGGCATTCTGCCTAAGGATATTATTAAGATTGCCAAGTCACATACTCAAAAGTTAAGAAATGTTAAAATTATGGTTGCCTGTGCACCCTTAATTTTCCCCCCTTTGTGCAAATGCATTCTGATGTCTTCAGTTACATGATCACAAAGTATTTTTTTCACAAAGTATTTTTTTCACTCTGCCTCATTCAATGCACAAGGTGGATGGTACTCAGTGAAGAAAATAGCTATTCAATATTTCTGTTTTCCTCATCATTCAGTCTATGGCCCCATGTCTTGTTTACTGCGTACCATCCAAGCCCTGCACTGAATATCAAATTGTTAATTTCTTCATAGGCTTTTCTTTGATGCTCACTGACATGGTATCTGAGTACTTCACACACACTAGTGAATTTCTCTTCACAACTCCATTGTGAGCTAAGAAGGTATTACTCTCCACCTTTTACATGTGGGGAACTTGAGCACAAATAGAGTAAGGTCAAAATGTGTAGGTATCCATTCATTTTGGCTGTTTCAGTGATTGGGTGCCCAGCCTGAGATCTGATTTTTTTTTCAGAGGTGCAGAGCATTCATAGCTGGCATTACCTTTAATTGGAGTTGCTAGCTCTCAGCACTTCTGAAAGTCAGGTCTTAGAGAGCCAAAGCGAGAACCCAAGTTGCCCTGGATCCTAGTCACCTCCCTTACCTGTGAAACAATCCTTCCCTTTCCCTCAGATCGCTGTCCCCCAGTTTCCAATTTTCATAGTGAATGAGGCTGGAAGCTGTGGGCAATATCTTCATTCATTACACAGCCCTGAGTCATGCAGTGAACACAGTCCAGACTGTGCATTGAATGAGGCCCGGGTGCTGTGGAAAAATATAGCATGGCTATATCATAATGCAGGATACCCACTAGACCACCAGAGATACAGAGACCTACAATATGGATAAGGAAAACCTAGTGAGGGAATGGAACTCCCCACCAAGCAGGGAGTCTTTAGTGTAATGGAGTGATTTTTAATTGACTCAAGTCTGAGACCTACAAGGCCTGGACTTAATGTAGTTTTACTTCTGGACTGGAAAATAATTTCCCAATTATAGTTTTTAGTGTGACTTCAGTAGCCCACCAAGGCGTGGTGGACCCATAAAGAAACAGAACCCAAGGGGCTAACGCCTCACAGGGAACACCTAGCAAAGAGCCACTGATTCACTAGTTTCATTCCAACTGCAAAAATTGTACCATGGCTCTACTTCTGGTAAGTGATGGACTATCTTTGGAGATTTTCTTTGAATGTGAATTTTCAGAGAACTGCTGAACCTATTGAAACACCTCCCAGGAGCTAGAACTCCCTTCTTTCCACCATGACCACCTAGGCAGCTCTATCTTTATAGGGTACTCCATGCTCTCCCCAACTAACAGGCTTTCACCACCTGCAGCGGACTATCTTGGAAGCAGGCTCCACAACCCTTGTGCTGAGCCCTGTGGCGGCACCAGGTCTTACAGCTATCTATTTTAAACGTTGTGCATAATATCTGAATCTGTACCATTAATACCAAGTTTCCTGATTTTAACCCTCCAGAGTCCTGTGGTTTTTTGTTTTTTTTAAACCAAACAAGAGTATTCGTACGAGATTCTGTTTGTTGAAAGTATATTGATTTCTAACCTAAACTCTGCGAGCAAAAAAAAAAAAAAATTGTTTGAGAATTTCTTTGTTTTTTAAATTTTGATCAGTTATCATAATAACTTGAATATAGCAGTACTTAAAAATCAAAGCACTATAGAAACATTAACCAATTAAAATTCTCATCAATAAATCTCAGTAAGGCATTTCTATTTCATATTATAATTAGCAATCCAACACCTGAATTGGAAGTTCAAACTTTCCTGTTCAGATATCTAGCACCTAACTATTTCTCTTTAGACTCTTTTAAGTATAAGCAACTCTCAACAGGTTAAAAAGTGATATGCAGTTTATGACAAAATAAGTGGTTATTCCACTACCAGAACGTTTCTCTAGCACAGTTGAAATATTCTTTGAACCAGAGTTTGGTTTACTGACTATGTAAGCTCCACCAGTTCCTTAAATTCCTTAAACAGGAGCTTATTTATCTTCTGGAGTTTGCTATGGGAACCATGTCTGTGGATTTTGTGCACCTGAGCTTTTTGGTTCACCGAATCTGTATGCTCTACCGTGTGTGTCTATATAGCTTACAAGTTCTTTAAACCTGAGCTTTGTACCTAGCAGGGCTTATTAACTCAGGTGCTTTAATAGCTTGCAAGAATCATGGTTCTAAATCCAGAATTTTAAATCAGTGGTTATTTGAGAGTTTTTGCCTGCATAAAAATGGCAGGATTGCACCTTCTGCTTTCACAGATCTGTGAAGGGATTTGACATTATCAGTGACATATGCCTATGATGATGAAAGATAAAATACCAGACTGGATTTTTGTGCCCACCTGAAATGGATTCTGGGTATATAACTTGTGTAAGTAAGCGAAGGATTACACTTATATTACCAGAGTAGTAGCCATGTTAGTCTTTATATTGCAAAAATAACTAGAGTTCTGTAGCACCTTAAAGACTAACAGATTTCTGTGAGCATAAGCTTTTGTGGGCTGCAATCCACTTCATCAGATGCATGAAATGGAAATCACAGATAGGAGGTATATACATACATCCAAGGTCACTCTAGTGACACCATCACAGGTCCTAATCACATCAGTCACACCATCAGGAGCTCATTCACCTGCACATCTACTAATGTAATATATGCCACGATGTGCCAGCAATGCCCCTCTGCCATGTACATTGGCCAAACTGGACTGTCACTACGCAAAAGAACAAATGGACACAAATTAGACATAAAAAATGGTAACATCCATAAGCCAGTAGGAGAGCACTTCAATCTCCCAGGACACTCTGTAGCTGACTTGAAAGTTGCCATACTTCAACAAAAAAACTTCAAAAACAGACTTCAGCAAGAAACTGCAGAGCTGGAACTCATATGCAAACTTGACACAATCAGACTGGGTCTGAATAAGGACTTGGAATGGTTATCTCATTACCAGAAGTAATTGTCACTGTTCACACTTTCTCACCTTCTAATCAACGGTTATGAATAGGCCTCATCTACTCTAACTGAATAGACTTTGTTAGCACTTGCCCTCCCCGTTGTTATGTTTCTTACCCTTGGATGTATATATATATACCTCCTATCTGTGATTTCCATTTCATGCATCTGACGAAGTTGGTTGCAGCCCACAAAAGCTTATGCCCACAGAAATTTGTTAGTCTTTAAGGTGCTACAGGACTTATGTTACCATGATTTATACTGAAGTGTGGTTCCCTTAAAAGATCAGACAAACATATTCTTAATGTAATAATTTTCATTTCCTTCGTCATGGAAAAAACCAGCCTTCACAGTAATTGTATTGGGGAAGAATTCATTTACACTTTAGGCCTTAATTTTGACTAGACTCAGACCCCGTGTCCATTCTATTTTATAGCATTTAAATGGAAAAATAGCTGCCTATATAAATCTCCAGGAAACTGCTGTTCTGCCATTTGGGATTTTCATTTCAAATTAGGGCACATATTGGGATTCTCTGCCTTTCCCTCAACTCCATGCTTTTGGGGTCAGATAGAAATCCAAAAGAGGATCACCAAAAAGAGAAAAAGAGAAGTGTCTCACTCAAATAGGCAAGTCACATGAATTCCCAAACACATTCAGCACATTTTCCAAAATCTCTGGTGAACAAACTGAAGCTGCCCTCTCACCCAACCCACAGCATTGTTACTTAAACACTCTGCACGTAGTGTATGTGAGAAACTACTCAAAGTCTCACTGACCATGACAACATTCTGGGGCAATATTTACATAAAAACAAAGTGTCCTTCACCAATGTTCTCAGTGTATTAGGCACAAACAAGGTTTTCCTTTTTATTTCATTCCTTTGTTTACCTGAACAAATTTTTTTTTTGAGCACAACACAAGGAAAACTTCACTTCTTCATTTCTGTTCTTCACACAGTAGAGAAGGTGCTGTCAGGCTGGACTTTGAGAAGCTCAGAAGATGCGGCACAGAATCTGACCCAACGTTCCAATACACAGCTGTGACTCTAACCCTATATACTTACCCACTCTCCACGTAATGAGAGTGAAGGTCTCAAAAGTATTACAACTCTGGAAACTTTTCAGACCATTGATTATAAATGAAAGAATCACGTACATTGTGCACATACGCTTTTTCTCAACTTTCCTCCAAGGGAAAGAAATAAGGTTTGTTTCAGTGAATCTAATGAGTCAGATCTTCACCTGCTTAAAGAGTACAAGGTAAGGATGCATATCTGGTTTGTATCTAAAGGGCACTTAGCCAGGAGGAAATCACAGGGGGAAATGAGGTAGACACAGTGAAGTTTCTAGTCTATGTATAAAGTATGAATAGTGAAGACTTGGGACCTTGGCTCATGGTGGAATGAGTGATGGGGAAAGGTGTGTATTGATTCACTGTAGAAGAAAAGAGCTAAGATGTTGTGACCCCTGGACCATATTCTCAGGATGATCTATGAGGAGGTCTGATCTGTCAGACTGATAGCATGTGCCATAGAGGATGGGCATAGTGTGGTGACTGGATAGTGGTTCATATGTCAACATGCAGTGTGCTGGGGAGGAGAGAGGGGAAATATAAATGGAGTGGGGATAAGGTGGTTTCTGGCTGCAGGTGAAACGTTAGCATGAGTATGAGGTCAGAGTTAAACTTGTTGTGGAACCTTACCACCCACCTTAAGAGATTATTCCAGTGAGCCCCAAATGTACTACATACCATTCTGCTCTGCCTTTGTTAGAAGTCCACCTCTACTGAGCAGCCAATTTTTGTCATTCTTTTGCATGGTTACTTATGACATTTGTCGTAATCAACTCTTCAAGGGACTGGCAAAGTTGGCTGCTCAACAGAGATGCATTTCATTTTGAGATACATTGGGATAGTCTCTTAAGGTAGGTAGTTATTTAATTAATTCAGAGCTAAGGTTCCCCAAACAAGTTTAATTCTGACCTCATATCTTATTTCCATATATTAGTGTATTTCCAGCAATTACTCTGACTTAATGAATTTTTTTGACTTTAGTTACAAGAGGGAGGGTCCCCTTAATGCTTTCATTGTAGGGAGAAAATTAGTGTAGATGCTCAGAGACACTGAAAGTTGTAAGGACATGTAAATTACCAGTACCTTGCTCTACATCCTCATAGTTCATGGTCATTTATTGTCACTGCATTTTTAGAAAACGATTCAAAGAAATGACCCTCACCAAATGAAGTTGGAAATCTTCTGTGGCAAGTGCTGAAGGGAGGAGGCTGGACACTCATCTGGGGTAAATCAGCATAGCACCACTGAAGACAATGGAAGTAGGCCTATTTACACCTGCTGAGGATCTGGCCGAGGAATCCTTCCTGTAAATCCTGCCTGTTTTGCTAGGACCATAGTAAGGAAGTGCTTTATCTACACTTTCTTACCACAGGCATTCTTTATGATCTCCAAATTGTTTAAATGTTTTTAGTGTGAGTTTCAAACTCTTTGTTCTCTGGACTGTGCACAGAATGGATTAAAGCTGCAATTTTGTTTTTAGCTGCTGAATTATAGATGATGTCTCACGTTTCATTAGTGTTCAAGACCTTAGCATCTCATATTTCTCAGGTTCTTTTCCTTTTTTACACAATGTATGCAAGGACAAGAATGTGTCCGCTCCACAGCTACCCCATTCAAACTTTCACTGAGTCGATGTAATTGGATTTTGCACCTCAATTTGCAAGATACAGACAGTTCCTCTGCACTCCAATCTTTTTAGTGGACAGAAAAATAAAATAAAATAAAAATAATAATAAAGACAGGACAGGCATTCACAAGGTACCAGGTCTCCACACTCTTCAGCTGAGACCCCAGATTTCAATGTACCCTGAAAAGGGTGATTAATTTAAAGTGAGTGGAGTCTGTTTCTTTAAGACAAGCTCATAAATCGTGAAAGATCACCACTTCTTTTCAAAAGACTCTCCACGGTCTGAGTTTCCCTTCTGGGTCAGTAAAGGCATTGAAGTTTTAATGGCATGCCATGGCAGATTACACGATACAGCTGTCCCGGCACCGTGAAAATTAAGTTATGCCCCGTGTCAGCAAGGGTTTTTTCCCTTTTCTTCCCCTAGCCTGCCCCCCCTTTCTGTCTCTTTCTCTGTCTCCTTCTTCATTCTCCTTTCTGCTGGGAAGTGCGCATCTGAGGAGGAGCTGGGAGCTCTGTGGGAGCTGCTACTACTGCTGCTGTTGAGCCTCAGCTATTGAGTGTTCGTAAATGGAGCTGATGGGGCTTTAGTGAAGAAGAGCCATCAAAATGGAGGCTTTTGTTCCTTCTCTTCTAAGCAAGGCCAAGCCACAGAAGCCGTCCCTCCCTACACACATACACACCTACTCCTCCATTCTGCTTTCCCTTTACCCTCCAAATGTATACAACAAACATGCTCAGTCACCTCTTTCTGAGCGTAGTGAGCTTGCTCCTGACCATTCCTCCCCCAGCCCAGCTTTTTGGCTCAGGACACCAGCCCAGCTGAGTTAAACAGATACACTTTTACAGGAGGTTTTATTATTTCTCGCTGCCAGAGATACCTGTTTCTTCCAGGACGTGGCATCAGAAAGGAGAAACCCCTTTGCTTTATTGGGCCTTTTGCATTTTTAAAATACCTTTTGGGCAGTCATAGATTCACTTTATCCTGTATCCCTCCATCTCCCTCCACATACACACACACACACACCAAGAGAGAAGAAATAATTACGATACGATAAATAGAATCCCCTATCCCTTTCACAGTGTATAATGGGAGCCTGTGAGTGGGTGAGTGAGAGCGAGCGAGGAGAATTAACTTGCAGGTTTTTTGCTGCTCTCTAGCTGATACTTTCTTTCCCCAGCTCAAAAGACCGAGTTATTGCAGGAAATAACCCTCTTTATCCCTCCCCAATCAAGTCAAAGGTACTTGGCACAGCTTTGTTATTGAAGCTTTGTAAGTTAATTAAAGCAAATAATAAAAGTTGAGTTAAAAGCACACGTTCGCTAATGGCATAAAGATTTTATACTCCATGTTGGTATCGCACAATGATTATGGTAATTTTATGGTTTAAAAGGTAAGAAGTAGAGAGTTAGATCCAAATCTAAATGTCCTCAAATTTTGGGGTGGGAGGAGTCAGACCTACCTTTTGTAACATACGAAACTATTGCTAATATAAAATGCTAGCTGTATACAATCACTTGTATGTCAACAGTTTCTGTCTTAATTCTTTTGCACCAAGCTTTAGAACCCTCTCTGACGTTGGCGATCACTTCCTCGTATGTCATCAACATAAGTGGGACTGTTTGTGTCAGTTCTCACCACTGCAAGTGGACTTTTTGTACCTTTATTTCTATCCATTCTAGGTTATCTGGTTAAGAGCATGAGGTCTGGGTGCTTACATAATTAACTTACTGTAGTTTACAAAGGGTTGCTGGCCATTAAAGCATTCTATATATGTGTCACTTTGCTGACAGATTATTTTTTTCCATAGCAAAACTTTTCCATATCTTTAAACATCAGCTGAAGGGATAGTCAGACTTTTTTTGCAGTGAGTCACACCAGTGGCTCAGCATGCTGGAAGCAAGAACTAAAACCTGTTTAAGTTTTTAATACAAATATTTTAACATGAATTCATCTTTATGTAGTTTTCTGCCCTTGATAGAAGGACATATAGATAATTCATACAGTACATAGGACCATGAGGATATCAAGCCAGCACGTCATGAGCCAAATTCTGCCTGGTGTTTGAGTTCACATGTGTACCAGAAAATCTGCAGTCAGACATAGGACAGAACAGATGTGTCCCTCAAAATCTTCAGAGAGTTTGCTCTGCATGTCTTTGACAGACAGTTTATGCATGTATCCACAGAGAGGATGTGTAGGTTGAAGACTCAGGGTCAGGGGAGACAGTTTGTGAATTTTTAGCAAATATATCCTCTGATCCACACACTCTCCACTGTTCCACACAGAGTGCTACCTGGCACAAATAATTTCAGCTGAGCGACTGTGCATGCGATGGAGGAGGGTTGTAGTCACCCCTTTTAGAGGTATAGAATTAATGCTCATTTTACAACATTAATGTAATTCTACTTTTTTTAGCAGAAGCAATTATATAATTTTGCTCTGTAAATGGTAGTGAGAGGAAAAAAATAAGGGCTGATTTGCTACTGCCCTGCACCTTGTGTTATCATTTACATGTGTGCAAAGTTGGTGTAAAACATTACAGCCTGGTCAACACACAAAAGTTGTACTGTTTCAACTATACCAGTATAGCTGAAGCAGTACATCTTTTGTGTGTACTATAACTATGCCAGTATAGTTAAAGTGCTACAACCCTCTAGTGTGACGCAGTTATGAAGGTGCTTAAACTGGCATAGCTTATTCCTACACATTTAAAGAGAATGAGTTTATATATTTTTTGGATTCCTCAGTTGGTTACTGCTTGTTGGTGTGGGGTAGGGGATGGGTTGTTGTTTTGCTTTGTTGTTGCTATTTGCTACAAGGAAACCCTTCTTCTTACTTCTTGACCCAGATTCAGGCTCTTGGTGTGTGAGGGGAGCATGGGGTTAAGGAGAATTGTCTGTCACATTAATTATCTGGCCTTGAGCTCTCAGAAAGGAGGTGCCTAGAGACTGGCCACTTCACTCACTCACACATGCATACACATACCCACACACCAAAACAGTTCACACTTTGATGGGAAGCTTTTCTCTCTCTCTCTCTCAGTTGTGATGCAATCCATGTTAAATCAGCTCATTCCTCCTTCTCAGTAAATCTAGACAGGCCTCTGCTTTAAATACACTGGACCACACAAGGGAGAGGGGAGAAATACCAATTTCCCCCATCCCTACCCCTCCTCTTCTTAGCTATTTGGAAGCCGGTGTTCTAATAATAAATGGTGATTAACCAAAAAAAAAAAAAAAAAAAAGGGACAAACCTCCTCTTTCTCCCCTTTTGGAGCGACAGCTCTGGGGCTTGGTCTGGGGAACCCATGAATTGGACTTGCAAAGGATCCAGGAGGGGTCCCTATAAATCTGGGCTGTTGCTCATTGTGATGAAAGTTTAACTACTTTACTTTTCACAAAGGGGGAAAAAAAGAAGACGACTTGTAAACTTGAGGTTTAGAGATATTGCTTTTTTTTTTTTTTTTTTAAATACTTGTCGCCTGTCTTTCTGTTCCTCGGAAAAGTAACAAAATGACAGAGGGTTTCCAATTTCTCCCTTGCCGAGTTCTCTTAATTTGTCTCTGCCTCTGCCATTGTTTATGATATAGCGTGGGAATTACATTAAATAAGTGTTTTGGAGTACAGTTTGAATGAAAGATATTATACAAAATATAGTCGTGTTGTGCTGAAAAAACAGTTCCATTTCTTGCCTACTCAGTCCTAGATAATTTAGACAATAAAAAAAAGATTAAAAACAAACAAACAAAAAATACACAGACATACAACCCTTCCTCCAAGCACACACATACCTTGGAGGAATGCCAACTGCAATTGCCACAAACTAAACACGGCTTTATGTTTTCTCACTGACGCTTTTACCCATCTCATATTCTGCCTTTCTGCTCATGACTAATTTCTTGATCCCTTTTCATGGGTCACAGAGCAACATACCAACCATTTAGTAGCAATACATATATACATTCTTTGTGGATATAGTCTGAATATGATGTCATCAAATTTACCAAAATCCAAGAATCGCTAAACTTGGCTAATGTACATGGATTCTTATAATCAACTGAGTGGATTATCCAGCTTTGTAATGTAATATTTGTCCCCACAAGTTAATTGTCATTTGAATCTGAGAACATCAACTATGATCTCTTGTCTCTGATAACTGCAAAAAGGATAAAGGAACTAGCTAGTTTCTACTTCCATGCAACACTTGGTGTAAAAAATAAATTTTATTTCAGACTGAATGAGAGATCACTTATTTATTTATGGGTAAAAATGAAGTGAAAAAAGTTTGAAACAAAATTTGCTCAAGCCTACTAAAAATAATACCATTCCTATTTGGAGATGTATGCTGTTTATCACATTTACTGTAAAGTCATAGTTTGAATTTAATAATTTCTTTAAATCATTTAATTGAATAATAAAAGTAAGACATACAAAATAATGCCAGAAATAGCCCATACAGTGAGTTGAATGTGCATAGAACAAAAAGAGAGAGAGAAAGGCTGCCCACTTTTTGCACGGTGGCTGACTAAGAATACATCTAATTTAAAAAATATTTAAAGGATGTTGGATCGTACATTTGTGTGTGTGTGTGTGTGAGCGCGCGCGTGCGTGCATGTGAGGGGGAGGGTTGAGAAATTCTAATCCTGTAGCTCTCAGGACCTGGAGAGTTGGACCCCATCTGGTGTAACTGGATTAAAAATCTTTTCTCATTTCAAAGGTTTGATCTCAACGAGGGTTTGATGTGATGAAATCAAAGTGGCAGCTTGAATTTGAAAACTATTTGGATTTGAACTTCCTAATGTCTAGTTCTGAGGGAATGATTGAGATGGATATAAATGTGCAATAAGCACCAATTCATTTATAAAGAGTGAGCTATGCTTGAGACAACATAAAGATATTATATTGCTAAAGTAATACTGATTATAATGATAAGAAAACTGTTCAAATTAAAAGAACTTTTGTTTTTAAATGTTTGGGCCCTATTGTGCCATCAGGTTTTTAGCAGAACTCCCCAATGGCATCAATGGGAAATTCTGTCATAAAATTGATAGCACTATATTAATAGTAACAATAATCAATAGTTGTTTTTATCCAGCGATTTGGGCACGAGCCCTAGGACTCAAGAGACATGGGTTGCCCTAGCTCAGACTCCTCAGTTTCCTATTTGTAAAATGGGGATAATATTTCTCTACCTATCAGGGGAGTTCTGAGGATAAATACACTAAAGATTTTGAAGCACTCAGATATTATAATAATGGAGGCCATATAAGAATAAGTATATAAGATGTTGTTGTTATTACCAAACTTGTGTTAAGTGCTTCACAAAATCAAAGAATAATATATGGCTTAAATTGAAATGTTACATACATTAAAAAATACAAGTTTAGAGCTGGATTCATTAAATATAAATATGCCTTCAAAAGAACACATACACAACTGCTGTGCACTCCATCCATAAGTATTCAGAAACTATACATGTATAAAGGGATACAATACTTTTGCATGCTATCTTATTTAACACAGAAAGGACCAATCAAAAGCTTGCTTGGCTGCAACTGCAAGAAAATTATTGTGTATGATATGCTTAAATCCCTGGGTCCAGTTCTGTACTCCCTGAAGTTAATGACAAACTACCATTGACTTAAATGGTGAAAGATCAGATCCCTGATGCTAAAGGCTGATTGATACCTACTCAGAGGTCCAGAGGACGGTGAAAACCCTTGCTTCTACCCTGTAGACATTTTTCTACATCATCTTGCACAACACATCAAGTAATATAATGGAATGGATTTAGCGGCTCCCTCTATGGATCACCTGAAACGTTTAGAATTGGTTTATCAATAAAGACATGCCAGTAAAATCCATGAAGTGCAGTTTGGGCCCAGGATACCCAGAAATTTGCCTCGAGCATCAGAATGAGAATAGCAGTCAGCAGCTCCGCTCCTCAGGCATTATAGAGCTGTCTGTCGCAGGGGGTAACGTGCAACTTTCTCAGGGGCCAGTTCAAGGCAATAGAACAAACAACCACAGGAACTAAGGACCATCACAAACACCAGCACCTTCCACTCTCCGGGAAGATGCATTTCTTTGGCCTTGCTTTTGCTGATATAAACACAATGCAGTGTATATATAAAATCTTACATTTTAAAAAATATATATAACCCCCTCCAAAAAAAAAAATTAAAAAAAATCTCCTTGTGGAAAAGAAGAGAGAAAGAAAAAGTCACACATGACAGATTCTACTCACATCGCTCAATGCGCTTCTGGAAGATTTCAGATACTACTGCGATGAAGGCCATATAAGAACCTGACCAGAGTAGACAAAAAAATTTATGCCCTATGTCAATCATTTTAGGATGATCCAGCAACTTGAAAACAGGCACTCGGAATACACTAATGAATATATTTCATTTCAGAGAGAAAATAGAGTTTGTCTAAAGTGTCAAAAAGTAGTAGCAGATTGTATGCATTAATAAGCAAAAGTCAGCATTATTGAAACTACACACACTATCCAGTGAGGAGAAGAGGAAACATGCCACGCCACTAATAAATTATTTGAGAACATGAAACAAATTAAGTTAAACAACAGTAGCTTTTCTTTTAGAAGGCATTTTAGAGCTAAAATGAGGAGTTAGTATTCCCCCATACCACCATCAACTGTCTAGATGCATCTCTGTTTGTTACTACCCAGGGCCACTTGTTATGAGTTTTCCATTTCCACCTTTTAATTGTCCCTCCATGTTAAGGTCTCATAATTTCTTACCAGGGTTTCCCTTCACTAGAAAATCTGTCCCCATTAGGTTTAACCAACACCAGCTGGTCAGTGCAGACCAATTAGTCCTGGTCAGCATTGTGTCAGCTAACTTGATTCCGCACAACTGTATTTAAACAAGCCCAATGTGAACACTCCATTATATCGCTACGGTGTTGATGGACAGTTACAGGTACCCATATTCGGATAAGATATTAAACAGGTTTTTTTTTTCTTCCTGCTTCTGATGGTTGTTGAGAAGAAAGTTAAAGAGCCCACAGAACTTTTTAAAAGAGCAGGTTATAACCCTCATGTATGAGTCACCTATTTTCTCTCTCGTTTAAAAAAAGGAAATGAATTCTAATGTCCATGGCTGTATGTGAGCTGTAGCTAAGGGTACAAAAAGGCTGATTTTTCCGAGGACCTGAACACCCACAGTTTCCATTGATGCCAGTTGGAGTTGTGGGTACTCAGCTCCTCTGAAAAATTAGCCTCTCTTTACTGATCTCATGATTACTGTTACTAGACTGCTTCCTGGGCTTACGATGTCATTGCACGCTCAGTATCTAAGTCACTGCTTTGATGTACTTTAAATATGGAAGATAATATCAGAATCCTATAAAAATCTTAAATTAAAGCCATAATCCAGGGAATGGGCTAGATCAGTGGTCCTTAACTGTGGGTCTTGGCCCAAAAGTGGGCTGTGGCTTGGCAGGGACGGCCTTTTTACTGCATGTCTTCCCAGTGTCTAGCACAATGGAATTCAGATCATTCACTCATGTCCACATGGGCTACAGTCATGACGAATATGATACTGAATTGATGATGAGTGAGTGAATTCTGGAATTGCCCCCTTATACACAGTATTGCTGTGGGAATGCTGGTGGGAAAGCACAAGGAGAGGAAACAGAACACTAGACAGAATGCCAAAATGCTAGAGAGGCCAAGAGCAGAGAAGATAAAATGCAAGCTGTGGTTTTTAAATAGGAAGATCATGGCAAGAGCCTAACAGGGAGAGAAGTCTATGGCAGAAGCCATATGGGTGTGTGAATGGTCAGAACCTTAATGAGGCTGTCAGAAAGCTCTTTGTGGGAGTGAGAGACTAAACTGGAATTTGCCTTAATAATTCAGAATGTTCAATGTTTGGTTCTCTCCTGTCCCGTATCATGTTCTCTTGATGATCCATGATAAGATTACTTGTCCCAACAGAAGGCTGGGGCTGTGCCTGGAAGATACCTGCTTCCATTCTCAGGTGAAACTAACAAATGGAAAAAGAATTCATGGGGTTCTGTAAAATTGATTAATAGGGTGCATGTCTTGACATGAGTTAATATCATTCATTTTATATGATGTAAATAATAGAACAAAATATTGATAGGAAGAATTTTTTATATGTTACTAACTTCAGTTGTATAAAAGATGCCCTCAAGAATTTCAAAGAACCCAAGTGCACTGATACGATATTAAAAAGGCAAAGAGCAATATATTAGAGCACCATTTCTTTCTTTCTTTCTTTCTTTCTTTCTTATGAAAGATGCCAGATAGGTGACATCTTTGAAGTTATTTTTAACTTTATTGTTACAACTAAGATATAAGCTGACTATAAATAAGACATTTGAGGGGGAAAAATTGTCAATGTATTTATTTTGTGCATTTGACAACACTTTGCATGTAGTGAGTTTCAATATTCCCTTTGCATATCGTCATTTTCTGCTGTGGGACTTCCGCACCACAACAGGGAATGAAAAATATTTTAAAAGGTAGGAAATGTATTTGTAAAATCACAAAAATTGGCAGAGAGACTCAGAGACAAATATAGTAACAGAAACCACTTTTAAGTTTATTTTTTAATTTACTAGGTTTCAAGTTCATGGTGTTCCTTTAACAATTTGTACTTCTATAGAAATTCCATCTGAGGAGCTCTAAGTAGTTTATAAACATTAATGAATTAAACCTCACAACACTCCATGTGGTTGGTACTTTCATCAACTTTTTAGAGAAATCAAATTACAGAGAGGTTGAGTGACTTGCCCAGTCATGCCGCAAACCATTGTCAGAGCCAAAGAACCCAGACCTCCTGACTCCACACTCCTGTGCTTTAACCAATTCATCATGAAGTCCTCTATCCACAAATGCAACATGGACAGTGTCTGTGCAGGTTTCAAGACATTTACCAACCAATATTACTCTTAATACTAATTGGCAGAGCCCTTCTATAGGGGGAAAAAAGACAATTCTCTCTCCTTGACCAGTTAGTACTTTGTCTCTCCACTGAGTCTTCCAACAAAAGTGCCAACTAATGATAATTTGTGAGGTTGTTTGTGATGTAGAAACTTATCAACTGGGAATTGGAATGAGACAGCTAACTCATTTCACTTAGGACACTTATAACTACCTAGATTCACTACTATTTCAGGTATCCTGAGGTTGAAAGGACTCTAAATGTCATGACTAATCCCCTGAATCGTGCAGTTCCTTCCATCCATTTTGTTTTTCATTTGTAGATCTCCTAAAGGAAGGGGAAGTGATGCCCTCATCTTCTTTCTAAGCAGTGTAAAGAAAGGCCATTTCTTCCCTTCAAGCAATAACATTCTTTCCAGGGAGGGGGAGAAAGATCCTCACTGTCCCTCTGATTGTTTCAAAACATTGGTATTTCAGTTAAATACAGGTGGTTGAAAGTGCTTGTGCCCCTAATTGTGTATGCATAAACCCATTGTGCAAAGGTTGAAGGAAAGAGACTCGGTGAAAGTAGTCCTTTGTGGATTTTCACTTGGGCTAATTTGGCTGTATACGTTTCTCTTCCCTTGCCTAACTGGTGAGGACTCCAATGGCATGAGTGCACTGGAGTACGACCCTGTGACTCTGTAGTAACAACCTATTAATTTGGGATATCAAGGCAAACCACAAGTACTCAGGTATCAGAGAGGACAAGCAGTGCATAGGGCATGATTAGTGCATTACATTTACTGTGTTGTCTAAGTTAACTTACTTCATGATTGCCTGATGCCTAGCTTAGCATGCAGTGAAGACAGGGTCCTACAGTACCAGCCTACCCACCAGCCTTCATTAATAGCCTCATGCCGCCCCAACAGACATTTTTCCCCCCACATCCCACATGGTTCCAATTTCACAGTCCTTCTCAACTATAAGCAACACTTCATCTGGAAGTGACAAGAAACTACTTTGCGGTCTGTGGACAATTTAGCAAGTTAAATGGACTCGTGATTAAAGGAGATTGCATTATAATTCCAAGTGAAATGAGAGAAGAAATCCCAAACCTCATCCATGAAGGACATCAAGTACTAACTAAATGCTGTGAATGGGCCAACCAGTCAGTGTTGGTGGCCAGGCATCAGCAAGGACAAAGTATCTGCATGTGAACGATGCAGAACTAACAGATCAAAACAATGTAAGGAACCTTTAATAACAATACCTCTATCAGACAGATCTTGGAAGAAACTGCAGATTTGTGTGAATTCAGAGGACATCATTATCTGGTGATCATGGGCTATTTTTCCAGGTATCTAGAAAAAATGTACTTGAAAGATATAAGGTGTCATCAAGTCATCAAGTGTCATCAGTGTCATCAAGAAACTGTAGTGCACTTTTGCTCATTTCGGTATTCCAGAACTAGTGATAGACAATGGACCACAGTTCATCTCAGAGGAATTTAAATAATTCCAAACTAAATATGATTTCTATCGTATTACTAGCAACCCAAATTACCCACAAGTGAATGGAGACACTGAAAGAGCTGTACAGACAACCAAGAAAATTCTACAGCAGGAAGATGTCTTCTGTGTTTTGCTGAGCTATAGATCTACACCAACAGCAGCTACTGGGTATAATCCAGCACAGATCTAGATGAGAAGACAACTCAGAACTACTGTTCTGACTCCAGTTCTTTTCCAATCTTCACAGTCGCCAGACATGAAGAGTGCAGCCAAATCAAATAAAAAGGCAAAAAGAGCTTATGAACACTTTCACAAGTGATGTCACTCAGTGAGAGAAACCAACGCTTTTACAACAGTTGTCATTCAATTAGCAAACTGCCTGGTCTAGAACCTAATGACTGTGTTTGCATCAAGTTGGATGGAGAAAAAGGATTGAGAACTCCAGCTGCATAAAGAAAAAGGAATTAATCACCCAGACCATATGTGACTGAGGCTGACAGTGGAGAGTTCAACAGAAATCATCAACATCTATGGTTTGTTCCTCAGAAAGAATTATCAACAGAGCTAGCGGATGCAGAACAAGAAGAAGATGACTTAAAGATTCTAAAGTGACCACAAGCAGTCAGTGCAACTAACAGACAACTGGATGACCAAGTTGTTATATGGTCAGCTTGTGTAACTAGAAAGCCAGTATGATTCAGAGACAGCTGACGGACTAATATACTGAACTTTAAATACAAAATACATTTTGTAAAAATTTGTAAATGATAGGTATGTAACGGGGGGGGAGGGGGGGTTATAATGGAATGCTAAACTGTACTTGCCATTACATGGTGCTGTGTGTAACATACCTTACCTGAGAATAGCTCAGCCATACTTGGCAGTGCATTAAAGGATCTCATGGAAGTCACATCTCTAGTATCTCTCTATAAAGGAAGCTCTGTACCCAGGCTATATCAGGTACATGACAGTGTGGTTGGGTGGGAGATATCAAGAAAACTTGGGTGTTTTTTGAGTTCCAGGTGGTGGAAAAAGTTGAAATCCATTTCCATAGGTAAGAATTATTATCACCATTTAAAGACAGGGAAGCTGAGGCGACAATTGAATGACTTGTCAAAGTTCTCATGGTCGCAGAACCAAATACAGATCCCAGATCTCCTTACACCTATTCTTGTGTTTTACTCACAAAAGCACTTGGGTCTTTGTTTTGTCTCCGGTACAATAATGGATGCCAGTAGTTTTTTAAATGTGCAATTCTCTCTCTCTTTTTCCTGACTCCCTGGATGCATCATTAACAAGACACCACTGACCACCTCAAGGAAGTAAAAAGGGTGAAGGGGAGAGAACAGTAAGCGCAGGAAATAAACTACAAAGCAGGTACTTTGGATTGAACAAATGTTGCATATTCCCCATCCTTTAAAAGATTTCCTTCATAAATCCAACACAGGTGATAATTTTGTTTGTCGTGGAAACAAGGATATAAATTTTATTACATAGAGATACATATAGTTAAATGTATATGTACAAGGATATTTAAGTATATATTTTTGCTTTCCAGATGAGTCATTCAAAAGTGCAGGTTACAATGGCATTTCAGTTTTAAAAGATCTGGGAAAAACAGTTGTGGAGTCAGTTCCTACAGCGACTACAGAAAGGAGTTGCCTGAAGGATAAAGTCTCTTCTAAAGTCTCGTCAGTTCTGCCTCTTATCTAGTAGTCACAGTTATGCCAAATGTCTTACCATTTTTTCATCAGAGAGCAGATAATAACTCAACAGCCTAGGCCAAAACAAACTCTCTGAAAAGATCTTATGAAATCATTTCTCTCTGCAAATCCATAAAAATCGCCTCGGACTCCTTATCAATAGAAAGGCTTAAAGAGGGTGCAGAAGTCGTTGAATTATGATGTGCTTGTTTTAATGAAATTCCACTCCTGCTGAGATGTTCCCTGCAGATTTTCCATATTTCAGCATGGGAAAGGTTTGAAGCTTTCCTGCCGGTGCCAAGAGTTAATTGAAAACATTTCAGGATAAATTCAGCTCGCGGCCAACGCTCCCATTCCTTCATTATTCTTAACAATAATAGAGGAGTAATACAATTATTAATAGGCATGTTGTATCCTCTTAAACTGGCAGTGTGTTTCTGAAACCGTGTCTTTCACATTCTTCTTCTTCTTCTTCTTTTTTTTTTTTTTTTTAAACAAAAAGCTGAAACAAATGGGAGAATAGAAAACCCTAGAAAAAAGCAAGTCTAGCTCATATATTATACAGTTTATTACATTTCCTTCACAGTAAACATTCAGCCACAGTTATTTATAAGTAGTTATTTTTAAAAAGTCAACCTTTTAGTCAAAGGTTTCCTTAGTTTGTTTGTTTGTTTGTTGTTTTTTGGTTGGTTGGTTTGGGTTTTTGTATTTAAAGACCCAGCTTTAGTATGGCATTAATGATTTTTCTTTGCAAGTGTGTGTGTTTGTGTATCCTCTGTATTACACAAGGAATTTCAGAATAGTATAATATATAATAGAATAGAACTACAAGCATGTAAAAGATTAAATTAGCTTTGAAATCATGACCTCTTCTAAGAATTTACGGTTTTAGTATTTTGAAACTTTAATAAGAATGATAGTTTTCTCCTCCACAAATCAGATTGCCTTGTTGGCCAAGTGCTTAGCTACCTATTATTTTGTAATGTGAACAATTTATGTCACAGTTTCCCAGAAAACGGGATTTTCAGTTTCATTGCTTTTTATTCTGGCCTCGAGTCTTGATGTTTTCACCAATGTTTTTGCGGTACTAATGTACTCTCATTAACTCAAATGTTAAAATTCATATCTATCATGAGCTACTGTGTTAATATTTATGATATCATCATATAGAACCAAAAAAAGACAATGAAATAGTTATACATTAATTATTTCCAGATTAATTTATATCCAGCACTTACATTTCTGCTCCATTTTTAAATGAATGCTCAGGCAGAATATAGAAGTGACAATTGAACTAAAGGGGGGAAAATAACAAAATAAAACAACCATCCCAGCTAATTGCAGAATTGTTTATGCTGTAAATTTTGCCTAATTAAGGACCATGAGCTCAAACCAAAAACAACTGAAGTTAATGCAAGGAGTCCTATTGACTTCAGTGTGCTTTGATCATGTCATATTAGTAACATTTCTGGAGTCCAAAGGCTGTATCTGATTTACTGCAGCCATCCTTTTAATGTAGGTCTTGCCAGAACAGACTATGGGCCAGGATTTAAGCTGCACCATTGTGAAAGAATCTTCCACAAGATTCACAGAGAAGCTGACATAGCTCGTTATATGCCATGCCCCACTTAATCCCCTGGTATAGGAGAAGTTCCAGCGTTAGGAGGGGAATGGCTGGAGCACATTTTGATTCAGCACTGAAGTAACAGCCTCAGAGGACAATGAGAAGCAGGTTTAGTTTAAAGCAGCCCTTAGGCCTTACTTTGGGGTTAAGGCTGACTTAAAACCAGGTCCAGATTGGGGGTCTGCATAGTGCTCTTTTATTGCTCCCCTCTCAGCTGTCTTTGCTTAATGGGCAAAGCTGAAGAGTCAGGTCTACAACTCCAAGAAAAACTGTCTATCTTCATTTGAACAGTAGTGGGCCACATTTGGCTTATGGGCTCCAGTGTGGGCAACCTTGGATAACATGTAGAGCTGGGGGAATACTGCAAAAACATTTCTGCAAGGATTTGCTCAAGCTTAAAACTAAATTTCCATTAGCTCCTTTTGTGTCCACTTTCTGAAAGCATTCTGAGAACGAGCTTTGCTCCCATTACTGCTTGCAGCAAGTGAATTTAAGGTGGCATGGCTGTGTGTTTGGAGGCGTACTTTGTACAGGTTGGCATGCTGCTTAATATGGGATGAGCAGCATGGCTCCTAAAGCCCCTTGCCTTTGTTAGCACAGAAACATTTAGACAAGTCAGACAAAACTCAGAACACACCCGTCCCATAGGCCAGAGCACCCTTACAGTAATTTGTGAATGTGATGATAGAAAATTACATTTAAACTCTACATCCAGTCAGTAAATCTTAGTTTAGCCTAAGTTTTCCAGGAATGAAGCCAGAGGCAAAGCCTGTACGGCCCAACAGATAAATTATCTCTAAAATTCCCTAACTGTTCTTATCTGTTCTCCCTGCCTGAGACTTTGTCTTCACTAGAGAAATAACTTGTGACCCTTCTGCCAGGCAGAGCCAGCAGCAGCAAAGGGGCCGGGTTCTATGTCTAAGAGTTCTGTCAAAGATACAACCCAAACCGGCTCTAGCCCCCACCCAGTCACCTGGGAAATTGCACGCTCTTGCCTGGGCACCCCCAAAAGACAATACTTCCCCTCTCACAAGCACAGAGTCTGAGTGTGGAAAGTAAACCTTTTAATAAAAGGAAGGACGTAACACAGCACTGGTTTGGGAAAACAGTGCAAACAGAATTGATTAACGCAAGGAGCTGAACCCCCCAACCTCACCCCAGAGTATGTGGGGCATGTCCTTTGCCTCTCCTTTCTTGCTTTCCCCTGCCTTACTGACCGTTGTAGTTGCACTGCCCACCTCTCCGTTGTGGGTCCCCACCAGTCCTCTCTGCTGGCTCCTGCAGAGCCAGGCGCGGGCTTGACTGGTCCCTTCTGCTGCACCTGCCGCCTGCAGACATCCAACCGCTGTAGGCTGCCGCCACCTGCAGGCTCCCTCTGCTTCTGTCTCCTGCCACCTCCGGGCCTCGCCGTCTGCAGGCGCCGACTGTCTACTGCCGTCTGTTGTCTCCCGCCATCTGCAGGCGCCATCCCTGCTGCTCCTGCTGTCTGCAGGCGCCAACCGCTGCTGGCTTTCAGTCAAGGTTTCCCAGTTCCTTTAGTGATTTCAGCTCTTAGTGAATTTCAGCTTTAAGCTCATAGAAAAACCTTCTACTTACCCAGGAGCAATGTCTCTGCTTTTAACAAAACAAAAGACTCCAAGAGAAATAATTAATTCTACCTTTTAACAGTGGGACCAGATAGCTGCAGAGTAGCCCTTTACTAGGACTAGCGCAGCCTCAGCAGGAGATTCCCCAACCCTTCCCTGCTTCTTTCACAATGCTTGAGCATCCGTATGTCATCCTTGTTGAGTCCTGTTTAGATGAGAGTGAATTTTTCATCAGAACAGGCTAAGCACAGTTCTGCTGCCATTTGTTCATACCATCGAAGGACAACATTTCATTACCACTGCAGTTAACACAAAAGTGATTTGTAACACGATACCAGCCATACAGACCATTTCCCATCATGCCTAGCACCTGGTGTGCTTATGCAGATATTGTGCAATCATGCTGAGTACTTAATTGTACTCATGTAAATACAAAGCCCCCCCTTTCGCTGGCTGAGCAGGTAGAGTGCCACTCAGACCATGCTTACACTTGTGTCTAATAACAATTGTTTTCTTTAACTGAATTCTAACATGCCCAGTGTCTCAACACAAAAATGCCTTGGTCACACTATGAGTCGTGTTAGATACTCTAGATCTCCCCGCAGAGTTAACCTCATTATTTCCAAGCCGCTGTTTCTTCTTGAATCTTTTCTTAATATAAAAAAGTCAGACCAGGAACTGAAATAATGCATCCTGTTGTTTTCAGACCAGGAGAGTTACAACAATCTAGACATGGGTAATTGAAAATGGAATTTTATACTATAAATAAAGGCTAAATTTGTTGAGTAAATTATTTGTTGTGGTTCTTTGCTCAGGTCCACTCATGTGTATACTCTTTCGAGGCCTCTAGCCACTAGAAGGCAAGAGATCATGACATACAGGGATAAATCCAGTTATTTTTTTCTTCTCCTTGTACCTGTTTACCAATACACAACATACATGCCAATACCTTTAGATGCGTAAGAATTTATGGTGAGATTTTTCAAAAGTACCTAAGGGAATTAGGGTCACACATTCCATTGAAAGTCACTAAAATGTGATACCAAAAATATTTAAACAAGTTTAGAATGACCTCATAACTCCAGGATATTGAAGTGACGAGGAGGGCCGCCTCTGCATTGGTACAGCTCAGTCCCTCCTCTTCTCTGCCTGTGGCACATAACTATCTAGTCTCCTGTGGGCTTTAATCATTTGGTCTAATTTTGGTAGTTGGGTTTAGTGCATGGGTTCTGGGTGGTGGTGGTGGCCTGTGATACAGAGATCAGACTAAATGATCTGGTGGCCCCTTAAACTGTATGATTCTGCCAATTGATTAAATTTATGAAAGTAAACTCCTTAACATTAAATATTCTGGTTTACAGCCTTTTTGTAGCTACACCCATATGTTTCAGGGCACAAGATGATTGCTGAAGGAAGGAGTATTCCCCTATGTACTGCATTTCAGAGTTAGATGCCATGATGGTAAAACACCATGACCATGTCTACACTAACACTTCCACCATTGCTAGTACCTGTAGAGCTACTTGCAGTGGTGGGAGATTTCCTGAAAAAAATCTAGGTGGATAAGACTTATAATGACTGAGTTCCTGGACCAGTGGCCTGATCTGGTATGGCAAACCTTATGTTTTCATGCTCCTATTTTAAGGCTCTTTAGCATTTTACCTTAATTTACTTTTCAATAACAAGAAATCCGATGTGGATATTTGTGTATGTGGTGCTGAGTTCTGTGCGACAAGCAACTTGTGTTTCTTATTGCCATTTGTAAATAATACGAGCAGAGATGTGTGTTAGCCTAGGAATATCAATAAATAGGTTCAATTCCAGAAGAATGAAAATTAAATTATGCTAAAATTTGAATAACAACTAGTAATTGAATAATTTTGGTAATGGAGGACTTTCCCCAGATATCTGTTAGTTGCATCCTGCCATGTTGTTTTTCTAACAAGATGCTAGAATGGGTTGGGGAACAACTTTTTGTTTCAGAAAGTTGAGGAAGTAACAAGGGGATGGCTATTTTCTGCCAATTTTCAGGCACCTGATTCTGACAGAGAACGAGGAACTCACTGAGAATCTGAAGTTGGAAAGCTACTTAGGCGAAAATGACCACAATATAACAGATGTCATGAATCTAAAGAAAGAAGGAATGAAAGCAGCAGGATAGACAGTGGACTTCAACAAACTCAGGGAACTGGTGAGCATGGTTCGATGGGAAGGAAATCTTAGGAAAATGGGAGGTCAGGATAGCTGGAAGTTTCTAAAGGCACAATAGCAAACTATTCTGATACAGAGGAAAGATAGGAAGAGTAGAACGAGACCTTTGTGGCTGCATCAGGAGCTCTTTAAGAATTTGAAAATCAAAAAGGAATCCTACAAAAAGTAGAAACAAGGAAAAATTGCTAAGGCTGAGTATAACAGAATAGCATGTAGGGTCAAAATCAGAAAGGCTAATGCACAAAATGAGTTACACCCAACAAGGGACATAAAAGGCAATAAGAAGAAGTTCTATAAATACATTACAAGTAAGAGAATGATGAAGGAATGTGTAGGCTGAAGTGTTTAGTGCTTTTTTTTATTTGAGTCTTCATTAAAAAGATGAATTGTGACCAGATGTTTAACATCATTAATATTAACAAGGGGAAAGACTCTCAGGCCAGAATAGGGAAAGAACAAATTAGAAAAAATTAAGATAAGTTACATGTACTTATATCAGTACGGTCTGATGAAATCCACCCTAGAGTACTTAAGGAACCAGCCACAGCAGTCTCTGAACCATTAGCAATTATCTTCGAGAATTCATGGAAGACAGGTGAGATCCCAGCGGACTGGAGGACAAATATAGTACCAGTTTTTTAAAAGAGGGAAAAAAGAGGACCGGGGGAATTATAGACCAGTCTATCTAACTTTGACACCTGAAAAAATGCTGGAACAAATTATTAAACCATCAGTTTGTTCAAACCTGGAGAATAGGGTGATAAAGTAATAGCCAACGTATCTTTCAAGAACAAATCATGCCAAACCAATCTAATTTCCTTATTTGATGGGATAACCGACCTAATGGTTGGGGGGAAGCAGTAGATATAATGTTTCTTGACTTTAGTAAGGCATTGACACTGTCTTATATGATATTCTCATAATCAAACTAGGGAAATATGATCTAGATGAAATTACTATAAGATGAGTGCATAGCTGGTTGAAAGACCATTCTCAAAGAGTAGTTATCAATGGTTTGCTTTCAAACTGGAAAGCAAGACCCTCAAGCAGGATTCCACAGGGGTCTGTTTTGAGTTTGGTACTATTCAATATTTTAATTAACGATTTGGATGATAGAGTGGAGAGTATGCTTACAAAATCTGTGGATGACACAACACTGGGAAAGGTTGTAAGCACTTCTAAGGACCCGATTAGAATTCACAATGCCAGTCTTCAAATTTGTAAAAGGTTGTTATAACAAGAATGGTGATCTATTGTTCTCCATGTCCACCCAGGGTAGAAGAAAAAGTAATCTTAGTTTGCACCAAGGGAGATTAGGTGTTAGGAAAAGCTTTCTAACTATAACTAACTATAGTCAGTTCCAGTTAAGCACTGGAACAAGTTATGTAGAGGGAACCCTAGGAATTATTTTGTGGAATCCCCATCACTGAAGGTTTTTAAGAAATGGTTAGACAAACACATGTCAGAAATGGTCTAGATATACTTTATCCTGCCTCAGCATGGTGGTATGGATTAGATGACCTCTTGAGGTCCAGCCCTACATTTCTATGATTACACAAAAAGAAAAAGATGTTTGTGAAGGAATGAAAGCATTGAAAACAGATGTGGCTTGATTTTTGTACTTTTTGATCATACCTAGAACAATATGTGCATTTCCATGATGAGGTGTGTTTTTTGGGATGACATTGAGGACCATATTTTCTCAGGATGCACGTTGTGGTAAAAAGATACAAAATGTCAAGATGTATGGGGGAAGTGTGAAGTTTCTATATATTTAAATGTTCTGAGATACTCGGATACTGTGTTGGTAAATAAATAAATATATCTCATAAGGAAGGAGAAGAGAGGTCTCTTTCCAATTATGGTTTTGAGCCCTGTCCCCAACCCAGCCTTCCCCTTCTTCCACCTAATCCTTCTCTGTCCAGGGCCTAGCTAATTTATTCAATTCAAAATTGTCATCAGACAAGATTTCTCATTCTCTCCCCTTCCATAACTAATTTTTGCCTCTCCTTCTTTGCTCATTTTTAGTTCTATTGTCTACTTTCTGCCTCTAACACTTCAGCCTGTCCCTAAAGACCACTCCATCTTACCTTCTGTCAGCCTAAGATCCTCTCTAATTCCTCCTCTCTGCTGAATTTTAACTGCTCTCTGACTTCTGGCTGATTTTTCTTTGCTTCAAAACACACATTCCCCCCCCCCCCCCCGGAGAAATTTCCCTCTTTAACAACCATTTTATATCCTTTCTCCCTTTTGTCTCCAAAATCCTGGAGTGAAGGGTTTGCTCTCACTGCCTTCATTTCCTCTCCTCCTAATCTCTTGCTGATACTCTGCAGTCTGGCTTCTGCCCTTTCCCCTCCACCCTAGACATTAATGACCTCCTTCAAGCTAAGTGTAAGGAGTACTTCTCTAGCCTCCTCATTCTTAATTGGTCTACAACTCTTAATCACTCTCTCCTCCTCAGCACTGTTCTCTCTTACGTTCTTCTACTTTATTTCTTATTACTTTATTGACCAATGACCATTCTCTCAAAATCTCCTTTAATAGTCAATGTCCTCTCCACATTTCCTATCTGGTACTGACCCTCAACGTTCTGTTATTGATTCCCTATTCATCTCTGCACTCTTTTGCGGTGAATTTATCTCTTCCCATGTCTTCAACCATCAACTTCTCTGCTTGATACCAGTCTACCTCAGTACTCCTACACCCCTTTGACCACAGTTTCACATCTCTAACTGTCTTATAGCATATCTTGGATTTCTAAATTGCCATTTCAAAATTATTCTCTTCAAAACTGAACTTCTGACCTTTCTTTTAGTTCCCTCTGCTTTCTCTGTCTCTACTTGATAACCTTGCCATCCTTCCTGTTTCCAAGCCTGTAAGCCTACTGCTAAATTCTTATCTCTTTACTCCCATTTCTCTCTCATCCAGTCTTTTGCTAAATTGTGTTGCTTCTTTCTCTTTGTCAGCAAAATCTGCCCTTGCCACTCTCTCCAACCCTTATCCATTCATTGGCCATCTCACCTCCTCATATATGGGCTCCCAAACGTACTTTCTCCTCCTTTAGTCTATCCAAAATACCACTAGTCTTCCTCTCCTAACATTTCAGCATCATCCCCTTCTCGAATACATTCTTTGGTTTCCTGTCTCTGACCAGATCATATTTAAGCACCTTATCTATATCTTATCCTTATCTATATCTACTTAATCCTGGCCCACCTACAACCCTATTCTCATTTGTCCATAGTCCCTCTCTCTCTGTGGTGTATTATGATATTAGCTCTATACTACGATGTGTGTTTACATCATTTATGTGTATATAATATATGCAACGGAGAGATTTACCAACCCCGTAGAATAACATCCACTTGTCTCATAATAAAGTCATAGAAAGAACTTTAATAAAATGTTTTGTCAAAAGTATCTCAACTTGGCACGAGGTGTCACTAACGTTAAGTGCATAAATCCTTTCTCCTCACTGGTTGTTGATTCCCTTCCTTTACATCCACCCTAAAAGTGGTTTGGAGGTAACCCTCCAAAATATTAGCTGAAAGCCTCCTCAGAAAGCAAATCTTTCCCACATCCTTCCCTGCAGTTCCTCTTTAAGAGGTGTCAGCATGGCTGAAAGAATGAAGTGGCTCCACATTGTTTGCCTGCACTATTATGTGCTTAACATTTCCATAACAAAAGTGCCACTCGACTTCTCCCCGATTAATGCAGCTCGAGGGCTCTTGTCCTCCTTTAATAAAACATTGTTGAAATCATTTATTTAGAGCCCCTGGTTACTAGTGGGAGAATGACCATCTTTGTGCCAAAATATAGTGTATACAGTCCACTATTTTGTAGTAGATCATTCTGTTATTTAAGAAATTGATTAAATGGATGCCTTAGAAAGTATTTATGCTAATAGCAGCGCATTACTTATGTCATTCAGACAGTCAATGTGAGCCTTTTCAACTGTCTACCACGGTCAATGCCTCAAGTCAAATACAGTAACTTTCGACTTTGCTGCTTACAAATCTATATGACAGACCTGAGCAGGAGCACTGATCTTTCCATTTGGAAAGGTTTTGTGCCTTGAGTCTACCTACTTTACTTGTATTTGCATGTGTATACTATACACGGCAGTGGAGCATTCTGTGATATTTGTATTGTGTGCAGGACCAACATGGGACAGATCTGAATCTCTTTTAGCAGTACTGGAGAGGTAGTTCCTACAAGTAAGGCAGCTGAGCATGTTTTCCATGATTCAAACTGCCAATATGATTATATGTTCCAGTAGGTTTTTTTTTCATGTAAATCTTGGCTTCTCCCCTCTGCCTCACCCCCACCCCCCAACCCAAGGTACTCAAAAACCAGACAAATATTGCTTTAATACTGAATTATCTGGCATTACATCAATATAGATTGTTTCTTGTTCTATGCATATATAGCTTCCGTAGGCTTACGCACGCATGTAATACACATTTATTGTACATAGGTGTGCGCAACGAATGATGCAGTGATTCAATAATTGTTACATAAAGCATAGAGGACGTTGTAACTCTAACCCTGCATGCTTTGCAATGTGACTGTAAAAAAACAACCCTGGCCAAAATCGGTGATTTTGTTTTTTCTGATGATAAACTTAGTTTAATCATAATTAGTTGCCAAGTTACCTATGTCCACCTGCATACATTGGTATATAGTGTTTAAAATAAACAGAGACCTTATGTTATGGCTATTGTGATTGTGTACAAAAGCTTTGCTGTGAGCTTGGGTAACCAGTGAAGCTTGAATCTCCCTCTATTTACTGTATGGTCACTGTCAGTTCAATGAACTGCCTCCTTGTTCTCCACCATTGTCCCACACTCCCTTAAACATTTGTCACTGGAGTGCCTCCAAAGACAAATAAACTGTCACTGAGAATTCAAACCTGGTAAGTGGGAATAAAAAGGAGACTGAACCCATTGGATTATTTTACATGAAATGGAAAAGAGTTCCTTCTCTCCCCGGAAGAGATCACCAGGAATGGGCCAAGAAAAGCAGGGCCTTCTGTCCTGCGGAAAAATCCCTCTCAAGCAGGGAAACTGGGGTCCTTTCTTCTTCCAGAGATGCCCACAGCCACTTCCCTTAAGAAATTCGAAAACTTCCATCTTCTACTGTATCTGAATAACTAACAGGAGAATTGAAAATATGACAGACGTCAACACCTGTAGAATCAGGTAGCATGGGTCACATGCCAATGCGCTCTGTGTAGCTGATCCACTCTGCAAGGAGCATGTGCTCTGATAACCCAACTCATTTTTATTATCTTTCCGTAAGGCAAAGATCCATCAGCAGACACTGGCAAGCATCACTGTGCTTCGTGTACTTTGTGTACTTCGTGTATTTAAATGAAAACGAGCCACCGATCAATGTACACTTTCTACAGGGAAGGAAGCACAAAGACTGGTGTCCTCCCTCCCCAGTGGTGCTGAGTGTTGATTTATTCCAGGCAGATGCTTTTGACAGGGGCCTGTAAAATCAAGTCTTGAGTTTATTGTAGCAGTTAATTATCAGGCCTTTTCTAGTGCTAATGCCTTTACTCCTTACTGAGGAAAAACAGAGGCTTTTACTGGGACTTGATTTTTTCACTTAAAACGAATCAAAATAGTCTGCATGGACATGGGAAGTTGGCAAACTGAACATATGTTTAAGAATATCCCTTAAAGGACTGGGGAGAATATTTAAGATCATCCCTACAGGATTGCAAATGCAGCATTTTGCAAAGAAAGCTGATTCCATTTACAAGTGGCTCCCAACTACTCTTTGTTCTCTTCCTAAAGAAACAACGTTTTCGGCTTTGTTTTAACAATAAGTTTACTCAACCGTTCAGGTGACTTTAAAAAAAAAAAACGAATTTAGCTCATAGCCACACACCATACTCACAGACTTGCTCGACATCACAACTATTTGGGGGTGGGGTTGTTTTTTTTTTTTTTTTTTAATGCTTGTATGTATATATCAGTTCAATGCCTAATGAAATTAAGCAAAACCATCTGAATTAAAGAAATGACAAAAGTCCCTAAAATAACTGAACCTAGAAACTGGGATTTATAGTTTTCTTAATTGACAACAGACAGAAGTGGCTCTATCTTCTCCCAAGATCAGTTAAGATGAAAAAAAGACACTATCTTGCTATTCTGTCGCCCCCTCAGTCAAAGTTTATTTGTGGTGGCTTTTAAACTTCTGACTTGCCTTCCAATCACCGCGTTTAAAACTAAAAGCTTTAAATAAACAGCATGAATAGAAGATAAACAAACTTTTTTTTTTTTTTTTTTTTGCAAGTGCCTAGCTTGGCGAGGTTCAAACTCAAATCCCCAGAGGACTGAGTTCCCTCTTTTGTGTTAATGTTTAAAAGATTTTCCAATGCCGGAGTTTATTCCTACTGCAAACATTTCTATTTACAAGGTCAAGTGTATCAGCACTCGACACAGCTTAAGAGTGTAATTATTTATCTAAGGGCGTTTGAGTGTAGATCAGTAGCTCTGGCAGAAAACCAGGCTTCAGCCCAATGCAAAACAACTCCTCAGAACAGTATTACAAGTTCTGGTAATTGTTGATCACCCCACTTTGTTTACTTTTTCACTCTTCACTGTGAAGGAAGGCGAGTTGGCTTGCAAACTTTCATGAATTTTGTTGCAAATGCGAATCATTTACTATATAAAACTAAATATGTGTGAAAGCTACTTGAGACACTAGTCACCTCCACATAATCTCGCAACATATTTACATGGATATGAGAATTCGTAGTACATCAGTGGGAACACCATCCCTTCGTTTCATAAAGGAGCTGCTGGCTTGATAATTCTAAACACATATAGGAGCAGTGTCCTTGGAAGACAAACTGAGAATTGTTTTACACAGCTCTGGCACCGGTACGTTACCATGCCAACACACACAAATATCAACTACTGTCTTTGAAGGTAGTATTTCCAACGTCCTGTTTACTACTTATGTCCAATTATTCATTAAAGTAAGGACAACAGTAATTAACATCTATTTAAAGTACCATAGAGAGAGATGCTGAGTTTTTGTTTTCATTTATTTATTTTGTATCCTTCCTCCCCTTTCCCCCAAACAGGATTGATAATTCATTCAATAGCAGTGTCTCTAGACATCATCATCATCATGCATCCATTATTTAAAACTCTTTCTTTACTAATTTACACATTTAAGAAATACACAAAGCCGTAGATATTTAAAACATAGGACTTTTTATGCCTTCTATAAAAAATAAGGCAGCTCGGAAATGCATTTATACAATTCTACAATGTTCATAAAGTCTCTCAAAATAAGAAAGTTAACGTCAAATCTATAAAATACACTGTACATTTGATGTTCTAGAGAATACTTCACTGAGTTATTGTTGCTTGTATCCCTTTACACATAAAATGAAATCTGTACCTTTCCAGAAAAGAACAGCAAATGCAATTATCTGGCAAATAGGATGTAGACTTAAAACTTTAAAATTTTTAAAAAAATAAATTATTCCCCAAGCATACAATTTATAAAATTCTATTTACAAAGCGGAGTGACTGGTAACAAATCCCAGTTTTAAATACATTTTATATAAGATTTACCAGAGGTCAGCACCCTGATATGACTAAAGGCAATATAACTTTTCAGGTTATTTGTACATACAAGTTCTTGAGTTTAAAAAGTGTCTTTCGAAGATGGCAGTGCAGAGCTCTTTTAAGACAAAAGTTGCATTGTTCAGTACAGCCAACAACTCTTGAGAAAAATCTGCATTTTTTTGCCGTTAGGTTGAGGAAAAAGAGATGCTGGCAAGTTTTTGTTATGGGGACGCTGAGGTCCCATCAATTTGTTCCAACCTCCCCCCCCCCCCAGTTAATTAAAGGCAATCGAAATGTAATCCTCCTTCAGGCATCATTGTGAATATTGCGAATGGTGATACAGAGAACGGTACTTGAATTCGAGTTGTTGGCTACTGATAACCAGTGAGGCAGTAGTTTTGGCAGCAAGTTCGGGTTTCCCACCTTCATGTCAAATGCTAAAAAACAACTATTTGCGTGTGTGGTTTTGGTGCGATGGCAATGAACCTACAGTAGCTTTGCTAACAGTTCCTCTTTTCAACGCCTTGGTTTGCTGCTCAGGCAGCACAAGCTGGGGGGGGAGGGGGGGGGGAACAAATTGCACAGTGCAGGCAAAAACCAACCCAAACCACGCCACGGGCCTGGGCGCTTCCCTCCTTCCAGCTCTGACTCCCCTGCAGACGGCGCAGGGGCCGGTTTACAAGGCCAATAAACTGCTATCGTCACCATCAAGCTGATTTTAGCTGGGGGGCTGGGGGCCGCGCGGAGGACAGCAGCACAGGGCCTAAGAGAAACGTCCAGCAGGCAGGTGCTGGGGGGAGGGTGTGCAGAGTATTTGGGGAAGGGGGGGGGCGGGACGTGCCCGGATAAACGATCACGGAGATGGGGAGCGGGCACATCCCCAAAACTGATCCGAGGGGGGGTGTCTGGGAGCGGGGATCCCCGGGCCCCACGTGTCCCAAGCACGGCGGAGGCTGGGCGCGCCGGCGCCGACCGCCCTGAACCAGCAAATGGGGCCGGCGAGCGAGTGAGCGACTCGGCCGCTAGAGCAGCAGCAAAATGGAGGCCAGCAAGGTCCAGGCTGCTGGGGCGGGCGCTCGGCCGGCGCGATCCGTCTGGCCCGGGAAGCCGGGCTGGGCGGGCGGCTCGTCGGACTCGTCCCGCCCCCCGCGCTGGCCGGGCTCGTCCTCGTCCTCGTAGTCGTAGTAATCCTCCAGCCCCCAGTCCGAGCCGCCGCTGCTGCCCGCCCCGTTGCCGCCCGCCTCGGCGCCGAAGCAGAGGCGGGCCATGTTCTCCTTCACCGACTCGCAGATGGGCCGCTCCAGCCCGTCGCAGACGCAGTCGTTGAGCGGCACGGCCTTGGGCACGGCCAGCATGTCCTCGATCACCGCCCGGCACTCCTCGGTGCAGCGCAGCCCGTTGAAGAGCTTGCCGCAGTGGGCCATGTAGCGGCCCAGCGCCGCGCTGCAGCGGCTGTCCCAGTCGCAGCGCCGCCGGGCCTCGGTGCAGCCCATCACCCCGCCGCCGCCGCCGCCCGCCGCGCCCCCGGCCCCGGCCCCGCCGCCGCTGGTGCGGGGCAGGCAGGGCTCGATGGCGCGCTTGGTGGCCCAGCAGGTCTCATCCTGCGCGCAGTCGCAGTCCTCCAGCGCCGGGCCCCGCCGGGTGTGGTTGAGCTGGATCAGGGCCGCGATGCAGTGGCTGGGGCACCGCCGCCTGGAGGAGGAGGAAGAGGAGGAGGCGGCGGCTGCAGCGGCCCCGTCCCCCGCGCCGGCCGGGTGCTGCTGCATGAGCACCGGGGCGCACGCTTCGGCGTACTGGTTGTAAGCGTAGCTGCACTCGGGCTCCCCCTGACACTGCAGCACCGCCTGCCAGCAGATCAGCCGCCGGCCCTGCACCAGCAAGCCCCGCGGGGGGGACACCGCGCCCAGCACCACCGTCAGCCACAGCCAGGCGCCCGGCAACAGCCACCAGCGGCCGCCGCCTCCTCCATGCAGAGCGGGCAAACCTACCACCATCGCGGGCGGCGGCGGCGGCGGCTGCAGGGGAGTTGAAGCGGGGAGGAGGAGGCGCTGCCCGTGGAAAAGTTTGCAGAACTCCTGCCGGCTGTGTGCATGAGGCGTCCCCTCATCAATCCATCCACGCGGCCCCTCCGAGGCTCGAGCAGCGGGGCTGCGGGACAGCCCCCACCCACTCGCAGGCCGGGGCTGCTGGTGCCCTTGGTTAATCAGTGCAACTGGGGGCTGCTGGGACGAGGCGAGCGGCTGCTGAGTGCACTCGGGGGCTTGCAGGCTGCGCCGGGGGAGCTCATGGTGCTGCTCTGCTTCTCATGCAGATCCTTTTCTTTTCTCCTTTTGCACAAAATAAATGCCCAGCTGCTGCTGCTGCTTCCTCGGGAGCTTTTAACTCTCCGCTCGCAGCATCTCCGCATATGCCAGCTCCGATCCCATTCACAGTCCCGGCTCGGCTCACTTGCTTATACTGAAGCACTTTCGGGAAGAAGGGAAAAGGAATCCCCACCCTTTTGGCAAGAAAATAGCGAAAGGGGGGGAAAAATAGCAGACTCAGGGTCTCCTTCTCTTTCTGCCTCTGCGATTGATGCTGCTTCTGTTGTCAACAAGCCCGGCAAGCTGCTCTGCTCTCAGTGTGTGGATCTTTTTTCTTTGCAAGGCTTTAAATACAAAAGTGGCCTCCGAGCAGCAGCAACGTGCTCTGATCAAGCCTCATTATGCATGCATGGAAAAGCAAACAAACAAAACAATTAGCAACGCTTCTTCTCCTTTTACAGATGCCCCCGGCCTGGGCTCTCTCTCGCTAGTCGCTCTCTTTCTCCTTTTCTCCACTTTTCTCCCTTTGCTCGGCCCCCTTTCCCTGCTTTGCGACTTACTATTGGTTCAGCCTGTTGTTGAAACTTTTTTTTTCTTTACGATCTACGGGAGAAAGGGGGGCTAGTGGGCAGCTCACATTCAAAGCTTGAAAGGAAAGGCTTACAGAGATTGACAGCAGCCCCCAAGGAGCCCCTCCTACTGTTAAGGAGGCTCCAGCACACAGTTACTACTGCAGAACACAGCTTTGCAGCTGTTTGCATCGGGCAAACCTTTGGAGCTTTGCACCCATCTCTGTTTTCAGCGGTCACAAAGCTATGTCTGGTTTACAGAAGTTGCTTCCGATGTAACATCATGGCATAAATTATTAAATACTGTAAAATATATTTCATTATAAATTGGACTGATAGAAGGCCAAATAATTATAGAATTCTATTAAATATACCAATATACAAAAAAGAAAGGGTTCTTACATTATTTGCTAATCCACTTCTCCCACTCGCAATGGGAGTAAGAATTCTTCCTGCGAGGAATGTAGGCTAGGTCTCATAAAGAACCAAAGTGTTCTTTTAAGATCTGTGTAATGCTGCTGACTTCAGTGGGAGTGCATCGATATACTGTACTGAGAACAGAATCTGGTCCATTACCGCTACTGTTCTCAACATCATGACTGCAGGACTTAAGCATGACCACTTGCCATGTCACTGTTTTGCACTTCCCTTGCCTTCAAAACAAAACAAAACAAAACAAAACAAAAAACAACGTTCTATATTCGCATGAAGGTTTTCTGTAGTGAGTCAATGCACGGAACAGCTAGGATGTAGAAACAATTACCCCCTTGCACACATTATTAATAACAATAGATTTTGCAAATAGAACACTGAAATGTTATTTCCAATGTGTCCGAAATGCTTCTTTGAATTCTTTATTGGAATCTACCAGCTATTAAACGTTGCCTGAAATATATTAAGTAAGATTTTAAACAACCTGGTTTGGTTGAAAGAAAAAGACTGTCGGTGGATGCATTAGCAGTCTCAGTACACTCTTAATTCTTCCTTTGCTTAAAAGAAAATATATGATTAAAAGAACAAATATAATCATAGTTCAGAACAGCATAAGGTGTGCACTGCAGAGTAGGCGAGAGAGTGCATTTTTAGGCGTTTCTTTTAGTTTTAGTGCTACCTTAATTCCAGAGCAACATGGGCTTTGACCGCAAGAGGCATCAGTGTCTGCTGCCTGTCAAAAACTGGCGCTTTTTTCATCGTGAGACTATCAACTCCATCTGTCACAAAAATTAGGACTAAATCTACTTTCCAGAACCAAAGGGCGCTTGGGTTCCTGTGCTATGTGGATTGCTGTCTGCCTGAAATTGTGTGCAAGGTGTAATAGAAGTGCCATACAATTAGAAATCAATATGATTGATTGTGTTGCAAAGCATTCATCAACATTTCCTCCATTGTGACCAGTTTTACCCTCCGTTTGTCTTTCTCCAGTACTGCAGTGTTTGTTCTACTGCTGCTGTATAAGCAGAACTCATGCTTGCTTGCTTTTTAAAGTGATGAGAAAATAAAGTTCAACATTTGCTGTCAATCTAACTTAGGTATCAAATATAATCACTGTTCTCTGTATTCGTTTTAAATTTCCCTCTAATAGTGTTTGTTGTTATTATAAATTCCCCTTAGTTTTGGCCCTTGCACAGTAATGAACATACTACACTCTGGGCAGATCTAGCTGATGCATTCTTCAGTTTACTACTGAACTTCAGCCACTGAGGGCCTTTGCAAGGCCCTTTATGCCACAAATCTAAGAGTGTTCCTGCATAAAGGTGAGTGGGGCAGATAACAAGTTGAGCTATTGAGCCTGGGGTTTTTGCTTGTCTGCCACAGAGACGCATCTGCCCCAAATATGCTGTTGCAGAAGAAATTATGGGGGTGTGAGAGTTTCAGGCCACAGCCATGAGCTGAGCGCGGGTCAATACTACAAACTTACGGTGGTATAAATGATGGTGTGGGTAACATCTTCCCTAAGTGCTACAGTGGTGCAACTGCAGCGCTATAAGTGTAGATGAGCCTCAGAGAGGGGCCAATGAATCCACAGTGATGCAGATTTGCAAACCTTCACATAGGGGATGTAGAAGGCCCTATTCTTGCCTAAGGACTGAAATAAATAGATCTAACTGTTGGGTTTGAAGGCTGAATTCTGTCCTCCTCACAACCCATGTTTTGATCTGCAAAACTCATTTGCTCCAACTGTATTTCACTCTCTGAATTGGAAGCAGAATACTGATGTGTTTAATTGCTAAACAAATGTATCTTGCAAAGAATGAAAGAAATTCTCTCTAGGACCAGTCAGCAGGGGGAACAGACTGGCTCTTAAGTGGGAGCACATAATTCTCATTCTTCATGAAGCCAGATTGGGGCAGAGGATGGGCAGAGTCCAATGGGGCAGAAGATGGCCAGAGTCCAGTTATGCTGGAGATCATTTTCGTTTTGGGTGTTGGGTAAAAAGTACTTGCAGGGCATGAAGCATTAGGTTTTTAATATAGGGTGGAATTTGTAAATGCACTTAACTGTCCTAGGAATGCACATTCCATAATAATAATTACAGTAAATGTGGACTTTTATGAAGTTTATTAACATTAATATCATACAGTAACAGTGTACAAAAATATGTCCACAAATAGGTGGGCATGTCCATTTATACATGCAAAAATAACATCTGAACATGCAAAATAGGTAACTGGGTATTCTGATATCTGTGCACACAAAGTAGCATTTGCTCAGGTTTTTATGCCCTCAGTTTTAGTAAAGAAATTAACAAAAACAAGGGACTAAAAAAACGTTTGAGAAGCAGACTTTTTTTTTAGGGCCAAATTCTGTCTCCATGTATAACCACTCCCCAAGTATAACAGCTGCCCCTGTGGTCAGGAATGGGAGTACACTGTTCTCCCTTGGAGGGAAGATACCTTCCTGATGTGATCCAGGCTCTGGGAGACCACTCTTTGGAGTCCCTCTTATGAGTTCAAGTTTTCTGGCAGCTGTTTTTGTCATGTCCAGTTTTAGGTTTCCAGAAATTGAATAGCTCTAGAAGTAAACAAGAATGCAACTCTTGTATTGTATCCCCATTTTCAAAACACCCCATATGGACCTTTAATTACATTTGCTGGCTGTATCAATTGAAAAATAAAGGCCAAATGCTTTTCAAATTTCTGAAGTCTGCTATGTTTTCTGTGTATTGCCCTTTCCTAGACCGGCAGTTTATGCAGTTCTTTCCACCAGTTTTCTATATGGGCATCATTGCAGGATCATCTTGGCTGTGTATTGACAATAAACACTCATGGGCATCTTTTTATTTTCTTTAGTCTTGCTGTCTTTTACTGTCTTTCCCGGTAAATCTCTTTTCCAACCCTTTTCTCATCCTTACATTTTCTTCTCTTTCTCTCATAGAGTTATTTTATACTTTGAGTTTGTTCAGATAATAAATAAAAAAATCACACTCACAAATAGGCAAGATTACAGTTCAGCAGTTCACATTCACATATAATTGAAAAACACATGTATATCTAGTTAATGCCTCTCAAGTAATTTGTAGGCACATTTCTTAAATGGATTATATTGCTTTTTCTGCATTTCAGGATATTTATAACTGCCATTGTAAAATAACTCAGATGAATGCTGTGAATAAATTAGCTGACTAAGATTGCTGGTTTTGGGCCCAATAATATTCATGAAATCTGTATTTGGCTGCACTTGATCATAAAATCACAGAAATGTAGGGCTGAAATGGACCTCAAGAGCTCATAGTCCATTCCTCCTCTCTTCCATCCCCACACTGAGGAAAGATTAAGTATACATAGATCATCCCTGACAGGTGTTTGTCTATCCTCTTCTTAGAAACCTCCAGTGATAGGGATTCCACACCCTCTCTAGGTAACCTGTTTTAGTGCTTAACTGTCTCTCCATCCTGTGCTGAAAGGTGGCTCAAACATCTTTGTGGCAGTGAATTCCACTGTTCCCTGCACCCTATAAAAATGTGATGTTGGTTCTGTAATGGCAGGGGTTGAATTGGGGGGGAAAAAGGTAGTGGGAGTTTTCAAAGCTCCAGCCAGAGACTGAGGCCCACCCACTTGAGATGCCTAAATCAGATGCCACTCACAGTAGCTTGTGCAGTTGTTCACAAATATGGCAATGCGTACTCAGCTGGTCTAACCGGATTTGGCTGCCTCTCAGTGTGGCATGGGTAATCTCTGTGTTCTCCATCTTAGTGGGATTCAGATACGGCATGTGTACTACTGAGCTTCCACAGATTTAGCTCAGTGAGACTCAGATGCCTCGTTGGCCCTGCTGGGCCTCCAGTCACTGAGGATCAGATTCTCCAGGCTTCTCAGTCTTGGCTCTTCCTTAGGTTCTCTGCTAGGCTCCTGGGGTTTTGCTTCTCTTCAGTGGGGCTCAGATACCCATGCAAGTTCTCTGCTTCTCTCCTTTACCTTGTTGGCTTCCCAGGTTAGACTGGGGGGAAGGGAGAGAGTTGAAATTCTCCCAAGTGGCACCTATTCATGGCAACAAAATGATCTGTTGCTCTCAGTGGAATACGCAGATCCTCATACTATAATCCTGGCTCCTCTTCCTTTTGATCAGCAGTGAAATAGTTAAAAATGCTGGTGTTTAAATGATCATATTTGTGAATTAACACCCCACTAAGTTGAAGTTGAAGCCTCTTGGAGCTATTGTTTTAGGGTCTGCTTACTCAGCCAGATGTCACTGTATCAGTTACACTTGCTTCACATTTTTAAAGTCGTCTGCAAACATGGGATTAGGTTTGTGCGAGGCTACAATAATTTGTTTGGAGGCCGAAGGTGGTGGGGGGAGAAACCTGGGGCCCCATCACTCATCCCTTCCTACTCCTTGGCACTACCAGGTTTCCCCAACAAGCAGTTGCTTCCAGAAGCTAATTTAAAGGGGAAATCCAACCCTATGCAAGGTAGAAGGGCTTCTACAGGATGCTCTGAGTTATGCTGTAGTACTGGGTTGGCATACCCCAGCTGTCTCAGGATCATGGCAGCAAAAGGCCACCTTTCCTCTTGAGCTGTTTTGTGAATTTCTTGGTGGTGTTTGAAGAGTTGAGACCATTCTTTTTTTTCTTCTTTTTTTTTCATTGCTGTCGTCATGATAAAGGGCGAGCATGTAGAGGGTTTTGCACAGATTGGTTCATTTTTGACATTTTTGCAAGGCTGTTTAAATAAACTATCTTAAAAATACATTGCATGCAAATCTGAAATCATGATTTTTCCCTATCATTCCATTTTTAAAATTGATTAACAATTTCTAAGCTAAATAATGTTCCAGTATATTCATTTGTCAGTCAATATATATATATCAAACTGCATACTAAGGCACAGCTAAGGGATGTATGTAACAAATAACAAACACACAAACTGGAATGTGTTAACCCTTAGGAAACTGGTTCAGAGGGGTAGCCGTGTTAGTCTGTATACAGCAAAAACAACAAGAGTTCTGTAGCACTTTAAAGACTAACAAATTTAATTTCAGCAGGCATAAGCTTTTGTGGGCTTCAGCCCACTTCCTCAGATGCAGTTGGTAGAAATAATACAGCAAATATTGGCAACATATATAGGAGGCAACATATACATATCCAAAGGCATAGACAACAATGGGGTAGGTGGATGAAAGCCAGGTACTTGAGGCCTAATGACAACCATTGAGTAGGAGATGAGAATGGGTGATCAGAGCAAATTACTTCTTGTAATGAGATAGCCATTCCAAATCCCTGGCTGATTCCCAGTTATATGATCTCCGGGAACTGTCTCTTTCTAAAGGGTAAACTTTAAGCGTTTGGACTGTTGACTTTACCTTGCCTTTCCCATCTCACAGAAAGTTCCCGTCCCCCTTCCTCCAGGTGGTGTTCCTAATGCACCCCAACTCCCATGCTATCAATTTCCAACTCCCCTGGGAATCAGGAGTGAGACCCATTGCATAAGCATTTCAAAGGGCTGGGAGGGAACCGTTCAGCGGTGGGAGAGGTAGGAGGTGGGCTAGCACAATGTAAAGATAGGAAGTAGTGAATCAGCCATTAGGAGGTGATCACATTCTGCTGCCTGAGGTATTAGGATGGTCAAGAAGAGGGAAGTGAGCAGAGCTTATCTTGAGAGGGAGCAGGAAGAAGGATCAGGAGACTGGGGAGTGGTACTGTTTGGTTTGGAGGAGCAGGAGGGGAGATGATTATTACTAAGTTTCTCATCATAGAACATTAAGGATAAGATTCCTGAGAATGCAATGCTGTAAGGGTTAACGGTCTTAAAAAGTTGTTTCATTCTAAGGCTCTATTTTAGATATTCATTCTTAATTTACAATATTTTACTTAGAAATCGATGGGCAGCCTCATAAAATTGGAGATTGTTATTTATATATGAAATAATAAGTATTTTTAAGGGTATTTACCCAATGCATCGAGTACAGTAAACAGGAAATATTGCACAATGTGTTACTTGGACTTCTGCTTTATTGAACTCTCTTCCAATCTAAACTACAAAAAATAGACCACACATGTTGTTAAAGCAAGTCTAAAAAGAAAGTAGGAATTGAAGCCCGTTTTTGGCTGCGACAATGGTGAAATAACTGTTAAAGAAGCACATTTCTGGTCACCTGTTAAGCCACTTAGATAAAAGATTTTACAAAACTGTATGCTACAAAGATAAATTTAAGCCACACACATTGTCTATATATAAAAAGTAAAAACAATTTCAAACGTCATAGTAATAGGAGAGTTATTTGTTGGACATGTCAGTATATACACACGCAAAAACAGTTGGCTGGTTTTTAGATTGCTCTGATTTGCAGATTTTCCAAATATTTACAGGAGCAAACTCCCTAAAATGGCTACTAGATTTTATGTTTCATTTTCTGGATGTGCCTCTTTAAAACCAGTATAATGGAACTTGGAAGAAATGGGAAAGTCTTGAGTTTATCAACCTGATAACTACTGGGAAGCAGGTATTTTTGAAGATAAAGCAAAGAATTCTCTTCTGTAGAATCACTGTCTCCAGGAGAAAAATAAGAGTAGAAGTTTTATTTCTATGGCTTCAGCACACTAAGGCAACCACAAGAACTGCTTGAACATATTTATGGCCTCAACTATGTTCTGGGCAGGGTTCTTAACTAATGTGGTCTCCTATTGCTCTTTTAACTGAAAATCAACTTTTACAATAGTAATCTGAGAGATAACTGTAATGAAAGGTACCACTCAAAAGCATATCCAAAGTCTATTGAACTTGGTGTACTTCCTTCATCACATAACAGTAAACACACAAATGTTGTACTAGTTTAACTCAAATTGGCTTTTAAACTAGTGTAAAACCAATTCAACTTCATTCAAAGTTAGCAAACAGATTTTGGATATGCTCCTGAGGGGCACCTTTCAATCTCTAAGCACAGCTGGCTTCATATAATCAAGAAAACATAAGGTTTTTATTAAGTCTCCAGCTATTGAACAGTGTCATACTTGTATACTACATCTTCTTAGGAGCGTTTCACTCTTTTATTGCACTAAAATGAACCAAAACAAAAGTGAACAGACTAAGCATGAAATAAGCATGGTGCAAGTATTTCAAAAATATTATACTTCTCTAGTCTAATGGCCATATTATCAACTTAAAAGAAATCACTATAAACCAGTAAGTAAACTGATTTAAGTATGTCTATTAAGGGATTTGCATTGGTTTAACTAAGTAAGTCTCTTTACAAAAAAGTTTTAGTTAAATCAGTGCAATTTTTGTGTGTCGTCAAAGATCTATTAGTGCCAAAAAGGGAAACTCCCTTGAGAATTAGTTTGTTAATTCTACTGGAATATATGGGGAAGAATAAATAGAAGTGGAGTTTTATATCCATCTGAAATTGAATTTGGGTAGTTTGGAGCAGTTGCGGCTACTATTGCAATTTCATTCACTCTTATACCATCTTTCCCTTTGTGCCAATTCCCCTGAAAAATCAGTACAAAAAACTTAAGTATGAAAAAGCAGTTTGTGAGATTCTATTGTAGTCTATATAGGTTCTATACAGTGTTCATCACTGTAGTATCTGAGCACTATGATGAGGTAGAAATGTCTTTATTTCTTTAGGCCTAAATTTTAAAAAACAATGAGTGATTTGGGGTACCTCAATTTTTGGGTGCCTTTGACAGGGTGGTCAGGTGTCTTGTGGGGTATATACGTTAATGGATGTTTCTAAAGTCTGTATTCTTTCTTTACTCTACTTTGTCTGTCTATGCCACAGAATTTTTTTGTTTGTTTGTTTGTTTGAATTCCTTCCTGGCTCTCTTTTGAGAATCAAATGAGCATCAGAGATTCCTGACACCTTGGAATCAGTGGCGTTGCTCACCCACAAACTTGCCAGAAAAGACAGGGTTAATTGTCCTGGTTTAATTTCTCAGCAAGCCTCCCCTGGCCTCTGAGGAAAGCAGAGTCTGGGGCCAATCAGGATCAGAGGCAGAGGCCAGATAAAAACAGGTCTCCTGAGTTTGTGAGGGAAATAGTGTTGGAAGCTACTTGCCTCTTGCCTCCGAATACTGGAGTAGTTAAGGTATATATGCTAGGGCTAACAGCTTGGACTACAGGCTTGAAAAACTCCATCTGTGGAACCTGAATTGTTACTAGGGAGGTTGGCTTTTGTTTTGGAAACTTTTGGTACATGTCCTTTCCCAGCTCAGGGGAGGCCAAATAAAACTTCTCTTTCATCCAGGAGAGAGAGGGATACCACTTTTTAAAAACAATTATTTTATGGAAGCTAGAACCACTGCTTGGTTTGTTCTTGTGACAGTGCCCAGCCTGAGACGCCTCAGAGATTTTCAGAAAGTGCTGAGCACCCACCCTTTGCAAATCAGGTCCTTAAAAATGTCTCCAGTTGGGCATCTAGAAAACAGACCACCCAAAATCATTCATTACTTTTGAAAATGAGGTCCCTTTCTGCACTGTTTGATGTTATAAAGTTAAGGTGTTTAAGAATGAAGGGGAAATGCTTCTAGCATAAATTGGTCAGTACTCCAATGGTAAATGTGGAATGGGTGAGCTGGGAGATCCAAGTACCAACACACAATAATAGCTGTGGTTATTTTTCCAATTTAAGTACTGTGGTCAGAACTCTGACACCACATAACATACAGACTACCATAAATGAATGTGTTCTTGTTTCTTGTCCTTCAAAACAGTAGGCACTTCCCATCTGCAGATCCTTCCAGGAGCCAGGAACTTCCTGAGTCATGCACTCCTTTACATCTTCTCCAAAGAGGCAGAGAGTTTGTCAGGATATGCAAAACTAAGCTAGTTGGATGCAAGGGAGAGCATATGCTACACTACATGCTGTAACAAGTTGATTAGTAGCAGCTGTATTCCTGCATTTTCCAGCACTCCAAAAGATAAGGTGGCTTGCTGCAGACACAATGACTTGTGGGCTCCCATTGGGGTGTGTAGCCCCATCCAGGGCTGTGCTTTAATAGTACAACCAAATCCATAGAAATCAAGATGGAAAAGACCTATTTGGGCACCTCCTCCATCCCCATGCAGGATTATGCAGTCAGTCCAGGATTATTCCTTGCAATATGTTTTCTAATGCTTTGTCCAGCCTATTTTTAATGTCCTAAATGAAAAGACCTGGGATTTCTACCCCTTCTCTTGGGAGACCATTCTACAGTCCAGTGGATCTCACTGTTAGGAAGCATTCCTGATAGCCCAAATTCTACCTATTTTAATTTTGCCTCATTATGCCCAGATATACTTCATTGTTTCACCTTAAATAATTCCTTAGCAACACCAATGCCTGTGATATTCTACTAGATACACACATCTCCTCTCCAATTCTATAAATAGCTGATTTTTATTGGCCCTTATTTAGTATTCTCTAGCCAACAGTTGACCACATGGGGTTGCAGCACTACTCACTCAAATTTGACCTGGCCAGCCCTGTCATCACGGTAGGTTGGAGGCTGGGGCTGGCGCTGTGACCCTGTGAACCTGGTTGCAATGCCCAGAGTGGTGATCTGAGCCTACCTAGCCCTGTGACTCTTTGACATATTCTGGGGACCCAATTTTGGGTTGTGACCCACAGGTTGAGAAACCCTGATGTAGGGAATAGGTGGCAAGATACTGGTGCATAAAGAAGCCAGAAGGAAGCTGGGAAAGCAAAGAAGATGGAAGAAGACTGGATGGAGGATGCTGGGAGGTGTACTTTATCTTCTATCTTGTCTCTCTCCTTATTTTTTATAGTGTAGTAAAAGACAGTTTAAATTATCATTACAAACCTTATTTATTCTATTTCATAGTTTATCCAGGGTTAAAAGACCTTCTGTCTTTTAAATATGGAGATGAGCAAAATAGGAAGATGTGTCTTGCAAATATCAATGTAATTTTCTTCTAATATTTATGTTAAATGCTGAAAAGTTTCATTGTTTTTTCATCCATTCATGATTTTTGGATCCAGCATTGTCTAAGAGTGTTCAAACCCATATGATATTCCTGAGTGTGAGTGCATGCATTTGAATCTCTGCATTAACTCTAAAATATTCATATATTCAGGCAACTCCTTACTTGCAACACGTCTGAATAGGCTCAAGAAGACCACAAATTATTCCTTCTGAAGCCAATAGTTATTTCTGAGAACTATGAATGCAATTCCCCTTGTGCAGAAGGCCAGCCTGGATGTGTATACACTGCAGGTGTGATTCCCAGCCTGGGTAGAAAGACTTGTGCTAGCTCTGCTTGAGCCACTGCACTAAAAATAGCAGTGTGGAGATTGCAGCATTGGTGGTCGTTCAGGTTAGCCACCCAAGTCTGAGCCTGCCCATTCCCCTCGGTCTGATCTTGGGTGGCTAGCCTGAGCCTCTGCCCATGCCGCAACGTCCACTCTAATACTTTAAGTAGCTAGAATGGAGCTAGCACAAGCCTATCTACCCACACTGGAAATCAAACCTCCCAGCTGCAGTGCAGACATATCTCACAAGGCCTATGTACTACTGAAGTTCAATTTAATCACTCGAAATTGAGCTTCAGTGAACCTGACATGATGCGTAGACTTTGTGATGATCCTCTGCACTGGGATGAATTTTCACTGAAGGGGCAGATCTTGGTCCCTGAGCAAAGCTCATGGAAATGGGCTTTGTGCATGGAGCCTATTGAGGGACAATGAGAAGGCAGATTCTTCCTCCCCAACTTGGGGCAACAGAGGGAGAGCCGCAGTACAGTTGTTTTGTAATGGCTCCAACATCAGGCTGCAAGAGCATCAGCCCCTGCTCCATTCCTTCTATGGATCCCCATAGTTGTAGAGCCATTGCTCATGCCCCTGCAACATCCTTGGGCTGCTCTATCCAATATCCTTGTGTTCTGCCATGGAGTGTGCCAATCTGTGCCAAACTCCATATCAGTTTCCCCCAGAACTCCTAGTAAGTGGTTGAGTTAAGGAAGTATTGATTACTGAAGTTGAACTTTATTTTGCAATAAAACACAAATCAATAAGACTTTCTTCTTCCCAAGCAAACTGATCAGAATGTTTTGTCGTTTATGATGCAAAAACTAGTTTATGTAATAAACATTTTAGTGCACAAGATAATTATATAATTGGAAATAGGATCGTGTACTGTATCTTGCTATGTCCTGTTTTGTAATGACAAAATATTGAAACCACTGAAAAGAATATATGGGTACATAATATGTGCGTGTTGTGTCTAACGAGCTGAGGAGACTTTGGAAGGTAGTTATTTCCCTCCCCACTCCTTGCTCCCAGGCATAGTCATCTATTTCTAGTAACAGATTACTATATCTATCATAATCTAGCTGTATTTTAAGAACAAATTCTTGTCGTGAATAATATAGAATTAAAGCAAATATTTGAGGCCAGATTTTGATCTCACTCTGATGCAAATCAGGCATAACTCCACTGATTTTCACCACTGAAAGTTCAGAATCAGGCCCTCAGTCTCCAGTCATCTTCTTATGATTTCTAATGCCACACCGTCTTTAATCCTCTTTTGAGGTTTAAAGAAGTGTCTCCACATCAGGTTCTATTGCAGAACATTCAGGCGTTCACACTGTTTCTTTCTAACTTTACGCTTTTTATAATTATAACAGAATAACACGCTTGGGGCACCTTTCATTTTTGTCCTGCAAGAGGGTAATAAACTATGAGGGGTATTTTTTTACAACATGGTGAGTGTTATTTTGCAATGTTTCATTAGCCACAAATCCACAAGTCACTTTCAAGAAGTCCAGATGCCAGATTAAGGGTATTTTTGCAGCTGTTCTGTGGGAAATCATGAAAGCATTACTCCCTTCATGGGAGGGGGGGCGGGGAAGAGCTTTGGATATCTCAGTCCTTTCTACAATATTTTATATCAGCAATGAAGAAAAGTCATCTCAGATACAGCTGTGTACTGTATCTATATATATGCCTGTGGATAATTCAAATATCATATCGCTTGTAAAATACTTTGGTTGCAGTGTTGAAGGAAGTCAGCTCTTTTGAATAGGATATAATATGCTCCAAGGTAAAATACTTTGAATGGCTGTTCACTTAATAAAATCATGCCTAAAGCAATGCTATCTTCTGATGATTATACTGCATTTCACGAGTTGACTTTTAAATTGAATTCACTGCCATCTTTATGTACCGGAGAACATCTTGAAAGAATCAATCTACAAATAATGACTGTTTTCTAAAGGTCAAAGAAATTGAAGAGGAGGGGGATGGAGTCTGTTTTGAAAAAATATTCAGGAAACCCTGAATATTTATATACTGATATCATCTATAGACCTCCAGGGTGTTTCAGAGCACAGACAGCTACAGTTTTTAATAAAAATCCAAACCGGATTTCATTTCTCATTTCTGATTAAAAAAAAAAAAAATCACAATCTTCAGTCTTCATTGTCTGACTTGTATTCCTTTGTTTGAATTTGAACAGTTAACATTTGGTCCTTTTCCAGAAGGACATTCTGTCCTTTGTATATTCTGTCCATTGTAAAAGTACTAGGGCTGGGGAGGTAGAACTGCCAAGGTCTGTTTGTCAGAAGCTCGTCTAGACTAAGTTTGCCACTGGTGTACCATGTGCAACCCTGACAGAGCTCAGAATGTTTAGCTAGGTATAGTGGTGACTAAGTGGGGGCGGAGGGAGGGAGAGGACAAAATAACTGCCTGCAAATATTGGAAAGATCAGATCCTCAGCCAGTGCAAAACAGTGTAGCTCCATTGACTTAATCCGCAGTTGGTATAAATCAGCATAACTACTTCCTTTCATGGTTAACACTAACTGAGGATCTGGCCCAAGATGTGTAAACACCAAGAAGGGAGAGTAAATATTTAGGGTAGTACACAAGGGCCTAATTCGGAGCAGTGGGATAAAATTAAGAAAGAGAAAATTTCCTGAGACTGGGATGTATCAGACGGTGAAAGGGAAGTGGTGAAAGCCCCACATCACTTCTAGCTATTAACACTAGACAGGATAAAACACAAGAGAATATAGCATGGGAAATGCTGCATTTGCAAGGAGATGGGCTGCATGATTTTATAAACTGTTTCCATCTCTGACTACTGTGGGCCAGATTATGGCTTTAAGCCATGGCCAATAGAAAGACTGTGGAGCGGTTCTCTCTTTTGGGATCCTTGGAATAATCTTTGGAAACTCAGCCAGAATTCCTCCTGGAGCTCCACGTACTAAAGTGACAGGTCCACCATGCTTTGAAAGGGTGTAACATACACTTCTTCACGCAAATATTAGTTCCTCCTTCTACATACATTACTAAACTCCACTGTGAGAGGTAAGGCTCATTATAACCATACTATAGGGGATTAAACTGTGGCAAAGAGCCCAAAGTCACACAGCAAGTCAGTAAGGAGAACTTTCAACATAACCCTGAATCCCAGTTCCCAGTGTCTGCTGTGACCACTGTATCACATTTATTTATGCCTGGGATGGTTCAGTCATCTTGTCAGAGCAAATCTTGTTGCAGTAGGGAGAGAGCAAGAGAGCAGTATAGCCATTGCAAGCTCATTTACTTGTTTATTTTAGCATTTCATAGAGATTTCTCTCTGATGGCTAGTGTGAGTGAGTTTCTGGACTGTTCCTCAACTTGGAGGTTTTTTTAAAATTAAAAGGCAAGCTCTTGCCCGCTGTGTCATATTGATCTGAGCTTTTGTAGTTCAACTGAGAAGTTGGTTTGAGCCCTGGAGGAAGAAGATTCCCTCTGTCCAATACCTGAAATAATTGGACTCCGGAAGGGAGGATCGCTGGAACAAGGTGTCCTTCACAAGGGCAGTGGGGAAGCTGAAAGGTGAAGAAACATGGAACCCCCTTTCTCAAGCAAAGAGGTAATGTGAACTAATGAGTTGTCTTATTAGCTGAAGAACCTTGCGTCTTGCCAACTTTTACTCTGATCGAGTAGGGTTTGGCTGCAGCATTCCAACTCCATGTACAGACTTGGCAGATAAAATCACAGAATAATTTGTGACTCTTGAAAAAAAATTAAAGAATGCAATAAAATTTTATATTCTCTGCCAGAGAAATGAGAAAGAGAGAGAGAGAGAGAGAAGTGTAGGGGGAAGGGCAGGTTTGATTACAATGTTTTTGGTATGGCACATTATAACCTCATTTTGCCAATCCTCATTTCCCTGGCCCATTGCTTCTGGTCTCCTCTCCCTTCTTCCTTTTCTCTGCCTTGTAATCACCACAAGTTCCACCATATCCCTTCCTGTCCACATGCAGCCCACACAACCTCCTCCCTTCCCCCCAAAAAAATCAATTACTACAATGCGCACATTAACAAACAAACAAAAACCTCCCAGAACACATGCCAAAGACAACTCATAATCTTATATTTGTACCCCTTGCTGCTGCTTCCTATCCATCCTCTATGTCTTTGTGTTCTTCCATCATGTCATGGCTATTTGGATTGTAAGATGTTCAGGTCAGGGGCCATTTATTTTATTTTATTTTATTTTTTTATTGTTTTGGGTACGCTCTGTAGTAAAGCGTCTAACACAGTTTTGGATGCTATAAATAAATACAAAATAATAGGCTGCAATAATGAACTCCTCTTTAAGATCTGGATTAGGATCACACTTTGGCTAAACTTTGTATCTGGTGTTCTATTTTACACCCATCTCACATTCAACATCATCAGCTGGTAGCTATGCCTATAGATATGGTTCCCACTATAAGATCCTGCTTTTCATTGCTTGTAACTTTGCCAAATTTTAACTGTTCAATCTGAAATTTTCTATACGGTGTGTCTGTTTAAAGCTGAATTTTTGGGAAAAGTTTTAGCTAAAAGGGTTCAGCTGCCTCTGAAAATGATATTAAGGAAAAATACGCCATCTTGCTCATGTTAAAATTAATCTTACTGCCATATCATTGAGAATTTCTAGCGCCCCCATACTTTGAAGCAGAGACTTGACATTTGTAAGGAGGTCACCGTGATGTCAGAGATGTGTTTTTTGTGGTCCCTTTGAAAGAACACCCGCTTCTGACCAAGTGATAAGCCTTTGAAATATCTCAGTTCATACATGCTTAGTAGAGACTCATTAGTGTTTAGCAGATAAATTCTCCAAAGATACCCTCTGCAGTGAACATGCTCCAGCCCAGGGCAGCAGGGGGCTAAGCAGTATTTTCCCTGTAATTGTTCCTCCTGTCTGCTGTGTGCCTCTGTGGGGCTAGGCCCAGGAACTGAGGGAAGGCAGACTTTCTCTCCTGTGCTCTTGGTGCTTCCCCTCCTGAGCCAAGGCAGAGGTGAGGGAGGGAGAAGCAGCACTGGAATGCAGAGGAGTGAGGAATGGCTGGGGAGGAGAGTGTGGAAGGAGCCAGAGGGTGGGGAGGTGTAGAGCAGCAGTGGGGGAGGGTGTATGTGGACAGGAACTGGATGGAGATGAGTTGGATAGAAGCAAAGGGGGAGGAAGAGAAGAGCTGGGGTGTATATTGGGTGTAGTGAGATAGGAGTAGAAGGGAAGGAAGAAAGGAGCCAGTCTGTGTGAGACAGATTGGATAGGAGCACAGGCTGTGGTGGTGGGATTTGGGGGGATTGGATAGCCCACTGATGCTACACCGTGCGCTATTTTTAATGCACTAGCTCCAGCCGAGCTATCGCGAGTTTCTCTATCCAGGCTGGGAAGCATGCTTCCAGCTGCAGGGTTGTCATACCCTCCGATACTGAGGTAAGAGCACCACAGAAGCATCCTGGAGAAAATTAATCATTTTGTAGTCAGTGAAGGTTTTGGATGATGTGTGTTAAATAGGCCTGGGTCCACACATTGAGTGTGAAGAGAAAAATAAACATTAAATAACTTCCATTCGCTGAATGAGGGATGGGTCCTGTAGGAAAAATATAGTGCATGATCATGTCATTAAATATTGTATCATAATGTATACTCACAAAGGGGCTAAATTAAGGCAGCACAAGACATTTTAAGTCTGGCATGTCCTAACCTTTGAGTGCTTGACTTTGCAACTTTGACATTCTTTTGACATAGGTTTTTTTTTTTAATGTTAATATATGTAACACTGATGATGGTATGGCATAATGGTTTTATCAGCATGAGTTTGGGGTGGTTATATTATGCCACATGTGAGTTTATGTGGTCGTCCAAACAAGTGTCATTAAAACTTTTACATCAAAGCACACTATGTATGTTCAATATGTCATATATATTACATAAAAACTCCTTTAAGAATGTTTTAGAGCTTTTAAAAAACATCTTATAGGGGCTATTTCTTGTATGCCTTGGCCTGTACAGCTAGGTCCTTTAATTACCATGAGGGAGAGGAAAATTAAAAATAATAAATGTAAAACACCTCTAAAAATACCCTTAAAATAGCTTTTCCATTCAAAAGAATGTCACAGCTTTAAAGCCCAGTCTAAGGCCCTCTAAGTCTCAAGCCTTAAAAGTGAGTGTTGGGTGCTCTTGGGAAGCTGCTAAGAATCTCCCACTCCCAATAGGATTATGCTCCTTTCTGTAGACTTGCAGGAACATGGGACATTAGATTTTAAAGGTATGATATTTTTATGTCCGGAAAAACTGATCCAATGAAAGATTGAATTTTGTCTGTCCTGGACCTCAGGCAGGTCTAAATTGTCAGGAAATTTTTTTAGGGGGAAGGAGTAAATATTCCCTGGCAGGTGGATTTAAAAAATAAATGGTGCTGTCTGAAGTAACACAGGAGTTTGGAATGCTATAATGTGTCCTGGGAAATGGATTAATGGGCAGGTGATACAATCATAAGTTTTTGATAAATTGCTCAGGTATTTATTTATCACGTGCCTTTGTGATGTAATATATCAGTTGGATAACACAGCTACATATATGGTCCACACAAGCACACACCTTTGGGCCAGGACCTCAGCTGACGTAAATTGGTTTAACTCCATTGAAATCTACTGAAGTCAATGGAGCTATGCCATTTTGTACCAGCTAAAGTTCTGGCCCTATTTTTCTGTCTACACACCTAACTCTAAGCTTTAAATTACACTCAGATTATTCACATTATTAAGTGTAGCAGATTCTTAGCTCTTATTTGCTAATGAAAAAGTTTTCTAACATAAAACTGGGCTTCGATCCCAGTTTCCGGTCATAGTCTCCATTATAAGATGAAGGATGTAGCATACATCAACTGAAAATCATAAATCAAATAGTAATAGAGTTGTTTTCCAAAAAAACTCAGTGAAGGACTCAACTGCATTCCCATCTCCCAGTCCACCTAATTTGGTCTATTGAGTCAGTTGTGTTAAGATTAAGGCTACGTCTACACTACCACTTATGCCAGTACAATTTATTGTCACTCATGTTTGTGAATAAACTACCCCTCGGGTGATATAAATCACATTGACATAAGCACTGGTGTGGACAGCGCTATGTTGGCAGGAAAATTTCTCCCACTGACATAGCTAGTGCCACTCATTGGGGGTGGATTAATTATGTCAATGGGAGAGCTCATTCCCATCGGCTTAGAGCGACTACACTAGAGATTAGCACAGCTGCATCTGTACAGCTGCACTGCTGTGAACTCTCTAGTGTAGACATAGCCTGAGAAATCCATAAGAAGGATGCAACATACACAATGGTTACAGTCACTGATATAATACTGGCGCCAGTAAGCTTTATTTTACTTAAGAAAATACTGCTTTCCATGTACTTCAAAATATTATAGACATAAAACATTTTAAAAGAACCAGAAGCTCTGTGTGTGTAATTTGATGCTGAGCCTTAGCAAAACAGGCAAAGATTCAAATATTTTCCCCTGCTCAAATGGTTTAAAATATGTTTCCAAGGGTGATTTGGCTAGAGAAGCTTTTGCTTGGGAATTACAAGCTGAAAAGTTTTATATTTTGTGAAGATCTGCATTTCTGTGAAACAACCACAACTGCTTTTAGGGCTGACTAGGAGACAGAAGTAAGGTATTCTTAAAAATATTCCTTCAAGTGAAATCTCATTAATAAAGCCAAAAAGAGAAAAATCACAATGTATTTATAATTTCAAACAAGGGCTGTAAAATAAGTCCATTGCAAGTATAAAAACTTGGCTTTTGATTAGTCTGTATGCAGTCCCATATCCTGTAAAGACTTACACACACGCTTAACTTTCTGCAGCACCCTAGTTGAGGGAGTATTCCCTGGGTAAGGCCTGTTCTACACTAGAAAATTAGGTCAGTTTAACTATGCAGTCAAGGGCATGAAAAATCCACACCCTGAGAGGAGTAGTTAAACTGACCTAAGACCCCATGTAGACAGTACTAGGTTAACAGAAGAATCCTTCCAGCTGGTGTAGATAGTGTCAGCGTCAGCATAGCTGTAGTGCTGTAGCGTTTCAAGAGTAGACAAGCTCTGAATCTTTCCAGGATCGGGGCCTATAATTAGTATTAAGTAGGGTCAAATGGGAGTTATAGTTAGAGCATAATTTTGCTTTGCCAGATCAGGTCTAATTTATGAGCTTACGACTCTTGTAGCCAAATGTGACTTTTGGCAGAAAAGAGTGTTTATAATTTGATAATTATGTTGTTTTGGACAAATTAAACTATTTCTCCTTTAGGGCTTTATCCAAAACACCCTGAAATCAAGGGAAATCTGCCATTGCCATCAAAGGACATGGAACTGGGCTCCTATTTCTCATTCTCTGTGTTGACACACAACCAACCAATGGGACCTTTAGGATGATTCGAGCTGAGTGAACTGTGAGAAAAATAATTTGCAAAATTCTGGCAACCTTTGTCTATTTGAGAAATCACCTTTTGCCCCTGCCATAATGTTGGCAGTTGCAATCAACTGGGACATTTCAAGGTATATTCCCAAAGTATACAAGACAGAGAACTGCTAACAAGTGAGGGCCCCTCAAATTTGGAAATCGCTCCTTCCTCTTCCCCTCTAGTTACAAATATCCCAGGTCTGCTGACTGTTAGGGTGTGTTGAAAAAGTGCAAAGCCTAATCTGTTCTCCTTGGGGTAGTGAGAGGGTGAGTGTGTGTTTAATGTTTATTTTGATTAATCTGAGTGGTTAGGCATGGAGCTGTACATTATAACAATTACACTATAAAATATTGTTGAAGGCACCTAGAATTGAGGTTAGGTCTTTCTTTCTTTCTTTCTTTCTTGTGTGTACCTGTACATTAAAATAAGTAAGTACTAGAAAAATCAACAAAGAGAATTTTGTTACAACTATTCATTCATCTAATGGTTATGGAAAGCAAAATTTGGGGCCTGTTGCCAAGATTTGTTCAAACACAAAGCAATATGTCTCGTGTCATATGAAAATTTACTTTGGAAAGAAGGGAAATATTTTATAGAGGGTAGGTTATTTGTTTAAGGAACAGAAACAATACTAAATGATTTAGATAAGAAGTCACATACTTGGAATACTGAATTGCAAATACTGAATTACTTACACCAGCCTGATCATCAGCAATCTATAAGCTGAAATTTGTTCAGATAAAAATATTCATCAACTGATTTTGAACAGGAAACAAATTAGTATAAACAGAACTCTCTTCATGCACAATTTGCAAACGGAGGAAAAGAGTTACATTCACTGAATAAATTGTTTGTAGGCTTGGCTCTACTCTGGATTTTTAGAGATGATAGACTATAAATTAAGAGACAAGGTGGGTGAGATCATATCTTTTTTTGGACCAACTTCTGTTGGTGAGAGAGACAAGTTTTCGAGCTTACACAGAGCTCTTCTTCAGGTCTGTGGGAAGAAGTCTGTGTAACTCTAAATCGTGTCTCTCTCACCAACAGAAGTTGTCTCAGTAAAAGTTATTACTTCATCCACTTTGTCTTTCTAATATCCTGGGACCAATATGGCTATAACAACACTGCGGACTACAAGTTGTCATTTACACAAATCCTGCTATGCAACAGTCTCATTTAAACTATGAAAAAAATCCAAGTAAATTGCCCCTTATGGAAAAATCCTATAGAACTGAATAAAGAATGACATCCATTCTGAAGTATTTTTAAACTGACCCATGGAATTCTTTATCAGGACTGTAATGCTCTGTTAAAATATACAGAATAATTTAAATATTCAATATAAAGGATATTATCCTCTATGTTTCTATAACAGTGCCTTTCGAATCCTATTAAATGTCTATAGAATCTTTTTGGTTTCATCCTTATTAAATTACACAGGACTCTTTCATAATGGTCAAATTAAGGCAGAATAAGATTCTCAATTACTAAGGAGCATCTTAAGATTTTTGACATATGTACTGTGAGCTGTATGTTCCCTTCTGCTGCATAGCACAGGAGATGAGGGGTGGGGAGAATTAACCATATGGCAGTACTGTGGGGACTTCATGAAGGGGAGAGGCAGATGCAGAAATTCATAGCTTTCTTCAGTCATTCTGCACAAACTCCACTGTCCCAAGCAGCAAGGAGAAAAGATTCAGGAAATAGCCACACTGTGTAGCATGTTCACTCTCCAATATAGCCTTAAGAGTATGCAAAGAAGGACGATTAGTTAATCCTGATCAGAGAAGCGTTAAGGGGAGTTTCGCTACTGACATCAGTGGGAGTGGGATCCAGCCCTAACCCCCAGGCAGCACAGAAAGCAGTCATGTTTTTGGGGCCAATGGCTGTAGGGCAACTGTTTTTTGAACCAGCCGTGCTGCCTGTGTTGTGGAGGAGTTTGTACAGAGACAGTTTGGTTCATATCCTCTGAACCCCAGTTCTAGATTTAGACCGAACTATTATCACTTAAGTTTTATTGTTCAGTTAACAATGAGTTATTGCCTGGTAAAAATGATAGGGATTATTACATAGACACTGGGCCTCAGGGGAACGGCACAAGCCTCTATTGCTGTACTTTGATCATAAAGTCCTTAAGGGCCTTGGTATGTACACCAACATCTCTGATTATGTTTTACAGCTTTCTCTGCCCTTTCCTATGTCTAGTTCATGTATGAAGTGAATATAAATATCTTTTTGAAGAGCAAGGAATGCTTACCACTTCAATGCAAACCGGAGAGTCTTTGCACAAGGTGACCTGTCTCTATTACAATACCTATTCTGCTGCAAAATCTGGGATTTATCCGCAGCTCAAACACAGAATATTTTTTGAGTGAAATCTTTCTATTTTGATTTATCTGAAGTAGTTATTCCAAATTGCCAGTGGGCCGCCTCTGTTGATTCTCTGGGAACTCAAACTTTCAAGAACCACACCTCTGGGTATCTCAACTACCTCCTCCCATTAGTCCCACGCAAATCTTACTTTCCTGTCTTAAGTAACATTTATAGAGTCCTTGTGGCTGGTGATGCGGTAAGAGCAGAGAGAGCCCAGCCTGACTTTCAGTTCGTGTTATGTTTGAGGAGCTAGCAACTCCTGATATTTCCATCTCCACAATATTTTTGCCATTTCTTTCAACTATTTTCTGTGTATCCTCACAATTTCACAAGGCAGCTCACAAAATTCACTTCTCATTTGACATGGTCAGATTTCAAAACCTCAGCTGAATACAGTGTAGCAGCCATCTTTAGCAATTTTGCCCATACGGTTCTATTTCTTTATTGGGTTTATTTTTAACTCCATATATTATTCTTTCAGCTATAACGCCATCATGTAAGACCATCCCCAGAAAACAGTGCTTTAAACATTCCACTTGCTTTTGTCGTGCACAGCGTAGGAGATGAAATATTTCGACAAGTCAGGTGCAATCATCATCAGAATTTGTTTTCCTTTTCATCAAGGCAAGTATTGTAGGCCACAGACAATTATCTAGGGATGGAGGGTGAATCTGTTCCATAATGTATTTTGCCAGAACGTACAATAAAAATAAATGGTTTCGTTTGTGGAATCTGTAAGAAAACTGAAGCTGCCAGACGGCATTAGAAGGAAAAAATACTTTAAAACTTCAAAGTGCTGTGACAAGTTCTGTTTGCCTCCCTTCCTCTGTCATTCTCTACCCCAGGAAATCTAGTAACTGTGTGACTGTTTTATTCATTACTGGTTGAGTAAGAAGCTAATCATGCCATGGGGTGCTTCAGGAGAGATGGGAGGATTAGAGAGATCCACAATTATGTCCATGCTAGAGCAGCTACAGGCAGGAGGAATTTTTAAAATGAAATAGGAGCTATAAAGCCTAAAACAAGGAGAGAAAACATTAATAAACATTACATAAAAGACATATCAGTTTTACTAAATTTGAACTTTTTATAGTTTATTTGCAGAACATGGGCCCATTCTTTCATCCTTTGCATTTGGAAGGAGTCCCACAGACTTCAGTGGAAGCACACACATGAGTAAATGTCATCGAATTGAGCTCTATATCTTTATGAACCATTTTATGTGGCCTAGGAATATTTATTTTAAAATAATCTAAAATCCTAATAATTTTTCTAGTGTATTTAAAAAACTAGACTGCCCCACTGCAGTCACAAGACACTTTACACCACGTGGAAATTCTAATTATGGTGGAATTTTCAAATGCTCCCTATACAACACATGAGGAGAGTTAGGCACCAATGAGGGGCATCCTCAGAAGCCAGCAAGATGAGCAGGGAGTTGCCTAAACTACCCAGGAACAACACCCGGAGGAAAGTGGCAGGGCGTAGGCCACAATCACCAAAGGCATTTGAGCACTTAACTCACACTGATCTGGGCCTTTATCTCCGGACTAACAGGACAGATAGGTGTCTCCCTTCACCATGAATCTTAGCCATGAACCATGTTCTGGAGTTAGGCACCTAAGCCAGGTCAGCTGCTTAGATAACCTCTGCTCTAGCTGAAATCCATTTGCAAGAAAATAACCTTTTGACATTTTTTGTGGAAAAAAACTAGAGCGAGAGAAAGGCTCCAGAATATCCAATAGCTTGGGGGTTAGGTGGCTCACCTGGCAGGAGGAAGACGGGTTCAAATCCCTGCTCTGTCTGATTCAGAGCAGGCACTTGACCCCACAGCTCAGATGAGTGCCCTAATCAACAGGCTACCAGATACCGTGGGGTGGGTTTCTCAATCACTGCTGATGGAGCTGCTCCACTTTGAATAAACATTTACAAATTATTAATTGGATCAGAGGCTTGAACCCATATCTCCCCCATCCCCAGTCCCCTTAAACAACAGGGGACATGCACAAATTTCTGCCCTGTTTGCCCCCACTGTCTTTGTGACAGGTCTTATGTGTTCTCAGAGCACACGTATGGGACTGGGCCTGCTGGCAAGACAGACATTCCCCTGCCTAGCTTAACAATCCTAAAGAGGCAGGTAGGTGCCTAAATATTTTCATGGATATTATCTAGGTTATTTTGGTGCCTAAATCTCATTTTTCAAAAGAGACTTAGGCAGGAAGGGTCAGATTTTCAAAGGCATTTAGTTACCTAGTGGGATTTTTCAAAGCACTTAAGTGGGTTAGACACCTAAGGCAACATTTTCAAAGGCACTTTAGTGACTTAGGAGCCTCAGTTCTATTTTCAAAAGTGAGTTACGCCATTGGGAGTTTAAGCTTAACTGAAAACCAGTGGAAAATAGACTTCTAGGGCCAGATTTGTAAAGGGATTTAGGCACCTAAAATGCAAATAGGCACCTAGTGTGATAATCAAAAGCATCTAAGCACCCAGCTCCCACTGAAATCATACCAAATTTCATACTAATTGTACTTCAGATACAATTAAATTTACTTCATTGTACATTAAAAGGAAACTGTCATACTGTAGGTAGTAAGAACCAAGGTACAGATGTATTTGTAGAGGATCAATTGAAATCTCTTCAACAGATAATAAGATAGCATGAGAGACCTCACTAGATGCAGAAAACAGCAATACATGTTCTTCGGAATCTCCAGACTAATTTTTTGCAGTTTTAAGAGGTTCAGACAGTTTTTAAAAGCTACAGACACACCTCCAAGCGTTTTGGTGCTTATCCAAAATCAGACCTCTTAAGGTTTGCTCATCACTAGTTAATTTAGATTACAAGCTAATGGAAAATCATATTTTTTTGTTTCTAATTCAAATGGTTAAATAAAATATTAGTGTAGGCAGGGCAGGCATGTTGATAAATGACTGCACTTTTATTAGATTAACAATGTGTTAGCTTTGACATCAGCTGTAATATGATCTGGTATTGCAAAATGCACTTTTGGATCCTGACACATTAATTGTTGTGTTTGGCTTTTTTGCTGGCATATCTTTTTACTTAGAGCTGAATGCAAATGGTTATGAGCCAGAATTTTTAGAAAAGTGATAGCATGCAAGCTTGCACTTGAAAGTGCTCTAAACACCAGTGGAGGTAACAGAAATGCTAGAAGGGGTAGAAGAAAGTCAGCATACAAAAAGGCTTGTGTCCTCAGATGTTGGTCTGGAATTTACCTTTACGTCAACCTCTTGGTCTACTCAGAAAACAATGTACTGAATGTCAGTCATGGATGGGCAGGCAAAGGGTATTGCTGCTCTCTTGACATCGCACTATTTGGATATGATGGATGTGAAGAAATCTAATCCTTCCAGAGGGAGTCAGGTGGCACTGTCAGGACAAAGAGTGCAAACAATTTTGTACTGGGAAAGAACTTTCCATTTTGGTCTTCCTGTGCCAAAAATGTTACAGTATCCAGCTGTTCTATGTTAAACACTAAATCCACTAGCGAAAAAAATCCTAAAAAAGAGGTTAAACTCCCAATAAGACTTTCTATTGGTTGGATCAGGTTTTGCTCATACAAAACATGTTAAAAATCACTTTCCAGGCATTGTAAAAACATCTGCTTCCTGGATTAGAAAGCTAGACATTCAAATCCAAGTTAGGATAGCCAAAGGATAGCCATAAGCTGTTTTGTTTAGAGGCCCTTTGCTGCAAACAAGTGAATTGAGTGTTTGTGATATCTTTCTACTATCCCAGGAGTGAGTTTGAGCAGAGAGAAATAAAGCAGATGTCCCATGGACTGTGACATTGCTAGCTGAATAATGCTTTAAGAAACCTTACAAAAATGATGATTTAATTCTGTTTTTCCCTTCGTCATCTTTGCAGATAACCAGAAAGCTTTTCTTTGAGCTATGGCAGAGGTCCCCAAACGTGGAGCACGACCCCCCCAGGGAGGCACAGGGGAACCTTCAGGGGGCATGGTGGGATCTGGGCTACCCCCATGTGGGCGGAGAGGAAGAGCCACCCAGCTCCGCTCTGCCCTCATCTCTGCTCCAGCCCCCCCCCCAGCTGCAGCCCCAGCCTTAGTTCCCGGCTGCAGCCCCGGGCCTGCGCCCTGCTCCTGGCCACATTCTGTGCCCTGACCCTACTCCTGATTGTGGCCTGTACCTGGGCCCCATGCCCTGCTCCTGACCACGTCCTGCGCCTGGGCCCAGGCCCCACTCCTGTTCACAGCCTGTGCCTGGGCCCCATGTCCTGCTCCTGGCCAGCCCTGGCTCCTGGCCACAGTCCGGCTCCCTCCCATCCCCTTTCACAGCCTCAGGCCCTGCAGCTCCATTCCTGGCCCTGGGCCCTGGCCCCAATTCATTCCCGGCCTCAGGCCCCATGGCTGCAGCTCCAGCCCTCACCCCAGCCCACCAGATAATCTTTTTGTTAATATCGTGAAATTTCTATGAAAAAGTCACAGAATATTTAGACTTTAAAACTAGTTAGTCAAAAGTCACTAGTAAGCTGTATGTACGTGATCTACTTCAAACATGTGTACTAATGACAAAGATACCAAATACTCCTATGACCAAATTATACAGATCTCTTCCAAACCTTCATGAATTCTACAGGGCTCCAACAGGGATGAATCACACTGAAACCCTAAAATTCACATGGGTTTGGTTTTTTTAAAATATATTTGTCCAGATCTACTTAAAACCTGATCACTACCAAAGTTAGATGTAGCCATCCAAAATTAGTTTTCTACAGCAATGGCTGGGCATCAGGAGCCTTTCAAGAATCACTGAGCAAAGTAGTTGGTTTTCCTTCCAAACACACCAAACTACTACACCAAACAATCATAATTAATACTGTTGGGAGAGGGCATTGTGGTGAACAGGGTGTGCAGTGGGAAGATGGAGGTAGTCTGATGGAGGACTTGCATCCTTAGGAAGGCAGAGTTCATGTTGTGTTGCGTGGTCTGTGGAGTGCAGTAGCAACAAGGTGTGTACCTGTGCTTCAAGGAGGAGATTGTTAGGTGGGTTAGCATTTCATTTTCTTACTTTTGTGTTTTTGTGTCAGACACGTTATGTGTGTAGCAACCTTAGTTATTTAACAAAGTTTTTCTTTCTGTCTATCCACTTGTACACATTTTGATAGTGTCTGTTTCCTCTCTGTTGTCATCTTAGATAATAAACTTTTTGGGACCAGGAACGTTTCCTTTTAAGGATTCAAACAGCGGCTAGCTTGATGGGGCCTAGACTCTGACTGGGCCTTTGAACACTACAATAGTAATAATTATCATTATTATTATTATCCTGCCAATAAACGTATTCAGTAGAATATGTATGGAAAGCAAACATAAAGTGGCATTAACTCAGTTAAAGCTAATTCAGTTCTTTTATTTGAGCAAATATTCATGGCCACCTTCCCCAAATTCATTTTTGGGGATATCTTTTAGCCTTTATTTGAAGAGAAGCATATAAGATTGAAAGTTATAGACAGAGAGATTTTTTCTAAGTTTTAAGATGTTACTTGCTGAATACATATACCAATTGGTTAGAAAATTATACAGGGGGCTTGAGTTAAAGAAAAGATTTTAAAGACACATACATCCTAATCTTCTTATACCGTAATCTGTTCTAGGTAATAACATTTAAATGCAAAATGTAAGATCAAAAGCATCTTGAATACCGCCTGATCATCTGTAAAATCTTCTGGTTTATTCCACTTTTATACATGTGTTTAACTGCTATTAGTGTTAATAGCAGTTGCATGCAAGCCCTGAGGGGACATATCCCCCTCTTAATTTTTTAGCACAGTTAAAAATGGTAAATAATTGAGTTTAAAGGTCAGAAAGAACAGGTCAGAAAATTGTATTATGAACTGACTAGTGGCTGATTGAATGTGTATAACTATGTTATATCGACCAGACAATCACTATGCTCTTGAATGAACTCACACAGGAAAATGATAAAAGACAAAAATGCCCTATCATGTGTGGTGAACACTTCACAAAGTGATCGTTCTATGTCTGACCTTTCAGTCCTCATCTTCAAAGGCACCTGCACATTTTCAAAAGACAAGCCAGCCATCTTAAATTCATAACTGCTAGACAATAAAAATCATGAACTGAACAGAGACACAGGATTTACATTTTAGCTTATTACAACAATCTGTAAACCCCTTTTTTGTCCTATGACTGCAGAGGTGTTAACAGGCCACTCTACCTTGAATGGTCCCTTACAATATGTGCTAACTATTTATGCTAAACAATTTGTTCCACTTTGCATTTAGCTGTGAGATTTGGAGTACCTTTCCCCACCCCGGAAGAAGAGCTCTGTTTGGCTTGAAAGCTTGTCTCTGGCAAGGTCTACACTGGCTGCAGATTTCAGTGGCAGTCTATGGGAGATACGCAAGCTACGTACAGTAACTTGCATATCTCCCATCAACTTCCTAACATCTACTTACTGTGGCGTCTCCACTGTGCTGCACTGATGGGAAATGCCCTGTCATCGACACAGCGCTACGCTACCTGCCTTGGTGGATTTACAGACTCAACTTCCGGGTTCGATTGGGCGAGTCTTTACTGTTGCTCAATCGAACCCGCAAAATCGATCCCACCAGCAGTGTAGACATAGCCTGCCTCACAACAGAATTTGGTCCAATAAAAGATATTACCTCACCACCCTTGCCTCTTTATGTTATATCAATACATTCATTGTATATCCAAGATAGTCTCTTTTTTAATCTTCTCTAGATATTTTCTTTATCAGTGAAAATACCAATATTTTTACAAAGTGATGATTGTGATGTCTGAATCACCCTTGAAAAGGTAAATTTGCGAATTCAGCAGCTCTCAGTAATTGCTAGTCAGTACTGTCATTCCCATAGGTTATGCTGTCAGTGAGAGCTCTGATGATGTATTTTTTCTCTTTTTTGAGTCACAGAGCTTAGTAACATAGTATCCATCTGGGAAGTTGTGTGGATGAAGTTCTGGAATAAACCAGAACTTTTCTTCATTTTGCTTGTGTAGTTGAATTTTGCAGTTAATTATCTTATTTTTATATTTTTTTATGGTCTCTTGGTTTTATGTTTCTAAGCCACTTCCAGACTTAGGGCATGTCTATAGGTCAGCATTGCAGCGGCACAGCTGTACCAATACAGCTGTGCTGCTGCAGCATGTCTGGTGAAGACACTCTATGCTGACAGAAGAGCATAAAAAAACCACCTCCATGAGCAGCAGAAGCTATGTCATCAGGAGAATCTCTGCATAACACTGTGCACACGGTGTAACTTATGTCACCTAGGAGATGGAATATTCACACTCCGAGCAACATAAGTTTTGCTGACATAGTAAACTATAGTGTAGACATAGCCTTAGACACCTTAGGTGACCCAAAGTAGGGTATCAGCATTAATGGGCACTTTGAAAATGCTGTCCATCATCTTTTGAATTCAAGTGACCATGTGGATGTATTGAAATACACACATTGTTCCTGAGGAGCCCTTTTTTTGTTGAACTGTTTGTCAGTCACACTGAACACACCTTTGAAAAGCCTCAGCAGAGGTGGTGCCATCAGCATGATGATGATAATTAACTCATCTTCTAAGGAGAGAGTTAGATAAGTAAGTAGGTAATACTATATCCACTGTACAGATAAGAAAAAAGCTTGATCTCACGCCCAGTAAATCAATGAAAAAACTCCCACTCATTTAATGAGGAATTGGACTGAGTGTGAAATGAGACAATAGTAACATCAGTGCAAATGCAGGGGCAGCAGAAGAGTGAGAGGTTAAATAAGAAAAGCCTTTTCAGTATTATGTGCTAATAGTTGTGTAAAATTTGTAGTTTTGGCTAATCAGAGGAGAAAAAAAAAAAAGTTCTGTGCTAAACAGTTACCCTAAAGTTTACTGACATCACCATTAAATGAAGTACAAAAAAACCTGTGGGTCACAGTCTTTCTGAGCTTCGGTGAGCAACAGCTTGCATTGGTTTCAGTGGGAGCAGAATGCACATCTAAGGATAACTTTAGCTCTGGAAATATTTTTAGTCCTTTTCACTTAAAAAATGAGAAAGTGTACACTGTTCATTGTGAGGAGGATATGGCTTATCTCTTCAACATCACCTGCACAACCATGCCTCGGTTTTATCTCTTACATGCCTCACTTTCCCACTGGTGGTATTTAGTTTAGTGGTTTGGACCTCTGGCCAAATCAAAAGTCCAGATACAAAACAAACAGGCTTTCCATAAATAAGCCCTTCAGCCCTTGACTACAGGTCCTCAATTGTCTTTCAGCCTACCTGGGCTAACAATCTTTTATCCCTCAGTACAAGGGTCTCTACTCCACTTCTTTAGGTAGCACCAATGAGAAGCCCATGCCCACCCTCCCCCTACTATGGGTCCTGAGACGCTACTCGGTGAAGAGGTGTCTACCCTTAATCCAGACTCCCATATTTCGTTGTTTCCTATGGTCTCTACCTTTGTTGTCCCTCTCTTTTCTAGGCTTTCCCTGGGGTTCTTCACTAGAGTTTTCCAACACAGCCCTCCCGGGCTCCTCCCTAGAGTTCCCCCCCTCTGCAGAGAACCAGTCTAATCCAGAACTCAAATTGCTTGTTTTTCCCATCTTTCTTCCTCCCTAAGAGCCTCCTCTCCAGGTTTATCTCTGATTGAGCAGAAAGGAGCTGATTTCATAGTCCTGCCTCCTTTCCCAGTAGGTCTTACCACAACATGTGCTCACATGTGCTCTCCTGGGGTAGCAAACCACAGAATTCCCCTGGCCTGAGAGGAAGCTAGGCAGAGATCATAGTAGGGACTCAAACCCCCCTTAAAGGACCTGATTATCCTGTGACTCTGGCATATCATATATAGCATCCTTCATAGGGTTTCACATGTTCTACTAATACTCTAAGGTAGCATATATTGTATAAGATGCACATGGCATTCACAGACTATAAAGTTAAGGTGATTATCCCTGGAATCAAAAAAAATATTGCCCCGTTTGTACAAACATTGAAAGTTTTAAAAACTCATTCATACATGCAGGATTCAAGATATACAGATTTTTCCTACGATAACAAGACTTTTTTTCTTCAGTTGTTAGACTTGTATTACATGTTTTAAATTGCAGGGGTAGAGGGGGAATGATATCTAAGCCCTTAGCTTTATAGGCAGCAAACATAAGTTGGAGCTATTCCAATCCACTTTAACCCCTGGACATAATGTTTACTCACTAGACGGTGGAACACCAGCTGTTATAACACACATAGCTTTGCTCCAGCACACAACATAAGTAGGTATATTTATACAGGTCCGAGGGGTTACTTGCAGACAAATAACATATACAATGATGCCAACAGACATTAAACCACGGGTAGCAGAACAAGTAAAGGGGTCCATATTCAAAAGAAGTCTAGAACTTCCAAAATAAAATCTGCACACAAATTCAAATCTGCTTTTGGAGTGGGTTGATCATAGGATGACACTGAGCCATTAATATGATGCGGCCGTGAAAAAGGCAAATGCAATCCTAGGATGTATTGGGTGAAGCATTTCCAGAGATCTAGGGGAGTATTAATTCCATTGTACAAGACACTGGTAAGACTTCATCTGGAATATTGTGTACAATTCTGGTCACCCATGTTCAAGAAAAATGAATTTAAACTGGAACATGTGCAGAGAAGAGCTACTAGGATGATCAAAAGAATGGCAGGCCTATCATATAAGACGAGACTAAAAGAGCTTGGCTTGTTTAGTCTAGCAAAAAGAAGGCTGAGTGGGAAGATGATTGCTCTTTCAGTAAATACATTGGGAGGCAGAGGTAAAATACAGGGAGGGTAAAAAGCTATTTAAGCTAAAGGACACATATTGGCACGTGAACAAACGGTATAATTTGCCATAAAAAAATTCACGCTGGAAATTAGAAGAAGGTTTCTAATCATCAGAGGGGTGAGGTTCTGGAACAGCCTCCCAATAGGAGTTGTCGGGGAAAACAACTTAATTAGTTTTAAGAGAGAGTGGCCAAATTTATGAGGTGCAATTGTATGACAGGGATGCTTGTGATGATAGGGGGCAGGCTCAATAGCTCTGGGGCTCACTTACAATTTATGTCTTACGTTCCTAAAAGGTCATACTTCAGGGTTTCAGCTGGCCACCGGCAGGAGTGAGGAAGGGTTCATCCCCTCCTCCCCCAGCATATTCTGGGAGGATTTTTTTTAAATCTCCATCCTTTGAAGCATCAGGAATGGCCACAGCAGGAGATAGGGCATTGGGCAGGCGGGTGGGGCATGGTTCTGAAGTGGCACCTAGCATTAGTGGCACCTGTCTCACTTAATTGGCTAGTTGGTTCTCACTCACATGCTCAGGTCTAACTGATCACCATATGTGGGATAGGGAAGGAATTTTCCCCCAGGTCAGATTGGCAGTAACCTTGTTTGGTTGGGGTTTTTTGCCTTCCTCTGCATCCTATGGGTATATGTCACTTGCCAGGATTACCTGAGTATATCTCACTAAATCATTTCTCTGCCATTGCAGGGGCCTCGGGCACTGGTGTATCTCAGTTAACTCCTAGTCTCTGCCTGTGGCACATGATAGTCTAGCTTTCTGTGGACGGTAATTCTTTGATCTAATTTCAGTCATTGGGCTCAGTGTGCAGGTGTTGGGTGGTGTTTGTGGCTTGTGATGTACAGGAAGTTAGACTAGATGATCTGGTGGTACCTTCTAGCCTTAAACACTAGAAAATCACTGAGAATGCAACACAGCAATGTCTATTTTTGAATATGGGGCACCCAGTTCCACCATAGGACGCAAAGTGACACCCACATTTTTAAACTTGGACTTGTATGTATTTTTTTAACCTTCTCAAGAAATGAGCATAAAATATAAAAATTAATGCTGGACTCTTGTGGCTCTTTCTGAGGTCACTCTCAGTAACACCCAGGTCTTGTTTCCTTTCCCTTTCTCTTCTGGAGTCCTTTTCCCATGATCCCTCATTTCTTTTTCTGCTTCCAGCTTCACCTCCTTGCCCTAGATCTCCTGTCCAGTCTCCTTCTTTTGCTGCTTCAACCCTTACCTCCCACTCCTCACTGCTAGGCCTATCCTCACTGCTCTCTTCTCCAACCTGACACTGCGTGTTGAGTTCCTTCCCAATGTGGATACTTGGCCACATAACCTTCCTGCTACTTCACGGCTGGCACCCTTAGCAGGCTACTATGATTTATGGTGGTAGGTAATGAGTTTAGATCAATAGACTTCACTAAACCCTTAAAGGAACCACATTCACAGAGCCCTTCAAAAGGTTTGGCTCTGTGATTAATCTCAGAACTAGGTATTCCTTTCTCCCAGACCTATTTTAGTTATTAAAGTCACAGTTTATGACATTTTCCTATTAAATGTGTAGTTTTCCAAAGGATGGCTGAAATCTCTAAAGACTTGGAATGAAAGAAACATAAAAACTTTTGGCAAACATATGGTATCCAGGTTATAATAGTAGAAGATATTCTGGATCATTAACATTGTGCCAGAGGAATGATTTCAGGCTAAAATCACAGTGGGGAAAATGTTAGTATACTTCAAAGCATGTTTATACATCCTTTGATTTCGTTTTCACACCTTTCATAATTTTCTTCATGACATTTGCTGATTATCAAATATGTTTTCAGTGATTCTGTTCAGGGAGTGTCACGTAGTGGTTGAAGCAGAGGACCAGGAGGTAGGGTCTTTTGCGGTCTAATCCCAGTTTTGGACTGACGCTGATTTTGGCCATTCTAGGCATACTACCTATTTTTGCCTTAGTTTCTTCCTCTGTGAAATGGGGTTAGGTTATGAATAAACCTCACCTACTTCCCAAACACATTGGGAGGATCAATGTTTTTAAATTATTTTGAATAAGAAAAGTGCTAACCAAATATTACCTAAAAGTTAGTCCTACTAAATTTGTGAAATCAAAATAATTTCCATGGTAATTTTCTGTGATTTCATAACCATCATTACTTAACTGCCAGATGAAGGTAAAGTGAAAGTGGGATATGAAGGAGAAACTCCTTAATCAAACATGAATATATTCAATAAGAGCAGGAGGGAAATGGAAATAGAAATAGAACAACACAAAGTCAAATATTTTTAGAAAATTCCATTTATCCAAAGTTTGTCTCCATTTAAAAACAGAGAATACACCTCATGCAACCCCACTAACATCGATGGGATTACACAGGGCATAAATCAGAGAATAAGTGGACCCTACCTAATTAGAGCCCATAAGTCCTTTGACAGAGAGAAGTCTCAAACCTCTCCTTTTCCGAGTGGAGGCTGCATAGTCTGTCCCCAAGCAGTGGCAGCCAGACATTTTGAAAGACTGACAATTCTTTGAATTTCTCTGGAGAAGATTTTTATGCATCAGTCTCTGCTGAAGGATAAAATTTGTTATGAAAATAATGGCAAAAAGTTACCATTAATCCTAAACATTTTTACAATAGCTTCCCATTGTACCAGATCTACTCAACAAAGGAGGTGGAAGGAGAAAATTAGAGGAGTGTGTGGGAAAAAAATAGAAGAGACATGGAAAGTATGATATGAGTGTGCATGCACAAGTGAATATGTGGTGAAGGAGTGAAGAAACTGGCAGGGGAGGGAGGCTTTACAGGAAAAGGGAGTTTCAGGAGGGAGGAGGAAACTAGTGTGTGTATCTGTGTGTGCAAGGAAATGTGGAGAACAGGAAGGAAAAGCCTTGTGTGTATGTGCAGGGGAATATAGGTAGGTGCAAGAGGCAAGAGGGATTAGGAGAACAGGAGTGTGACACACTGTATCTCAAAGTAACACCCTGTGACCCCCATATTCATCATTCATATATGCTTGTGATATTTCATACAAAGCATGCCATGTAAGATACCATATGAAAGGTCATGATCTGCTGAAACTCATCATTCCGTCAAAATATGTATATATTTAGTGTGTATGAAGTTATGAGATTTTGCTATATGGTTGTTATTGAACTATGTTGTCAGTCTGGGAGTTGCCCACTGCTAGTTCTCCAGTGACAACGATGGAGGTAACCCACACCCAGGTGGGCGTTAAATGATCATTGACCTGCAGGGGAATTGTAAACAAGAGATCTACAATTCAATAAGAGACAGAGTTGCACAAGCACCACACAATGGGGATTGCTCAACTCTGTGACTCAGCAAGGCCCACCAGATAGGTGACTAGATATTCGGTGCCTATTATCTCCCCCCAACCCCTTGTCCTGATTTTTCAAACTTGCTATCTTGTCACTGTACTGCCAGGACAGGCTTGAGCCAGTATCTTTCCAGGGACATGGGTTCAGAGTATAAAATAAGGGATGATGGCATCATGAGACCACCTCTTTCCTCCCCCAGCTTTGCCGAAGGCAACAAGAATGCTGGGAACACTTGAACTGAAGAGACTGGTCCCAGGCTGAGAAGGAAATTCAGCCTGTGTATTAAGACTGTAACCTGCCTGCAACACCCAGTAGGGTGAGAGAAGCTGTTTGATTCAACTCTTGCTTAGTCTAAAAGTTTAATATTTATAATGCATGTTTACTTTTTATTTTCTTAAGGTAACTATCTCTGAGCTTTATGCCACCACCTATAATAAATAATCTATCTTTCTGTAGTTAATACACTTATTTTAATGTTTTATCCTTACCAGTGAGCTTGTCTAGAGTGCTTGGGAAATTTGCTCAGGTTATGAAGGCTGGGGCATGTCCACTTTCCTTTGACAAAGCGGTGAACTAATTAATAAGCTTGCACTGTTCAAGAGAAGGTAAGACAGTATATTACTGGGGTGCAAGGCTGGGATCTTGGGAGATTTCCTGGTGTTTCCCTGTGTATAGTTCATGAGTGGCTTGGAGATTATTCATGCAACTTAGCTGGGTATGCCTCTGCATTGTGGTGGCTGAGTGATAACAGCGTCTGGAGGGAGTTGCTGTTTGTCACCGGCAAAGCATTGTGAGTGACTGCTCAGAGAGTTAAATTGGCACCGCAGCCTCACAGTTCCAGGTTGTACCCCGGGACTCCCATCAGAAAGAGATAGGAGGAAACTGTGGTTTACATGCCAGCAGCTTTGTGCTGGTGATGCAAAGCTGCTGTAAATCTAGTTTAGGTGGCCAGTAAGCTCTGTATGTTTTGTTCTGCTCCATAACGAGGTAAATCAGCCAGAGCATACTGGTGAATCTGGCCATAAATGTTAACATAAAAAAAGGGTTGATCAGTGGTATCAATGGTATCATTCTCTTTGGGTTTCTTGTTTAGTGTTCATGTCTGAAATATTTAGATTATAAAGAAATAGGGAAATTCCCAGACAAAAATGATGTTAAAATGTAGTTAAGGTGGGGAGTACCTATCAGTAATTTAGAGAAAATATATTACAGAGATGTTGCAATTATCCCAAGTACTATAAACCCAGGAAGTTCAGAGTTAACTTAAAAGACATCCAAACATGTTAAGGTATAGAAATGCAGTCAGGCCACCCAAACAATTTTCTCTGCCCTATAGTAAAACCATGAGGAAGTACAAAGAAAAAAATCTAATGTGTGTTCAAAAATCAGTTTAATTTAATCTGACACCACAAACTCTAAAATGCCTTAATCATGTGGTTATTGCATGGTGTCTCTGCAGGGCAGTATTCTATATTAGCGGGCGAGGGTAGTAAGGTCATAGACATTTCCCAGCCCTATTAGCCCTGGCAGGACTGTAAAGCACGTGGAATCCTCCCCGCAAAAATAGTGCTTCTGTAGGGGTAGGGTCACTGAGTTGTCCCTCCAAACAGTTTGCTATGGGGAAAACTAAAAGTAAAGGGGCATTTTCCTACAGAATAGTGCTTTCGCGATGGTAAACAAATAGTTTCCTTGCAGAAGTGTTGGGGAGGGGAGAATAGGGAAAGGCTAAACATTTTCCTTCAAGAAGATCTACAAGTGGGGAGAGACTGCCAAAGCACCCATGGAGAGTGCAGCTTCTGCCTCCAGAACAAAGAGAGATGGTCAGTGGGCCAGGGAACAGTGGGGTCATGGGAAGGGGCCATCAAAAAAGTTTGTACTTTTGGATGAGGAGCCAAACTTTTGAATGCCTATCCAGACTGAATCTTATGAGGCTCACCCATAACTAAATGTCCTACTTACCTGGTGAGTCAAACATTTAAATAATGGTTATAAGTCTTTTATATAGTGCTATAAATACACATCAAACATATTTTCTCTGTTAGCGTGAGAACATCACCAACAACTTATTCTCATATTTTCCTGAAGGCCTCCTGATTGATTGAAATCAGCAAAAACTCTGTTCTAGCTCTGTTTCTCAATCTTTTTAGGTTGTTGACCCCTTATTCCAAGTTAGAAATGTTCTTAGTCCCCTCACATTTACTATAAGAATAAAAATGTGTCAATGATAAGCCTATATCATTTATTTGTATGTGTGTGTGTGTGTCAAGAAGCTGACAGAGAACACTTACCCTTGAAAGGTAAGGGTGTGCAAGATTGAGATAGTGGGAGAGGGTCACCTGCATGGACTCGAAAGGGGAGGAGTTTCTACTATTGATATTACAACCATCACACTTGATCTCACAAACTTTGAAGGTTTTGGTTGCCCCGAAGTTATACTAGAAATTCTATTTTCTTTGCTTTAGTATTTTAATAAAATGTCAACACCTTGCAAGCCTCCTAGAGGTCGAGACATACCGGCTGAGAAACACTAATCTAGTTTATTGTCCTCACCCTTTCAGAAAAACTGATCCTGCAAAGGTGTTGAGGGCCTGCTGCACTTTCCTGCCTCTAGCTGTTTTGGAGCAGCATTAACACAGTCTGTGCCCCTCCATGATGCTACTGAGGAGCTGTTAGAGGTCTCCAACAATGACAGCATGACTCCATCAACTGTCGTGTTTTCACGAAGTGAGAGGGCCAGGAAAGTAGTATAGACATTCCAGGACTCGGGCCTCCCTTTCCTACGGATCCTCACAATCAGCAGGATGCAGAGGCTGAGGCCCCAGGGGCGCACCCCACAGTTTGAAAACCATCACTTCCAGCCAGGAACCGGCAGATCGGAAGCTAGTGGGAACCAGGATGCTGCTGGTTGCCTGGCAGCCCTCCCTGCCCTGCTCCCTAAGCCAGGCCGCCTCTGCACAGCCAGGCGCTTCCCAGGCAGGGAGAGTGGTCCTGCTCCGAATTGCTGCCCTGATGCACTCTTGCCTTTCCCCCGAAAGGAGCCCAGCACCAGCTGGTAGTGCCCCCTGGAGCCATCCACTGCCTGTGGAGCCCAGTTGCCATGAGATGCTTTCCGAGGCACTCGCTCACCACTGCGCTTGTGCTCCTGACTCTGCTACTGCTCCTCCAGAGGCGAAGTGTGGGGCGATCATGAACCTTTAAATTGTGCCCTCCCACTATCAAGAGTTATGAGTCGCCTGTTGCACATGTACAGTGTATAATACACCCTTTAAAAAAACCAAGTCTGTTTATCATTGATTTCTGACTGTAAAAACAGAAGCTAAGATGCTAGTGACAAGCCTAAATTCATAAATTCTCTTTGAACTTCACATTGTTGACTAACTTTTAAACAGCTTATCTGACACATTTACATGTAGAAGTATCACAGATATTAACACATCAATTGGACTACACACACATAAACAGTAGATATGTGTTTCCAAGGATATTTCATTAAATAGACTGTAGCTCAACCTGTAAGATAAACTCTGAGAGGGAGAGAAAAATAGTCCTTTTGAAGTAGAAAACTATAGATAACTATTGGTAAATCAATCTGGTGCCCACATGCTATGTTAATATTGGCAGCCAGCCAGGGAAAGATCTCAGTTAACAGATTAGGCCAAAGAAAGCACAAATGCAGAATTCAGGCAAATTACAAAAAATTGCTCTCATTCAAACATACCACTCATTTGATGTCCAGGTATGAATTGTACAGAAATGTCAAAAGTACATTTGAAGATCAGCAAGTTTGTGCAGTATTTGTTACATGCTAAGGTGCAGGCCCAGTACTTAGCCACTTTACATAAACACAGTCTGTATGTGTTTGAAATTCATCATGTCCAAACCAGCACTTGCTTTGCAGATCCTGTTAGAATAACCAAATGATACAATAGTTGCTTTCTAAACAAACAAATGGGGCTAGCAGGCTGCTAAGGTTTTTTCCAAATACTCAGGCTCAGATCTGATCAGCTGCCTCCAGGCCCAGACAGAGTGCCTTCTATGCTGGCGGGAAGGAGATGTTATCTGTCTTCTGCTTAGTCCCCCATAATTGCATCTCATTTCTGACTCCTACAAAATAACGAATGTATCCTCCCATGGTTTGCAGAACACATGCAGAGGAAATAGCAGCATTGCAAGCTAACTGACACAAAAATTCTAAACAGATGATGGAAAAAATCTTTTGTCAAACTAAGAGCACTTTGAAAGATTTTATTCCTAAAAGTACTGTACATAATCTAATAAACCGCCTCCCCTGGAATTGATTGACCCTATCTTGAAAAGGCTATTACTTGTTATTTCAGTACCATCTTGCCAAGTTCTCTGCTTTAACATACACAAAAAAAAATTGAGATTTTTTTGGCAGGAGTATAAAGACATTTTTTTTTAAAAAGGAAGAGCAATAAATGACACTATTGAAAAAATACCTCATAAAACAGCATTATAGTCTCCACATTATTAAACCGCAAAAAAGTGATTAAAAATACTTCCATAAACCTAATATTTATTTTGTGGAGGTTTTCCTTGGAATGATGATGACGTTTTCACCCTATATCCCTGGAAAATTTAGTTCAGCTTCTTCAGAAGTAGCCTACATCACTCAATACTTTTAAAAGTTATTTCTAGTCTTGCTTTTCAGGTAATGAATCAGCTAATCATTAAAAACTAGAAACAGGCCCTGGTACCAGCCTTTCCAGCCTCCAGACTCATTAACACACTCACCTTCAGTGACCAGAACTTATTTACCGATATTACTTCCACAAATATTTCTGGGAAAACTGGTAAAATTATGTTCTCATTTACTAAGATGACGGGGCCAGATAGTCAGCTGGTGCAATCAGTCTAGCTTTACTGAAGACGCTGTGGGGGCACATTGATTTATACCAGCTGAGGAACTGGCTCATGGATTAAGGCTCTAGAAAAATTTTCATAGCATGTGGAACTTATTTCTGTGTTGCCAACTCCTAACATTAAAAAATCATGAGTCAGATGCCCCAAAATCATGAGATGGTTTTAAAAACCATATGATTTTTATATATATGTGTGTGTGTGTGTGTAATGCTTTTTAATATATATTTATATATATAAATACGGTGTTTTTATTTGCCTCCTGGATTTTGGGCTTTTAGAATACCTTAGGGTTACATTTTTCAAGCTTTTCTCCACAAACATGAGGACTACAAAGTTCCTTTTTTTTTTAAATGAAATTCGAGAGTCTCACATAACCCCATGAATCTGGGCACTGGGGCTTTAAGAAAAACACCAATTATCGCAAGGCTAGCAATAAAATCACGATAGTTGGCAACATATATATAATTATATATAGAAAACTGTATTATAGTTTTCAAAACTTCTCTTAGTGACCAATCCTGAGAGCCTTGCTCACCCAAGTAGTCTGTGAATACATCTGCATTTCAATAAAACACCTGTGGCCGGCTGGGGTCAGTTGAGTCAGGCTTGCGGGGCTCAGGCTGCAGGGCTATAAAGCTGAAGTATAGATGTCCAGGCTGGGCTATAGTCTGGGATCCCATGTGGGGGAAGGGTGTAGCTGCAGGTGTTTTATAGCAGTGTAGACATACCCTTTTTAATGCACACAAAGGCTGCAGAATCAGATCCTAAAGTGATATGGAAGTTGTCTAACTTTTAGGCAACCAAACTTAAAAGCAAGCAGCTTTAGATAATTTAGGTTGAGGTGAAGAGCGTGACACTATTCTTCTTCTGCAGCATATATATCTATATACACAATCACAAAGGAGAGCTTTTTTTAAAAAAAAGGAATGTGTTTGAAGTCAACTGTGGGTGAAATCAGTTGTAAGCACAACCACGATTAAGTTTTCCATCCAACTCTACCTACAAACTGCTGTCAAACATGCCTGGCCTTCCTAGCCTGCTGTCAAACACTGCATTCATTCTGCAAAAATCATTGACATCCACATCATCTTCTACTTGCACAACTGATATCCTTATATTGGCAAAAATTGGCATCCTGATTATACCACTTTTCAAAAGAATGCATAGTGCAAAATCCTTCTGTTACTCTTTGTATTCACTCAAGAAGGAGCGAAGAGGCAGAGTGGGATGGTTCTGGGGGATGAGAGAGTATGGCTATGTGATAGGTGATATGGCAGGGCTATGTGATCATTAAAAAATGATCAGTGTAAGCCCCAAACTATCACCTGTAGTCCATGTGCTGTAATAATGTGCTTAAAAGGTCATTACTTAGGAGCATTCCAAATACATTGCTTCTTTATTGAACACTATATACTTTGTGGCAAGGGTCATGTGACAGATGAAGGAACCTTTTGCAACCCTGAGCCATGTTAGAAATAAACATCAGTTACGATACTGCTCCTGTAGACTGGCAAAGTTTTATTTGGCTCACTTGTATCAAGTATTGTTTTTATTTTCTTGCTTCTTTTGCCCTTTTTCATTCTATATAATCTTTAGGGTAGGAGAGGGTTGTTTGTTGTTTTTGTTACAGCCCATCAGAATGGTGGCAGTGGGAGAGTTACAGTTGAACTAGGGATCTTCCTTAGAAAGTATCCACATAGGCATTCAAATGGCCCTCATCCTCACAATCATTTGTCCACACAACACTCCTGGAATGTAGGAAAGTATTATCCCAATTTTCCAGATGAGAAACTGAGGCACCGTGTAGATGAAATGACGTGTCCAGGGTCACACAGGAAATCTGTGCCAAATCCGGGAATTGAACCCAGTTCTCCGGAGTGCCAATGTGGTGATAACTACTACACCATAATTTCTTTAATGGATGATATTTGTCTAAATCCTTGAGACAATTTTGAATAGATCAGCCTGCATGTTTGACATTATCCTTATAATTTTTCAAGGTCATCTTAATTGTCACTTGAATGAAAGCATTCGTTTGGCAGACCAAGCCAAAAGGTGTTACAGGTACTATAAAGGGGATTATCATCTCATTTGAGGCATCAGAATTTCTATAATTCTAAGGCCAAGCCTGATTTTAATAGCATTTTTTGTTCCTTTAAGGCTTAGCTTCGTAATTTGAGAAGAATTTTCCTTTTTCTTTTTTTTTTTTTTTTGGTGGTGGCATTTTTCCATGACTCTTTTAATTAAAAGTTTGGCATCAATTTGTGTTTTATTCCAGCAACCAAGTGTCCAGCCTTCTTTATTTTATTATTCTTTATTTTTTGTTTGGATTATTTTAAATTCAGTGATTTTTGATAGATGTTGACCTTAAACTGTACAGCTGTCTGAAACAATATTGCAGAGTTTGAAAGGTTGCCATATATTTATATTTTGAAGCTCTCTCTCTCTCTCTCTTCTGATATCAGATAATACTCCCTGCTCACTGTGTCCTATGGATTTTTTGCATAATATGATTAGTGTTCATTTTAGAAGAACATTCCTTTACTACAGTATATCTTTTATAGTATATTACTGGAAATGATTTTTTAATTATAATTAATTTGACTGGAAATCTCTGTTGCATTTGTTTAGAATATTCCTTCATTCCCCTGCCTTTTACCTTCTGACATTTTGGAATAAAGGCTATAAAATGTTAACCTTCTGTTATGCTGTCTTTGGCTGCAGCTAAACCACCTGCTCTGGTCATCTCTTAAAAGCTGAGTAAGGTCAGTGCTTGGATGGGAGCTCTCCAAGTAAAATGCAGATATTGTGCAAAGTATTGGTGACTCTGTAGCTATCAATTTTCCCTGTAGTCCAGAAGAGATGTAGGGAATACTGTGATGCTAGAAGTGCTTTTTCTTGGCTAGAATATAATATTGAGGCCTTCATACTTGTGGTCATGAAAGATACTATGGTTTGTTTCATAAGACCAACCCTCTAAACTTGGCCAAATTTCCAATTCAGCTGCTACATTCTGTCTAAAATATCCCCTGTAGTTTTAGTTTGATATAAATTATGCACTATTAAACAGCTGCTGTCTCCCAACTCAGAGGTGGCTTCATTTCAGTTGCAGGTAAAGAGCCCTATATGTACAGATTGTAGAGTGCCTTGGGAACTTTAGAAGAAATGTGCTATGTAAATGCTAATTGGTATTATTGTTAGTATCATATACTTCATATTCTCTTCTGTGCACAAGCTTACATAAAGGTGGGCTGCTTTAGTCTCTATAATATATCCCAGAACTCTTACAACTCAGTCTGCAGGAGCACATTCCATATAACAACCAGTGTGCCCTCTTATTGGATACCCATGCCATGTTTCACAGGTGTGTTTGGCCCGTACGTCATATACTACCTACGTTAATTTTTACTTGTTTATTCTGGATATTACTTAGGTTTTGACATAGATTTTGCCTTCTGACACCTTAGGCCACCCCTAAGGTGAATGACGTATATAATTATGCCACCTACTACGTGGTGACTGAGTCAGGCCCCAGAGTATTAGATAATGTTGCCCATTCCCCTATCAATGAAAGATTATGTTTACAGTATATTCACTAGTCCTTCCTGCAATCCAATTTTAATTAACTCAAGCAAAGTTTTTTTTCAACACTTCACTGAGGAGTCTATTCCACGATATTGGAAATTTTTCCTCCAAGTCATCCTAAATTTTCTTTTTCTTAATTTCATCCAGTTACAGTTACAAAAACTTTTCTCTTTTTTCCTTTCCCTTTTTAAAAAGCCCCTGGGTTCCTCATTACTGTAGCCCTGGACAGCAAAAGTATGAAGTGTGGGTGAGAAATGTCTCAGAGCTTTCCTAACATCTGCCATATTTATTCTTAAAGGCGTAATTCTGCTGTCACTTACACTAGTGTCAATCCAGAGTAAGTCCATTGATTTTAGTGGAGTTACTATGGATTGACATTGGGGCAATTGACAGCAAGATTCAGCTCTAAATACTTAGAGAATCTCTGAACGTGGATCCTTCATCGCCAAAACAAATACAAAAGTCCATTTTTAACAATCTACACATATTTCAAATAGGTTTTCTGTTCAAATAATCCCTCTTCTCAGGAGATCTGCTATTGTCTGTGGTGAATTAAACAAGAGGGATACAGGCAGATGCTGATAATGTTGCAATAGCAATAAAAGCCCTGGACAGTCAACCCACTTTTTTAATATTGTTTTTCATAAATGGCCTAACTGATGCCTCAGAAGGGAAATGAAAAATATAATATATTTGAATTGTCTTTTTCAAGAATATGTTATACCAGTTTGCACTCAAATTAGGAAAACAGGAAAAATAAAATAAATAACTTTTTTGTTCTAGATGGGTAATACTACATCAGCCACATATCATATAATAACATAAGAATGGCCATACTGGGTCAGACCAATGGTCTCGTCTAGCCCAGTATCTTGTCTTCCAACAGTGGCCAATGCCAGGTATTTAAGAGGGAATTAATAGAATAAATGGAATAGAACCCCTGTCTCCCATTCACAGCTTCTGACAAACAAAAGACGTTATTACAATACAAAAGAAAATATTACAATGTTCTAATAGAGACAAATCAGTGAAAGGAAAAATTTGCCACACTGCTATCAGTATTAGGTAAGATGTGTCCATTGATCGCATGGTGTCTGTGTGTTTGGGAAGTTATTGTTCAAGATGGGTGTCAGCGATAGGAGATAGATCGAGTTAAAGTTAGAAGATGTTCTTGGTCTTTATTTTCTCTTTTCCTGCCTCTGAGATGAATCATCACCTGCTAATGTATTTCTGTGGTCCAGAGTAGGTATGTAAATATCATTTAACAAAGTACCCGTTTGAACTTATGAAATTATATTGGTTAACCGTTTAATCCTTAACAAGTTCACAATGTACCCCACATATATATTATCTTTGTCAAGTGCTTTATTAACAACAAAAACAGTCAGCCCCACCCACATCCCTCCTTACATCTCCTCAGGACTCCCCTTACCCCTGCCCCCTCCCCTCAGCCCCAGCCCAGCTCTGCAGGGGACCCCATGTCTCAGACCCGTGGTCCCCAGTGTTCTGCAGCACCTGCACCAGGGCCTCAGCCCCCTGGGCAGCAGCAGCAGCAGCAGCATGGCTGCCTCTGCCATGGCCCAATATCGTCACCATGGAGCCCGAGAGACTGCAGTGCCACACACCCCTGGCGGGTCCAGGTGTGGGGCAGCAGCCGCGAGAGTAGGAGCCTATGCGTGCCCAGCCCGGCTCCTCCCCCCATCTGTTTTAAACGTTAACTGCAATATAGCAATGGTAAGACTAATGCTTATTGGTTAACCGTTTAACCGTTTAATATTTTACATCCCTAGCCCAGAGGGCAAGGAATATGCTTCTTTCCTGCAAATAATATCCCCTCTCTCTCCCCCTAACAGCCTGAAGGATCCAGTCTTCAATGTCAAAACTAACTACGTTATGGTATCATACAAGATTCAGCCATTCAGTAAACCGGAATCTGTCAAACACTAGGACATTCTTATCTGACAGTGATGTGGGCTTGACTGATATGATCCTATCCCTGCAAGTTCAGCTACTTAAAGCCACAATTGCCCAGAATTTTCAGAAATGTTTAGCGGCCACAGTTGGAGTCAGGTTGTCAGAGAGCTCAGTGTTATGGGTACACATTAGGTGCTGAGCTTCAAGGAAATCTGGCCACAACTGTCACATCTGAGCTGCTAGATGCTGAGCATTTCAGAAAATGTGGCCAAGTGTCATCCAAAATCATACGAATCACTAACCCTGATACCATTAGACTCAGAAACACTGAATCACTCATTTATCATTTAAACCAAGGAAGCAGATGACTAGTAATGGGTACAGTCACATCTGTTACAATGAGATGTGAGAACTTCATGTGGTTTCCCTACATACGCCAAGACATAGCATTAGCTGTTGCCGTATTCTCTTAACCTAACAGTCCTGTCATCTCCTTTCTTGGGAAGCTTATACACTTCTTTACATTTCTGTAAGCCTCACTCCCGCATTCCTGTACTTGATCCAAAGTTCCTCAATTTATTTTCCACCTTTTTTTGCTAGAAGCAATTGATGCATTTACATTGGTCTCTCTATTGGTCCCATGCACCAGCCTCTCCATACTATCTTAAAAGTAGTTCAGAGTCTCTCTCTTCTTTCCATGACAGGCACAACTGATTGCCACTTTCAAGCTATTTATACTTTGGTTTGCAGTCAGTGTCTTCTCCTGTCCCTTCAAGCATACATCTTGCCTCTATGATATGTTTTATTAAAGTATTTTTAATGTCCTCTCCCATCTGCACTGCAATTTTTTTTCTCAACAGTGAAGATCTTTATGGCATGTTCTGTTTGACTTATGGAGACTTCTTAAGTCATTTGATTTGATCAGGAGTTCAGCTGAGTGAATAATTGACTTTTCAGTTAGGGGGCTGAGCTAAAAAAATCTGAAAAAAAAAAAAATTTCTAGTTGATCTGAAGCAGAAAAGTTTTTGTTTTGTTCTTGACAAAATGAAAAACCAAACCAACTTTCTTTCAGGTTGAACAAACCATTTTGTAAGCTTTTTTTTTTCCTTCTTCCATTTTTTCATTTCATTTCAATTTTGGATTTTTTTTTAATCTTTGATTCTTTGTTTTTTATTAAATCTAGCTAGATTTCCAAACAAACCATCAAACAAAAAGTCAAAATATTTTGTTTTGAAAATGTTGAAATGAAATGTTTCACGACTTTTACAATTTTTTTCAGCCCAAACTATTAGCTGTATTTGACCCATATTTGCAAATAGTTTTAGTCCCCCTGAAACTGAATTTTTCAACAAATAAACTATTTGTGAAAAACTTTTAAGTGCTCTAGCCAGGAGACTCCAGGTTTTAGCTACTTTTTGGACTGTTCTTGCTTAGGAGCTTAAATCTTCTGATTTGACGAGCTCTCCTCTTGGTCTGGGCCACTTTAAGGGGAATTTCTATGCTAACTGTAACCACAGAGATGTAGTCTAGAACCTAGTTTTCCCCAGGTATGAACAGTAATCTAGGAGCAGCAGGTGAGCTAGAATCAGAGCCCTCAGTAGAGCTGGTTGAAAAATGGGGAAATTGCATTCAAGTGCTTCAGAATAATCAGTTGGATTAAAACTAGGTTTTAAAGAGGAGTCCAATATCATGGGGATTAAAAAAAGCTAAAAAGTGCATAGTTCAGTTGCATTTCAGCAGCCTGAAGCTGGGGGGAGGATATCATTAGGGCCTTACTCCGGCTAAATACACCCATTTGTCATGTAAATGAGTCAGTTACCTTGGGTTGTGTCTCAAAGAATCATCTAGTTAAACCTATCCAAAATCCTTAGGCCAGACCTGTACGTAATGATGTGACAATGGTGGAAAGAAATCCAGTTATGCTTAAGAAGTTGGCCATGAAAATTTACTTTCCAGGGCCTTTCAAAAATACTACGGTAGGCTTTGTTAGAGCTTCTGCGAGAGACGTTAGTGACAATAAATTTTCATATAGGTGAACCCTGGTTAGGGTGACCAGATAGCAAGTGTGAAAAATTGGAACAGGTGTTGGGAGGTAAAAGGCACCTATACAAGACAATATCCCAAATATGGGGACTGTCCCTATAAAATCGGGACATCTGGTCACCCTAAGTGAAATATTTTTTTTTCACAGCATATCTTCACAATGTCCAGGAATATAATTTGCATATTGTTCATTGAAACAATTCAGGACTTTCATTCTATCTCATTGCAGCTAGAACTTCACCATTAGACAGTTTTGTTGACAAAAGGCTGCAATATTCAATACTGCATTTCCTATATTCAGAGAGGATTTTTTTCATTGCATTTCTTTTCAAATTCTATAGTCTGTTTCAATAGATGAACAAACTTGCTCTGTTCCTCTTTGTTGCGTGATTAATTCACCACTATAAAACAATGAAATTCCATTCCAGGGAACAAAAAGTAGCCAGTTTCCCACTGATCCAAATAGCTGTTTTAGCACCTGTAAATATGTTTTGCATTTAATGGAAACCTTTATTCTGTGCTGATAACAGGATCAGAAAATGGGCTCTGACAGCATGTTGTGATTTTACAGTATCCAGGGGTAAAACATGAGTTAATTACAAGCACATGGCTTTTGAGAGTCATACTTTTATATTTAACTTCATAAATCTTGCTAACTGCAATCCAAACCTATGTCTACAGCATTTGCTAATCATTCGGATATTAATTGTTTTTGCTCCTTTATTCATGCAAAATAGAGTATTTTGAGTTTTGTTTCTAAAGAAATGGATGCAAAAACCAGGATGTACCCTCTTTCCCCCCCCTATAACTTCACAGGAGGTGTTTCTGCTGAACTGCTGAAACTAAAAAACTTGTTGAAATACCAAACAAAAGCCTCTGTACTAGAGTTTTCAGCAATGCAAGTTAAATGGTGTCTAGTTTCAGCCCAGAATACCAAGGTCATAATTTTAGGCCATAGATGGCTCTCCCAGATGTCTTTGGTCAAGTTAATCACAGTTTGCCTGAAGGTTGCACTTTCAGGTAATCTATCAAGGCATAATTGTAAATCAAGACCTCCTTCCAGCCGAATAAGTAGCATATTTTTAGCTCATGTGAAGGTTGACATTGGACAATAACTTTAACTGGGTCTGAATATCAGGGAATATTACTGATTATTTGTATTAGTCAATAATATGTTTACTTTTAATTGTACTTTGAAAGCCCACTATTCCCTAAGGAAATTTAAAAAAAGCCTGTTTTGTAACATAGCTATAAACAGTTGCGCTACTTTTTAAACCTGACTTTGAAGTGTAATGTGTTTTTGTTTAGAATTATATGAAACTTCACTCTAGTTTGAACTATTTAAAATACAAGCTTTGCATAATGATCTTGCACTGAGTCCTTTATCCTGATGGATCCCAAAGCACTCTACATTTTGGTTTGCTATTGAGTGTACAAACAATATGGTCTATATGGGGCCAAATCCTGATATCCTGATGTAGGGTGAGATCGTCTTTCCCAAGGGGAGGTCTGCATGGAAGTAGGGAGTTGGCTGTCTCCACAAACCTTCACCACTTCTCTTCATCCAGTGTCCATGCTGGGGGAGAGTGTTGAGACTGGGTGGGCTGCCGGCAGAAGTTGACAGGCTAGGGGGGGTGCAAGTGATGCATAATACCCCTCTTCTGGCCCCCACAGGTATTATCTGGAAAAAAAGATACAATCTAGATCTGTAGTATCTTTTTGGCATAGCCCTTCCCATCTGCAGATAGTCACAAACAGATGGAAGACCAAGGGGCATTGTGGTGTGTTTCCCATGTATATGAATTGCCAGGGACTGTGAGTTTGTCAGTCTAGAGATTCTGTGATGGAAATACAAGACCCCCTTGTGGAAGTATCTGATCCCCACAAGGAGGTCCTGTTGGAGAAATCTTCCCTTGCTTCCTTTCCATGTTTTTTTCCATGAGAGGAGTGGTCTTGTCCTCAGTTTTTTTTAAAGAAGGAGGGTCCCAGATCCGCCTGAACACTGGAACCCCGACCCGCGGAGGGCCCTCCCCGTCGTTTGCCTCTGTCCTTACTTTGCCCTTCTGAGGACTGAGTAAGTACCTCAGAACTTGGTCTATAAAGTAGAAATCACTTTGTCTGCAACTGAAATCAGTCACCACAGGAGTGAAATGCACCAACTGTGTAATAATGCGCAACAACATCACAACAGTTGAGGACAGGAAGTGAAGAATACCGTGTCTAGTTGAAACTACAGGGGGAAGTTTAAGTAGACAGATCGTAATTACAGAAGTTGGAATTTGGCCAGGACATTGGGGCCCACAGTCTTGTGAAAAGTGCTATGGGTTCTTTAATGCCCACATGTGGTCAGGACCTTGGTTTCATGTGACATCTGAAAGAGCAGCAGTGTGTCCCATAACACCGAACACTGGCATTAGTATAATACTGAGTGAGAAGGAAAAGTCAGTCTTAATTGACTTTGTTAGTCTGTAGGTACATTCTTGCCTACATTGACCAGCTTTAGCAAATCAGTATAACAAACATAAAGAGAACTGCAGCTTTAGGACTTCAGGTTCACTCTAAACTATATCTCACAGTATGTACAGTCAGCAATTTTCCTCCCAAAGCCATAAATTGTTTCAAGACGATAGATTAAATAATCCTCTTAGAAAAATTACCTGACTCTCCCTATTTGTCAGAAGTAAATACAGTGTGCCAGCTCTTCACCTGGTGTAAATCAGTGTAGCTCCAATGGAATCTATGGAGCTACCCAATTTACACCAGATGATGTTCTGGCCCCAAGCAGAGAGAACAGAATCCAAGGATAGAAGAGAAAAGTAAACTCTGTTAAAAATTTTTCTGAGACCTGTTGTGAGTTAGAATAAATAGAGATGTCGTGTAGGGAAGGGAACTTCCATCTGATGCCAAGACATTAACGCCTGAGATTAAAGTGGCAGTTTTTTAAAACCTGGGAGATACAGAAGTACAAACTTTGGATACATGAAATAACTCCCTTTTAGACTAATTAATGCCAATGTTTGTTTAATCATGAAATTCCATCACATGCTGTAGGAGTGCTGCTCTTTTATAGACTGGTGTAGAGCAAAACACATTCCATATCCAAGAAAATCTGGCCAAAATTCCTGGCACAGTATCTTTTTTTCCCCCCTAATTCTTGTTTTGCTCTTGGTGCTCATGGTAACAGTAACAGCTGTTGAACGTGGCTTCAGGCTGTCTGACTCCCTTGGGAGAATTTATGTGTTTTTTTACTTCCTTTCCTTATTAGGAGGCAGGAATCTGCGACACCTATTAGAACAAGTATGTATAAAGGGTAATGACTGTGCAATTTATTAGTGGTCTGTTCTTCTTCAAGTGAGCCATCAACCATAAGCACGCAGTGTGTGCCAATGACTATGTCTGAATACAATCTCACAGTGCAGCAGGTGGGCAACAGCAAAGCTCAAATGGAGGGGGAAGCTTGAGGGTCAGACTCTGATCCCTTAGTTAAATAAACTCATTAATTGAATATATATGAAGAGAGGACAGACGAGATGGGGAGCTGCCCTTGTTAAATATTTAACGTTCAAGCCCCCAGGCAATGAAGGTTAATATCAGAAAGCCTGATTTTGCAGCTATTATGTTGAATAACATTTACTCACATCAATAATTCCATGGATTGTAATGGGACTGCTGGTATGAGTAAATGCTACTCAATGGGAGTAAGGTTGTAGAATCTTGCCCAGAGTAAGAAAGTAAATAACATAAATAAAAAAGAGCATCTGTGTGTTCTGATCAGCAGAATAGTCATTCCAAGGTAGCAATATTTAAAAGATATTTTAAAATTTTTTACTCACATTTTCAAAAGTAGGAGTCAAAAGTTGAGATCCTCTGCCCACAGTTAACTACTTGAATAGGTGACCTGATTTTCAAAAGCACTGGGCATTCAACAGCACCCGCTGAAGTCACCAACCTTAGGCATGGATTTTCAAAAATGTTGGCCTTTATGAGTTTCTTTATTTGTTTGTTTGTTTGTTTGTTTTAAATAAAGATGGACCTGAGCTGCAAAGTCTGGGAATGTTCAGATTAGGCATTTTGGCTTGGGCCCATCTCTAATGTTTACTAGCTACATCTGGCCATTATTTAGCAGCAGATCACTTCCCATTCAAGTAGAATGGTCAAATACTTTAGTCTTAAAAGAGTGAGAACTCTGGTTTTCATTTAAAAAGAGATACTGTTTTGGTATTTATAAAAGTACTTTATTCCTTTACACAAATGGAGCCTTTTTACTGGATGAGCCCCAAATAGTGAATGGAAAAAAGCCCCCAGATCTGTAATTTCACAGAAATATGGGAGTAGGAAATAAATGAGAAAGAGAGATCTGAATTCTAAACAACTGAAAGAGCAGCCTTAGACTTGGTCTACACTAACCACTTTTATCTTTATAATTACCTTGGAAAATCCACGCTCCTGAGCGACATATTAATTTCAGCTTAACCCGCAGTGTAGAGAGTGTTATGTCATCAGGAGGGCTTCTCCTGTCAACATAGCTACTGCCTCTCGGGGAGGTGGAGTACCTACGCCAACAAGAGAAGATCTGTCAGTGTAGGTAGCGTCTTCAGTAAGCGCGACAGCGGTGCAGTTGCACTGTGCAGCTGTATTGCTGCAGCACTGTATGTTTAGACAAGCCTGAAAGTGCCTGCAATGAGGAACAAATACAGGGTCCAGCCCAGCAGCCCAACAGCCCTCAGTCCCATTGTTTCAGATTGTCATCTCACAGGCATTTTGCACCACTGTACCATGGACAACAATAGAATTACTCCTGGTTTGCATAGGTGTAAGTAAGAATGACTCCTGGTTTGACATCAGTGGGCGTATTCCCATGAGTAAAGGCTACAGGCTTGGGCCCATGATTTATTGTGGTTGCTATACTTTACTAGCAAATATTTACTAATTAATACAATAATTAATTTCACTAAGCATTATTGCTTCACATGGTTTGCCTGTTTAATAACACTGCTCATTAACAGCTAACTGGGAGAACTGACAATCCTGTGACAAAAATTCTGCCTAACAGAGGAGGCGATCACGCAGTCCTTACACAGCCAAAATTCCCAATGGAGTCTGTGACACTTTCTTGGGGTGCCCAGGACTCAGAGTCACTGTGTTATGCCTCCTGCCTCAGCAAGAGAAAGACTTGCTGGTGTTAAACTGAGTATCAGTCCCCTGACACTGCCAGCCCCTGACACTGCCAGCCTGTTAGCCACCCAAACAATCTTCTCAGGGCTCTGCTAGCCCATACTTTGCCTTGTAGGTTAACATTTGGTATAGTCCAGTTCCAATCCTGAGTTCCTCTGAAATGTCTACGTAGCACTAGACACTCACAGTAATTACCAGGTTTGCCATTCCCAAAGGAAGAGCATACACACCGCTTGACTGGTACAACTCAGGATCAGGTCCTTTATAACATTACAGCATGGAAATACATTTATAGTGAATCAATCATAAATTTATTATTAAAAGTTAAATTTTAAGAGATAGTGAGTAAAGATAAATGAAAACAAATGGTTAACATATAAAACAAAACATCAGATGCAATTTTAGGTCTACACTTATTAATAGTTACCTTTCCTAGTTAATAAAATAGATTTTCCCCCCAAGGATTCAGTCTTTGATAGAGCTGCTAATTTTCAGTCAAAACCAGGATCCAAGTTTTCATGAATACGCCATACCACATCAAAGGGTCTCCTCAGTAAATGGATAAACCAGGGATTGTTTTGCCTTCCTCTTATACCACAAAAGTTCATTGTCCTCCACCTCCCTCCCCTCAAGGTGGGATGACAACCCCTGTCACTGAGGGGCAAAGACAATGAACTTTGTGGTATACTGATTTAGTCCCCTTCATCTTCCCATGTTGGCTTCACATCCTCATGTTGACTTGAAATGCAAATTTAGCTCCCATTGTGCTTGGCTTACAATGCTTAATTTACATCAGAGACAGGGACAGGTGAATAGACATGCATTGTTGGTTAAAAAAAAACTTGGTCAATTCTGCCTGGTTACATAGTTTAAAACATTTTTTTTAGTCAGTACACCTAACTCTTTTGATATAAACCCATTCCAGCATCTCACAACAATCTTAATGACCACAGTGACACCAGCTTTCATTTGATACACAACAGGACATTAGTTATGGATAAATACCACAAAAGTGATACGTTAAGTGTAGTGAGTTTGTCAGGCCTGTTAGGAGTTGCTGACAGAGTAATGAACTATTTTCCAGTTGGCACCAATGCCTCTGTGTCACAGAGTCAACAGGAGATTTCCCTGAGTAAGGACAGCAGGATCAGGCCCTCAATGATTGTCAAGTTTTAAAAGTAATTGTTGAGAAAGGCTATACTAAAAGCATATCAGTTTAAGAGAGCAAATCTAGCTATATAACTATTAGATTTGGACAGACATAAGGGGCAGAGGGGGAGGTGACGTTATTTCTGGTTTAGTCATTTAGAGTAAATCAAACATTTTATATGTTTATATAATTTAATTTTGCTTACTTATTTGTTTTGTGCTTGTAAAATGTAACCATCATTTCATCAGAAGCTACAAGATAGCTCTTTGTCCAGGCCTTCCAGCTGATTAAGTCCTGGGTCTCCAAGCTGGTTGGTAAAGCTGCTGGGAAAACTTAGTGTTTGATCTCTCTAATTAAGACCTTGTTTGTCTCAACATATGCCTTCTAAGGCTGCCAGATAACATGAGGATGAATATAAATGCTTGCTACACAATAATCATAATTATTATTTAGCACTTACACTGTGCTATCTATCTAAGGTACTCATTTGGCCCCGTCATCGTCATATCTGACCCCTTACAATCTTTAATGTAATTATCCTCACTACACTATTGTGAGGTAGGAAAGTATTATGCTCATTTTATAGATGAGGAATGGAGGCATAGAATGTACCAGGCCTTTCATACCTGTCTGTAACCTGGCCTGTTCAGGGGTCTAACCTTGACAATATTTTCCCTGAATCTCCATGAAGGACTGGAGTTTTTATTTCTGACTTTAATGTCCAGGTGGCCATTCTGAATTCAGCATTAATTTGTTTTCTGCTAACTCCAGAAAGGGATTGGATGTAGAGCTGACCTGGCCAGAGGGCTATGTCTTGGAATTGGCAGATTGTTATGGAACCAGGAAACCAGAAAATGGGGGTGCTGGAATGGAAGAACCTTTGCAGTGTAGGGTCCTGACATGAAAGCGTGCTTTAGAGGTGAGTGCACATAATAACAAAGTGACTTGCCGAAAGTCACACAGGTAGCCTGTGGCAGAGTAGGCTACTGAACCCAAGAATCCTGAGTCTCAGGTTAGTGCCCTAACCATTGGACAATCCTTCTCTTGTAGTTCCTGGATGACAACCAGATCTGGATCCTATTGTTGGTCTAGGTGCTGGCCAAACATAGAAAATGACACTTCCTGATACAAACAGCACAGAGTCGTAAAAGACAAGACCTAACAGATGAGACAAAGAAGGTGAGGTGAGGATAACAAACATAATAAAAGAATAATAAAATAATGTTAATATTAATTAAAGTTATTAATAACAAAAACAACAAGGCAGTATGTCAGCCAAGCAATGATAGCAAACGTGAACATACCCTCCTGTGCCAAACCAGAAATCGCCATTCCCTTAAAGAAAGCCTGCGTGAATGGTCAGGCCTCGCAGCATACTATGAAGGTTCACACACTAAGCTCTGTCAGAGCCTAAAAAAGAAGAGAGCAAATGTAATGAAGTTAATTAATGTAATGAAGTTAATTTAGTGCTCATAAAAGGCACCATAATGACAGCCCTCAAGACAGAACTCTCTGTTTATCCACAGAACAGGCTCAGCACTAATATAATGTGGTGTTTTACTTACAGGGAAATATCTTATAGGTAGCAACTACACTTAATGAGAGAGATTCATGCATCTAAAAAGAACTTTGCTGCAGATGCCATTAAGTCTTTCTCCCAGATCTAACGTCTCTATATTCAGATAAACAGAAATAGCAAAACCACCTGAAGCCACCGGGTAACTCTCAGGAGTGTTACCACACTGGTAGAGGCAGCGCAAGATTCCCTTGTGCTGTCTCACCAATGTGCCTCAGCTGCACCTGGAGGGGCTAACTTTAGAGGTGATAAAGTAATCCAATCTCCTTACCTTTAAGGCTTGGCCTCTCTGCTCAGACTGCTACTGCTCATCTAAGGTTTGCCTTTGTAACATAGATACCTGTCCATTAGGAACTGAGACCAACAATTCATTCCCCACAGGCCACCAAGCTGTCTAGGGTAATGACTTTTGATCACTTCTGACTTAGACCAGATCTGAAGTGATGATATAGAGGTGAAAGACTTTATATCCTATTACCAGACCCTGATCCATCCAGTTCCCAAGTTAAATCTCTCATCTTAACAAGTGTATCTTTAAAGACACATTTGGTATCTGTCTTATAACAAATTATGTATACGTACAAGATATACAAAAGTAAAACGTGTGTTTACATAAAATATTACATTTTACATTGATATTTATATTCAAGCAAGCACAATTTTAAATATAAAGAATGCACATGTACAGTATGTGTATAATACATTGACAAGATTTATGTAAACATTATGCTGCAGGATAAATGTACAGATGTTTCCAGTTGAATATAAGAAAGATTCTAAGATTAGCAGGCAAACAGTACCATCATCATCATTTGACTTCGATCTTAAAAGGTATAAAAATTTGAGTTAACAACACTCCACAGTTATAGTGTGTGACATTGTGGATCTACAGTCAAAGAAAGTCCCTCATCAACGAATAAGTCTACTTCCTTCTAAGTCTGTGAGAAATTCAAACATCAAAGTGTGGTCATACCACATATCTGGTTTGAGTATCTTATTTAAGGCTGCACTTTGCTCTCATTAACTCTTCAATGAGAGCCCCATACATGTATCCAAGAGAAGAATTTGACCCCTTAGGGACAAATTTGCAAAGGAGCCTCAAAATGCAGTCAAAATCTGGCCCCCCATTTGCATGCACAAATCTAAATGTGCCCATGTAAATGGCAATGGTGATTGCAAACTGAGTAGCTGGAAGTCTAGTTACTCATTTTCTGAGCACAGAGGAGAATGCACAAAACTCAGGCTCAAACTCAGATGCTATTTTGAAAAATTGGTCCCATAACCTATATGTGCTAGAAGCCCAGTGCTCCTGTCCAGCCAATCTCTTGAACTAAGAACTAGACCATTTTTTGATTTGAGCTTATGTATGCTAGGTATATTTTGTTTTAATATTCACTTTAATGGGTTTTATAAAATCTAGGAGGTGTTTGGATTAAAGGCTCTTTTATACTTACATAAAGACTCTGGTGGCTCTTCCTAACATGCCAACTCTGTGCAGGCAGGTAGCAGAAGATCCATGCAACTGTGAATCCTCCATCCAATTGCCTCCCCCAGCTTGCCTATCTCCCCTTTGCAACTGGCCCCCCATGTACTGGTGCACGGAAGACCTCTTTGGAGCTGAGCCCCAAACTAAGAATCCTTTCCCGCACTGGGAGGGGAGTTTCCATGGCCCCACTGGAGGGGTCAGGAGTTGTAGCTGGATGAATGTCAATGAAGAAACATTTTTATTTTGTGGAAATCCCTTGCTACTGAAAAGCTATGTGATCTCAGAGAAATTATGTGTATTTGGAAAAATAAGCCTGTGAGATGCGACAGCATTATTTTCCTTTTGTAACCAAATGCAACTACAACATGTACATCCCCTTATTGTTTCCCTAGAGCAATCACTTGTTCCTGTAAATAAAATCCTTCTCAGCTCATTTGGCAGATCTCACATTAGCCAGAAAGATGCATAAATACTACCTCAAGTATTAACAAGTCAATGCTGTAAGCCAAAACTCATTGTGATTTGAGCGGGTTCCTAATTTTCATGTTTGCTTGTTTCTTTTTATACACAGTGAAAATGTAATTGCTAAAAAGAGATTGATATCCCTGCTATTATCTTCCTGCATGTCTCATTTAATGTCTACTTTGATAATTGTGGCGGGTTCCTTAGGAAAGATAACTGCAGCAGTATTCTGTGCTCCACCTATTTATCTTTCAGCAACAGGGTATGTGGGATGGGAAAGATCCAAGAGTTGTGGTAGAATTTCACTAACTAAAGATGAAGAAGGTTGTTGCAATGGCACCAAGCCACTTGCTGTAATATTTCCTTTTGCTGTGGGTGCTTTTAGAAAATAACTCTCATTCAGTCAGAGAATGTTATCTCCAGTCGCAAAGAAGAATATGTGCATATGATTAGGATGGAATTTTCAAAAGCTTTCAGAGTTGGCCTAACTCTGCTTTTACTGAAGCCAATGAGAGTTTTACTAACGATTCCGGTAGGACAAGAGTTAATCCAATGCTGAGCACTTTTGAAAATCCCATTCTGAACTTCTTTGGCCCTGATCCTACAATTGAGCTCATGCTGGTCTCCACATGGGCACACAGGTTTGCCCAGGTGCAATCTATTGAAGGAATGGGGCATTAGTTTGTAAATGAAGACGTATTTATTCTTGCTAGAAAGAACTTTGAATAACAAATAGCTTTCTTCAATGCAGGTGATCTTGCATGTTATATCTGGTTAGATAATTAGGAAAGGAGAATTATAGCTTGAGAAGAAAGGACCTATGATTTGTTATCATTTGATTATCTTTATTAGTTTTTAGTAGTTGTTACTGGTAACACCTACCAAGTGATAGACACTTTCCAAATATAAAGTAGGGCGCAGTCCTTTCCCGGAGGAGGAGGAATCTAAAATATAGACAAACAGACAATAAGTAGAGGGAAGGGGGATAATATGTGTAAAGCATTCAAGATGGCAATAGTTCTCATTAGGCAATAGAATGTTTTAAGAACACAATGGTTATATATAGACTTATTCTCATTTATGCTAAGGCCTCTTTACAGCACTGTGGCAGTGTGAAGAGGCCTTGAAGTGGGCACACATTTAATTTACGCTCACTTTGCAAGAGGGATGTAAAGGGTTTTAATGTTAATGAGAATCTGGCCCATAGATTATTTCCAAATACCATCACCTAGCCATTGTCAATTAGTTGGTTTCTTGTAGGTATCAGGGTAGAAGTGGTTCTTTTGGAGTGATTTGAATACAGCTATATATAGCTATTTTAGAAGGCTTGACAAAGGCCCAGAAGAGGAAAAAATGTTGGCTTGAGCTTATTACTCACAGTTAAGAAATAATACTGCCCTGTGTAGAATACATTGTAAGTAAAATTCAGTGCGGTGCTCTGGATAACTTTCCTTTTTCTATAAAAAATAATACATTTGGCTATGAGAATAGCTGATTGTTATTTTATTATCACCATTATTACCACTGCTGTTTAATAAAGTGCATGTAGTACTCATTAAAGTGACAAGCTGAAAGACCTCGGATGGATGATCTCTTTTTCTCCACACAATACAGGAGAAACCTCAGAGTTATGAACACCACGGAAATGGAGGTTGTTCGTAACTCTGAAATGTCCGTAATGCTGAACAAAACATTATGGTTGTCTTTTCAGAAGTTTACAAGTGAACATTGACTTAGTAGAGCTTTGAAACTTTATTATGCAGAAGAAAAATGCTGCTTTCCCTTTCTTTTTTTAGTAGTTGACACGTAACACAGCACTGTACAGTAATTGCTCTTTTTGCTTTAAGTTCTTTGTCTCTGCTGCTTGATTGCGAACTCCTTGTTCCAAATGAGGTGTGTGGTTGACTGGTCAGTTTGTAACTCTGGTGTTCATAACTCTGAGGTTCTACTGTAGGTAAGTGGCCCTGGACAATGGGAATGCAACCTTTTCCTCCCCACTTTGTCACAGTGCTACATCCCTGTAGAGTGCACACCCAGGTGATGAGAAAAGAATTCAATTGTCATGGTCCGTTCCATCCTAGCCTTCTCCGCTGAGAAGATCAATAAGGGGATCCACTTAGAAATGTGTATTTCACATAGTTAACAAACAGATTAAATCTTTAGAGCTTGTCAAGAAATGATTTTTTTCCCTATGAAAATAAACAACATTTGCCTTCAATTTTTTTAGGTTTTATTGTTTTTAAACCAAAAATGTTTGTTTTTTAGTTACTGAGAGCCAAAAAAATTTGTGGGTTTTTTTTGACAAAAATGGAAATATTTTCATGAAAATTTCTGTTTAATCAAAAAGTTCTTTTCTATCCGAGGTATTTTAATGGAAAATTTTCTACTAGTTCTATTAACATAGTGCATAGCCTTAAAATGTTTACTGCATTAAGATACTTGTCTGGAATCATCCATTTCAAAATGGACTTCACTTTAAAATATGAAACTTCTTAGATAATTAGTAATTACTTTTAGAAAAATATTGGCAACTGCTAATGGAAAGTCATATTTGCAAAGATTTCCTCCTAAATACTTTTAATACACATAGGCCACAGCCTAATAACTTTCACCATTTACACATTAGAATGGAATGACTCTGAAGGAGCTGTCTAGTGCCTTGAGTAAAGTATAGTATTTTAAAAATATTTAGGCATACATAAAGCATTTAACCCTTAGCTTAAATGGTATTTTCAAGGTTTAAAATTTCTTCTAAAAAAAGAATCCGAACAAAACATTGGGTTACATTACAATCTCATTTACACTAAATCAGGCATAACTCCATTTTAGGCAGCAGTTAGTGGAAACCTGGAGTAAGTGAGATCAGAGGTCATCCCCTCTAGACCTATGTACAGAATGTACCATTCTGCATGGTAGGTGGCTCAGCTGCTCCACATCACTGTATCTTTTCCCATTGGAGGCATCTCTATGTTGTCCAGCCTCTGTTCTGGGATAAGGCAACTGTATGGGTCAGTTGGAGGAGTGGGTAAGCTGGAGGCAAAGCTGAGGAGAGACATTGTAAGTGCAGTGCTTGCAGTAACCGGATAAGCAACATGGGTTATGATCCTGTAGTTCTTTCTCAAACTCAACTCAACGTGACTCCAGTGAGAGTTGCGCCTGAATAGGACTGCAAAACTGGGTCATAGAGAATGAGCATTAAAATCAGATTGCACTGAAAAATATTAATTTTCTAAAATGATACCATCAAAAACATTTTCTGGGCAAATTTTCCTTTCAAAATCTGCAATGAAACAAATTAGGACTCTTTTGGTCCTGCGTTAACAGAGAGGGACTGTACTTATCCTTACAAATAGCTGCATTTTTGCATCTGTTTTCACTGAAAATTAGTAATAATACTTACAGGTTGCATAGAATTGTGGAGTGATAAGACTTGGAAATATTTTCCTGCTTGTCCCAGAGATTGAAAAGACACTTCTGTAGAGTTATTCCTATGGAGCTATGATAAGTTGGAATGCCAGAGATGATCTGGAGCACTTTATTGATCAGAGAAAACCTTGGTTCAAATAACTGGCTAGTATCAAACACTAGTCCAGTAGCACATCAATCAGTGTTTAGTTGCCAAGAGATAAACTATGTTTACTATGAACAAGTATTGAACCACTGAAATGTATTTAAAGAAACCTACTATTCATAATCATGTACTATGTTATGTATTTTGTTATGCATAGATTACTCATAGATAATCACTTGAGCGCGGCTATTCACTTACACACATCGGAGTGTTTCTACAGCTCCGAAAGGCTGTGTATTAAGGAAAACTCTTGCAGTTGTCACTGGTTTATCTACCTCATGATCATCACAGACAGATGTCGAGCCAGCCTTCTTAGAAATTCAAAAAACCTTTGCACCAGTCTTGAACATAAGGTACCTTTATCATCTCTTCTCTTACGTTGCTGAAATGTTTTTCTGATTATGTGTAGCAGAGATGGAAGAACTGGATAAAATAAAAGCAAGCCCCTACAGAACCTTTCTGAAGTTTCAAAATGTTGCTGCTTCCCCCCCGAATCCCAGCACTTGATCTGTAACATGCCATAGTTCTTGCCCTCTTGCCCCTGGTTTGAGATGCAATGCTGCCAGGAAAGCTAGTTTCATGGTTTTTCACCTTTGCTGAAACCACAAAGGAATGGAACAGAGCTGTTCTCATGAGATTCTCAGCTTAATTCTCTACTTAGTTTGTTCTGCATTCTTTCATTTTTAGGAAAGGCAAGGAGAAGAACATTTGTTCTGAGTGATGTGGGCATCCATTAGTTTAGTGTTATAATAGTTTCACGTGGGGTCTCAATATGCAGATTCAGGGTTAACTGATTTGGGATCCAGGTCCACGCTTCAGAGTATTCAGCAAAATTCAATGTCTTTGATTAAAACAAGGCTGCTTTGCTTACTTGCTGCTGCTGCTGCCGCCTGTTGGATGAGCGTCTTTGCCTGGAGTCCTGCAGCTCTCATTACACACCAGGTGGATACTCAGAGGCTATGGGTACACTAGAGAGCTTACAGTGACGCAGCTGTATTGGCGTAGTAGTGTAGCTCTGTAGTGTAGGCACTCTAAGCCAATGGGAGAGAGCTCTCTCGTCATCCTCATTAATCCATCTCCACCCAGAAGCTTTCCCACTGACATAGCACTGTCCACCCTAGTGCTTAGGTCAGTGTAACTTATGTTACTTGGGGGGGTGGCTTATTCACACTCCTGAGCAACATAAGCTATATTGACATAAGTGGCAGTGTAAGTAATTTCCCTCCTCTACTGTACTTGCAGGGAGATGATAGGCACCAGCAATCTGTTTTGATCATGACAACCTCCCATTTGACATCTTCAGTATTGATTACCACAGTGATTGAAGATAGCCTTGACACAGCTGAAGCCCACATGCCTCTAGATTTGTTTTCAAAAAGGAATTATTGCCCCTCATGGAAAAGTCCTATAAAACAGACCAGGGAAAAACAACAGGAAGGCACTACAAAAATTGAATAGTGTTCTATAAACAGTCTCTGAAAACCTTTAGAATGATATCCTTTCTATAGGACTTTTGAGCCTTCATATAGAATTCTGCAGAAGGGATATCATTAGGCTATATAGAATTGTCCAAATAACTTGTGGAAAATTTTGTATTTTCTATTAAAATTGATAGGCCTTTTCTTTAATGGATGGGTTGGCTACAACACAGCATAGTAAGGGCCTTCTTCTGTTCCCATTGACGTTCATGGCGAATGTCTGAATCCCTTCAATGGGAGCCAGATCAGGCCCTTAAATAGCTTTTCCTCCAAGCTGGAAGAAAGGGCCTTTTTGCATGTGCTGTTTCACAAAGAGTGCGATCCCTATAGAGAAACATATGAGCTGTTTATCCTTCATGTAGTGATCCATCTAATTTTACCAAATGCTATATCTGAGTAACTCACTAACCTTACAAGTGACGACTTGTTCAGTGAAAAAGTATCTCCAGTTGCATGCAAGTTTTTTTTTCCCGCCGAATGTAAAGATTTTCCCTGTCTAACTTTAGTTTTCTTTGTCAGCTTCTAGAGGTCCAAGTTCCACATATAGCAGTTTTCCACATATGAGTACAACATGTAATAAGGGTTTCGTTCAGCTTGATCATCTCTTCTTTTTTTAAGTAAAGAAAAGATAATGTCCCCATTGTCTGTATGAGAACTAAAAAGGCTTCACTTCCCCATAATAACACAGGTCTGGAGTAATCCAAGGGCTCCATTGATTATGCACAATGGCACTGTTCTTATAGTACTTTTCATGGAAGTTAAGTAAGTCAGCTATTAACCAGTGTGATGAAAGGGCCAAAGATGGGAAATGGAGAACCTGCAGAATCATGAATAAAACCCCTCACTGTTAGGAAACTAGGATCATGGAGCCATAATCAGCGAGGGACAGGCTGGACTGTCAGGAGCTGAAATATTTAAATCCTAATGACAGGCAAGATATAAGCTGTGCGAGTTCATGTTTCAAGCACCTGTCAAGGGCGAACAGTTTTGTTATATGAAAGGAATGATTTGAGTGAATGGGGGAGGTGGAAAGACAGCATTTTAACTATTAATTATCAGTCATCCACACAAACTTCTTTGTTTAAAAAACATTAGGCCTAGTTTGATCTAGGGCATCTAAGTGATTATCTTCCCTGCGGCCTGCATCTGATCCATTGGTGGTCACATGTTCTTTCCGAGAGTAACCTCTGTCCCTTGACACATTCCCCACAGCCCCACTGCCTGTGATTAGCTCTGACTGAAAACTCAAATACGAGGTCTGCCACATTAATTGACAGTGGTGTGTTAATCTGGGGGATTCAATGTACTCATAGGCTCCAGATAAAAACGCAAAATTAATTAAAACTCCCTTAACACGTTTGTGTAAATCCAGATCAGCTCCACTGAAATTAATGAAGATACTCTGGATTTGCACCAGTGTAACTGATATCAGAATTTGCCCCAAGGTTTCTATTTTTTACTTAGGACAGTACTACTGTGACCTTTGTGCCAGCTCTTTATCTTTCATTCAGTGAACCAAATGCCTTTCTATTCCATGAGCTTCTTCCTTTTTGACATTATCTTCAGACACTGTCAGTAATGCTTTTTTGAACATAGAGGTCTCAGATGAGAGAGAGATGCTGCCTCCTTGACCTATACAATTTTTCATTGCCCTCCACTTAGAGGAATGGGAAAGGTAGCAGTGGAGGTGGGCAGCAGGTGTCATTGCTTTCCTCTTAGTGTCAAGCTTGCAATGAGAAGCTCATGTCAGGTAATTATTTCAAGAACATCTAAGACAACGTCTTTGTGGGTCAAGTATCCTAGGAGAAATGAATTGTTTTTTCGAAATGCACAAGACCTTGTTTTTTAAAAATGGCCTAAAGCTGCATCTGCAATTTTGTCCCATGCAAAAAAAATCTGAATTTGTGTATGCAAATGGCAGAGGTATGTGCAAACTGAGCATGTCGGTGCACATTCAGAGGCCAAGTGGAGGAGCTTTTGAAACTTTGGCCCATCCATCATTTGTCCATGATTTTTTGGTCCAATTTGACTATGCCTTCATTTTCACCATCCACCGTGCCAAACATCCTGATGTTTAATAGTAATAAATAACCAGGCAGTACTGGTGAGTAGACATAGGCAACAGGAAGTTTTTTATTTTTGAGGGATATTGTACTCTGCAGTCCTGCTCACTTTCCTTATGTATCCAAGAATGGATCCAGAATGGAAGCAAAATTAAAGCCAGAAAAGCATCTTTTAAAATCAGTAGCCTCAACAACACTTTCCGGATTATGAACAGGATGTTCATACAGTTGTAAATCCAAAATAAAGATATGCCCTGTGCCTCTCACTGTTACTTTCATGGAAGAAAAAATGTGCTCAGGCTGCAAATTATCTTTATTTATTATGAACATTCCCAGGGACCATCTGAGAACGGGGTCCTGTTGTGCTAGGCACTGTCGAAATATATAATGAGAGAAAGTCCCTATTCCTAAGAGTGGACTGTCTAAATAAGCACCATAGACAAGGGAAAGGGATGTAACATGCCAGTAGAGTGAACAGTGAGGGAGAGAGTGGAAGGGGTTAGAGGAAACAGTCAATCAGCATGGAGGAGAGAATGGTCAGAGTGGACACTGCAGAAAACAGTCTGACTTTGTCAGTATCCCTCATCCCTGCTTTCTGCTCTGATCCTTTCAGTATCTGGCTAGCTCCTCCTTGCTGTTTCTTTCCCAAAAGGCCACACGAGGTTGGGGCCCCCTCTGCACAGTGCTGGGCCCAGGGAGTTTTGAGGGGAAAGGTGGCGTTGTCTAGGTCCCATTTTACCCAACCCCCAGTGCAACAATTCCTGCATGAATTCAAAGACTCATAACTGTCGCAGGTCTGATCAGACTTTGGTATTGTCCTTGTGACCTCATTTTCATCTTATTAATGAAATTTTAAAGATACAAAACTTATGAAAAACAGTGGTGCATTACAAGCATGTTATTTGTTGATATAATGGTTCTGTAGCTAGAGAAGCCTCAACTGAGATTCAGGCTTCAGTTCCCAATGTTGCAGTGCAGCCATCATCAGTTCGGATGGCCTAAAAACAAACATTTCACTGTACAGAAAGGCCTCTTAAAAAATGCTGATTTCCTGGCTAGCACACTGTTTACATTTATGATTCTGGTGTCACCTCTGTAACTTTAACACAGTAGTAGTGATGAGAGTTTGGTTGTTGGTGTGGTTTTTCTTTAATCTTGAAAATATTGGCCCCAGAGTTTGATAAAATGGTAAAATATAAATAATGGTGTTCAGAAGATCCACAGGGTGAAGATGTTTGAGGAAGGATGCTAAATGATGATGGAGAGCTATTACATTCTAGGAGTTATTTAAAATACAAGTATAAATAACTTTTATAAGTGCCAAAAAAATCTAGTTTTGTCCAACTCCGTGCTCATTTACTTCAGTGTAAAGACAAAGAGAATGGAATTCTTTCTGATGCCAGGCGCTCCAAGAACTAACATTAAGAAGACTAAATCTGCTTGTGCTGTGTGAAAACAACAAACTGAGTCAGGTTTTAATAGGGTCTAAAAATTTCAAATGCTTAGAAACATTTCTTTCTAACCCTCTAACAAGGGTTACTGCTGAGTGGAGGCACAATCATTCTGAAGCACAGTGACAGAACAGCTGTTTTGGTTCTTTTCACTAATCAAATTTACCCCCGGCATAAGTAAGTGCAATAAAGTAACTGGAGTTGTGCTCATTTACACTAGCAGTGAACTTGACTTCTGGATCTCAAGGATATCAAAAGGCACCTTCTTGAAAAATTTGATTGACAGGAAGGTCAAAGGAGACTGAACAATCACATACACACACTGAGTCCCCAGGTAGCAACACAAAAAGAAATAAAATGTTGGGGACAAGGGAGGCTATAAAGGGGAAGCAAGCAACATCAGTGACAGACACTGGTACAATGGATATGTAGATAAATAGGTATGGCCCTGTGCACAGTAAAGGGATAACTGTCCTTTCAGAATTTTCTGTACAATTGTGCTCCAGAACTTAGTCTTTCATTTTAATAACAGAAAGGCTAGACTCAGGCACAGTCACCCTCATGCTGAGTAGCATCTTATCTTGCAAGTTGTCCTATTGAAATTAATTAAACTAATGGTGGAGTTAGGTGCTACTCATTGTGGGTACAGATGACAACATTTGGGTCTAGCTCTTTCGTCCTTATGGTAGTGAATTAAATCTTCAGACTATAAACCAAGTGTAAAACTGATGCAATGATTTCTCTCTGGATTTATAGACAGCTTGCAATAAAAGCTCTGAAGACCGTGAATTGTCCCTTCCATCTCAGTGTAGCATTAAATCTGAACCCTAATACCCAATGCTTTGCTAACTATTTCACTAGTGATTATTGTAGCAGAAATATCAAGCGAATGTACTTCTTTGGGATCGTTGGATGCAGTGGCAAATATTATGATGGGGGATATTGCTTTGACAGACTCGGGGATGTAATGAGACAGATACTTGATGTCAGTGTTTGCTGGGTGAGAATGAGGAATTCAATCCCTTCTCCCAGAGCTAATGTGGTGCAGTTCATGTGCTCAGAGCTGAACCTAAAGCCTACATCCAAGAGACACTATAAAGTGAGACTCCCAGACAGAAGAGTGTGTTAGAATAAGAAACAGCTGAGACAGATGGGCTGATTGAAAATAGGATGGAGAGTCTGAGTCATAGAGAAGCACAGTGTGTGTATGAAAGTTTTCATTAAAGTGTTGTCAGAAGCCATATGACAGCAAATAATCTTGACATGTGTGTTTCATTTAAAGAAATCGCACCTGTTATCAGGGAAAAACAATACAGAACATGTACATAATGAAATGGATGTGTTAACCATTTACAAGTTGTGCTTTACTTAGGTCTTGTCTACATTAGAAAGTTGTACCACTTTAATTATACTGATTAGAGTGGTACCTCATGCTGTGGATGAAGATATGTCAGTATAGATATGTTTTATACGGGTATACCTATTCTGATAGATGGCACAGTGACTGACATACCAGTGACATACCAGTGACTGCTGGTGCCTTGTCTACATTAGCGCTTCTTTCATTGCTTCTTTGGCAGCAATACTTGGGGGAAATTTCTTTTTTTTTTCTTTCTTTCTTTCTTTCTTTCTTTCTTTCTTTTTTTTTTTTTTTTTTGGGGGGGGGGGATTAATAGTGAAGACAACACCATAATATTGTCCTCACTCACACAACATTACTTATTCTTTGACTGCAAAATCCTCTTCAGTCATGTGTGAAACAGACCTTGTGACTGGACTCTTTTTGTTATCCAGGGATTTGCACTCTTCCTTTTTTTCTATGAATCAGAGAAGGGAAGGGGAGTTAGAGACTGTCCAGAGCAGAAAGATGATCTCTGTCAGCTGTGGCACTGCCTTTCCCTCAGGAAAGATCTGCTTTGGGAAGACAGGATGCAGAGAGGCCAGGAAACAGAATAGGCATTGTTTGTGAAAACAACTCATTGGAACATTGTGACAGAAGGAGAAATGCTTACAAAGCAGATAGAGATCTCTCCTCCAGGTAAAGTCGGTACATTCCAGAGCTTCAGCTAGCACTTACAGGGCTCAGGACAAGACATAGTAGTAGAGGCAGTCCCCTGGCAAGAAGAGGGTCTGAGGAAGCAATGGGTTTTGATGACACTAGAAAGCATGTATGTAAAACTGACGTGTAATGGTATGCTCTGAGTGCAGAGCAGTGACTAAAGAGTATATTATAAGATTAAGTGTCAGAAGGTGTAAGCACCCTGGCAATTTTTTTTCTCATGCTTGATGAAAATCCTACAAAACAGGAAAAGAACCAGTCCAGGAACCTTAAGGATTTTAGATATTTAGGACAAAATTCTGCTTTGATTTCTGCCCTGTGTAACCTCATTGATTGTAAAGAGGTTGCATGAGGCAGAGGCCAGGGCAGTTTGGCCCTTACACATTAAAACATGCATACAAAGGATCAAATTCTGCTCTCAGTTACACCACTGACTTTGACATAGTTGCACAGTGTATATGAGAAGTGAATTTGTCCCATATATGTTACAAAGATTCATTCCTGCAACTCTTGTTGATGTGTGTTTTCCTTGCACATGAACATAATTCTGTTGACTTCAGTTTTTAATGGACGTGTGCATACATCTAAATGAATAAAATAAATAAAATGGACTATTCACATGAGTAAAGAATGCAGGTTTGGTTACTAAGACCCTGATTCAGCAAACCATCCCTAGTCAACACAGCAGTTCACACCTGTTTTACATTAAGCACATTTAAGTCCCATTAAGCATGTGCTTACATCCCATTGACTTTAAAGTTAGATGCATGCATACTTGCTGTGCTGCATAGGCGGTGGGCTTAAGCACGTGCTTAAATGCTTTGCTGAATTGGGACCTAACCAATTTTAACTTGCTTCAAAGGAGCAGGAAGTACTGCTTAAATAGATAGCAGGGACACTATACTTCTTTATGAAAATGACAACAATAAAAGCACTTTATTATATACACATGGGCAGCTGTCCCCAGTATCCTTCCCAGAACCTCAAACATCGAAAGTTCTTTTCTTTTCCCTTTGAGATAGATTTAAAAATGAACAGATGCTGTTCAATAACATACCAAATGAATCTGTCTCCTAGCAGTTCCTGCCACGCCTAAAATCTAATTAAAGAGTATTTTTCTATAGTGTATCTACGGTATAGCTATTTGTATGCATGGTAGAGACAGTCTATTAACGTTTATATTAGATCATATTTTGACAAATGAATATAAGATAAACAAATACAATCTTGCTATATTTCTTTTTTATTTCTCCTTTCTTTTTCTTCACTCCGCATTTTTTGTTTTTCTTTTGTTTCCTTTATAGTCTTTATTCTGTCAGTTTTACCTTTATTTAAATCTACTCTTCTCCTTCTCTCTAAATAGTCCTGCTGTCTCCATATATCTCCATTCTTTCGTCTCTCTTTATATACATTCCTTACTCCCTCTTCTCTCTTTATATACATTACCACTTTCTTTCTTTTTCCATCCATCACTCCTGGGTAATGTGATAAGTTAGACTAGATTATCATAATGATCTCTCTGGCCTCAGAATCTATGTAGTCTATAAATCCCCTTCATTCTTTCCTTGTCCCTTCCCCTCTTTTCAGCTTCCTTTACCCATGTGCCTCTGTGTGCTCACTTGTTTCTCCTTTGCTTTCCTAGTGTTAAGCAAAAGGAATTCTTCTCCAGAGAATCCAGCCATACAGATAATACTAAGCAATTTATTTAGCAATGCCTTGGGAAGACTCAGCAAGCAACTTCAAAATACAATTGTTACAGCTGTTTTTTAAATACATTTCACTCAACAAAATAGACTAAACCAGTTTAAACTAATCACCGAAAACAGTTCTTTACAACTTGGGGAAAACAACTCCATCTATGGTGGAGAGGGAAGGGTGAAGGGAAGTGATCTCAACAGATAAGGAAGATGTGTTGTGAGGGGAATGAATATGTATAGGGGACGGAAGGCAGGGGCACAGTGAGGGGTACGTGATAACATGCAGGAACAGCACAAAAGATATCTTGTTCGCTGCTTATCTAGGTACTCTCTGTGCTTGCAGTCCTTGGGTGTGTTCTGCACAGAAGTCTTACCCTAACAGATTCCCTCCTGTTTGACATATCGAACTTGTGAGTGAGATACAGTCAGTACTTTTAAATGTAATCATATTAGTGATTAACACTATTTTTGCCTCCCCTGGACTCCCTTACGCTTCTTTCATGCCCCTCAATCACTCTGTGTCACCTTGCTCACCGTTGTGCCTACTTATCTCCTTCTGAGACCAGGGATGGGATTTTCAAAACTGCTTAGGAGTGTTAGGCGCACAAGATCTTATCTCCCTCAGGTACTTTGGAAATCCCACCCCATGTCTTTACTGACTTAGATCTAGTTCTGTTTTGCTCCTCCTCGGCACAGTGCTGACGACAGCATATGAAAACTCTTACCTTCCTGGTCAGGGCCTGCACAGAGGTTCATCTTGCCGACAATCAGTCCCAGCTCTCACTGCATGGCTGGGTGGGAACTGAGGTTTCAATTGTGCAGATCAGCTACCTATGCAGTAGGCATAAAGGTGTGGAAGTGAGCTGCCAAGCAGCTACAAAACATTGCCACTACTTGGGCCTTGACATGGACTGTTGGATCAAACCATTCTTGATGAGTGCAGCCTGATGACCCATCAGGATGGGCTATGATCATAGACTTGAACACACACTGGTTATATTCTAGCAGAATGCTTGACTAAGAGCTGCCATTCAGCTGTAGAAGAAACAAACAGCTGTTTTACAGTAGTGAATCCAGTACTAGAGGATGGGGCGGTGGGGATTGAGGTATATTTATAACTTCCTTGTGCCAAAGAGGGTCACTATGTGGTATAAGAACCTGAAGGGAATATAATACTCTGACAGGGATCTATGCAGATGGAAGGCAGACAGAGTTCTGCCAGCACGGTGCCACTTTCAGTTTAGGAGCCCCAATGGCAGGAACTGCAGTAATGGTCTGTTTAATCAGCACCTCCCAGGCTGCCTGTGGTGCAGTGTCTACCCAGACAAGGCCTGAACCAGTAAAACAGGAATTTTAGGCTGCACCTGGTGGAGAGCCAGGGACTGATAAGGCCTAATAGCTGATGAAGCCCAGCTGGGGAAGGAACAGGCCTAAGTTTACAAAGAGTGGAAGTGGTTGGTAGGAGAAAAGAGCTGAAGGGAGGAGCTCTGCAGTTACTCCCCAGAGAGGAAGGGCATTAGCTTGGTTCACAAAGGTGTTTTAGAGGGACAGTGGTCCCTGGGTTCCTGCCTTGGTCAACAGATACTGGCAAGAAGCGGAGAGAGAAGTAGTGATAGGAAGTGGAGTAAGCTCCAGAACATAAAGAAGAGAAGTAGGAAAGAGCCTTGGGAAACATCAGCAAGGTCAGATCTTGAGCAGACAGCAGCTGCTAGGCATAGGTTCCTTGTGCTAGAACTCAGAATAGGGGGTGGACCTGGGTTCCCTTATGGGCCACTAGGAAAGTGGAACAGACTTGGAAGTGGATCAGGAGACTGCCTGAGATGGCAGATAGACAGTTTGTCCAGTGTGTCTCTGATCCTCCAGAAGGGAAGGTCTGAATCCAGAGAGATGATCAGGTGAGCAACCAAAGGAGGGGGTGCCAGAGTGGGAGAGTGCCAATTCCCAGAGGTAGCCACAAGGAGGTATCCCAATGGTGAGAGTAAACCATTACACTGTGCTAGTTGTACCCTTTAGGCTGTGCTGGTTGTCACAATTCATGGCAACTGCATCTGTATTCCCCCTCTGTAGTTAAGCAAGGTCACACACTCTAGATTTCCAGCTTCCTAGCCATTGCCTCTCTTTGGTGGAGATGTCTGAGTCTCCCTTCTAAGTGGAGTAGTTCCAGCCTGAACAGTTCCCTGCCTATACTGTAATCTCACCACAAAATACAGACTGCCTAAGCAGACATGCTCCACTTCTCTCCTTTAACTGCCACAGTTAAATTACCACACAGCTCTTTCTAAGAAAGCACATTTATTCTTAAGGTGAATGTATTAAATGTATTAAAAACAATACGAGAACCTACATGCATGCTTAAAATTTAGCAGGGATCACCCCCCTCACTACAACAAGGGCTCTGGTCAGTGATTAGTCCTTCAACCCCCACATGGGAGTTTTCTGTGGTCATAAGTTCATCACTGCTTTCACTCAGCATTAGCTCCTAATTCTCATGGGGCCCCAGTGGGCCAAAGAACTTCCAAGCTTTCCTTACAGATTGGGCCCCCCTTAGAGCAGGGGTACTGCCCATTTGCTGCATCAGAAAGAAGGCCTTGAATCTGTTTTAATTGAGGCTGTTTAATCAAAAATCCTTCCTGTGTCTATGGGCCTCTGGTAAATCCAGTGTGAACTAGTAGATGCAACCCTTCCCAGGAGAGGGTAGCTCTCTAGAGGCATTACAGGAGAAGTGAATTTGCCTAAACACACCCACCATTCTTAGTTCCTGGAGAGCAGTGGTCCCCCTTTTCCATGGAAATGTATACAGTCCCTCAGTAGTACATAAACACTTGCATTTTTAATACAATAAATTCCTAAAATACTTAATTCCATAAGGTTTGTCCAGGTTATGGTCACGTCTGTGACACTGGTCACTGGCAGACTCCTTGTTATAGAAAGTAGGCTGGTGTCCACTTTCTACTGCTGCAGTGTCCTTTCTGATGGACTTTGTGCCATTGGGGGTGGTCTGTGTCATAGAAACCCAAGTAAGTGTGGAAATGCATCTGTTGTGACTCGGTCATTTAGGCCGTAAATCTTATTCTGTTGCAGCCCTCTGGCTGACATTCTATCTTCTCACAATGACAGTAATTTTGACCTGAAATTTCTCATGCTTGTGCAGTTCTCAAATGAAATGTTTTGGAAAGTTTTCTGAAAACCTAGCAAGCTGATTTTTGTGGTATGGATCTTTGAAAGGTGAAAAAGTTAATACTTAAAAATAAAGTAAATCTCACTTTTATTGTCCATCCATAATTCAGAAGTCTCCAAATCAGAGCCAGTGATTTTGGTTTTAGAAAACCTAATCTGCCTTGGCTTGTCCAGTGACGCAACCTCCCTTTGGGCATCAGAGAAGTATGTTTCTGTAGAGATTTGCCTGTTCTTTTAGAACCAAATCATGTTCTCTTGGAAATTGGTAGGCATTCTGCCATAAATTTCAGTGGGAGCACTGCATTACAAATGCTGATTTAGGGACTGTATCTTCATCTTTATTTTTTATAATGCTGAGCATAGTGTCACTACTAAGTAGTAACAATAATTTTATCCAAATCTGCCCTAGACTGTTGGCTTGGGTAAATGGACACCGGATACAAACCACTCCTGATTTCGACATTTACATGGAAATCTCCCTCTATCTTGTATCTATTTGATTCATGACAATCTGCTGAGTGCTGCTTTGTGTTTGCCTCATTGGTGGTTGGTGTTTTTCCTTTACAAGTGAACTTTCAATCCTGAAGAAATAATGTGATAATTCTAGTCTTTTCACTGAGAGGTGGAAGAATCTTGTGCCCAGTGATTCATAGGGTATGTTTACAGATGTCCCAAGACTTCAACCTATAATCTTCTAAATATTTTGCAAGTGTGGGGGAAAAAATATCAGAGGAAAAGCTTAACATGTTTGTTTTAGAAATGTTTCTTTAGATAGTGCTTGCCACTGGAATGTTAGCGCCAGTTTTTAAACAAATAATATTACTTTCCTCTCCACCTTTAATCACAGGCTCAAGATCCATTCAGACAACTTACTTGTTATTAAAACATTCATTATGGGGGAGAAATGAAAACCTTCACCATGAGATTGAAACCTCTGAGTAAATGTTAAGTTAGAGGGAAAGCTGCATGACATTCTTGGCTGAGGCAAATATATCCAGAAGAGACCAGTGCAGATATTTCATTTTTTCCATCAAGGCTTAATAGAGAGTTGGAGGGAAGGGGGGGGGGAGGAGGGAGGAGGAGGAAATGCAAGTCCTCACATTATGCGAGCGTGACAAATCAGTCCTGTTTGTTTTATGTATAAAGATGAAACACCAGTGTAGTGATCTGGGCTTTCTAGAAGGAGATTCAAAATAGTACAATTTTGTAGGTCAAAAAACCGCAAATGGATAACCACACTTTCCTGCCCCCAGACCATATCATAACAAAAGATATCATGCTTGAGATCCCAGTTCCCAGCAACATATGCCATTCCAGCATTTCCAGTCATCAGCTTCTCAATCAACACACCTGCTCATCCCTTTGTTATTCATCCATCTTCCCAGGGAAAGCCTGGAAAAAGAGGTGGGATTTGTTGCATGTCCTCATAGGCAAACCAAGAACTGAACCAACATTTCCACTAACATTGTAGTGGCAGGTGTTAATCCACTAAGTGGCTTTTTTTCAAGATGAGTGACTATGGGTGGGGGGGTCATGCCAGTGATAGTTTGACAGTGAGGCTACGTCTTCACTGATGGCAGCAAATTCACCACCATCAGATCGATTTCTCTGGATCAACTGAGCGGTCATTGAAGACCCACTCAGTCGATCCAGAAATCGACATATTAAGACCACCTTCTCAAGTGGCGTAGCACTGCATCGACGGGAACGCAGTTCTGGTCGGCGCAGTGCAGTGAAGACGGGGCACAGAAGAGAAACAGAGAAGTCGACGGGAGTTACGCAAGTTTTTTGTGTAGCTTGCGTAACTCCGGGCGAATGCCGCCGAATCTCGGAGGTAAGTGTAGACAAGCCCTGAGTCTGAAAAGTCAATGAGGGCAGGGCCTGTGTGGGAAAGGAGTAATGTGACAGGATTTAGAAGAGGACTAGTCCTGTAGATAAGGCATTGGCTGGGACTCAGGACATTGGGATTCAATTTCTGGCCTTGCCATAAACTCCCTATGTAACCAAGGCCAAGTTACTTAATCTCTCCCAGATCTGCAGAGTGTACTCAGGCAAAACTCCTTTGACTTCAGTGGTGGTTTTGACCTGAATAAGGAACAAATGATCAGGCTCAGAGTCATGCAATAGCACAGCAGACTTAATATGTGTAGGAGGGTGATAGTTTCAATTCCTAGCTCCTGAATGCACAGTCAGTCTCATTCTTCATCCCTGTCTGACTTTCACTTCTTTAATTTTTTAGACTTCCTGTGCACTCTGAATGTTGAAATCTACAGTATGAAACCAGAGGTTCTGCTTTATTCGGGCAGTAAACACCATGTCTTCATCACAAATGGTGTGGGCTTTGGTTGCTGCTATACCAAATAGTGTAACTCCTGCCAAAGAGGCGGTGTTCCAATTCAGATTAGGTGTGGGCTGGGGCTCATGTCTGACAATAAGTAAAGACTAAAGTAATGAAAACAACTACTCTCATAGATTTGTACTCACAGTGGTTATTCTCTCAAGATTTCAGCCTCATCCAAAGCCCTATTCATCAAAGTATCCCCAAGAAATCAATGGGGGAGAATTACTTATATTTGGATCTGACCCCAGGACAATAAGGGACAGGATGGAATTCAAATCCAAACATCTTTAAAATCCAAACTGTCACTTTGGCCTATCTATGTATTTCAGTTCTCTGTTTCAAAGCATTAAGGTACTAGAACTTCTCAATAAAACACTTTTAAGAGCTTTTTTAATATGAGCAATTTACTTTTCCCTAATCTCAGAAAGAACTGAACACTTTTAGCTGACACTTCCAAAAAAAAATCAGCCTGAAGCATACATATGAGAAGGAAAATTTCAGCCTGAACAGTTAAAATTTGGCAAAATTATAAGCAACTTGAAAGCAAGGTCTTAAAATGGGAAGCGTTGGGCAAATTTAAGTATAGCCATTGCTATCTGTGCTTCCTATAATTTAATGTCTGTTTGTAGTCTATCTAGGGCACCTATCACTGTATTATCTAAGTACATTCTCTGATTGTACAACTACATATCCAGGTTTGCTGCAAACATTTCACAAAACAAATAGTGAAAGTGTCGTGTTTTGCCATGTTTGTATACAGAACAGTGGTTACAGTTAAAGCATTTAGTTGGAGTGTGAAGACTTTCAGCTTTTAAGGTAACTCTACAGAATCAGTTTTTCCAATTAAATGTTTTTCATATAGCTGTGGATCTTTCTAAAGTTTGCAGAATTTTTTTTTAAAGAGTTGGACAGTTTTCTGACTGATAATATCTTAGAGTGTATAACTACAGTTAAAGGTAATTGACTCTTGTCCTTCCTGATATAATCTGGTAAAAAACTTGTGTCTTTATGTTTTCTCTCTTCCTACAGTTTTCTGGGATTGTTTCCACAACTAGGTTGTTAAATTAGCCCAGTCTTTCAACCCATGCCTCATTGATGGAAAGTGTTACTGAGAAGCTAATTGGTAGATCTGAATTTATACATTATCAGTATTTTGTTCAATGCCAACAATGTGCTTGTTGCTCTTCAAAGCACAAAAGTAGTCAAAACGTACAGTAGATACGATGGTTTGACCAAAGCTACTTTAGTAATCATTGTAAAAATGTCTGGCCTGCCAGACCTAATTAGGAGAGAAACAGATGCTGTTGATAGAGATGGTCATGAGCTCAAAGTTTGCATCTGTACCCAGCCATTTAAAAAATGTTAAGATCTGGGGGTTTGGTTTAGGCCTATGCCTAGCCAGAAGGTCTAATATAATGATAGTTAAAAAAGATGATAATTAACAATAGTGTATCAAATCTGATATTAATCTTTTGTTTTCTATTACTTTGCAGTACTTCATGCAAAGATTTAATCAATGGACTATCAAGGTTGTACATTGACCGTGTAGGCCAGGAAAATGTTTGTGTTTTTTTTTATTGGACTCAAAGATTAAAAGATCACAGCAGTTAAAATTACCTGTTAAATCCAGAACAATCCTATGTTTAGTATGTATGGGATACATGGAGAGCTGCATAACATTTCCATGGAATTCTAACAGATAGGAAGTGCTCCTGAGATCATGTCAACAGGCTAATGTTTGAGTTTAGTTGAAGACTTTTCTACTGCAAGTAATCCTTTAAGTCAACCCTCCTACAATGCAATAGTTTGCAAGTTGAAGATGTTTGCTTCCGCTGCTGAAATATCTCCCCACAAAGAACAGTGGGCTTTCTGCACACTGGGCTATAGTATGTGTTACAACTAACCTCCGGGTAACACCGTTGTTTCCCTAATTTTGTTTACATATAACATCTCAGTGACCTATTTCCATTTGACCTCAAATCTTCCTTCCCCCCACAAGCCCAAGCAATTTTCTCTTATTGCTGTTGTGGCTTGATTTTAAGCTCCCTAACATCGGTGTAAAGTAGGGGTAGTTCTTCTGAAGTCACCAGCAGAAACAATGTATATGAGATCAGCATCAGGCCTTAGGTTTCTTCATTCCCTCTCTGCTCCAAGTTTTGTTTGTGTTTCCTATTCCTCCAGCATCTGATGTAGGTCCTCAGTTGCCCCATTTCCACCTCCCATCTTTTTTCCCAGATCTCGCTGGATTTGCTCTCTGGCTGTAGACCCCATCATACTATTGATGGGCAATAGGTTCCAAAGTCCCAATCAGATAACCTTGGCTATACTGCTTTGGGATCAGGATATTGGGCTGACTTTTATGAAAAAAGACTTTCTATCAAGTTTTCCAGTACCTACTAATGGGGTCTTGTAGTAGTGAGAAATACATAACTCTTCTTGGGACATTCTGGTGCTTTTACTGAAAACTTACTTAATATCAAACTACAAAAAAAGACTCATTTTCAAAGATTTGGAGAGATGGTTTACACTGGCTCATAAACTATCCAGACTGGTTTTCCCATGACTAGTTACTATTACCACCCTTATTTAATTTCATGTATCATGTTCAGAGCAGCTGCTTCAACACTGAACCACTCTATGCACATAAAATATAGCTAGTTTTGTAACTATGTGTTCCTATTACTTCTACTGCCTTCCCCTCTCCCTATTCCTTCTTAATGTCTGTTAAACTCCTTAGTTGAGTCTTGCTGTAAATTAGACCCCATTCCCATAAGTTGACCATGTAAATGGATCCTCTTGTCCACACTGAACTCCAATTAAGCTATGTATGGACACAGGGTCCACCCATGCACAGCAGCTTCCAGGACTGGGACCTTCGTTTGGAAGCTCTTGAGCGGTAGAGTGTGCCTGTAACCTATACCTTATTTCAAGGGATGTTACTTGTTCTAGTCCCGATTTTCCCTATGTTCCACAAAAAATGGTTTTCCCTCACTTTTATTGCCGAAAATTATTTACATCAGAAATAAAGAATCATGAAACTGAGATTATAGAAAGGGTCACTTTCACTAAATGCATCTTAACTCCCCTGCAGGAATATTTTTGTTTCACCTTTATTTTGAATCTGTCACACATTGCATCTCACATTTGGGCACTGGCAGGTTCAGAACCATGGATTGGGGACCATGTGCTTGTACAGCCCTGGCACTTCTGCTCCCTTGTATTTTACTCCACTAACTCCCTTTGTCACCTTGAGAAAGTCAACTGCCTCAGGGTCCCAATCTGTAAAATAAAAAGAATCTTACTTACCTCACAGGACTGTTACAGGCATCATGAGTTAAATTTTGTGGAGCCTTTCTGAGGATGCAAACCATTGTGTGTGCTAAATATCATCATTCCTCCTTCTTCTGAAATTACTTGGTCCCTCCCCTGACTAGGTGCCTGGAGTAGTTAGGCAAAGATTAAATAAATTGTCACTCAAAATCTCTTCTCAGCAAACCTCCCAGGAATACCCTCATACAAAATATGAACCATAAAAGGGGTGGGTCCCGTGGGAAATTTGGAATTACTACTACTGTTTACATGTGTACAAAATCCCACATTTACTATCATTAATGATAATACACTCTTGTTCCCTATCCCCCGTATCTGAAGAATCAGGGCTAGATTGAAGCTTTAAGGAATAGCTTCATGAAAGGTTGGTTTGGAGGTGTCCAGCCCCTACAAAAAGCTTCCAGAGGGATTGTGTCTCAGACACAATGAGGCAGATCCTCAACTGGGGTAAATGGTCACAGCTGCATTGCAATCAATGGAATTGCACCAATTCACACCAGTTGAGAATCTGGCCCAATGTCTCATGCCAAGCCTAGGGGAGTACAGGCCAGAGAAGTCCTGCTGCACTGTAAGTAAAAATCCATCATGCCTTCCCACTATGTCATTCCAGATTTGCTGATCTGTATATAGGAGAGGCAGAAGAATCTTCCCTTACTCCCTACTTCTCCTCCTTTCTGAGGAATCATCACCGAAACTTCAAACTTCTTATAGTTCGTGTACCCAGGACATACATGGACTCTGATTACAATTAATAGGTTTGCAAGGGGGAACAAAATCTTCTTACATTTCTCCCCTCCTCTTACCCACCTCTGTAGGGTTGGGCACAATCTACCCTTCCATTAGTAGAAAAGAGAAACTCTATTTTCAAATATTTTTCCTCAATATTTCATGTTGCTCTAATTAAATCTTTCTTTCAATTTACTTGGAAATAAAATACAGCTGCAGCATATGCTTTCCCCACTCTTTGTTGGTAAAGTGATATTCACCATATCAATAGAACAAGCAGTGCTGGAAATATTCCATCCCTCTGAGAAATTTTCTTAGTTATAATATGTCATCAGCATATATGAGCAAAGAATGAATAAAGTTACATTTAAACCAGTTCCAGTATTGTGGTTTTACAAGGTATGAAAATCTCTCTTCTATTTTATAGTGCCCTAATATTAAAAGAAGTTGTTGAAATCACTGGCTGTAATCTAAATGTACAAAATTATTATTTTTGTTATTGTTTTTGCAAGTACAACAATCTAGTTCTTAGTCTCTAAGTGACTAAATATTGACATTTCAAATGACCCCTGTTAGCTAACGGAAGGTGTGGCAGGTTATTCTGTTTTTCATATGTTGATGAATGCTTTATGTGACTTTTAAAGCTACAAGTGAAATTGGAATACAAGGATTAAGCTTTATCCTAGACAGAGATAGGTAATATAAAGTGTTTGAACCGAAATGTGGCCTGTATGATTCTTAGCTGATGTAAATCCGCATAGCTCCACTTAAGTTCAAAAAGACCAATGGTGGGAGATGTCCTTGAAATCCCCATTGTAGATAGAGCCCAGTAAACCCAATTGTTTTAAGTTTAATACAAGCCAGGGAACCAGAGCCCATATTTGGTGACCTTCAGGTTAAACTATGAGCATTACCCAGTTTTCTGAGGCCCGTACAGGCTGGATGGGAGCACTGATTCGGGGAATGGGTGGAGGTACATGAAATAGATGCCATTTCAGGTTTGGACAGGTTGTCTGGAAATTCTACTTTGAACTGTTTATTTTAATGTTCAGAATGTATTTTTAGTGCACCCAGAACTGAAGATCAGCACAAGTGTAAAGCAACTGAAATAAATAAACGGTGACCATGCCTTGGTACATTAAAGATTCCTTCCCCTGTTTAAGAAAGCTCATATATATATCTCACACAGACACACACACACACAGAGGAAATAAACCCAGTTCCCCAAAATGACCTGGCACAGAAAGCTTGAGACAGGTGTGGGACAGAAGGCCACACAGTGAACTCTGAACTTTGTAACAAGCATAGATAAAGGGCCTGATCCAACTCCCAAATGCAGTCAATGTGATTCTTTCAACTGACTCCGATGAGTTTTGCATCAGTCCCCATGTGAATAACTTCGCTTTTTAAAAATAGTTGGACTATAGGACTAAGGTCTCCAGTTTGCTTGCCTGCTAGTCTGTGAGGGGCGGAGGGAGGGTATTAAATTTGCAAAGAGATACTCACACTTTACTAGATTTTCCTTCTACCACAAAATATGGAAGCAAGTTTGGGGCCCCAAACTTCTGAAGGTTCTCAAATTTTGCAAACAGCCCCCTCAACCACCACCACCATAAATATGTGAGCAAGTTAAGATCTTTGTGGTTTTGGCCAATCCTAGCCATATTTAGTCATAAGCTATCCCAATCACTAGCTACCTTTTTAAAATAACATTTTGTGGTTTCAAAACATCTTTAGTTAATCCTTGCTTAGTTTGGAAAGGAATTATATTTGGAAGGATGCACATGTCTGTGTGGCTTTGATGGATACTCCCATTACTGCTCCCAACCACCATACATTTTCTTGATGTATTGTATATAATTCTACAACTTCAGACCTGTCTGATATTGGACCTTTGAACTGCACGTAGTTTTTCAGGAGGACCTAGAGCATGTAATAAACAAAAAAGAAATTCTTGAAAATAGGCCAAATGGATATATTTGGATCTTCTCCAAGATTGAGTTCAGAGGTGTCAGTGCTACTCTTATTTACTGCACAAGAGGCTAAGAAAGGAAAAGCAAGAAATTTCTAACATTTCAGAGGTCTTTTCCACAGGATAAAGAAAAATCTTCAACAAATGCCTCTGGAAAAGCCCTGTCATTTAGACACATAGCTGTTTTTAAGGCCAGGAACTTGGCCTTAATTAATGTATGTAAGCAAACATTTCTGAGAGACAATGTTTTCAGTCCATTCGTAATTAAAGGAAAGCCTTTTGTATGGTTCATTTCAGGACACTTTCTGCACTTTGTTGTTCTCAAATGCAAAATTAATTTTTGTTTCTTTCCCCTCTCAAATTAGAGCAGTGTGGGGAAATGCTTTGGGTCTAGAAAAATCTGGTGTTAATTCTCCTCATATTTTTCTTAAGCAAACATTTTTCTTTCTGCTTCACCTTTTAGGTTCCATGCAAATATTCTTCACCACTCTCATTATTCTAGAACATCAGATTCTTCATGTGGTCTTTATTCACGAAAAGAGAAATAAACCCTTCTGCAGATGACCAACACAAGGTCTACACACGACTTAAGTTCCCCCCTAAATCTTAAAATAGACTTAAATAATACATAGACATTGAACAGGCTTTCTGGACAGGGATACATTTCAACCGCAAAGGAAAAATAGATTAATAAACGTATCAGCTTAGTCCAGTAAAGAGTCATCTTATTCTCCCATATGTGAAATCAGTGTATACTATAGCTCTTGATTTGGGCATCTCTCTTTAGTGTACCCATCCATAAAAGGCATGGTGGCCAGTATACACTAAACATTACAGACCACATTTTCAAAAACAAGTATCTTAAAACTCTCAATTTTGTACCTATACATTTTTCTTGGAAATAATTTTCATATATAGTTTTTGCCCAAAAACTGAGGCTTGTGCACTCAACCTGCATTTATGTGAGAATCAGGTGGCTTAGCAACCACTCTCTCTGACTTTCTGGGTGCACATGTAGCTTGCATGTACATATCTGAATGTTTGCATGGATTGCAACTGAAGTGTGGAAAAAGTTTGTGGCAAAAATGTGGACATGCAAAATCAGGAGTGCAGTTTTAGAAACCAGATCAGAACCACTTTACGAAAGGAAGTTTCATAGCATTTAGGGCCAAATTTTTTAAACTTGTTTTTAAAGAAAAATTTAGTAGCCTAGTGTTGCAAACATACGCATAAAATGCAAAGAATACAAAACAAATTCCTCACTATGCTGTGCAAGTTGAAACAACTCTGTATTAAATTCCAGAACACATCCAATTACAGCAAACATGAAAACCTCTAAAAAGTGGAGGAGTGTTCTGATTAGTTCTGGTTTATGACTCAATTTCCATTTGTCTTATTTCCATGAAACAAAGGAGTCAAAGAGCAATAAAACCCTGTAAATGCCACACCAAGGAATTTTGAGAGTTTCTTTGCTGACAATCCTGAAAAAACCCCAAATGATTTTAGTAAATTTCAGAAGCATTTGCAGTTTCTTGTATTCTTCTAGCCAGATAGTATAACTGAATAATCCCTGAGAATGAATGTAATAAATGCAATGTAGTGATCATTGTGCTGCAATGGAAATAAGTAAAATGTGTGACATTACATACCTGGATTACCTGATTCCACAAAACACCATTGCCACTACCCCACATTGTATACCAATAACAGCTGTCCTAGCAGCATTAAAACCAACCACTAAAGAGGTAGGAGAGTCAAAAAAGCTATGCTGGAATAGTAGCAGAAGTGTTTTGGTAGAAAGAGAAGGGCTAGCAGCAATGGATGGAGGAGGAGAATTGGCACTAATGCACGTAAGGGTGTATCTACACAGAGATAAAAGATGTACGGCCCCGCTGGCCCTAGTCAACTGATTGGGGATCGTGGGGCTAAATATCGTGTAGACGTTCTGCTTCTGGCTGGAACTTGAGTTCTGGGACCCTCCATCCTCGTAGGGTCCCAGAACTCAGGGTCCAGCCTGAGCCCAAACATTTACACAGAAATTTTTCAGCCATAGAGCCTGAGCCCCGCAAGCCCAAGTCAGCTGACCTGGGCCAGCCATGGGTTTTTTATTCCTGTGTAGACAGACGCTTAGAGAGGCTTGCAAGACACTGATCATGGACTTGGATCATTACAGTACATAAATTGAAAAAAATCACAGATTTTAATTGTGGTTTGAGTTCTGCTAGTGCTTTATGATATATCAGAGTCCTTCAATGGAATTATAGCTTCATCATTCCCATCTGTACTTATACCTCACTTATTTGTATTACTGTAGCGCCTAGAAGCCCCAGTCATGGACCAGGTTCCCGGTGTGGTAGGTGCTGTACAAACACAGAACAAAAAGATAATCCCTGCCCCAAATAGCTTACGATGTGTGTTTCTTTTCTTTAATGTACAATAATGCAATTACTCTATTAGGGTAAGAGTCCATGCTTCAATTCTAAGAGGCACAGCACGAAACTCACAGCAAAGTCGGGGGCTGTGGAAGCCTCAAAGCACTGCTGCACCCTCCTGATCCTGGGCAGCTCCCAGAGCTAGAGAGACCCTCAGTATAACTTAGGGCATGTCTACACAGAAGCTGGGAAATGGAATTCCAAGCTCACTAGATACATATATGCTGGCCCCACTTGAGCTAGCAGCTAAAAATAGCAGTGTGGCCGCAGTGGCTCAGGCTACCCACCCAACGTATGTACCCAGGGGCCAGGAAGGATTGTACTCAGGTGATTAGCTTGAACCTCCCATGCTGCCATACTAAGTGCTATAGTTAGGTGATCGCTTGAGCAGAACCAGCACATGTTTGTTCCCATGCTAGCAACTATACCTCCCTGTTGTGGTGTAGACATACTCCTAGAGAGTCCTGTCTAAATTACAGCAAACGCTCCAGAGTGCCCTATGGGGTACAGCACTGCTGGGAATCACTGCAGCACCCTTCCCTTCTGCCTTACTATGCCCTCTAAGCCATGGCTTCCAAGGGGGGGTCCTTGATTGAAGGAAGGCTTACAGCTGCCTGCCTCAGTGATGGTGCCATCTAAATAAGGTGCGCTGGGGCCCTTTATACCAGTCTGGCCTTTTTACCCAGTGTAAAGGGGCCAGAGCAGGGTGAGGCTCTCATCCTTGGAGTGTGTTTTTGACATTTGCTTTAGTACTAGTCAATGGAAATATTCAAGGAGTTGAGTAAGGAGTACTCAACATGTGTATGTTTAGCAGAATCTGGCCCAAAGTGAGCAAATACATTTGGTTATTTTTAATCTTAAGGGTGTGCAGGAAGTCCTTTAGATAAGTAGGAATCTGTAGAGGATTTTCATCCTTAAAACATGCACTTTCCTATACTGTAAAGGACACTGTCACAGTGAATCAGAGGGATACAGAGCTCTTTTGTTTCCAAAGATTGGCAAATCATTTCATCTTACCCAACAGCTTTCTTAATGTCAGTATCCTGACTATTTCTACAAGTCAAATGGTTTCTCACAGCTGGGCTCACGCCACAATTTTCCCCAGGGAATCTGCCAGTATTTTTTCTTGTTGAGAGCTATTGATCTTTACATTTAAAACTCTCTAGACAGAAGTGTGTGTTTAGAAACCATCTGCAGCCAGAACACTATTGTAGTGATAGAACACGTATTTTTTTCATAACTGTGTTCTGTTTAACAAATGATTGAAGATACAAGGGGAAACAGTGTGAGATTCACTTATCCTCTCTGTAAGGCAAATGGGATTTTAGAAAACAGTGTTACTTTTAATGTGATGCCCCTCAAGTTATGTGTGGATCTCCCATTTTTGTTAAGAGAACTTGTGTACACAACTTAAAACAAACTGTGCCAAAACAAGCCTCTGAATTTTGACAGTGGAACACAGTGTTTCCACTTAGCTAGTGACTTGCAGTGTTTCAGGAGGAAGAGACACCTTTGGTGCCACGGCATGGTATAAAAATCAGGTGTATTGTTTCGCCTGTGAAAGAAAGAAAATCTTATCTGGCCCAGAAATATGCACTCTTCTTGCATTAACTAAAACATATCATTATGACAAATGCTTTAGGGAACTGATTATCTTGAGAAAATCACACTCTTGTGGCATTGCAAAGCTTGAGAAATTATCTGGTCGCCAGTTTAGGATTTTGATCATTTTATTTGTCCCTTTTAGAATATTAACTTGGCTCATAAAATGCATTCTCAGTTTTAGAAGATGGGCCATAAAAGGCTAGCAATCATTAAGACTGTAAATCTATGTATTATGTGTCTGTCATTATTCACTCCAGTGAAATGTAAGTTGTTTCATTCAGCAGACAAATATTTCAGTGGGAGGGAACCTCACTGAAAAGTTTTTTTAAAAACCCCTTTTTTGGTTGTTTGTTTCAGATTTATGAATGAAATGAGAACCCCAAGAAGTTTGATAACAAGACTGGGAGGCCACCTAGTCTCACTATATGTGCCTTTGTTCCTTTTGTTTAGTTGTTTAGGGGTGAAATTCACACCTGTGCAGCAGGCTAGTACTAGCCCTGTGCATCACCTACAGGCCACATAGGCCCTGTTTTGTGGGCTTAAGAGGAGGACAGGTTTTGTATTGGCTCTCCACAGGGTTGAATTTTGCCCAAAGGAGCATATATAATTAGAGCTGGCCAGAAGTTTCTCAGTGGAATGATTTTCTGTCATAGGAAAGTGTTGAGCTCAGGGACTCCTTGGTGTCCTGCTTCTAGGCTACTGTGGAGCTGGGAGTTTGGCAGCCCTGGCTCAAGCTGGGGCTCTTGGGCTTGAACACCCTGTTGTGGTGTGAAGATCCTAGAAGCTCTTAGAATGCCAGCTCAGGGCAGGGTTCCCGGTCTGCCAAGGTCCCTCTTCCTGTCTCAAAGCAAGGATGTCAGATCTTCAGGTAGCTTTGTCAATTTTGTCTTGAAAAAATGAAACAAAATGTCCCTGATATTTTTTAATTAAATTTTGGCATTCTCATTCCACAGGAAATGTTCAGGTTTCACTCTGATTCAGCCCTTTTATTTTAATTTCAGGTTCCAGTTCCTGCTCTGAATCAGGCACTGGCAGGACTTGACACTGGGTCTCCCGCATCCCAGGTGAGTGCCCTGACCACAGGGCTGTTGGCTATGCTGTGGTGGAACTGTCTCACATTTTTTTCATGAAAAGTTTTGAATGGTCTTGGTTTTGTTTTGCATTGGAATGGAAACAAATGTCGAAACCTCAAAACTTTTCATGGAAAGGAATTCTTGTTTTCCAGCCAGCCACGTATATATAAATGCTAAACATAAAATATGTACAAAAGAAGTCCAATATACAATCTGTATGTGCAATGCTAAGCCTCATATTATCATCTGATAACTACAGACTGGGAGGGGAGAAAACTGAACATAAGTTAATACTGAGCCTAGTGGGAATAACTTGTGCTCTTCAGCTTCCACAGCTGTGCAGTCCCAAGACACTGGTGTGACTTGTAATTTTACATGTCTGTCAGCTGTTGCAAAAATTCAGATACAAAATGTAGCTCCTTGGGAGACTTTGTGTCCATACTAAATAAATGAATGGATCATTCCATTAAATTCCACACCCCAACCTTGCTTCTCCTTGGCCCTCAGACACTGAGCATCTAGTCCCATGGGGTTGCCCTACCTAGCCCACTTTAAACACATGGACAGGAGCCCACTAGCTCCAGGGATGGGCTACAAGATCTTTGAAACCCCAGGGAGGGGTTCATTTACTGCCAAAAGGACAGTAGCAGTACAGTAGTGAAAGCAGGACCTGTTGGGCTTCACACGCTCGTTCATGTCTACACACTGAGACACCAGCTCCCCTGAGAGCTTCATCCAACCTAGGACTTCTTCCAGAGGAGCTCAGCATGAGAGCAGGAGTAGAAGATACTAAGGTGAAGCGTAGCACTGAGTGCCGAGATTAGTGAGGTGGCAGATTGTGGGAGTCAAAGAGGAAAGTGATCAAAGGTTGAAGAGAGGGTACAGAGTAGTAAACGTGGAAACAATGACCATCTATGAAATTCCCTGTAAAGAAATCAGAAGTTACATGCTGCTAAGTGGCTGTGAGTCTGAGCCTAATGGAGGTTAAGGAAGTTTAACAGAGTCTCAGTTCATGTAATTTACATATTGAGAGAAGCCAAAGGAAGGTTTAAATTACACCCGTTTAGGCTCCCTTAGGGCTAGTCTACACTTAAAATTTACAGCAGCACAGCTGTGTTGGTACAGCTGTGCCGCTCTAAGAGCACTGGTGTAACCGCGTTATGTCGACAGGAGAGAGCTCTCCCACTGACATAATAAAATGAGTGGACAAAATTTATGTTGCTCAGGGGGTGTTTTTTCACACCCCTGAGTGACATAAGTTTTGCCAGCATAAGTGCTAGTGTAGACAGGGCCTCAGACTCTTGTGTGTATTTGGCCCTTTGTATCCAGTTCACTAACATACTCAATCCAAGAACAGTAAAAATAAGTTTGTGTGTTTGTACTTAGTTAGGCTATACACTGTATAATACTCGCTGTGTGCAAGTTGTATACATATAAAATGTGTTCATGGTGAGTACAGTAAGGTGAATATATGTAGCTCAATCCTAAACAGGGCCTGTAAAGGCAAGGACCCTCCAGGGATTATACCTGTTTGTACAGGGATATGAATGTTTCTTTCCCAATTTACAGAGTCTATCCACAGATTCCCAGTGAGAATGTATTCACAATTTTGTATCCTAACCACAAAATTGTCGTTCTTTTAACGTGCTCTTGAAAAAGAATCAAAATTACATCGGGGGAGGAAAGGGCAAGAGAGGGGAAAGGACACATCAAAACCATTCCAGCTTTCCCACTGAGCCACTTCTTTCCAACATACCCATATAACCTTTCTCCTACTTAGTACTTTTGTAAATGAAAACCAAAAAAGTTACCTTAGGAAGTTATGTACTTTTCAGTTTTGAATAAGAGTTTCTTTCTTGTCTGCCATTTGCTCACAGGAACATTATATTAAGAAGAAAGATGTGTGCTGAAGTCAATATCATAATGCTTACTGTACATTCTGAAAATTAGACGTATTAAGATCTTTGGGTGATTTGAATATTGATGAGGTGAGCTTTTAAGAGAAAAATTTGAGAGTTGCTTCATAAAAGACCTATAATGTCTGAGGCCAGCCTTCCCGCACCCATAGCCCCCCAAAAACTGATCTGAACTTTAGAAATACTGGCCACAGAGAATCCTTCACACATAGGTGTATTATATGAAACATCTATGTATGAGACTTTTATGGTATGGGCTGTATGGAAGACATCACTCTTGTATCAGTATATAGATTAGAATTTATTTACTCATAAGTCTAACAGGTAAAACATATACATAATAGTCACATATGTTACACGTGTTTTGTTCCACATGAATTGGTTTTACACTAAGCTCATTGCATCCTGGAACAAATTCCTAAGTTGAATTGGTTCCATATGGATTCACATAGAGAACTTGATCCTGCCAGTCTTATTTACACTGAGTAGTGGCTTGCTCCACAAATACTCCCATTGATTCTGTAAGGGTGGCAAATGAGGTGCACAATACAGGCATAATCAGTAAGATTAATAAATTATGTTCCTCCCTACTGAATCTCAGTAACTTTTTTTAAGCAGTCCCACAGAACCCCATTCCTGCTTTCATAGAATTACCTCAAACAGATTATAAATAGATAAATAGATTGGTGGATGGCAAAATTTGTAACTCCTGCTGAATGGCTATGCAGTCTTTAGCAGTTAAATTTAGGAATATTATTTTTGGGAAATAACTATCCATGCTTTCCTTGCAATCAGTAATACCTTCTCTTTCCACAAGAAAATAATTTCAGATTAAAGAAGTGGCAAATACATGTGGTCTCCCCTAACCCCTATCATTATCCACAGCCACAAAGCCTGGCCAAAATATATAGTCCCAGCAAGTTGCAAACCGCAGAGGTACTTGGGCCTAGAGTTTAGCCTTTTGTGACACCCTGTCTCCTGCCATGTATCAAAATCTGCAAGAAGCCAGAGTTATATTGTTTGCAAGTATTTAAAACATGAAGAAAATCTAATACTTTCAAGTGAGCCTTGTGTCCCCTCTAGTTGGCTTTTTTAACCATCCATCCCAGAAGCCTTGCATCTCCTTGGTTGATTACTAGTGATTCTGCTCTCTTGTAGGCTAACCAATTGCCCAAATCTATTTCACATAACTTCTCACATCACAACTTTCATAACGCATACTGTACATTCTGAAAAGCAGATATATTAAAATCCTGGGATGATTATAAATATTGATGAAGTGAACTTTTAAGAGAAAGATTTGAGAGTTTTTTTGTTTCACAACTCTCTACAAGAGCATGATTTGATTTGCTACCTTACAAATAAAAAGTTCTCCTAATGTAGTTTGCCACACAATACCCTTATCATAGACTCATATCACTGCTTGTCCTCTTCAGACAAAATTCCTGCTGAACACGCTGATAGAAGTTCTGCACGACTAAAGTTTGGCTCTATAAAATTAATTCACTATAGCACATATAGCACTACACAACTCATATAAAATGGCAAGGTGTTAACTATTACAGGCCATACAATTCTTTAAGAAATCCGTACAACTACTTTAGGTGGTGCCATAGCTGGCAGCTTCTATATTTCATTGCCACATAGTTACCTAGGTATGAACGTGGGATGGCTCATGTTGATGCTTTGACTTCTCATTTACCGCAATACGATATCTAGGCACTTCAGTCAAGATAACATTTACTGTTACACATTTTCTCAGATTTAGATACATTCTTTGAATCCAGCATTTAATCCAATTAATACTGTGGATGTTCTAAGTCAGCACTATCTTTTGTCAGTGTTATAAGCCATTCTAATATTGGAATCAACTAAGGATACTCTAGCATACTTGCTTTTAACAGTTTCTTACTGTATATAGTATGTATTCTTCAGTTTGAAAGTGTAACATCTCTTTTATTGCTTGAGAGCAGTCTTCACGGGGACAGAGAGGTGCTCAGCACCTCTCAGGATTACACTTTACTGGGGGGGGGGGGGGGATCCTTCTTTTGGTGAAACTAATTTTTGGATCACTAAAGATACAATTGTGAATTTGATTAATTAGAGAGGCACAGTCTGAAACAGGCCCTACAGCTTGCCAGTTTTACAGTTCAATGAACATTATCCTTTGACTGACTTATGCTGAAAAGAAGAAAAAGAAGCCTGGACAGTATATCTCATTGGGAAAACATTTTTTTTTAAAAGTAGTTGTTTTCAAGGGGATGGAGTTCTTTCCAAACATCCACCCATTGTAAATGCCTAATGTTACTGAGGGCTGGGTAACCCTCTGAGGGTTGGTATGGTGGCCTGTTGTTACTGGATATCTGTCATGGAACAGAATGTCATTAATGTAAATCTAACCATTGCTGAACCAGCAGACTTAAGGCCTGATTCAAAATTCATTTAAATGAATGGAAAGACTCCCATTGATTTCAGTGGACTTTAGATCAGGTCCTTAGAGCCCATGCTGATTACAGCAAAATGAAACATCGTACTAGCTTAGAGATTGTTGTAGGTGAATCGAAAGGAGTTTATGTATTTGTGATGGTTCTCTTGATGCCCAGGACTGTGAGTCAACTTGTAACCCCCCTGCATTCAGCGAGAAGGAGACTTGCTTGTGCTTAACTGGGTGCCAGCTCTCTGACACTACCAGCCTGCTAGTCACCCAAACAAATCTTCTCTGGTCTACGCCATTCCTTACTTTGCCTTGCACCCCGTCCTTGAGCTTCTTTGAAGTGTTTCACTGTAGGGTCTAGCCCCATATCCACTGAAAACTCACAGAAATACCAGGTTTGCTATCCCCCAGGTGACAGTGTGCACAACATCTCATTTGATTCAACTCAGGATCAGTTACTTATATAATACCACAGCACTGGTGAACTAGAATGTACATACCAGATTCAAGAGATACCTGTATTCTCCATGCATCCCCTCTCTGCCCCTTTGCCAGCTGGCATTAAAATGTTCTTGGTTCACATTATCACACACCAAACCCTTTTACCACTGCTATGTTTTCTAAATGGACATTTTCAGAGGAAACCACACACATACACTTTCTCTTTTTTATTAGACTGAGGAAAACTGGATATTTCTGCATTTTTTAAACTATAGATACAATATTTGGCCTATAATAAAAAAGGAATAAGTGGGCTTAATTGGATATATTAGGTCAAATTCTTCTCTGGCATAACATGAATCATGTGTTTTTTGTCATATGTGATATGTCATGTGTCTTTCCTGACTCTGCAACCCTCATGAAATTAAAGTATTGTCTTCTACTGTTCCTTGAGGATAAAGTGTGTGTGCCCAATTGTTTTAGTTGTGACTCCTTTATAATGCAGTATTTGTGGCAAAGGAAAGGGTGTACAACCCTTAACCCACCTGGCAATGGGCTTGAGCTCTCTCTGGCCCATTGTACACAGAAAAGGAATTTCTAGGTAGGATTTTGAACTGCTTCCTTAGTTTAGCAATAGTTAGATTGCAATTCTGCTCACTTACATGCAATACAAGACAATCCTGCAAGCAGATATCTCATTTCTCATACTGAAGACTCTGGAAACTATTTGGGGCTCTCATTGCTGCCGTGTTGCTAGTTTGTGATTTCTCTTCTTGGAAATTACTGAGTAAATTAAAAAAAGTATGTAAGAAAGTAATGGGAGATTTTAACTACTCGTTATCGATCGGAGTATATTAAGTGGAGGAAATAAGATTGGTGTTTGATTGAGGACTGGTTTTTAACTCAGTACGGAGTATGAATAGAGTGTAAAGGGAGGAACAATACCTGCCCTCATGACAAGGGAGAACAGAGACCGAGAAAAGCAATGTGAGTGGGAATATGAAGATGGGGGAGGTCTTTTTCCACCTCATATTTCTAGAATTCCTGCTACACATACACACAGAAAGAATGAAACAGGTGCCTAATGTTTAAAAAAAAAATGGGGGGGGGGGGGGAAGGAGCAAAAAGAGGCAGCGGGGCCAGAATATCACAACTCTGTTCTGGAAACACCTTCTCCCTCCATCCCCCAAATAATAGGGTTGTGCCTTTTCACCCTGGCCAGGTTACAGAAGCTATTGGTTTTCAGTGCTCTTTGCCTGTATTCTAGATCTAATTATTAGATACTATCAAGTGAAAGGCACAGTATAGAGATACATTTGCAGAAGAGTCCATTAAAGCACTGATGTATTCACGGGGAACCAGATTGCCTATATCATCACCCGGCTCCTAAGCAGATGATGGAGCAACTACAAATACTGATTCAAGTAACTGTACAGAGTGTGGATGGATGAGTGGGATGGGTTGTGCTGCTGAGTCACACAGATCAGCAGAGAGGAGGGACGCAATCCAGTTTACCAAAAATACAAGCTTTAGCTTGAAAACACTGATAAAGTTACAGTACTGTCCATGCAAATCACTGGAGGAACTAAAATACTGCATTTAAGAATGGGCTATCATTATATAAAAGCATGCAGTCCAACCATTTAACAACCACAGTATGTCTACATAAAGAAGATTCAAGTAATTCAGGGTTATCTGACAATTAGAGTTTGGGACTAGCAGTCAAAAAGTCGTGGGTTCTATTCCAAACTTTTGTAACTATCTGATTTTGTAACTGATTTAGTCAGTTCTGTGCCTCATTTTACCTCTCCCCAAAACGGGTCTATAATTCAACCTTACTTGGCAAGTATATTTTTCACTGTCAAGTAAAATACTGTTCGTGGAATCGTGGTTTTGTTTGCTTGGGTTTTTTTTTTTTCTCTCCCTCATTGTGTGCTTTGACTGATACATTTTGTCGCAAGTTTACAAGGCTGATAAACAATACTTATAATACCTGCTGTACAATGCTCAGATGTACAATACTTCCCACAAGCACGATGGTTGGCATAACACACACAGACCTGCTGAAAGAATTCTGAATAAGATGTACACACTTTAAATAGAAATCTGGAGTCAGACTAACACAAATTTTCTAAAACAATAATAGCAATGAAGTGTTTTCTTTGGGATATAAAAATCACAATACCTCCACATTTGTAGCCTCAGTCACTTTTCTAGTAGATTGGTGTCCACATAACAAAATAGTATCAATCATAACAAATGGTACAAGCAGCCTAAGCATGAAAGGAATGGGCATGGAGTCAAATTTTCCTATCAACCCTGATCACCACCTTATCCAGAACAGAACTGAAGTTCATTTCTGGGAGATGCTTCTTGGTACTACCCGTGTCTTTTGAAGGATACATTTAAAAAAATATAAGAACATAGGAACAACCATGTTCTTGGTTAGACCAATGGTCCATCTAGCCCAGTAGTCTGTCTTCCAACAGTGGCTGATAACAAATGCTTCAGAGGGATTGAACAGCGCAAAGCAATTATCAAGTGATCCTCCCCTGTTGTCCAGTCCCGGATTTTGGCAGTCAGAGGTTTAGGGACACCCAGAGCATGGGGTTGTGTCCCTGACTATCAGGGCTAATAGCCATTGATGGACCTATCCTCCAGGAACTTACCTAATTATTTTTTGAACACAGTTATACTTTTGGCCTTTACAACTGCACCTGGCAACAAATTCCACGGGCTGACTGTGCATTGTATGAAGACGTATCTCCTTATGTTTGTTTTAAATCTGCTGCTTATTAATTTCATTGGGTGACCCCTGATTCTTGTGTTATGTGAAGGGCTCAATAATACTTCCTTATTCACTTTCTCCACCCCATTCATGATTTTATAGATGTCTATCATTTGCCCCCTCAGTTGTCTCTTTTCCAAGCTGAACAGTCCCAAACTTTTTAATCTCTCCTTGTATGGAAGCTGTTCCATACACCTAACCATTTTTGTTGCCCTTCTCGTTACCTTTTCCAATTCTCATACCTCTTTTTTTAGATGAAGTGAGCAGAACTGCACACACTATTCAAGGTGTGGGCATACCATGGCTTTATATAGTGACATTATGATATTTTCTGTCGTCTTATCTATCATTTTCCGAATGGTTCCTAACATTCTGTTGGCTTTTTTGACAGCCGCTGCACATTGAGCAAATGTTGTCAGGGAACTAGCCACGATGACTCCAAGATCTCTTTCTTGAGAGGTAACAGCTAATTTAGACCCCATAATTTTCTATGTATAGTTGGGGTTATTTTTTTCCCCAATGTGCTTTACTTTGCATTTTGAATTTATCAACATTGAATTTCAACTGTCATTTTGTTGCACAGTCACCCAGTTTTGTAACTCTTCTCGATTAGCTTTGGACTTAACTATCCTGAGTAATTTTGTATCATCTGCAAATTTTGCCACCTCACTATTAATTTATGACTACGTTGAGCAGCACAGATCTTAGTACAGATCCTGGGGGGACCCTGCAATTTACCACTCTCCACTGTGAAAACTGACCATTTATTTCTACCCTTTGTTTCCTGTCTTTTAACCAATTACTGATCCATGAGAGGACCTTCCCTCTTATCCCTTGTCTGCTTACTTTGCTTAAAAGCCTTTGGAAAAAAAACCTTGTCAAAGGCTTTCTGAAAGTCCAAGTATGCAATATCCACTGGATCACCCTCGTCCACATGCTTATCCACCCCTTCAAAGAATTCTAATGCAAGCCCTGGTTTCAATAACCCCTGCTAGGCTCTGGCTGACTGGAGGATCTGCCAGCCAGCTGGGATAATGAAATTCCTCATTGACTGGCTGAGCTTGTGCACTCCTCTAACACCTCCAAACATCAGGCACATCCTATGCTGACAGCCCATCATTCAATGAGTAGTTTTGCTATCTCACATCCCTTCCCCTTCCTCTCATGCCCTTGAGTCAGCCCCTTTCACATCTAGTGTCCAATCCACAGGGAAAAGGAGGGAGATGCAGATGCCTTTTTCTCTGCCACCCCATACATACACACCTCTTCCATACACATATCCACTTCCCATGCCCAGCAATCAGGAGCCACTCATATAACAGTCACCAGTATTGCAAGGGACATTAAGGAAAAAATGTAGTTCAGAGCATCTGGGGATCATAGGATCTACACAAATAAAACTAGCTTTGAGTAAACACATTTGCCCTGCTGAACTTCAATTGGCTAGCACCAGAAGGAGCAGATCTTGCCTTCAGATATTGGTATAATGTTGATCACTTTAAAGTTAAGGTTTAGAAGTGGTATGGCACACACATGCTTCCCCTGCCTTTGCATGGGAGGCAGAAGAAATGTGATTTCATATTTGTGCAGTATCTTCAGAAACCCTACCTTGACCAAGAAGTAGTACACTATACTGGCTGGATACTATGGTGATGAGAGCCAAGATAGATGGCACGTGTGTATGTGAGAAGTTTGCAGTGATGTAACCTCGGGAGTATATATTTAATTCTTAACTACAGGGCATCTTTAACCAGGAGAAATTTACTGAAAATAAAATTAAAAAAGCAAAATTATCTCATTTGTGGAATTAAGCTTCTAAATGAATAAAAATCATGATCTGAGCAACTTTTCTATCAACTGAGCGTGATTTTATAGCTATCATCTCAAATCCAGGCACTGTATAATATCTGTATGTAAATAAGTGAGATGATGTGCCAAAGAAACTGTCTTTTCACATATTAAACAAAGGAACTCTCTGGCACTCTGTCTAGTGTGTGACACACTGCACCTTACTGTATTTCCACCCCTCTGGGAGATATGGATGCCTCCAAGGAGTATAAAATTAGTGTTGGCTGGAGAGCGTGTTTGCAAGATAGATTTGAGCAGCTTATACCTAGAGATCAAGTGACTCGGTTGTGCTATTCTTTCCTTCTTTTTTGTTCTAGTGACTTGATCTCCAGCTAAATCCTTGAATCAAAAGTGTCCCAAGTAGCCCCTTGGCTGTCCTAAGAAACACTATCTCATGCTTGTACTCTTCTATACTCTGTGTTTTTAAAAACAAGCATTTTTGAAACTGGGACTAATAGTAGTTATTTCCATATTGGTAAACGAATCTTTGGCTGACTTTTCAAGTATTTCCTTCCAGACTGAGACACTGTATATTCCTAAATAATGCATTGACCATATTTTCTTATGTTGGTCAAATATACAATCTCACTGTTAGCAGTTATTAAATGTAAGTGTTAATCATTTAAAATTTCATCCATAAACTAAATCCGGCCCATGTGGGTGACATCTTGTACTGGACTGTATTTTATGGCTTTTCCCTGGAGAGCTCTCAGGTTAGGCCAAAAAATGCTACTGCTTGATGTTTAATAGCCTGGTCATTATTATGGTGCCTGTAAAACCTCACTCCTGCTGTTATGTGGGTTCTTCAGTAACTGTAAAATCAGCACATTATGACTACAGAATGTTTTCCTCAGTCAAGGGAGCTGTAACCTATAATGAGTATAAAAAAATCTTATGAAGGACATTTGTATACATATGTACAATAGTGTCATTTCAGCAGTAACATTTTTATTGGGGTCTTTCGGGCTGGCTACCTACAGTGGTTCATATAAACACAGTGAAAATCTGGGGTTTCAATAGGTGTACTCACTTTAACTGATTTAAAACAATTGATACTTTCATGATTAAGATCCAAATGATCATGAAATTAAGCTCATTTCATTGTCATCTTTGGGCCTGCAGTGTTTATACAACAGCTATTTACTGAGGGCCCAATTCTGCCCTCTCACTTCTAAAGCCCTACTCATGTCAATGGGGTTGCATGGGTTTGAGGGCAGAATAAGGTCCTGAATTTGTAAATGAGTTGCAACATGCCATAGTTCATGTCCATTCACACCATGATCAACAAATGGATACTAAGCATGTGGATGCTCAGTGTTTCAGTCGTTCTTGTGAGCAGGGCAGCAGCATAGAGTTCTTAACTGTATAAAAGGGACTGCCTAGCTAATGTATGTCTATGTAACTGGGTTAGTCAGTCCTACCTCACAAATCTTGCACCTTGCGAAAATAACCAGAATCCTCTGCCCCTGGTGCCAGCAGCTGCGGCATAATTGGACAGATGATCACATATTGTGGTAGGTGTGAACAAGGATGTGCCAGGAAATATACTGCTGTATGGATGTGATGTACTAACTTAACTTTAACTGTGTCAGAAGAGCATGTCAGAGCCTAGTTATACTTGACATAGTTCAGTTTGTACCACAGAAGGGGGCCTGAAACAGGAAGCCAAATAATCACTCTGTAATGTAAGCTGGGTTTACAGGCTACTCTGTCCACATCATGGTTGAAGCCATGCTGGCAACAACCATCTTTAAACAATTTTACTGCTAACATGTTTCTAGCAGTTTATTTAATAGGGGAAACCATGTTATCCCTAAAGCTTCTCTGTCTCTCTTTGCTTCACTGTAGCGCTTCAGCCTAGAAACAATCTCAGCCCCTGTCCTACATGGCTTTCTTTTACAGGCCATCTTGGTCACTTCAGGACCTCAGTTTTAGATCTCATCGGAAAAGCGATGTCTGCAGCTGCACCTTACCTTCTAGCATTGGACCAAGACTGACTCAGGGGGAGGTTGCCACCTAGTTGTAACTGCTCTTATATTTGAGTACAATGTAGCTTTGTGAGACACAAAGAGAATCATTCACAGAATAGCTGTTAATTTATTAGACTGAATTACCTCTAATACTGTTGGACCAAGCTTTATAGAAAACCCACAAAATGCTACAATAACATACAGGATCCAGCAAAATGCCACTATGCGTGTCCAGCGCTTCTTACTTTATGGCACAGTAAACTACCACATTTACTCTGAGTCTTAAAGGAGAGCAGCAGAGGACTCAGTTATCTAAATAAGCATAAAATATTTGATCCAAACTTGCAGCTTATTCACTATGAAATATGCACTCAAATACATGGATTGTTAGCATGTAAAGGTATGTCCGGTCACAGAGGACAAAGTACTAAGATGTTTCTGGTAGCAATCAGCAATGAAAAGGTTAGTAATAGTGGCAAATAAGTAGTTAAAATTAGGGCTCAACGTTAACCCATTTTGATCTCTCAGCTGCATGGATTATTCCCCTCAGTAACCTCACAGAGACCTGCCTCTTGGTATCACGCCAGCCACCGGGAGGTATTGAGCTAGCCACTTCAGGTTTGCTGAACTGATTTCAAGGCATAGGCCTCTGTGATGAGCTGCACTGCTGAGTGCACTGCTTAACCTCTGAGAGGCTTCTGCCTTCATTCAGCCCAACCAGGTAGCGGTGCTGAGCCAGGATATTGAAAGAAGCCTGTGCCTTGATATTATCATGGCCAGGTAGAGGTATTCATCCAGTGACCTCAAAGGGGACGTCTACACCACAGTTAAAAACTTGCGGCTGGCCTGTGCCAGCTGACTTGAGTTCACGGGGGTTGGGCTTAGGGGCTGTTTAACTGCAGTCTAGGCATTTGGGCTCAGGCTGGAGCTAAACTTTAGGACCCTGTGAGGTGGGAGGGTTGCAAAGCTGCAGCCTGTGCCCGAATGTCTACACCACAATTAAACAGCCTCTTAGCCCAACCCCCGTGAGCCCGAGTCAGCTGGCATGGGCCAGCCGTGGTTGTCTAATTGCAGTGCAGACATCCCCAAAGAGGCCTGTGGCTTTACATCAGCACAGCAATCTAGAGATGCTAAGCAAGTGAGCTCACAGGGGCCTGTATTATCTTCAGTATCTGTCCAGCAAGCCAGAGATGCTGCAATAGTAAGTTTACACAAGACCATGACTTGGCATCAGCCCTACAAGCTGGGATATGTTTTAAAGTAAATGTAGCTCCTGCTAAAAGCAGATAGACCATTCTTCCTCCCTTTTCTCACAAGCTTAGGGAAACTGAGATGGCTTTCCTGCCTCCTCCCTGGCTCGTGAAATGAGGACTCATCAGGTGGGAGAATCTAAAGTGGGAATAACAAGAGGAGTTGGTGCTTGATCAGGGAGTTTGAGGCTCCAAACCTGTAAAAGAAGCAGCATTGGCTGCTGACAGGGGGAGAATTGTTCAGTGGGGAGTCTCCAACCTGCCTCTTTGTTTCTACAGGAAGAGCTATTCCCCCTCATCTCCAGGGGAAACAGAAAGGAAAAAAGGGAGAGCCTTACACTTCAGCATTTGTTTTTCTCTGTATCCATTTCTCTGGAGCAGGTTGTCTTAGCCCTAGACTAGGGTGACCAGTTGTCCCACTTTTATAGGGACAATCCTGATATTCAGGGCTTTTTCTTTTATAGGTGCCTATTACCCCTCAACTCCTGTCCCAATTTTTCATTCTTGCTATCTACCCTGTTGCCTGATTTCTGGATATTTAGTAATTTGAATGGGGTTATAGGATCACCAATTGATTTGATCAGAAGATAATGAGGTTCTAGTCCCGGAATCAGGCTCCAGAAGAGTTTATACAGGGACACCCGGGGTGCATGACAGGAATGCTCACACTGATAACCGAATCTGTATAATTTTATAAGCTTTTATTAAGATAACATAAAATGATAGACAAAAGACTGATTAAAAGACAATGAATAATCAAATGGATAGTGGGTAGGATTACAGTCTTATGCTAAAGATACATGTGATATATATATTTATACGGTATGCTTTGGATTAATATACTCACTTCACTGTTGACCTGGTTGAGAGAGATGTTTGGTTCCTCAGTTCTTGAGTGGAGGGTGGAGAGCTTGGCAATGTTCAAGAGCTAGAACTATAAGGCTAAGACTAAGACTACAAATAACAGATTTAAAAACTTTTATTAAAGATAATGTTTTAAAAAAATGGTCAGGTACAGAGTTTAAACGGAATTGTTCCTGGACATCTAGGCATAATGTACAGATTATCAGAGGGTACTGAGTTTGGTTGAGAGTCAGGGAGTACAATGAAAGCATAATCTGTGGTATCCTGGATGGGGGGTAATAGGTTTGATGTTTAACAGTACAAGCGATCAGTAATTCAGGAACATCACTTAGTGCAGGGGTTACATGGGATGTGGTTAATGGGGAGTAGATATGTCCATAATAGTGGATTATCCCTCATTGAGTCAGTTATGTGGTGTAGATAGTCCTTTAATTTATAAATTCCTTGCGGTGGTGCTCCAGTTTACTCATCCTGGTACTGTCTGTGCCCAGTTACTAAATATAAACGAAGAACAAAAGATTCTAACAAACACTAACTAAAAGAAGCTTAAAGAAGGAGTAGCTGGCGATCACCCCCAATTTTGCCCTTTTTTATACTCTGAACAATATGGCTCCTCCTTCGAAGTCCAAACATGGCTTCTTCACCCCCAAATTATTAGGGTACAATTATTCTATAGGTTGGCAGGTTCATGCGTATTAATGACATATCCATATCCTTTCCAGATGGTTCGCTCATCTCACCTTTGTTATTTCTGGCCCTTTCTGTGGGTTTTGTGGCATACTTGTGAAGTTTACTTGGGGCATAAACTGAGGCAGCCCCCCTGTCTTGATGCCTCCTGGCTTATCTAGGGTAAAGGTTATAACCATATATGTCTTATCCTTTAATTCATCATTACTTATCTGGGACAAAGGTCCAGAACATATGTATGCTAACTGCCTCAGCTTTCATACAGGATGTGGCCTGTAAGGTACCTTGCATTACAGCTATAATACGTTAATATGAATCTATGAGTGTCGTATAATAAAACAACAATACTTAAATCTATAAGGAAAGGAATATATAAGGAATATATATGCAAGCAAGCAGGCTAATCTTATAGGCTACAACCCTAGACCTTGCTTGTCACCCTAACCTAGACTGCAAATCTGGGGGGATGGGGCAAATTGGGGGGGAAGAGAAAAAGAAAGCTCAATCTACTAGGACTCAGCAGTATGGCACAGCCATCAATCCTGGTGTAAACAAAGCCTGATTTACAAACATAAACTATAATTTACACATCTAGCATTGTTAATTATTTCCCTATTGAGCAAAGCATACAAGAAAGGTGGGGAGGAGAAACAATCGTAACATGAATATCTGCACAGTCTTCTGTGCGTCCTGTCACCTGATAGTAGCTCAAGTGGTGCAGTTTCTGAACCACTTTTTCTTCCCCAATTCAATCCTAGTTCTGGGGTATTTCGATCTAATGTTTTGGTGTGATGCATTATCAAGATAATTGGAAGCTATGAAAATCAGATCTCAGTCAGACGTTTCTCAGAATTTGGGGCTGCTTAGAGACAAAGTTTAGGTCTGGGTTTATCTTTAACAATCATCTCTTCACTTGCATTATTTCTCAGACTACTTCTATTTAATACCATCTACATAGGGACATTTATGCCCTTCATCACCATAGTGTCTGAGTATTATATGATACACAGAAAATGGGCATCGGGGGTAAAATCCTGTCCCCACTGAAGTCAGGGGTAGCTTTCACCCTATGTATTCAATTTTGTGTCAATATAACTCCATTCTTATTTTGTCATCTTGGTGGGATGACATGTTTGTTCCTAAGAAGCTAGAATCTGTTGAAGATCCTGAACTTTAAAACTAAAAAAGCAAGAAAGTAGGTGAGGTGATTTGTGTTCATGATAAAAGCAATTTTCAAAAATAATACAGCATGAGGTCAACCATTACACAGGTTGCTTTTACCACTTTATACCTACTGCCAGATTAATACAATTCAGGCGCTGTTACTCCAGCCTACATTACTGTTTCATAGTTATGAAGTCATGACAGCTGTGACTGCTGGCATGGAGGAAAAAAATCAGTGGAAACAGGCTGGATGGCTTCCCACTGCACACCAGCCAAAAATAAGTTAGTTGGAATTAAAAACTGCAAAGGAAAAAGTTTGGGGCTGGTGGGGGGGAGGGGAAATAATGACATTTTAGGTTTAAATGGGAGAAAAACAGATTGACATGCAATTACAGTGGACCAAATTCTGTCCTTGTTCACAGCCCTGCAACGCTACTGGAACTAGTGGGGTTGCATGGGTGTAATAGTATTTGGTCCAACATGTCTGACTTCATGTAAATTGGAACTTCCCATTTCCTGCTCCCCCCTTGAGAGGCTCAAGTCATTTGAAATGAATTTACTCCCAGTTTAACAATAACTGCCCAAACACACCACCTCAGCCCTTGCACCTGAGGAAATATTTTAAATGATCTATAAACTAACAATGCTCCACTTGAAAATGGGAAGCAGGTGCTAATCAGTGTTGTGCTGCCAACATTTTAACAAGAGACCCCCACAAAAATGTCCTCCCTTAGCTGTGACAACCTTCAAGGAACCAGAGGTACATGTGTTTGCAGAGCAAAGGGGTGAGGAAATGGAGAATCAATTTAATTTTTTTTCTGTTTGCACAAAAACTTTTTCTCATGATCATACCCAAGAAGAAAGGCAGCAATGCTTTTCACACAAACACAGAAGTGCATGTCATTGGAAATGGTTACACTTTGTTCCTGGAAAACACTGTGAGCGTACTGTGTGTGTGTGTGCGCGGGGGGGGACCGACACTTGCGCTTCAGAATTTTTAGGAGCTTCAGGAATAAGTATTTCTGACCGAGATGATATCACATTACACGAAGACAGGGTAGAGGTAGTAAGAGGCAGAGAAATCACCTCAACCCTTCCTACCACAGAACTTCCAAGAACGACTAACATTTCACTCCAGCACCTCAGTGACACTATTAAATTCAGCTGGATACCTTGCAGTAGGAAATCAATGGAACTACTCACATACTTAAAGTTAAGCATATGCTTAAGGGAAATGTTTTCTTGAAACTGAGCCTCATTTATCTGGACATTATCTTCATCTCGAAAGAACCCAATGACTTGTGGCTATTACTGAGGGTACAGTTCCATTTGATCTGGGAGGTGTGAGGCCCAGCTCGCACAGACCTATCCAGGCTAAGGCTGCTCAAGCTAGCCCCTAAACATAGAAGCGTGTCCACAACAGCACGGGTGGCAGCTGAGTGCAGCTCTGCCCTCTGGGTACATACGCAGGCAGCTAGCCTGAGCTATCACCTACGCCGCCACACACCCACTGCTAATTTTAGGCAAGCAGAGCTAGTGCAGGTACATCTATGCAAGCTGCAAATCACACCTCCCAGACAGAGGTACCGTTAGGCCCATTGTAATTGCCAGTAATAGCTTCCTCTTTCCTGACCCTTGAAATACGTCGCATCATCAGTTTGTAATCAGAACTGTCCATTAGGTGCCACAGGAAACTAGATTATAAATTGACAGTATGATATGTACCTTGTGCCATATACAAAAGCACATTATGCATCCAATAATGCATAATTATCGCATTATTTCAGAATGCAATAATTCAAAACAAAGATGAGATCATATTGCAGTCCTTCTCTCTGACGCTGGGGCAGGAGCTAATCTGACCTCCTCTGACAAGGGAGAAAATATCTGCCCCATTCATCCAAAGAAACGTCAGAAGCCATGCAATGAGATTCATTTCAAAAGCTACTGAGGTGCATTTGGTTCTCCTGAGTTTTACCAGCAAACATGTGTGATGTATTTGAAAATTGTGTTAAATGGCAAGTTACCGCTTTAAATTGCAGCAGTCGGAGTTTGCAAGGAACCAGCCTGCAGCAAGCTGGGTTGAGTTGAGCCTCTGTGCCTTAGGGAATAGGCGTCTCCCTCTCTGGTTTTGGATTCTCCTGTGTTACCATTCTGAAGCAGTGTTTCGTTGTAGCCTCCCTAAAAGAGTATTTTCTAGTTTTATCTGCTTTCTCTGTGTGTATTCCAAGAACACAGCAGAGTATAACAGACCAGAATGGAGCCAGGGACTCACTTTGCATTGATCTACACATATAGGGCCTGACCCAAAGCCCAATGAAGTCAAAGGCAAATCCAGGTGATTTCAGTGGGCCCATAAACGGAATGTCTCCTTTACATCACCCATTACCCAAGTACAGGCATTAATTAATCCCCTAGCACAACAAAGTCAATCCCCTTGCACAACATCTCCTTGCCAGTTAATCCAATATACTAATAAAAGCTCTTCGTGCAAGAAAAAGTAACCAGTCATCATAATGAAAAACCGAAATAAATCACCATATTTAGTTTACAATCAAACTAACAATGTTCAATAGCTTCAGGGAAGGATTTGGTCCTACATTTAACTTCATATCCAATATTGACTGTTTTCTCTTATAGGCTACATAGCTCTTATATATGAGTGTCTACCCTGCCCTTGATCTATATACATAATGTCTGTTAGCTATAATAGAATACTCTTGCTTTGTAGCTTTAGATAAGGGGTGAATTCTGGCCTCATTGAAGTCAATGACAAAACTCCCATTGACTTCAGTGAGGTGAAGATTTCACTCTAGAAATAGATATAATTGGTTTATAATTGGCATATGAAGATGGCGGATTGCTGCTTAGCCATTTGCCAGAGTAGAATACCGTCCTCGGGGAGAAGAGGAGTCATTATATTTTTGTCATTCACCCAGGGTATCCATGTTTGTCTTCAAAGAGACTGGAGGAAAGGTCTATTTCCCATTCCTGGTTATGAGGATATGGGGGAAAGAGCATTGGTAAATTCTCACAATACACATTATCTTCCTGCTGTTCACAAATGAGTGATGATGTGATGTCAGTGACCTATTGTCCTTCCACTGCTGAGAAGCTGTCTTTTGTCTGGGAGACACTATAGGGGAAGTTCCCTAGTAAACGTCAGTGACAGCAACAGCAACTTTTCCCCCCCAACTCATGTAGGAAGAACTAGTTTTTGCCTTATTTAGAAATAAACTTTTTATTGCGAAACTGGCCAATATGTTAACACAGAGGGAGACGCCGAATGTTTGATTTTCTAATCTTTGTTTATGATTTTAAAATAATTTAAAGCCAGAAACAAAATAAGATTAGAAAATCAAACATCGTAAAAGCCATATACAAAGGATGATTAAAGACACAAACATTCTCGCTCTGTCTCTCTCAACTCAACAATCATCCTGTATCATAAAAATCTTCTTCATGCAACTGCAGTGGCTGTTGGAAAAGCAGTTAGAAAATACTGCTGAAAAGTCTATTGAAAGATGACGAAACAGAGGGCTCAATATGAAGTTCAAAATATACCTTAAAAGCTTCTTTCTCCATAACTTTTAGCAGTCAGGACTCCAGGAAAGACATCCAATATCTTCTTTGAAAATGAAATTGTAGACCATTGCTTTCCTTCTAGATTAAACCATGGAAACCAAGACTAGGCATATGAGTGAGCCAATACATTCCTCAACAATAGCTAGTGACTCTATTGATTAAAGAGTCTGAATGATGTCATGACAGAATTTGACCCATTCCATCCACTAGGGATTATATCTTCTAGAGATGAAAGAAAACTTCCCTACATTAACAAAATTGGCAGAAAGTATTAGTTCCACATTCACCATGTAAACAGCACATTAAATACTCATACTTTTTTCTTTTCCCATCCTCCCAACCTCTTCTCCCTCTTTTTTGTTTGGGTTTGATCTTTCCCTTTCTGCCTTAGATACAGGTTTGTGCTTTGGTGTGTTAAAGTAGAACAAAAGCAGTTTCATGTGTTGGGTAAATAAGGCTGAGCCAAAAAACAAAATCTAGTTTACATTTGGTCAATACAGTGACGCTAAAGATAGCAGGCTTGACAAGAGAGTAGGAACTTTTCCAGCTCAGAGCAGAACCATTTAGTTAGTAGTACTCAGGACTTTTGCACACTGCAGATTTGCCATGATTCCAGCATCTGATGGCCAGCCACTGCTGTAACTGCACTGCAGCAAACCCCAAGAGTGGACAGGAGGAGCTGTGATGTCAGCCCATGCAGTTTACCCAGTTTCAATCAAGGGCAAGCTCCTGGGTTGCAAAGTGTAACTTTTCTTGCCTACGCTAAGGGGTTGCACTGGCACAGCTAAACCAGTGGCTGCAATCAGGGCAGATATCCAATGCACACAAGGCTATATTTACAGATAAGGACCTAAGCAGATGCAGGTGACTGGGCACAGAAGAGTGGGATAATAAATTAGGGACAGCTTTCAGTTTCCTTTGGTAGAAAGTATACTGCCGTGGGTGTGTAGCAGCTAAGAGGGAAAAGGTTTGGTTTTGTACTTACACTGATTCTCTGGAGACTAGGCTAGACTAGAGCTAGTGGAAAGCTGGAATGTCACTCCTCCACTGCCAAAGCTACAGAATCATCCTGTTAATCGCAGAGGTTTGTCCTTGGAACATTTTTCATTAAAAGAATAAATCAATATAATGAATGTCCTTTGATTTGAGTTAGCCTTTTAATCCGCTGTGTTTTTATTATAAGTGCAGAATGGCATTGTGTAGCAGAGACCAACTTATTTTTCCTTTAGGCACAGGAAAGGGGGTGGGGTTGGAAAAGAAGACAAGAAAGGCTGATTCCTCAGAGCTTGCCAAACTTAAAGTGCGGGGCTTTGTTTTTTCCTGTCAAGTGTTTAGTTTTGTTCTGGATGATGACTGTTCACCACTTGGGGGACCGGGATTTATAGAAACAATTTCCCATACACACACAATAAATAGATGTTAATGTGATCGCTTTCTATATGCAACAGGACCGGGTTGCATCTGCTTAAATTAGAAGAAGTCATAGTGCTTTTCCTCCCTTCCTGTTTCCCATTGATCTTGCTTGCGTGAGGACCCGTGTATTGTATTTACTCTGCACTACACATCTGCCAGACTTCTTACCTTGAGGCTGACACAAATGGCGTAGCTGCTCAGTGTGTTTCTTCCCGTGGTTTGATTCTGATTAGGCTTTGGTTGAAGGTAGGTGATTTTAACAGTCTGAACAACCAGTCATCAGAATGATCAAAATTATATATAACTAAACCCCAATGTCCTTTCCCTCCTTGTCATTTTCTCTCCATGTGTAAAATGAATCAGGTTTTCTGGTTTGCTGCTGTATATTTCCCTTAATGAAACTGAAAAAAGTGATGTACCAAGAATTGTCATTAAACAAGATAGTACAAGAGAGACAGCAGTCTATTATCTCAACAGAAATTCTCATAGATTTCTACCATGCTTCACATAACCTAATGAAATCATAATCCAGCGAAAACCTATTGAATTAAGGGCAAAAATTCTGTCATTTATTATATTGGCTGACTACATCTCTAATTAATTAATTAATTAATAAGCAATGAGTGTTTCTACTCCCTGCCCATTAAAATGCACCTCCAAAACAATTCTGGGCTCTATTTTGTTGCTAATAAGATGCTCATTCTTGTTTTTGGAAACAGTAGGCAATTTCTGCCCTCACATACAGCTGTGCCGCCCTACTGAATGTTGTGGGGAATGCTGAGTCTGGCCCAGTTTTGTTTTGACTGATCATTCATATTTCTCTACCATGCGGAAAAAAATGGCCAATAAATAGAAAAACTGAACACTGATGACATGCAAATCTCAGGAGGACTCCAAAATGCTCCGTTTCAGTTCGCTATGAGGTACAATACCATCCAAGACCCTAGGTAAGTTCTCAGGTTGCAAGCCCACACTGCCACCCGCTTTGCCACAGCTGTGCTGCTCTTTTTAATGCATTATCTGTTTCAAAGCTAGAGCATATACATCCAGCCAAGCTGGAAATGACTCCTCCAGCTGTAGTGTAGATGTGCCATAAAAAAGTCTATTTTCACAAGATTTACAGCCTCGTGTTGCAAACACAAGTAGTTCTGATAAATATCCCAACTTTTAGATACTAATCCAGCCCAATCTACTGAATGTTTTGTGGTCTGTCCATCACTAACTAGTTCCAAACTGTAGTGGTCAAATCTTATCTGATATGCACTTTCTTTAAGTAAAATCATCTTCATTTCAATTCTTTGCAACTGGGTCCTGTTTTCTAGGGATAAAATCCTAACCTCACTGAAGTCTGAGGCAAAACTCCCACTGACTTCAGTAGGGCCAGGATTTCAGCCAAGATAGATGATGGTAACTTTTTGAGTGTGCCCTTATTTTTTGTTCTCCTTTACTGATATTGTTTAAGAAGAAGAAAAAAAAAAAACACCTTGAACTGTTTGAGGAAGAATGATACTCCTTGTGGGTTTTCATTTGCAGAGCCTTAATTCATAAAGACTAAAATGTCCTGTACAGCAACTATTCTTTAAATTTATACAGCAACTCATCTGGGGATATCAAAGCACTTTGCAATCAATACGAATGCCTCAAAACACTCATTGAGGTAGGTAAGTAATGTTGTCCCTTGGACTGACTGGTTAGCCAGAATTGGGACCTTGCAAGATTGTTTCCATTAGAAGGAGAAATTGATGCTATCAATCAGGTATTTATTCAGCACAATCCCATTTCTTTACAACAAATGTACATAAAGTCTTGTTTTCCTGAACATGGTAGGAACAAACAACAGGTGCCAGATTTCTTGCTAACAAATCCAAACTTGCTTTCCAGCCAGTTCTGTGCCCAAAATAAGTTCTGTCTCTTGGTTTCTTTCCAGGGTCACACCCACCAGTGATCTCTGGCTTTCTGGTCTTGTCTGTTGGCTTCCTTTTGGCTTTCTTGCTCTATTTGTCTGTCTGTCTGTCTGTCTGTCTCTCTCTCACACACACACAGAACTCCACAAATCAATGCCCCTACATTTGCAATCAGGCTTAGGGGAACCCCTCTTATCCTCCCTGAGTTAGATCTTGGTCAGGACCTTGCCAGGGTCAGCACCTTGGACAATGACTTCTATTCTTTCAGCTATCACTAAACAAAATGGCATTTAATTGCTCCCTCCTTCAGTCAGAATGAGAGGTGGGTAGCATGCCCATCAACTTCAGCAAGGTCTGTGATTGCCCATACATCAAGGATATCCTCCAGCATAATAGTATTACTATCCAAATTAGGAAACGGAGGGACAGAGAATTCAGTTTATTAAGATTGCAGTGAAGGAAGTAGCAGTGCCATTAACAGAACTATAAATGCTTAAAACCCAGTACAGTAATCTGTTTACTTGATGAACTCCCTTCCTAGACCATGCTTTCTCTCTGTATATAATACTAGTAGGGCCTGCAACGACTGTTTCTTTTGTCTTATAAGTTGAAAAGAGAGAGATGGATAGGGAGCAATAACTTGAGGGGGTTTTGCCCCTCACTTTTATAACTCAGTCACCCTTTGAAATGCATTTTCTTGAGGGTTACCCCTAGAAAAGTACCTTCTAGCTATGAGGATGGAAGACATGGGGTCTTGTTGTGAAAGAGGTTTCGTGCTATTGTTTGCTAACACGCAGATTTGCCTTGTCCCCCTCTCACTGTTTCAAGGACCTTGTTTACTACATATATGTAAATTGAGGTAAGCACACATTCCTTTGTTTAAGACATGCTTGACCAGTCCTGCCTAATCAGGACTACATGGGTTTGAACATGTGCTACCAACATCATTCAGGGGGAATGCATAACTTTATACATAATGTTGCTACACGCATTTCATCATGATATTATTGACCAGTGAGTTATTAGGTTTCTAATGATATCTTACAAAGTATATTTTGTACAAAGATTATTACAGTGGTATGTAGGGTGAGAATACTGTGGTGCATTCAGTCACAATAGTGCTTTACGTAAATTAAGTACTTAATCCTTAATTAATACAGTTCCACTGTGAGGCAGGTAAATATTATTATCCTTATTTCACAGTTGAGGATATTGGCAAAGAGACGGTTAAGTGTCAAGGTCACACAACATGCCAGAGTAGCAGAGACAGAATTAACATTTATTAATTCTTGGCTCCAAGTCTTGTGCTCAGACCAATAGACAATACTGTCTCTTAAATGAAGTGTGTATTAGGCTATGTCTACACTAGAGAGCTTACAGCAGCACAGCTGTACCAGTGCAGCTGTGTCACTGTAAGATCTCTAGTGTAGCCACTCTAAGTTGATGGGAGAGAGCTCTCCTGTCAGCTTAATTACTCCAGCCCCCGCAAGCGGTGATAATTATGTTAGTGGGAGAAGCTCTCCCACTGACATAGCGCTGTCCACAGTGGTGCTTGTGTTGGTGTAACTTATGTCATTCGGGGGGGGAGTGAAATGTTCACCCCCCCCAAGTGACATAAGTGGTTGTATAGCCGTAGCCTTAGACAATGGTGGGTGAACTTCTAAAGGTACATAGTTTCAGTTATGTTCACGCTGAATACCTAACCTAACCACACAGTTCTAAGCATCTGATGGAAATCTGAAGAGAACAAGCTTTCAGGTGAGGCTTTCAGGAATTCCGCATTCCATCAAGGTCAGAAACAAATGGGCCAATTGCTGAGGGTACATCTACGCTGCAATACAAAACCCACTACACTGAGTCCCAGAGCCCAGGGCAATTGGCTCGGGCTGTGGGGCTATAAGTTGCAGTATAGATGTTCGGGCTCAGGCTGAAGTCTGAGTGCTACAACAATTCCCCTCACGAGGTCTCAGAGCCCAGGCTCCAGCCTGAGTCAAAATATCTCCACTGCAATTTTTAGCCCCACAGCCCGAGGCCAAGTCAGCTGTCCCAGGCCAGCCACGAGTCTTTTATTGTCATGTAGACTTACCCTGAGAGGTCCTGAGCATCCACAACTCCCATGGACTTCAATGGGACTTGCAAGGATTCAATAAATGAAAAAGATCTGTCAGGATTTGGCCCCTTCTGAGCAGCCTTTCTATTTCAGTACTTTCACTGCAAGTCCAGGCCAAACCCAAGAAACCAAAAGCATGTGAAAAATAGATTACCCAGCTCCTACTCGCCTCAAAATACATTGTGAATTTGGACTGGAGATTTGGGCAAAGTTTTAGGATGAAACTGGCTACAGTAGAACCTTAGAGTTATAAATGCCTTGGGAATGAAAGTTGGTTGCAATGCTGAAATGTTCGTCATTCTGAACAAAATGTTATGGTCGTTCTTTCAAAAGTTTACAACTGAACATTGACTTAATATAACTTTGAAACTTTACTATGCAGAAGAAAAATGCCGCTTTTCCTTTATTTTTTTGAGTAATTTACATTTAACACAGTACTGTACCGTATTTGGTTTTTTGGGGATTTTTTTGGTCTCTGCTGCTGCCTGATTGCATACTTCCAGTTCCAAATGAGGTGTGTGGTTGACTGGTCAGTTCGTAACACTGGTGTTCATAACTCTGAGGTTCTACTCTGTGTATCAATATTGGGTTTACCAATAAACCCAGATTTATCTCTGCTGTTAATACAAAGAAATGCCCCACTGTGGTGAAAAAGAGCTGCTGAGTGGGACTTAAGTGGTGCACATGCTTTATGTTGGCCCTCTGCTCAGAGGTGAATTTCACCAAGCAATGGGTAAAATGTTTAACCAATGACAAATGGTCACTGTTTCTGTTGTTTCTGGTGTGTGAGTGTGTTCCAGGTGTAATCTCCCTGCATGCAACATTGCTCTACCATAAGCAACTATTGTGCAGTACCATAAATAAATGGTGAGATATGTCACATACCTGCCACCATTTGAAAGCTATAAAGAGGTATGTTTTGGGAGAAGGAAATAGGGACACATATATATAGGAGTGGGAGAGCTTTCTGGAGAGAGCAACTGGAGAAATAATAAATATATTGCTAAAAAGCTAGGGACTGTCGCTACTAAAAAGGAACAGCTGGCATGTGCATATCATATAAAACGAGTATTTTTTATTATCTCAGTATTCCCAGAAATTATATTAAAATAAAATACCATTCAAGCAACAAATATATACTAAGGCCTTTTAATGCTGAACAATAAGTCAGCTTTATTACAGTGATTATTGGTAATAGGAGGGTTGTGCTGGTGTTTAGTCATAACTACATAAAATTATTGTTTTTCTGCTGTAATCATTGGCTATGCAGTTACAAGGGACCAATAACAAGTTTGTCAGTAATTAGTGACAAAGATTTCTTTTGTGTTTAAACAGAGTGAAAGCCTCAGGCTAGTTTTACCAGCATGTTCATATGACATCACTTCCTGAAAACACATGAAAGTTAAAAAAAAAACTGGTATGCACACAAAAAAGAGGCGTAGGAGTCACACTGAATAAATGGCCTCCAGAAATAAGCATGGGTTTATACCTCAGAAACCTGATTTAACATTCACCCCATTGCTAGAACTCAAACAAAAGTGCTGCTTTTTTCTTGATAAAATTTCTATAGAAAAATGCCAGAGATTGAGATCAGTTTTCACACTGAGTTTTTTTGCACAAGGGGAAATTTGGATAGAGGGTGAAGTCCACGGTAATAATCTCTGAAATTCACTTTGGATACTTTTTCCAGTCTCATTTTACATGGGTTTGCACGCATTAGGTTAAATTCTGCTCTAAATTACATCAGCATAAACCTGGAGAGACTTTATGAACTTCATTGGCAGTGCTCTGAATTTGCTCCATCTTAACTGAAAGCAGAATTTGGCCCAAGCTTTTCTTTGAACAAAACCAAAAACTAAGGGCTTGTCGTCCCATACAGCGCTACAGTGGTGCATCTGTACAGCCGTAGTGCTTTAATGAAGATGCTCCTATGCCAATGGAAGAGCTTCTCCTGGCAGCATAATTAATCCACCTCCCCAAGAGCCGTAGCTATGTTAATGGGAGAAGCTCTCCCATTGACATAGCACTGTCTACACAGGAGGTTAGGTCAGTAAAACTATATTGCCGGGGTGTGGATTTTTCACACTTCTGAGCAATGTAGTTATACTGATAGAGGTCTGTAGTGTAGACCTGGCCTAAGAGTCTGTCTGTCCTAGAAATATGTGTACCCATATTCTAGCAATGGCCAACAATAGCACAGCTGCATTGGTCCTAAGCCACTAATATAGATAGGGATCAGATGTTTACCACTGTCCTGAAGCAGTCTTTCAGGACACAACTTAGATTGTTGGTACCTCAGGTGTTGCACCATTGCTAGCTGTTTCTGGAATACAGGTTTAAGATAAGGCCTACATGTAAACCTCAACTGAATCCAGCCTGAGTTTCAGTTTGATTTCTGATTGCAACTGGGCAAAATTGTTGAGTTTCCCGTGATTTCCTCCCGAAACCATATCTTCCTCAGGTTCACACAAAACTCACCTCACGTTTGCCTCAAATGTATCACAAGTTTACTAAAGGATTCATGACTCTTAGCTGAGTTTTGGGTTCACAAACTAACAGAAAACCGTGCGAGTATAATGTGGTTCTGGATTTTCTAAAAATAGCTTCCCATGTCTCTTTACAATTTGCTTAGCATATTGAATTAAAACTTCACTATACACCTTTTTTCCCAATGAAATTGATCTTGTTTTTGTGTGTTGGTGTAGAATTGCATCATACTGAATGGTAATTATTGGTAGGACTGAGTGAGTTGATCCAGAAGAAAATAGGAACCAAAGCAAACCCAACTCCAAACTGAAACTGAATCCATTTTTTTTTTTTTTAAATTTGAGGTAAGACACAATTCAGTGAACTTATTTTTTTATTTCCATTTTCACTGTACTATTTGGGTTTGAACAGAAGTGGAAATATCTCAATACCACAAAGAAGGCCAAAGAGATTTGAATAACTTCAGATGAGCTTATTATTAGCATTTCATCTGCACACCATTTACAATTCACAAAATCCATCCTTGATTCCTAGCAGGATTCTTCCATAGCTCTAACACCTTCAAGTGGGTGTTGCTGGATAATATAAATCAGAGACCAAAGGACTGGCAATTAGCCCTCTTTAAATGTGACTTACCATTTGTTCCTGAGGCCCTGCTTTATGCCATCATGCATGTTATAAAAAGTTTTAAGATAAAAAATATCTGTATACATGGAGTCACAACATCAGCAGGGATAATAGCAGCTGGCACTGATATTGGTATTTCTGATGACTCAGTTTTTGGCAAAAAGTCTAATGGACCTGATTCTCCTTTATACTAAAGAGGCCTCTTTACTGCCAGCTGGGGCATGCACAGAAACACAAATGTGGCCACTTTTGAGAGGCATGTTCTGTGCCCCCCATGGCCAGAAGTGTTGGCTCTCTATTCCCAAGGCCTAAGGGCCAGAGGAGCTGGCTCTCCCCTCGTGGCCCCGGAACAGGACCAGAGGAGCTGTCATCTCCCACCCTAGTCTAGGGCTGGAGGTGCTCACTTTCTCCACCCTGGCCCTGGAGGAGTTCTTTGCTCCCGCTGATTGGGGAGGGTGGGGCTGTGCCTCTGCTTGCTCCCCCCTTGTGCGTGCCCTCACTGTCAGAGTGTAAATTAGTCAGCTCCTCATATATTTAAGGCCTAACTTTGGAGCATTTTATCGTGGCTTTCTGTTGGCAAATTTTCTGGGTTCATGCAATGCAAATATCTGGTCACTTTGGGATTTCTCAATATGAAAAGTCAATACAATAATACAGCCAATCAATTCTTCTGGGAAAATAAAACTAACAGGGTCCATAGCCTGGGTTTTACTCATATCTGATGTCTACAGGTGAAACTATGAGTGATAACAGAAATACAGACTGTCTTCTAAATTAGACATAACTGCTTGTTTCAGAAGCACTCTATCACAGGGTATCTGGTATCTGGGGATACACTAAGCCCAGCACACCTGGTCTACAGCAGGTGGTGAGCCTAATCCATCTAATTAAAGAGGGCTGGACTGCAGCTGGGCCTGTAAAAGGCTGCTAATGGGCCCTTAGGAGAGGGAGTGAGACAAGATATGCCTGGGAGGATAAAAAGCCCATAGTGGACTAGGGCTCCTGAGGTAGGTTTCTAGAGCAAGGACCCAGGGAAGCAGCCCTGAGGCTGTTTCTCCAAGAAGGGAGCAGAGCTGAGTGAGACTAGAAAGCTGCTGGTATATGAGCTGGATTCTAGAGAGTCTAGAGAGTCTAGGGGTGGAGTCTAGAGAGTCTAGGGGTGGCCCTCAAGGCTGGGGCCAAGGATTAAGTTAAAAGACTGGTTTCTAGTTGTTAGCTAGCCTCCATTAAAGAAATAAACCTCTGTTCAAAAGATTGGGTATGGCAGCACATGTTTTGGAGCTGGAAAGATGCTTGGCTGGGTAATACTCTCATAAGACACTTTAACCATTGGCTAGTACAAATACACATGTAAGCAAATAGTCTAGGAGGCTGATATGAGACAGTATCCTGTAATAAACATACAAAAGTAATCTTTTAGTCTTTATCACAGAACAGGAAAACTTCCCTTCTCTTGCAGATACTGATGGATGCTATGGATCATAGAATCATAGGCGATTAGGGTTGGAAGGGACCTCAGGAGATCATCTAGTCCAATCCCCTGCTCAAAGTAGGACCAACCCCAACTAAATCATCCCAGCCAGGGCTTTGTCAAGTCGCACCTTAAAAACCTTTAAGGATGGAGATTCCACCACGTCCCTAGGTAACCCATTCCAGTGCTTCACCACCCTCCTAGTGCAAAAGTTTTTCCTAATATCCAACCTAGACCTCCCCGACTGCAAGTTGACACCATTGCTCCTAGTTCTGTCATCTACTACCACTGAAAATAGCCTTGCTCCATCCTCCCTGGAACCCCCTTTCAGGTAGTTAAAGGCTGCTATCAAATCTCCCTCATTCTTCTCTCCTGCAAATTAAATAAGCCTCGTTCCCTCAGTCTCTCCTCATGAGTCATGTGCTCCAGCCCCCTAATCATTTTTGTTGCCCTCTAATGGACTCTCTCCAATTTATCCACATCCTTTCTGTAGCGGGGGTCCCAAAACTGGGGGGTCACAATACTCCAAATGTGGCTTCACCAGTGCCGAATAGAGGGGAATAATCACTTCCCTTGATCTGTTGGCAATGCTCCTACTAATACAGCCCAATATGCCATTAGCCTTCTTGGCAATAAGGGAACACTGTTGATTCATGTCCAGCTTCTTGTCAACTGTAAACCCCAGCTCTTTTTCTGCAGAACTGCTGCCTAGCCAGTTGGTCCCCAGTCTGTAGCAGTACATGGGAGTCTTCCATCCTAAGTGCAGGACTCTGCACTTGTCCTTGCTGAACCTCATCAGCTTTCTTTTGGCCCAATTCTCTAATTTGTCTAGGTTACTCTGTATCCTATCCCTACCCTCCAACGTATCTACCACTCCCCCCAGCTTAGTGTCATCTGCAAACCTGCTGAGGGTGCAATCTACCCCATCCTCCAGATCATTAATGAAGATGTTGAACAAAACTGGCCCCAACACTGTTCCCTGGGGCACTCCACTTGTGACTGGCTGCCAACTAGACATCGAGCCATTGATCACTACCCATTGAGAATGATGGTCTAGTCAGCTCTCTATTCTCCTTATAGTCCATTCATCCAACCCATACTTCTTTAACTTGCTGATAAGAATACTGTAGGAGACTGTATCAAAATCTTTGCTAAAGTCAAGGTATATTACATCCACCACTTTCCCCACATCCACAGAGTCAGTCATTTCATCATAGAGGGCAATCAGATTGGTCAGGCATGACTTTCGCTTGGTGAATCCATGCTGACTGTTCCTGATCACCTTCCTCTCTTCTAAACGCCTCAAAATGGATTCCTTGCGGATCTGCTCCATGATTTTTCTGGGAACTGAGATGAGGCTGACCAGTCTGTAGTTCCCTGGATCCTCCTCCTTCCCTTTTTTGAAGATGGGCACTGTATTTGCCTTTTCTCAATCATCTGGGACCTCCCCCAATCGCCACAAATTTTCAAAGATAATAGCCAATCATATCAGCCGACTCCCTCAGAACCCTCGGATGCATTGCATCCGGCCCCATGGACTTGTACATGTCCAGCCTTTCTAAATAGTCCTGAACCTATTCTTTCAGCACTGAGGTCTGCTCACCTCCTCCCCATCCTCTCCCCCATGTAACGTGGTACATGCAGATGGTGGAATGATCACAAATTCTACCATGTTTATGATTAATTTTTTTTTTTTTTTTAATGCCACAGTAGGTTTGGATTTTCATATAAAGGCAAATGAAATATGCATCAAAGATACCCATTACTTTCCCATATATTTAAGGTTTTATACACTGGGAAAACCAGCTCTCCTGTGGATTTGAAAATAAATGATTACCCTTGTCGTTAACATCCAAAAGGCTGATAGATAGAACACGTGAGCACATCAGCCTCAGCCAACTTGCTATGGTTCAGCTGGAAGGTACTTTCTTGTATTGAAAAACAGAAATGTAAAGGGGCACTGCTGTAAAAAGAAAGTATCACTGTCTGAGTATACCCTAGTATGGAAAATGCCCATGATTTAAACTATATGGTATCCCAGATTTCTTTTAAGTTTTGGTCTTTACACTTCAGTTGTAGAATCCTGCAGTAAGCATTTGACTGTTTAATATACTATCTGAACCACAACTTCTGACATCTTTCACTAGAATAGCAAAGAGCTGGGAATGGGATCATGTTGGAGCATTAGCAGCCAGTAGAGAGTTGGGTTGGAATGCCTGCAAAGACCGCAAATTGGTACACAGAACTTGTGTTTTTCATTATGGTCTCTGCAGTAATGCTGGTCTCTAGCATTCCAGTGGAGATTCAGACCTATATTAAATTAAACACACAAAAAACCAACATTTAAATAACTTTAAGGGTCAGAGTGAAACCAACCAAAGCTGGGTAGTATAAAGTTAAAGCTGATCCACAGAATTCTTCACTCACACTAATGGAAAAGAACAGATACAAAATTAGGATAAAGTGAAAGTTAAGGATGGAGTGCCAGCCTTAGTTCTGAATCCTGACATTGCTGCTTTATATCAAACCTTTCACCTCACTACAGGGCAGTGTGCTTGTCTGTCTATCGTTTTATTGGGTATTTTATTTATTAAAAAGAAAGAAAATGTGTATTAGGAGCCATTCCATTATCTCAAGTAATTACTGAGTATAAATGAAAAAGTTTTATTTTTTACTGTAGCAGATCATACTGAATCTGTTAGAATTTTCCAACCTGTCAGTTAAAATTTTTTTTGAGCTATGGCAGTTGCTTCATAGTTAAAATTTGCAACTGAGTTTTCATTTTAAGTTCATTTTTGCTGCCACCTCTAAAATCAACAAAAGAGTCACATCAGCCTTGTAATTGGTGGGTTAGATCTGAGACCTAGTTAGGATTTTTCTGCCAATTTTGTAATGGCTCCAGAGCGGGGGATCCTGAAATATGATACCCTAAAAATAGAGCTGTTGGACACAACTTAAAATACTTGTAGTGAGAAACGAGAGAGAGAAAACCAATGTTACTGGACTCCCCTAGCCTACCTCGTGTTGAAGACCAGCATTCAGTTGATTAATGTGAAATTGCAAAGGTTACTAATATTTACTGTTGCTAAGAGATATCAGCTTTAGAGAACTAAGTATCCAAGCTGAGTTAGTGCCTGAGATCTAGGCTTTTATTTAAATGAATAAACCATGAAGTCTAAACCCTTTTCCTTCCAGAGATAAAGTTCAAAGTGTAACACCATAATGGGGAAGGCTTCTCTATGGAAAAAAATCACTGTGCTTGTGCCAAGTTTAGCTCACTTTCCCAATTGAAGAGAATCCAGAGGGGTCACAGCATGGGAGCATGTGATGTAGAACGAGGCTTGCTGGGAAGCCTGAGTTCAGGGACAAACTCAAAATGGTTTATGGGCTGTGGTTTTTCCAAAGATATTCTCCTTAGCTCCCAGATGGAGGGCCTGTGGAGTGCAAGCCTGCAAGGAGCAGGAACTGGCTAGGAAAGCTGCAGTGAAGAGATTGAACCTGTTGAAGGAAAGCCTCAACAGAGCTGGAACCAAGAATTCTGCACCAAGGGTTTTGAGCTAGGTAGGAAAGCTGGATGGAAGTTCATGTAGTTTTGATTAATGTATCATGTTCCCAAAAGGGAAGAGTTAGTGAAAAACTACCTCCATTATGAAGTTTTATTAAGGAAGGAAGAAGGGGAAAATGAAGTACCTGTCTGGAGCCTGATTGAATAATCCTGCTATGTCCCCCTAATTTCTTCCCCCTGCAAGCCTGGGGCTTACCCATTCTACTTCTCTTCCTGTAGACCTTCTAGGTCTTCTGTGGTTCGCCATTGCAGAACTCCCCACTGAGAAATTCTATTTTAAGACAAAAATGTGAAATGAATTATAGGAGACATTCAGGAAGGCAGACTGTATGGCAATTATCCATTAGAATCTTAGTCGGGACACAGCTTTTACACCCAGTTCTTATGAAAAATGCCATGAGGTTTTTAATTATTACCAGTGTTAGAACCACAGTTATACCTTGCCTCAAAAAGAAGGTACCTCTATAAGCACAATTCCCCTTATCATAGTGGTGCAGTACTGAGTCAGAGAGAACAGTGTTTCACCCGCTACAGCTTGCCTAAATAGCCGCCACCATTTTGTAACAGTCACCCAGGAAATCAGTGCCGATGCAGCTGTGTATAACTCTCTTACCGACATTTATCTATTACTGGCTCTTGCCTGGTATATTAATATTTTGTTGAGAAGAATATAACCTGAATTTCAAAACAAAGAGGACACTAGTGAAGTCACCCTGCTAGAAACTCAGCTGTCTGACTCCAGAAACCAGGGGATTCTTGAAAGGGAAGAGTGAGTGTTGGAGACCTCATTTGATCCATGTCTTATTTGCATGATTTATACCAGACTTACCTTTGATGCTGAAGGTTTCTGGAAAAACAATTTCCATTACCGGTATTCAGCAAACCACGTCAAAATCATTATCTCCATATTTCACGCGCAGGCTAAGTCTGAGTCAGGGATTTGAATATCTTCTAAGATGAAAGGGTGAAAAAGAAACTCAGAGTGGATGGATTGATATCGCTGATGCTATTATAGACAAGCAATGCACCTTTATCATCCCTGAGTGCTGTAGAACATGCATTTATATTTTGGGCCTTGTCTTATCAACCCACAACATGGCAAGAATATATTTAAATGATAAAAGGTCTAGGTGAATAATGAAGGAGAAATTTGCAATGTAATTGGAACCAAGATATTAGTTTACGGCAGCATGCACAAAAACTGTAATTTCCTATCTAAGAAGCTATGTACCAAGACACATAGTGAACACTTCTAGGCTGCTACTGGCATTAAGGGTTAAAGGACCTGCTTAATGCAGCCATTATTAAGTGCTTTACATTTCTAAACAGAAATCTGGAAAACCTCCCAGCTTAGTTCTCTCTCTAATTTATATGTCAGAGGATGAGAGTGATGAAGGAGGCCCTGCAGAATGATACATTCCCTCAGAGCAAAGATGCTCCTTTCACTTTTTTGTGAAACAGATGTGTGCCAGATATTCACTGTGACATGTGAGCCACTGCAGAACATAACAAATGCCTACTGCTTGACTTGGGGGAGCTTCACAATGGTGATCTAGCATAGGCCAAAACTTGTGTGAATCTGTGAATTTTCTCTCTGAGTACATCTCACTGCAATTAGACACCCCTGGCTAGCCTGTTCCAGCTTACGCAGGCTCACGGGAATAGGGCTAAGGAGCTGTTTACTTGTGGTGTAGATGTACGGACTCAGGCGGCATCCCAAGCTTCAGGAGCCTCCCACCTCACAGGGTCATAGAGCCCAGACTGCAGCCCAAGCCTGAACGTCTACACTGCAATTAAACAGTCCCTTATCCTGAGCCCCACAAGCCAAGTCAGCTAGCCTGGGCCAGCCATGGGATTTTAATTGCAGTGTAGATGTAACCTCAGAATCAAATCGTGTGCCCATTGATGTTCATGGGAGTTTTGCCATGAACTTCTTTGGGACCAGGATTTGGCCCTTTTTGTGTATTAATATATATAAATGTACATTTCAGCAGGTTTTCTCACACTTGACCTAAATCAACATTTCTTCCTTTTCACCAAAGAACACAGCTTTTCACAATGATAATGGCAGAATGGTGAATTTACCCCCAAGTGAACATGTTTTGGCAGTGACAATTTGCCATTTTGTGATTCCATCATAGCTAGTAGAATGGGGACTGATGGATAATTACGTTACAGAGGTGTGGAACTCAAAGTGGAAATTATATTGTTTGGTTATGTCCAACAATTCCATGGGTATTAAATCATATACATAGTTAATTATGTAAAAAAGTAATCCTATGTTAAAATAGACTGCAAACACTGCCTTTTTGCACAAAATATTGACTACATGAAGGTGGTCCCAAGTAATAGAAGACTTGTACGTAGAACTGCTTGAAATAAGTTCCTTTGAAAACTTTGTTTATAAAGTTAATCAGAAAATGCAGGATTACAATTCTTTATTGTATAATTGTACCTCTTTAAAAGTAAATGCAGATAAATACATGACAAATGCAATATCTGAAAGATAGTACAAAGCATTGGGATTGTAAAGTAGGGTTTTTTGGGGGTACATCTCACTACTATCTTCTTCTTCCTCCTCTTCTTGTTGTTTGTGATTTGTGTTGGAACATACCTGGTATCCAGGCTTACTATGGTAGAGTTTTGTTTTTGCTTCCTCCTTTTGAAACATTGTCCAGGCTGTAGTAAGACACTGGAAATATGTTTCATCAAGACGGCCTCTGTTTTATCATTTTCATTTGTGGAGTGGATGTGGATATCTGTATAAGGAAGTACAGAGGGGAGTTGATGCCCCTTTATCGGTATGAGAATCTTAATGAATGCTGATGAGGTAATACCTGACCCAGATCTTAGTGGCAATTTTGGGTAATTTTTTAGGTACCAAAGAATTATCTAAAAAGTATTCAGTTCATTAATTCTCTCAAATGATGGTAAAGAACCTGAACTGCTCACTGAAAAAGATTTCGGCATTATGATTTACCATGCTGGATTTCTCCAGAGGTGCATAATGGAAGCAATCCCTGCATTCATCTCCACAGGACCTTGTGCTGTCTCTCTGCATGCTGTTTCCCATCCCCTGTCTCAGGGTCTGTCACAATCTGGCCCACAATGCATAATGGAAAATAACACGCACAACAATCACAAGTCCTGGTTGTGTTACCGGATCGTATTGCCTCGTGGATGAAGTTCTGGGCTGAGACCTGTTTTCTGTTCTTGGTTTTTCCACTGGCCTCCTGTGTGACCTGGGCAAGTCACTTCGTCTCTCTGTGCCTCAGTTTCCCCAGCTATAAAATAGGGATAATGATACTTATCTGACTTGTAAAGTGCTTTAAAAGCTACTGGTGAAAAGCACACTCACGCTCTCATTCATATATATATGTGTGTGTGTGTGTGTGTATAATATTATTATCATCATTATCACCAAGTGTAAGTCCCTTGAGCTCCCAAAAATTTGGCATTTTGACTATTTATTACAGATTAATATTGATTGTCTGATATAATATCATAAACAGTGTTGAGCAATGTGCTTATTAAGGCTAACGTTACTGAACATACATGCCATAGTCCATGTGGAAAGTTATATATCTGTGTTTTGGGTATATGTATGTCATGTTTGTATGGTACATATATGATGACAAATGCATTACAAGGTCTGTAACAGAGTCTGGATAACTAATGAAATATTTTTCATATCTAGACAATTAGTCCAGATTATAATATAATATATTTATTTTACATGTGGTCAAATGTATGGGTGAGACACAAATACACATTGTAGTATTGTATAGTTTATTCCTAGATATAGGAATTCTGAAGCAAAATGGGCTTCTTAGCAGATTGTTACACTAAATGGTCTTCTGACTCATAGATATGGCCTAAAAATGCTATGAGCTTTAAGAACAAACTGAAAAGTATGGGGATATTTTTGGATAAACTCAATAATTTTCAATAAAATCAGCTTGGTAGAGCTGGGAGGAAATGGCTGAAGAGGTATGGCTGAAGAAAATTCTGGTTCATTTGTCCAATGTATGGCATTTGAAGTCCAACCCCAAAACCGTGTGGTTTCATCTACTATGAATTTCAGCCCAAACGCAAACATTTAGAAATGTATCCATCACTGGGTCCTCATTGCTGCCATGAACTTTTACATGAAATCCACCTTAATTACTGATTTCTCAAAAACCACAGCTCAGCTGAGATGCAGGAGCTGGGTTTCTGGCCTCGAGGAATAATACAAGCAAATAAAAACAATGTAGATACTTTCAGATAGAAAATTCCAAGTATCTTCCCGAGAAAATATAGAGAGTAATCCACCCCAATGGGCTTATGTAAATGCTTTAGCATTAATAATAAAATAATAATAATAATTAATAATAACCGTCTCTTATATAGTGCTTTTCATTAGTAGATCTCAAACCATTTCATAAGAGAGGTAAGTATCATAGAGGGTCAAGGGATGTGCAGGAGTGATTAGGACTTAACATGAGTCATCTGAACTGGGGTGCACCTGTTATACACACACCCACATAAACATGTGGAAAGTCTGTGATTAATATCCATTTTTCACCTGCTTCCCTTTGTAATTGGTCAACTGGTAGTTTCCCGTTTATATCTGTTTATATCTGGAAACTGATAGTTTCCCGTTTATATCCCGTTTATTCTTTTTTAAGTGTTGCTATCTTGGTGCTTTTTTGTTTTTGTTAGAGGAATGTATATAAAGAGTGGTCCAAAAATGCTGGGCTTCTCCAAGGGATTCTGACTTGATTGCCAAGACTGAGATATAACTTTGATATAGCTTGATCATCCAGAGTTGGATCTAACTGGTGAAACTAGGATAGGAGCAGTCTTCACCAGTGACTTCCTTGTCCCCCCAAATAGAAAGGGGAAACACCCCAATCATTTGGAGGACCCTCAAGAAGAAAGTGGGGGAGAGTGCATACAGTATGTCTTCTCACTGCCACTTAGCCAGTTTCCAAAGCCTCCATCTTTTCCTCACACTTTCAAGTCTGTTGGGCTGCTATCCAATATGTGTCTGCCTGCCTCTTAACACACTCAAGCTGTGGTTTTCAGGCTGATAAACAATTATGCTAATTAGCAGGTTGGGGGGAAAATGTGATGTTATTTCTGTGGAATGTTCTGAGAAGCTGGAAACACTTTACTGCAAAAACTACATGTGGTGAAATAACCAATAATTTGCTTAAGAAACCCACATCTGGTTTGCCTGCTAGAAACAGGGGTTAATAGTCTGTCGGGGCAGGCAGTGGCAGTGAGTAGCCCTAGGATAAACAAAAAAGCCTTAACAGCAGGAAATGGGCTTGTTCTCGTAGCATAAGCATTTACATTGGCTGCTAACCAGAAAGAGACATAAAAGGAGTTGTTTAGTTTACATTTAAAAAAAAATGATGGAAACAAACAGCCTTTTGCATTATTTGTGGGGGGAGGGGGAAATAAAACCCATCAAGTGCAACTAAAAATGGTAGTAAAATCCATGCTCCATATTCTAGGAAGAATAAGCAGACACAACATGAGATTACAGTGATAAAAAGGAGGAAGGATTTTTTAACCATTTTATGTATTATTGCAATAACTGTGAACCAATTATATGCAGATGACTTTTTCACTCATTGCCCATGCAGAAGACATGCAGGCATGACCAGAGGCAGACAGTAGAGGAACCTTGACTAATGGGTACGATAGACATACGGTCTCTCAGTTCAGTATATAAAGCCAGATTCTCATCTCTGATGTGCTGGTGAAAATCAGATTGACTCCTCAGAAGTTGACAGAGTAACTCGATTTACACTGGTATAACCAAAAGCAGAGGAAGTGGGGATGGGGGGGAGGGGGAAGGCTTTCACCCTACTATTACTGCAAAATTTACAGACGTAAAAGGCACACGCCACATATAAGATGGGATGCAATATAAATAATGTATTCATTTGATGAGATTCAGATGAGGTGCTCTGTGTGTGGCAAGAAGAATCCTGTATTTATAGCAGTTAAAGAAACACCCAAGACGCTCTGCATACACTAAAGAACATGAATAATACATTGTTAGTTCCTAATTTTCATTTTAAATAAACTGAAGATGATCTACTGTAAGTTTTATTTTGAACTAGAGAAATGCTAGCCTTACAAAGCTTGGTGCGAAGTCTGGAACATATTTTTCATATGAGGCAACAAGACACCTTAGCAAATGCTGGTAACACTAGCTTTCTATTCCACACTTGAATATTTGACATTGCAGTTTTAAACAGACTACATTTTCTCTCCTACTCACTGTCAGAGATGTATTATTTCCTGTCAAAATAAAGAGTTGTGGTCTTTCTCCAGCTCAGAAATACAGTAAGTGCATATTATCACCATAACATGTTAGCTAGTCTCTCTGCCCTTTCACTATGTAAGTGCATATTATAGCCTTATAAACAGACTTTCACAGTCTGGTATTTTAGTGTCATGTCTTAGTTTATAATGATTCAGTATATTTCTACTGAGCGCAGCACACAGTACTATTGTGACCTTGCAGCTTCATGAGATTTTTCATGGTGCAGAGAGCACCAGGAGACACGTATAAGTCATGGAATTTCCTGGGGAGCAGGTGCTGGTATCTAAGACAGGGAGCATCAGCAAAATGTGCAAGAAGTTCACTTATCAGTGGATTGGGGACGACAGTATATAAGGAAAAGGAGAGCAGATGGCAGGTGCTAAAATACTATAGTGATGTCAGCCAATATACCTACACTAATGGATTTGTTCCAGTCCAGGCCACATTCCTGCCTGCTGTGAACCCACAACACACTTGGATATGGTGAAGTTCTGTTATCATCCATACTCACTTGCCTTGTGAGATACCAGCTCAAGGGCAAGCAGCTTCAGAACACACAACATGCCAAATAGCCATTTTTTCTCACTTCAGTAAATGGGAAAAGTTTGACAGTCAAACTTCGGGAACTGCCTTTAGGTTGTGAAAACACTGTTTCTTCAGTAGGTAGCTTTATTTGTGCTTTGGGCTGTTCGGATGTAGATACAACACTTGATCCTTAAGATGACACGTTGGTATATTCTTGGTATGTTCATCTTGGTTGGTTTGACCACTGGGCGGAGGTGATGTGGGAGTTTGGGGGTGTGGTGTGCACTCCTCCTACAGAGTGTGTAGAGAAATCCCTCCATACAAATATTTGTTACGCTCCAGGTAGATTCTTGATTTCACTTGTAGAACTTTGCTTTGGCTGAACAAATAAGAGCATATTTATCAACCTGGACCTCAACACACCTGTGGTATATTTTGCATACAAGGCTAAGTCAAAATATATTCATATTTAATTCAATATAAAGAAATAAAAGGGTGTGAAAAACTTTTACAGTTCATTCTCTAGGCCTGATTTAGGAGTCCTCCCCCAAATGACTTCAATGGGAGGTTAGCCTGAACAAGAAATTCCTTCCATATCGATGCAGTCCAAGCCTCTGGATTTCATCAATATGCAGAAAGCTTTATAACCAGTCATTGCCAATTTTAGAAGTACTTAATGAGGCTGTTAAGAATGCTGGAGACACAAGACAGTTTACACAAACAACATGGCTGTCGCATCATACTTTCTATTTAAGCAAGAGATACCACACACTACAAACTGGAGGCCAATGGTAAGTGCATTGTCACTTGTTAACCCTGAAGTTGGACACTGGTTCCAAACGAGACTGGCAAATGCTCACTATCTTTCTGCAAGAAACTCAACTGACTGGTTAGAAGCATGTGGTGCAACAGTGAAAGACTCAGCAGTTGAATAAGTGAAGAACTCCCTCATCACAACCAAAAAATTTGCATACATGGCTGATGAATGCACCAATGCAAATGGACATCAAGTGTGAAGTCATTGCATATGTTATTTTGCTGTCAGTGGTAGGCTAGTAGATGAATTTCTAGTTGTTCAGGTTATAGAAGACACATCGGCTGCATCTGTGACAACCCACATCTCAGAAGAGTTAAATGCTTGTAAACATATGGTTTACAACAGATGGTTGTTTGGGCATTTGATGGAGCATCAAACTTCTCTGGAAGACATGGTGGAGTACAAGCTTAGCTCAGAAAAAAGCGTAACTCTAATCTCTCCTATACACACTGCAGAGGCCATCTTAATTTCAGTACCCGGAAAGATAATGGAGCAAATAATTACGCAATCAATTTGCAAACATCGAGACGATAATAAGGAATAGTCAGCAAGGATTTCTCAAGAACAAATTGTGTCAAACCAACATAATAGCTTTCTATGATAAAGTAACAAGCCTTGAGGATAGAGAAGAAACGGTAGAGGTGGTATATCTTGACTTTAGTAAGGCTTTTGATATTGTCTCACATGAAGTTCTCATGAACAAACTAGGGAAATACAACCTAGATGGAACTAGTATCAGCTGGGTGCATAACTGGTTGGAAAACCATTCCCACAGAGTAGTTATCAGTGGTTTCCAGTCAAGCTGGAAGGGCATATCAAATAGGGTCCTGGATCCGGTTCTGTTCAATATCTTCATCAATGATTTAGATAATGGCATAAAGAGTATACTTATAAAGTTTGCAGATGATACTAAACTGGGAGAGATTGCAAGTGCTTTGGAGGATATGATTAAAATTCAAAATGATCTGGCCTAACTGGAGAAATAATCTCAAGTAAATAGCATGAAATTCAATAAGGATAATTCCAAAGTACTCCATTTAGGAAGGAACAATCTATTGCACACATACAAAATGGGAAATGACTGCCTAGGAAGGAGTATTGCAGAAAGAGATCTGGGAGTCATAGTGTATCACAAGCTAAATATGAGTCAACAGTCTTGCAAAAAAAGCAACATCATTCTGTAATGTATTAGCAGGAGTGTTGTAAGTAAGACACAAGAAGTAATTCTTCCGCTCTACTCCGCACTGATAAGGCTTCAACTGGAGTATTGTGTTGAATTCTGGGTGCTACGTTTCAGAAAAGATGTGGACAAATTGGAGAAAATCCAGAAGAGAGCAACAAAAACGATTAAAGGTCCAGAAAACATGACTTATGAGAAAAGATTGAAAGAATTGTGTTTGTCTGGAGAAAAGACTGAGGGAGGACATGGTAAGTTTTCAAGTACATAAAAGTTTGTTACAAGGAGAAGGGAGGAAAATTGTTCTTCTTAACCTCTGAGGACAGGACAAGAAGCAATGGGCTTAAATTGCAGCAGGGGAGTTTAAGATTGGACATTAGGAAAATCTTTCTAAACATCAGGGTAGTTAAACACTGGAATAAATTGCCTAGGGAGGTTGTGGAATCTCCATCATTGGAGGTTTTTAAAAGCAGTTTGACAATCATCTGTCAGGGATGGTCTAAATAATACTCCTTCCTTGAGTGCAGGGTACTGGACTAGAAGACCTCTCAAGGTCCCTTCTAGTCCTACAATTCTATGATCTACTCAACTAGCATTAGTAGTAGTCATATAGAAAAAGCTTACCTGCTGATGATTTCTAGATGTCTTAACTGGTTTATTTCCCTTGTTATTAAATAAACAAAAACTTTACTTTAGTTAAGCATCCAATAGGTTAACCCTAAGTAGGTTTCACCCTTTATGATAACCATTATACTAAAAGATTGGGCTTATAAAATATTCTTTATATTTCCCCATGGGCATTTATATCCCTCAGCATTTCCATTTAGACAGGAAAAACAGCAGGAAAAGCATCACAATGGGAACAGCCAAGGGCAGCTATTTCCATATAAGAACAGCTACATCATCTTGCGAGACAATGTAGACAACAAGGTCACATAGAGGTTCGCGTGACGTTTGTCTTCATCGTCCCTGATTCTGCACCTGGATTTATGCAAGTGGACCCTCCAGCCCATGCACATCCACACTGACATCAGTGGGACCCTGCCTGGGCACAAGAGACTGCCCACGTGGAGTTGACTGCAGGATCAGGGCTTAAGAGTTTGCGTCAAAGTCCAATGAAGCCAGTTGGGAGGCTTTCCTTTGATTTCAGCAAGGTTTGGATCAGGCCCTAGGAGAACAAACAAAGACAAGAACACATCTTTTAAAAATATTCACTTTTCTAAGTTTTGGCATGTTTTGTGCCACGAATTGAGTCTATCAAACTGAATAAAGGCAGCAGGAATTGCTTAGATGGTTTGCTTTTATTTATTTTTCCTCAAGCTTTCAACAATTGTTTCTATTAAATCAGATCCTTTTAGCCATGTATCCAGTTTCCTTAGGGCGACCATTCCTAGCAGAAGTGGGAGTCTCTAAGGAACGATGATTACTTATCTCCCTGCAAATGAGGTACTTTTATTGTTGGATTCTTTTCCCTATGCATTTTATAAATGGGCTGTTGGGAACATGACTGATAAGAAGGAAGGGCAACTGGATGGAGACAATTTCAAAGAATAATTTAGGAACATACAGATTGTCAGACTGGATCAGACCCAAGGTCCAGTAGCTTGTCTCTGACAATGGCTAGTACCAGATTCTTTGGAGGAAGTTGTAGGAGCTCTGCAGTAAGCAAATGGGAGATTATCTGACCCCACATAGGTCTCACCCTGCTCTCTTCTAGTTGGTGATTGACTGAAGCCCTTAAACATGAGTTTTAATGCCCCTTCCAATATTTTTATTATCATGAAGTATTAAAAACTCTGGATATTCTTGTTATCCATATAAATGTCCAGTCCCTTTTTTAATCTTGCTAAGTTTTTGGCCTCAGCAACTTCTTGTGACACCTTTTAATATCATTGAATGTCCCTTTGTTCTGATGCTTTAAACTGATCGATACGTACAAGAGCAGTGCATGTGTGTGTGTGAGGGCATGAGTGGAAGTGTGCATGAGGGAATGCACATGGGGATGCACGAGGGATGAGTGGCTGGCTATATAAGCATTTGAGTACATGAGTACATGCATCAATGTGTGACTCAGTGAGTGCTAGGATGTGCAGGTGAGTACTTATAAGTGTGCAGGACACTATATGTGTATGAGTGCACCTGTGAGGATACTTGCAAAAGTATCTAGTTCATGTATGAGTGCATGGAAATGGCTAGAAGCAAACACGTGTGTGCATGCACCCACACTTCCATGAGTACTTACAGTACCTGAATTGGTTTATTTGTTAGTACGTGCCTGTGTGAGCAAACTTGATTGTGCTTGTTTAACAAGAGACACCATGTTACCTTAAAAATTGTGCTGTGCATGCCTGAGTATTTTACATTTTGTAGGCAGAACTTTATACTGGTGTTTTAACTATTGTTATGATTATATAGTATTTGTATTTCAATAGATCTCAGAGTTCCTATTCAGGATCAGAGTCCAAATGTGCTCTGCCCTATCCATACCAGACATCCACATTACTGTCAGAGCTGTACAATTTCAATATCACTGAGGAAAGGCAGTTTAACCTGGTCCTTTCTTTTTACGCATTTTCAAGACAAAATGTAAAGGATACAGTCCCCACCTGATGTGTACGTATAATTTCTATTAACATTAATGTCAGTTGCACATGTGCATTGTTGGGGATAAAGGACGTCATTAATTGTATTTGCAGTTTAAACATTATACAAAATGCACCACATTGTGCGATTGGATATTGAATATTTTAAACACATTGTTTTCAAAGGGCTAATTTCATTAAAAATCAGGTCATGTAATACAACACATTCCAAACCGGATATTAATATGAATTTCTTCAGACATGCAAATTGTGGGAACAGTTCTAAAAATACTTTGCCTAGCCCATGTCTCTCAGTAAGGCTGGTTATAAAGGTTAAATGGTTGCATCCTGTTATACTTGGTGCATGTTTCAGTTAATGCAGTTCTGGTGAAAAGGACCAGAAAGCTAGCCTTGCAAAGTGAAGCTCCTTATTCACCCATCCAACAGCTCCAGCACAGGCAGTGGCACAGGTTGGCTTCATCATGCGCCCCCAAAAATGTGCCTCAACACTGTCCGGAAGGAGCCACCTCTGTGGGGAAGAGCGGTTCTCTCTCCTGCCCATCCTGTCCCTCGTCTCGTTGCACCACAACTACCAACAGCAATGCCAGTTAGTGACAGCGTGATGGGAACAATTCTGTTCTTGGAAATGGATTGAGACACAAACCCCTTTCAGACAGATCACTGAAAGCCATCTCTCATTGCTCAAGCTGGAAAGTGTATGCTGGCATGCTCCCTCCTGCCTGTGTTCCACACAGCTTCCTGGACAGCAGAAAGTTGGGAATTCAATCCCTTTTTCTATAAGCTGCCTTATCTTTCCAATCTAAGTTCAGCCTTCTATGGGAACATTACCTATTTTGTTCTGCTGGTGGCTGGCTTTTTAAATCTGGAATAGAAAACTGGCATCAGCCCTGAGGGGAACATTGGCATTTGACTACTGCAAGCTGTACCTCCCTTTCTTTCTAAGTGGTAAATGATTTTAGCTCCAGTTATGTTTGCTCCTGTTTTTCATCTCATTCCTGGTGAGAAGACACAACTTCACAATCTTCAAGTCTTATCTGGCAAACTTTGCCATTGCTTGGGAGATAATGGGTCCTGCATAACTTTCCCAGCCCTCTGCTCCTGTCTTTTCTGCAATGTAAGTCCTGTCAATGACCAGTCAAGTTTTAAACCAAACAGAGAAAATGCTTTTCCCCCCTGGAATTCATAAGTCCATAAAAAATGCTGAATTTCTGGGTGCAATTCTTGTACAGCCCTAATCTCTTTCTTAGCCCCTTGAAGCACAGAATCAGAGCAGCTGTTGAAAAGTGCCTTTTTCAGATGCAATTAAGTATTGTCAAATACCAACTGCTATCATCAAGGGGTCAATTAAATGTACTTTCTTTCCGCTCTGCATGCATGGACAGAGGGAGCATAAGTCCTTTCTCATTTGGTTTCTTCATCCTTAAAAGAAACAAAGACACACTGTACGGTATTTTCTAATCTGATAGTATCTTTATAGGATTTTAATATCCTCCGTCTTGCCGGCTATAAGCCAGTCCAGGAACAACTGGAGATAGAGTTATGAGCTCCAGCTGCTCAGGGCCTATAAAGCTCAACCTACAGTAGGAAACATTTTGAAGCATTTCCCATCATTGCTAACTCTGGTCCATTTCCACTGGCATGAGCAAAAGTAGAAGCCTTAGTCTAAACAGGCTGCTAGCTGCTGCCATTGCTTATGCAGTTGGTAAATTATACCCACTCTGAACAATGTTAGTTGAAATACAGCTTACAACAGTGGTGACAGCTGATAGCCAATGTATGTACTAGGGTTCCCAATGTTGTAAAGTCCAGTGGAGACGAACCAGTGCTAGCAACAGTAGGAAATTCCAAGTGGAGAAAAGACTAAAAAGTATTAGTTGTTGTTTAAATGAGAGGCCAGGCAAGCATGGATAGCAAGAGAGTTCAGGGACTTTTCAGTGACTTTTTACTGAAAAAATTTAGAGCCTGTTCCTGCTTCCTCTGAAGTCAGTGAGAGTTTTGCCACTAATTTCAGTGGGATCAGGATCAGACCTATAAATCAGAACTTAGAGGATTCAGCCATTTAACACAAACAGACCTTTTCAGATAGATCTTCCTGTTTATGACATTATCACAAGCCTGCTAAGTCATTTAGTAACCCCTCTCTTCCAGCTCATAAACACCAGGCTTCCTGGGGGAAAAAAAAAAGGTGAGTATTACAGCATCCTCAAAAGGTTAACAAATTTGTAGATGTAGAAAGGTGACACCTTCAGAAAGACCTCTATAAAGACCTGGATTAAAAAACAACACCACAATCAGTGTGAAGCTCGGAGTTATCTTGTGCATGGTTTTCCTCTTGACCACGGATATTAAGTTTCCATAGAACATTGTCACCCTGTATTCATGTGACATCTATACCCAATTTATCCAGTTAGCTAGGAATGCTAGCAGTGGGGTAACAGCAGAAGCTAGAACATATAGATGTCAGGAGATGCACGGGTTTCAGCTGCTTACCTGGATAGATAAAAAGTTTAGAAACATTTGAGGTTTCTATATAACTATTTAGAGGATTTGGTCATACAATGACCCTTTGTACTAGGATCAGGGTATTTGGCAGTTATTTCTCCTGCTAAGCTGTAGTTGCAGTAGAGCTGCAGTATTCACAAGGTACACCAAAAACAGTGCAAATTACCATTTTGAGCAAAGCAGAGCACAGCATCACCAGGACAGATCTTTACTATAGTCACGGCATGCAAACTGAGAAGTTTGATAAAAACATAAATTACTTTTGGAAGGTTGCAGCCTAACACACTATTTCATAAAATCCAGAACCTTAACACACAAGAATTAAAAACAGAGAGAAAGGAAAGAGGAAGAAAGCAAAGAGGTACCACTCGGTTCTAAGAAGGCTCTCTGCAGGCTGATTGCTGAAAGACTCACATTAATACTTCATTGTAGAGCCACCGAGCCTGCATGCAGGATCAGGAAAACACCTGCATATTCAAAGTGATAGCTTAAAATTTTAACACAATTTTCAATACACAACAATCTTCCTCCACTTCTTGATCAAATTGAATAGTCCTGACCCTCAAAATTCTTGTCTTCTGATGATGGCTTTCTCATCAGGATGCAATAAGTAAAAAAGATTCAGGTAACTCAAGCAGCAAAGAGCAATTTTCAATGTGGGGATTGTAAAGCACAATGGATTTTTTCTCCAAGAATCAGGCAGCACAGACAATACTGAAGAGGTTTATTCATGATACCGGGAAGTCTGATAAACCAGTTTCAACTTCATGGTGTTACAGTGGTCAATTATATACGCTTTCTTATCGATTACATAGTACATTTTTAATTTTTTATCTAGTCCCTTACAAATACAACAGTGATAATGGTCATTACATACATGCAGAGACACTTTAACCACTTTACTTACATCAAGGATCCTAGGGCTACGCTCGGGGCGAGGGTAGGGTGGAGGAAGAAGGGGGATGGTCCTTACAGATAGGTGGCAGGTGAGACAGAAATTCTAAAAGCAAATGTGCTGTTCTCATTGGAATTAGAATCACTAAGAGGACATCTGGCTTCCTGAGCCATCGGATGCTTACACTAGCCATTGTCACTGAGGATCAGGCATGCTTGTTACCCATTTAAATGAGTTTCAACCTACAACTTGTTAGCTGAAAACAACCTCAAGCCTTACAGTTCCCTTCTGTTTGACATATCGAACGCATAAGTGAGATATGATCAATTATTTACCATAATTTGATATTCATGATCTATTTTAGGATTATATGGGGGAGGTGTTATGGAGGGGGAGGAAACAGGGGGATGGGGGCAAGAGTTGAGAGCATAGTAAAGTTGAAAAGAGGACAAGAAGAGAAGTAGCAGCGGCAGCTATTTGCAGGATAGTCCACCCGGTGATGAGGCAGTAGGACGGGCCAGAGGTTGAATCTTCCAAGCGGGTAACAATCTGGGTGGAGAGCCGGACTTTCACAGGGCCTTTAGCAGTGTTCTTATGACACAGAGGCAGCAGCAAAGACCACTTTAGCCAGCAGCTCCTTGCTATTTGGGCAGCGGTGTTGTCCGGATATAGATTGCCATATCACCAAGGAAGTGCTGTCATTCCAGTGAAGATGCGGCTGGTCAAATGAATGTCACCCAGAGTGAAGGAGTCTGTAATCTGTAGACACGTGGTGGAGTTGGCTGGACATTGTAGTGGGCCATAGTTGTAATACGATGCAGTGGTGATAAAACACTTGACAGCAGTCTCAGCATCCCGGAGAAGAAGGATAGTAGCACCCACAGAAGAAGAAGAAGAAGAAGTATTCAAAGGATGGAGGGTAGAACAAGAGCAAATAATAGTCAGCAGTTTCTGTACAACAGTCCAAAGTTGTTATGAGCATGCCGCCACTGGGGGAGGGAGACATAAACCAGAAAGTCATATTCAATAGACAGTGTTGTTAGACACATAACCAATAGATTTAAAATAAAAAGAGGAAGGAAAAACATGGGTGGGGATAACAAAAGGGTATGTAAGAAGAAAATCAAAAGAGGGGGTGGAAGAGGGTTCAGGGTTAGGGGGGAGGCAACAATTAACTGAGCAGATATATTTGCCAAGTTTGCTAGGGCAGAGGAAGAGAAGGTGTGGGAGTCAGGGAAACCAAGGCATATATCTAACATATATCCTTTTAACGTATTGAACAAATCACCAGCTAACATATCACAAGCACGTTCCCTTAGATTGGGATATACTCATATTGATTATGATATCGGAGGATTTTTTAATTGCTGTATAGAATCCATCCATGGCTGCGTCAATAGCAGTGAAAGAGTATAATAAGCCAGCATTGGTGTATTTTAGGGCCTGGGTAGTCTGATTTTTAACCCAGGCATTGTAAGATCTATCCGCACTGGCATTAAGCAAGTTTATCATGGAATTTGAGCTTCCAAATAGTCCCCCACTGTCACCTAGGATGCCTCGCTTTTGTCTTTTTACTGCGTGGGTGAGGACAGTATATTGGTGCACTAGTAACTTTAACTATTCTTGTAGCCATTGTAAAGAATTAAGGTGGTTGAAACATACATTTTGTAATGGTACAGTAAACGTAAACAAATCATATTTAACTTTAACAGAAACCATCATTACGTCATGTAGAAGTGTCCTATTAGATCCCAAATAGATAATGCCATCAAGAGGGGTGGAGTGGAGCACAGTGCAGGTGGTAGAGGGGCTATAACCACATTTTCACCTGAAAAGACAAAATTAGTGTACAGAACGCGTATTAGATAAACTTATTTATACAGCTTAATTCTGGTTTTGTGAACCCATGTTGGGATTTCTTGTACCTTCACGGATGTATCTGTATGGGCCAATACCATATGCGGACCTGAGTATTCTGGTTGGAGTACACCAGGATTGTATGTTCTGACTATGACCTGATCTCCCTCCTGTACATCCACACAGGAGAGGGATTCTGGGGAGTCCTGAGTTTCCTGTCTGTCTTTGACAGTCAGTCTCAAAGGCTGCAAAACTTCAGTTAAATGTTTATGTATTCCTGTGCAGTATCAGAAACCAGAGGGAGGGGAGCAGGAATTACACATCTTTTCCCCAAAGACATGGTCATTCCAGTAATGAGTTCGAAGGGTGAGACTCCCGTAGTGGCATTAGGAGTTGCCCTCATCGAGAGGAGAGCCGTGGGCAGTTGAGCACCCAGCTAGTTTCGTGTGAAAGTAAGGCTTTTGTGATTTTCTTTTTCAGTGTTTGATTGGCTCGTTTCACTAGCCCAGAGCTCTCAGGGTGGTATGGACAGTGAAATTTTTGTTTAATGCCTAGAGTAGAGCAGACTTCCTTCATGATTTGTCCTGTAAAGTGGGTTCCCTGGTCTGAGTCCACTGAACATGGTAAGCCCCATGGAGGGCAGAATACATTGGCCAGTAAGCGGGCCACTGTGCTGACATCATTTTTAGAGGTGGGAAAAGCTTCAATCCATCAGGTGAAATGATCAGTTATGACCAGGCAATATTTTTTTCCCTCTTACAGGTAGTAGGGGGCCTATGAAGTCAATTTGAAGCTTTTGCATAGTACCCTTGGGTCGAGGCTAGTGTCTCATTGCCACTTTAAGCTTTTTGCCTTCATTACATGTAGCATATACAAGACACCACTGACAGTAGTCATGTATGTCTGCTGTCATCTTGCACCACCACCACTTTCCCTTGATGTGGTACAACACAGCTTTTGGGTTTGGGTGGGTTGGTAGGTGATAGAGATCGCAAAGGTGAGCCGCAATTGATTTAAGGGCTACAAATTGCTGATGCTTTGTGACCAAGTGTTGGCATTATCAATTTTACAAGCATTTTCAATCCATGTCCATTTTTTCTCTCTAGTGCATTGTTCTGATATTTCAGGTAGTAAAATTTGCTTCAGGTCAGGAGTTTGGGTGGCTACCACTTGGAGATTTTCCTGTGGAATTGTTGCAGCCTTTTTAGCAGCCTCATCTATAGCTGCATTTGCAAGAGAAAGGGGGTCATTGTTTCTGGTATGTGCCTTGATCTTAACCACAGTCAGCTTAGAAGGTTTTTGAACTGCTTCCAATAAGCCTTTAATATACCTCCCACCCCCCATTTTTAAGAGGGGTACCGAATGAAGTGAGGTAACCCCTATTAGTCCAAGAATCAAGATAGTCATGAACTACCCCAAATGCATAGCGACTGTCTGTGTAAATGGTAACAGCCTGGCCTTCAGCCAGGAGGCAGGCCTGTGTTAGTGCCACTAATTTGGCTACTTGAGCCAAGCAGTAAGGGGGCAAGGAACCCAAACGGAGGAATGTACCTGATAGGTCGCAAATTGCCCAGCCGGATCAAGGTTGACTGGCGACATAGTACCGGGATCCATCAACAAACAAAACAAGATCAGAAGAGGGTAGTGGTTGTTCAGACACAAGTCGGTCCTGTATAATGGTGTCCTCAGAAAGACAGCACTGATGAGGTCCCCCTGTTGTTGGCATTAAGGTAGCAGGATTAAGAAGGTTAGAATGTGCAATTGTAATGTGGGGGCTTAGAAGGGTGCATTCCCACTTGGACCATCATGCTGAGGTGACCTTTGAGAAGCAGCCCCCGTCCAAGATTTTGTGAACTGCATGAGGCACAAAAATTGTAAGGGGGCTCCAGAAACCAAAGGTGAGGAAACAGTAATGGCCCAGGAGACTGCCACTATGGCTTGAAGACAGTGGTTAAAAGCCAGAATTACTGGATCAAGGCGGGTGGAATAATAAGCCACAGGGCGGCACCTGTCGCCATGGTTCTGAGTGAGTACAGCAATAGCATGGCCATCTTGTACCTGGGTTCTGCGCTCGAATGGAGCTGAAAGGAGGGCTGTTTTAAGCTGCATTAAGCAGTAGTCATGCTCTGGTGACCAAGAGATGGGGTCCGAGGAGGCTTGGGCCCCTTTAAGAAGGTCATTGAGGGGTTGTGCTAAGGTGGAAAAAGATGGGATATATTGTCTACAAAAGTTAAGGAGGCCCATTAATTTACCTAATTCCTGAACTGTTGTCGGCTGCGGGGCTGAAGTGAGGACTTTGGAGTCCTGGGAGACCGTGTAACCCAGACATTGAACCGTAGGTAGAGCTATCTGAGATTTCTGAGGGTTGGCCTTTAAGCCTGCATTGACTAAGGCCTGAAGCAGCATTTGAAGGGCATGTAAGTGCTCTGAGACAGTGGAGGAAGCAAGCAATAACTTATGAACATATTGCAAACAAGTAGAATTGGCAGAAGCCCAGTTTATTGAAGAGAGGACTTTTGCCATAACCTGGTGAAAGAGGGTGGGAGAATTATGATGTCCTTGGGGCAAACGAGTCAGGCTGAACTGGGTGAGGCCAAAGGTAAACGCAAACCAGTGTTGTGACTTTGGATGCACGGGGAGGCTCCAAAAGCCATTTGCAATGTTTAACACAGTAAAGATGCAATAAGAATGATCAGGGCCCGAAAGGGCAACTGATGGGTCAGCTACAATGGAGGCAAGTTTATCTGCGTATTGATTAACAGTGCGGTAGTCGATGGTAACGCGCCAGGAGCCATCAGGTTTTTTAACTGGCCAGATAGGAGAGTTGATGGGGGGGAAACAGGGAACAAGTATGCTTCGTTGGTGTAAAGAATGAATAATGTCACCTACCGCATTTAAGGCCTCAGGCTTGAAAGGATATTGTTTGGTAGGTGGGGGAAGTTGACCGGTAAACTGGATGGGTGGGCAGAGATGAGCAGGCACCAAGCCGCAAGATAACTTGTCCTCAGCCCAGACGAAAGGAAACCTGGAACATAATTCTTGAAAAGGGTTAGAGGTATTCCAGGTCAGAGTCACAGATTTAGCAGTGGCAATAGAAGAAAGAGACTTATTGCTGTGAAGGGGAATGGTATGAGTGTGCATGAGATAATCAGTAAATGTAACTGTGCTCTGCAAGATTAAGTGTAGCTGCAAGATTGCGGAGGGCATCCATACCCAAAATAGTTCCCTCAGCATTTGGAGCTACATAAAAAGATTGAGTCCAGAAAAATAGATTGGATTCTGTAAGAATGAGGTGGCTCCTGTAGGCAGTGATGCGTGTGCCTCCTACCCCTGAAATAGTAATGTATTGTTTAGTAATGGGGAGGAGGAGGTCAGTAAGGAAAACGGACATCCAGCTGCCCAGTGTCCAGTCCCCCCACAGATAAAACATGGCAAAATGGGGGGGGGGGGAAGGGGAGGTAGGAGCGGGGCCAGGACCGGATTGAAAAGGCAGAGTACTGTGGGGGAACAATTGGCTGTGGTCCTGTTCCTGACTAGGGTTTTGGGCTTTCCGCCTACAGATTTTCTGGGTATGCCCAACACCCGCACAGTTATGACAAGTTATTTTACTTTTTGCTGTTACCACAGAAATGCGGGCAGGTTTTTCTTTCTTATCTTTGGCTTGTCTAGCTTCACATTCAGAAGCCCATAGGTAGCTAGATTCATAATCGGAGCCTGGATTTACTCCCAAATTAAGGGCAGTTTGCAGATGGAAGCTGAAACATTTCTTTAACATTTTTAAGAATGTCTAATCGGTCTTTTTGGGGTCTGAGATGCCTACATTACTTGAATACACTTTCCATTTTTGCTTACAGTACTTGGCAGGGGGCTTATCCTTGCCTTGCACGCAGCTCACTATCAGTCCCCAATTACTGACTCCATGGCCCAGGGCATTTTGAATGGCTTTTTTAAAATCAGTGCAAGCATGGGTCATATCAACTTCTGATTTAAACTTAACAGAGGCCCAATTGCCATTTTGATGTTCCTTTAAAAGGGCCTTGACCCATGAAAGGTCAAGGCATTTAGCTTTACTCAGGATATGGAGATCCCTAGGATGTAACATATATGTCGTAACAACTCGATTTTTTTTTTTCCCCCAAATATCAAGTTTGGGTCTTTGGGCTTTAGATCTGGGAGATCCTTTAATAAGCCCCTCATTTCCTCTGTACTGAGAGGAGTATACTTATAAGTATACTGAGCTGTTCTGTTACCTCCCTGCCCTGTCTATTTTTATATTTGTTTCGTGAGCTGTTTCCAATTAATTTCCTTTTGGTTATTTTCATTATCATTGTCTGAACCAAAATTGGTGTGATCCTCCTGTTGCATGATAGCAGCAATATGATTTTAACCTTTAAAGCACTGTTCTCCGCTTGGAGTTCATTTAATTTATGGTTCAGATCTGCCTTTTGCCTCTGCACCGATGTGAAAGTTTTTAAGTTCCTCTAACTTTTTTACCTTTCTTTCATATTCACAGTAAAGGATCACAACTCCTTTCTCTAGCTTTCCTTTTGTTTGACCAGACCACCACAACAAGCTGTCTTTTACACTTACACCAGTCCATTCATCATTTACCATAATCTCCTGAACGTTTGCATGCTTTTCTCTTAGAAATTCAATGATTTTTCCTCCCATTGAGGGCATCATTGATGCACCCTGGGGCAATTCATATGACATTGTCACCCAGCTTCCTAAAACCCACTTAAATGGTGTTTCTGGGGAATCAGCCAAGCACACCCTTGTACTCAGCACTACTGAAGCACATTCTGGTGCGCGGTACTTGGCATTGCAGCCTTTGCCGGAGCGATCCCTGCACCCCGAAAACCCTGGCAATGCAGCCTTCACTGAAGCGATGTCTGCACCCTGAAAACGTGGCCAAAACTACAACCCCAAAACACAATCCCTGTTCAGTCCTCTTGTCTATGTGCCTTATGCGTGGTTCATTTTATAAAAAAAGGGTGTGAAGGGGTATCTCAGGGAATCCCAGACCAACGTGCGCGCCAGAGGTGGTAAGTATAAAAGGTACTCACCTCTGTCCTTGGTCGTGGGAAGCACTCCGAGGATCCCCGTCGCACCCTGCTCGCTGTGCCAAATTGTAAAGCATGAAGGATTCTTTCTCCAAGAATCAGGAAGCCCAGACAATACTGAAGAGGTTTATTCATGATACCGGGAAGTCTTATAAATCAGTTTCAACTTCATGGTGTTACAGTGGTCAATTATATATGTTTTCTTATCGATTACATGGTACATTTTTAATTTTTTATCTAGTCCCTTACAAATACAGACATTGTCCCATCCGGAGAGAACAACAGTGATAATGGTCGTTACATACATGCAGAGACACTTTAATCACTTTACTTACATCAAGGATCCTAGGACTACGCTCGGGGCGAGGATAGGGTGGAGGAAGAAGGGGGATGGTCCTTACAGATAGGTGGCAGGTGAGACAGAAATTCTAAAAGCAAATGTGCTGTTCTCATTGGAATTAGAATCACTAAGAGGACATCTGGCTTCCTGAGCCACCGGATGCTTACACTAGCCATTGTCACTGAGGATCAGGTATGCTCGTTAGCCATTTAAATGAGTTTCGACCTACAACTTGTTAGCTGAAAACAACCTCAAGCCTTACAGGATGAAGATGCATCAGAATGCACAACACTTCCTTAAATCTGCAACGTTTCCTTTAGAAAGTAATCTCTTCCTGCCCAAAGGGATTTCAGAGAAATTTGCTGGCTTCATACTAAAACTGAAAATTGTGAATTAATTTTAATTCCATAATGGAGCTCTGTGGTTGCTGTCAAACTTGAAGGAGAGGATTATGGAAGCAAAAATATGTCCTTCTGTAAACCAAGCATTTCCATCAGTACTATTCTGACACTAAATCTTTGTTTTTTCAATGAATTACATGTAATATGTTTGTCAGACTAGCTCTTTCTGCCTAGAGGTTCAGAGTTAAACCTCATCTAATTCTCTTTTAAACTTCTTTGGCTCAGTACATTCATTCACAATAGCTTGAATAAATGCTTGGTTTCACACTACAAACTACTTCTTTTTTCTGTCTTTAAATGTTCTTTCACCAGCCACTGCTGTACACGTTAGACAGAGCAAATGAGCATAGGAGAACAGGCTGGAAGACAGCTGTATGAAAATATATTGAGACAGCTGCTGAATTTTAAGGGCCTCTTGTAGTAGGCCAAAAGGTGTTGCAACAAATGCTTGGATAGGTACACGCTGAGTTGGCACTGCTTGTACAATGCACACCACAGCTATCCTGTTACTTTTGCAAATATTAGTTTGATCAGTTGCTTGAAATGTTTAGGATGAGCCTTCAGTTCAGGTCCAACTGAATTGATATAATATACAATGTTTTTTCCCGGTATGGATGTAAAGTTGCAAGTATCTCAGTTGCACTGGTTGATGTGGTGCCCTGAATCAGGCAGACATACCTCTTAGTCCTCCCTTTTTTGCACAACTCTACCATGTGCCTAGGAAACAGGCTGTGAATCTACCTTCTTAGTGTCCTTCACCTCAGAATTTCAGCTTCTTTTCACATGTCTACACCTCAAGCAACATATCACAAATCCAGCCATTCCACAATGGTCTGGCATCTGTCAAAGGCTTTCAGCATTCACACTCACTCTCTGCTTATCCTACTGGCTCTTGTTTCATCAACACAGCTAGGCAGAGTAGCGACTATGTGCTTGTAGGTGGAGTTCAATCATAGGTAGAGTCTTTCATCATAAATTAAACTTTGCAGAAAAAATTATCAACATATCAATATTTTCCATTTTTGCTAAATTTTCTGCAACTTTTTAATACATTTTGATCAAAATTTGTCTGAAAACCATTTTTGAAAATGTTAGGGACATTTTTTGCTCACCAAAACCCACTTTTTTTTCAGCAAACATGATTTATGGTCAACAATATTCTTCAACAAAAATTTTGAAATATTTTGTTTCGCATTTTCCAACCAGCTTTACTAAGCTCTTCATGGAAGCTTTCCACATTCCTCTACCTTTGTATCAGATTCACATGTGAAGAATTTTCCTTCATACTTAAAGTCCTAAACTACCCTACTCTGTGCTTATCCAGCCAGCCCACACCACTACCACCAAAGCAGCACCAATGGACACTGTGCTGAGAATGCCTAAGTAGGAGCTGCCTGAGCAACTGTAGTGAGAACAAAAGTTCTAGGGGGTTGAGAACTGGGCTGCTCTCCCCTGATGACCTCCCAGACAAAACACATGGCCCCAGCAGCCCAACCCTCCCTCTGGGCACACCGCATGCAGCAGGAAATCCCTCCATCTCTGGAAGAGAAGAAGAGAGAGAGCTGGATCAGGCTCCTGCCTGACTAACCCACCAGACCAAGGAACTGGCCCCACCAGCCTATTTCCCCGCTTCTGGGACAAAAGCCTGGTGCCTGCTAATGTGTGGAGTCCTGCACTCGGTAGTAGATATTATTCTGCAGTGCTGAAGGTTCAGGATTCCATCTGAACCGCTGATGCTGCGTGATGGAGCAGTTGTTCATAACAGAATTTGTTTTTACCTTTTTCCTTAAAAAAAAAAACCAACCCTAGGCAATTACGTTTTAAAAAGCACCTACATTAAAAGAATGTAATTTAAGTTGTAAAGTCAAACACTCAAAAATTAGAAAATGCTGGATTTAAAGCTGCCAATGCAACCTTCCTTCACCCCTCCTACACCTATGCATTGTGATATAGTCTTTAATTACATGATCACATACTATCTTTTCCACAGGACCCGTAACTCATTCAGTGCACTGGTGGGATGCACTACAGGGGCAGAAATAGAGTCTCATGGATAACTGGGCATTTCCTACCTTAAACATTGTAAACTAAGTAATGTTCTTCTAATGTAGCTTTTTTTAAAAAATGATCTATACAAGAGAGCTCTTTAATAGTCAGTAGCTAATTCTGGTACATTAGTGATTGTTCCTTGTACAGAGGTTCACTTCGGCACACAATGGTTTATTTAATACTGCATGACGGGATCTGTCTACACCGCAATCACAGTGTGTGACTGTAGCTCATGTAGATGTACCTGAGCTAGCTTTATTCTAGCTAGCAGGAGTACCAATAGCAGTGACTGCATGGGTTTAGACCGGGCCCACCTGAGACCTTAGGTACCTACTTGAATGACTAGCCTGTGCTGAAGACCATGGTGCCACATCTTCCCCACTATGGGTATTCGTGCTAGCTAGATTAAAGCTAGCCTGGGTATGTCTACACACACTGCAGTCACACCTTTGACTGCAGTGTAGACACATCCTTAAGGCTTGTCTACACAGTGGGGTAATGCACACTACAGGGTGATTTCTAAAGCTCACTAATATGTTGCACGTTAATTGGTCCATGTAGACCCTGCTGGTATGCACTAACGGTTCCCTAGTGCACTTTAACGTAATGTTGTGTACTATGTTAAAGTGCACTAGGGAACCTTTAGTGAGCACCAGCAGGGTCTACATGGACCAATTAATGTGCAGAACAGCGCTCTTCAGAAATCATTCTCCTGCTGTGCACATTACCTCACTGTGTAGACAAGCTCTTGGATTAGACACATGGTTATTATTAGTTATTAAGAACAGCAACCATCCATGCTCCATTTTCCTTTCTAGTTCCCTTTCCTTTCTCTCTGTCCAATTCCTTCATGCTGATCTCCTTGCTGCTTCCAGATCATATGAAATCTCACTAAATCCATCTGTTTTCATTGTCTCCCCAGTAATCACTCCCCACTTCACCTGCACAAGCCTGGAAGTCAGAGCATTTGAACTCAAAATAATTGGGGGGAAACTAAAGTGACTACATCCAAAGTACAAAATAGCTGTGATTGTTTGGATTTGGCTTACTTACAAACAAATCTTGCAGGATCCAAGGTTTTAAGAGCTTGATCCATCACTCAACTGAAGTCCTGTGATTGAGTTTAATAGGAGTTGGAATGGGCCTAAATAAAAATGACCATATATTTCAGTGTCTTGAATGGTTTTAATTATGTTATAGTAAGATGTACGTTTTGACCTATTCATGAAGAATTCTGCAGTATTAGATACATTAGGCAGATAAGAACCATTTTCCAATACCTACTGCCAATTAACAGAATTTATATGACATTTAAAGTATTTCTTTTAGCAATTATTATCTGGTATTAATCTTGTACACTTGGGAAAGTTATGCATGTTTCATGCCAGGATGTTTTTTGGAGGGAGAACTTTTTTCTATTATTTATGTATAGTGTAAGTTGAGAAGGAATAGAAAATAATGAATCTGGACTATAGGTCTTTTTAATGCCTGATAATGCAGGGTTAGGAAATCTTTCACTCTAAGCTCAGTAGTCACAATTTTCCCTGGTCAGAAGGAAAGTAACTGATGCTAAAACTCAAAGATAGAGGGATATTTAAAGCAGATACATAGAGTATTCTCAAATTAGTCTTTTATTCACAAACACACTCACATTTCTATATTTCTGATCACAGAAACAACCGCATATGACCAGTTGTAATCTGCATTATTGCCTGCAAAAAAATCAAGAAATAGTTCACCAAAAGACATCAGCAACTTGCTACATGTATTCAGACATATCATGCATTCAAAAGCCAGCATTGCACACATATTCTGTTTCAGAGAAACTGGAATATCGATTTTTAAATATGCCAAAATAAGATGTGTAAGGAAAACAAATTCTCCCTTCTATCCTCAATAGCTGTACCTGAGGAAAGAATTTTGACCATGAGACCCAATTATGTCTCATGTGTCTATTGCATCTGTGGAGCCAAGGGCAAATTTGCTTGATTTTTAAAAGCACTAAGCACCCACAATTCAACTGGAAGTCAGTGTGTGCTGCTAGTGTTCAGCAGTTCTAGAATGAGAAAAAGGATTGCCCAGCAGATTGGGTACTCACCTCAGACTTGGGAGACCCCGGGGTCAGTTCCCTGCCCACAGACTTCCTGTGTGACCTTGAGCAAATTGTTGTCTCTCTGTGCCCCAGGTCTACAATTGGGGTAATATCTTGCAGGGCTACTGTGAGATAAATACATTAAAGATTATGAGGTATTCAGATACTATGGTAATATGGGGTGTGTATGTATCTAAGAGAGAGAAAAATTGGGCCTGCGGTGACTAAACCTTGAAGCACTGTATTACAACCACCATCATTTCATTCTGTCTTGTAGTTAATACTTTGCTACTATTGCCCTCAAGACTAGTCACTATCAAGTGATGACATATAGAAGGCATCTACCGAGGTTCTCCCTTTCCTGGAGGAATTGCTATAGAAACGTTTCCCCTGTTGTTTTGGGGGTCTATAGTTTGCTCATTACGCAGTTCTGCAGGACTCCAGCTATCACTATGAAGATGCCTCCAGTCATTGTTTTTGTCAATGGGAAGGGTAAAGCGAGGTAAACACAGATATTTGTCTAAACCTGGACTATGGGTTATGGTGATGTGTGGATTTTAAATTGACGTAATGATTCACACTGTTCAGAGCGTTAATTCAGGGGCTGCTGCTCTTATTCAAAACTTAATTTAAAAAGAAAACAAGCATAAGCTTGGCCAGTGGTGTTAGTCAACACATTTTATTCTCGTAAACATGTTGGAGGTTAAAGTTGACTCCCTAGCAGATAGTTATGATATGCACTAATGAAAACAGATGAAGCTTTGCTGCTACAGAGTTGCTGAACTCTAGAAAGGAAATTATCATCACATTCCATGACCACTCAGTGCATTCCCCCTCTTCTGTCACATCCCTGCTTCTTCATCACAACATCCCCTCTTATTGTCTGCCAGAATATACACCATAAATTAGAAATCCACCACAAAAAAAGGACATACCTGTGGTCACATAAACACATAAACACTTTCACTCACTGTTGTGCTCTCATTATCTGGCCATCTGAGACAGCTAACGCTGAAACAGGAGAGACATTATTGAATCCTGTCTGCCTATTATGTTGATGGTCCACTCTAGCAGGGAATGCATTCCAGATGTTGGAGTGCTGTAAATATGCCTCCAATCTGTAGCCTGACCCTCTAGCAATTACACTGGACAATGTTGGCATGGAGTCGGGGGAAAATTGCACGAATGCAGCCTTGTGATTTTCATAGATTCAGCAGAAAAAGAACATGGCTCTCCTGGGACGACTGTTTTTGGAAATGCCCTATTTCTGTTGGAGAAAAAAGATTTCATATAATAAAAAAATGTAACCAGAAATACACACATAAAACCCACACAGAGATTAACATAGCATCCTTAAATCCATGACATGAAATCTACCTTAAATCAGTGACATTCAGAATGAATCCATTGTTAGTTTACCTATGAATGAAAATAAATGTATTCAGTTCCTATTTTGGTGGTTTGCTTCTTTATGACATAATATTATAAAGGACATCTGAAAGAGGCAAAAGGTTTGGGGCTTTGTTTGTTTGTTTATAACAGGTAAATTTCAGGTCAGTGTAAGGCCTGGTCTACAATGAAAAGTTGTAGTCAAGGTGTCAACAAACCACACTCCTGACCAACATAGTTATGCCAACATAACCCTCAGTGTAGACACAGCTGTATCAATTTGAAGACAGCTTCCATCAACATAGCTAACTTTATTCAGGGAGGTGGTGTTCCTACACTGACAGAAAAATCCCGACTATTGAGATAGGTTGTATCTACACTATGGCACTTGGCCAGTATAATCTCTGTAATGCAGACATATCCTACAACCATTATGAACGAGTTTAAGCTAAACCAAAATAAGCCACTGTTAAACACAAATCAGAGTGTCCACACTGCCTTCAACCTAATTTCAGTAAACCAGTGCATATCAGTGTGTTGATAACCCCTATTTATAACTATTTGGCTTTTGTTTGTTGTTGTTAATACCTGTTTAGCATGAACTCCTAGCCAACAAGATTTGAGGGAAAAGTTTTCTTTATAAAAGATTCCACCCTTTCAACTGAAGGCTCAGACTTTGGTCACACACAAATTTTGGTTTTGCTCATTTCAGCTTAATGGCTTGCGGCACTGGTGCAGGTACAATGCTCCTATGCTGCTGGAGCATAGTTAATCCATATCCCCGAGAGGCAGTAGCTTCTCCCACCGACATAGCACTGTTTACACGGGCGGGGGGGGGTCGGTATACCTACGTCACTCTGTCACAGCCTGTTAGTTTGCTCTTCAAATTGTCCTCCAGTAAAAACAGGAAGACAAGATTTGTTTTTTCTCATATTTTTAAAATAACATAAAAATCCTTTTCCCTAAAAAACTAAAACAAAACACCAAAGACATCTTCCAGGCCTTGAGAAGGAAAAAGGAACACAAATTCTCTGCTCCCCATCCCCACAAACAAGTTACTCTTAATTCAGCCCCATTTTCTCTGTAACTGCAGAGCTCTGAGCAAAGTGTAGGCGAGGATGCTACAATACCCAGATTATTCAAAGGGGTATGTGTTAAGGATGGAGTGTGAACCAGAGATGCCTAGACTGAATTTCCTGAGGTTTATGGGTTTACTCTTAATATTACTTTAGCAGCTTTGTATAACAGTTTAATTTCCTTTTTCTTTATAAAAACTTTCTTTAAAAGATATTTCCTGGATTTTTCAAATGAACAGACACTTAGATTCTGAGATGGATTAGAATAGAAAATGAGGTGTGAAAAGTGAGATAGCTCCAAGCATTTCTGAAAGGATGGAGAGAATTGTAGTCCTGTAAAAGTTTTGACTGTAATCAGTTTTGTTCAATTGTCCAGATCCACATGATGGAGACTCAAGCAGATCTGACAACCATTGGGTGACAGTGGAGTACACTGCTGTCTTTCCAACAAAATTTAAAATCAGATATGGAGTAATGTTTTCAGAAGCACCTATGTGGCTTAGATGCTTAAGTTCCATTGACTTTCTGTGGGACTTAGGCACCTAAGTCACTTGAATGCTTTTGAAACTGTTATCCATAATATCAGTTTAATATTCAATATACCCTCTCTCAGGGATCTCTATGCTTCCTTTGCAGGAGATGGATTTGATGTTGTAGTGGTTCTTTTTCATCTATAACTACTTTGTCTCTCTCATCTTAATGGGCTCCCTGCAACAAGATAGAAAAGAAATGAGATGAGCACTCAGCAGCACTGCACTATTTTAACAAAAACTGGTGCAAATACTTTTCTGTTAACTCTTAACATGAAAATTCTTGCTGCAGTGACTAACGCTGATGGAGTCCTGGCAATTTTTAAACAGCTAGAAAACATTTTTTGTTTTATTTTTATTGGTATATTTCGTCAGGATTTTCAGTTTTCCTTATGAACATTCAGAATGCTGGCTTTTTTTTTTTTTTTTTAATTGATTGCAAGCCAATGCTGTGATTCAGCAAGGTGTTTGATCACACATCCAACTTAAAGCCAGCTCAGTGAGATCACTCTCGGGCTTAAAATCAGGCACATACTCCCTGAATTAGAGCCCAAATGAAGTGTGTGTGCGTGCACTAAAGACATTGATTAGGTATCCAGTGAGATTTTCAAAAGTGCCTAAACACCTTACTCCCCCTTGATGATTAGCTACATCCTTAAGCCCTGAAAGACCTTTACAATTCTGGCACTTAGCACCTCTTGTGGTTAAGCAAGCCATTCAGAAACCAGGCCTGTTTTTCTCTGACTTTGTTACTTGTTTGTGTGCACTAAATAGTTTGAAGAAATCATTTTCATGCGATGGGCTATTTGCAAAATGTTTGTTTCATCTGGTGACTGTTGTTCACAATGTGGTTAGTCACCTACATTACATGGTATTGTTTCTGCCTCCTCATTGGATGACTGAAACTTTTAAACAGGGGAAACCATAAACAGAAAGCAGCAAATAACAAGTAACATGCTTCTAGTATGAATTTTATGAATAATTATTCCTGTTAAAGCTCATTAAACTTTTGGAATTCACAAACATTTTTACCCAGCAGTTGTCCAAATCCTTATGATCACTAAGCCCCTACAAATAATAGGGAACCAATCTCATTTTATTCACAAAGATGCTTCCAATTTGTTGTTATTGTTTTGTATTTGTACATGAGCTGATCAAAAATTTCTGTTTGCTAACATGGAGACCTAAGATGACGTGCCTTAACATATTTTTAGGAATCTAAAATGGGTATTTATATTTCTATGTGCCTATTTGGGGTCTAATTACAGCTTTATGTGCCTACCAGTACTACAAGTTTGAAAATTTGGCCCTTGTATGCGTGTACATGCAGAATCCAAAGGCTAAACATTTATTTATTCTTTATCACTTGGCTCCTATTGTTAACTTCTGTTGACTTTCATAATAAAAAGTGATCAAGCTAATAAAAAAAACAAACAAACATCCTAGCAGAAACCATGCCTAAACCACTATTGATCCTTGGTGGCAAGAAAGGCAAATGTTTGACCCACAAAACACCTGCCAGATGGTGACAATTATTGTACACACATGAGATTTCAGTAAAATCCGAGTAAGGGGGTAAATAACTCATTGAAATACAGAACAATAAAGACTCGTTCTTCAACGAGGATGTCAAAAAAGGCATTCAAATGAATTCCAAAGCAGGAAGACTTGGCATATATGTGAGTTTTTCATAAGTACGGTAACATTTTATTTTACAAGAATAAAAATTGTACTTCAGCACAAGAACTTAAAATGCATTGTCCCAGTCTTTCTACTCGGGAAAATTAGTATATATATTTTTGGCTGTTCAGTGGTTTTCAGAAGGCTGGATCTCTTTTTATAAAATGTTCCAGGCTTGATGCACTGGTTCCCCTGCCTAGTTCTTTGCCTCTTGTAACATGATGTAACACTGCGAAAGAACACCGCTCCTTGTCCATTTGGCAGATCCAGTGGAAGAGCCTGGAAAAAGAAGCAGTCGGATGCTCTTGTGACACTAGGTCTCTTTGAACCCTGGAAAGGATTTCAAGTCCTTCTGTTTTGTTTACCCTTCCTGACTGCCCACAGTTCTCCCAGTTCTCTCTTTATCTCTGCCTGCAGGGATGCCTGGGGAACACAGTGGGGTCTCTCCTGGGAAGGAATTCCTGTATTTGAGAGGATGGATTTAACAAGATGAAGCAAATATAGATAATTCTTTACACACTCCATTTACAATTGCCCAGGGGAACATAACAGTTTCATTGTGATTGGATGTAATAAAAATCACCTACTGGGAAAGCTGAGGACTTCAGTGTGGAGATATAGGCAAATCCCCTAGAGAAACTGGGAGTTCAGGGGAATTTCACGTCTTCATGCCCTTAGTTTCATGTTTAAATGTTTGATGCTAAATTACCAGACCGAGTAGCTCCGCAGATTGGTCAGCTCAGGAACGCGGTGCAAACTGGATTCTTGCTGACCACAGGGAGGAAACCTCACCTCGATCCTAGCTCAGCTGCTGATGGTTTGGCAAGTGCTGTCCCAGCCCATTTGCCAAGGATCTGTGGTCCTCCTCAAATTAACCACCACCACTTTGGCAGCACATGCACAGGCCTGCTTAGTCGAGAGGTACGACTGAAGAGAACAGAGACTAGATATGTTTTTAAAACAAACAACCGAGAATGGTCAGGCTAGAAGAAGCGAGCTGGAGGACTATGGACTGCCTTTAATTGCAGCTGCTCCTGCTGTGGCTTGTGGACTAAAAGAGGGCTTCGGGCTCTCATTCTCTTCAGCTCTAATGTTACCACTAGATAAGCGTGGGAAACATTTTAACGGCGTTATAATGCTTTTGAGGTTACCGCAGGAAGAAAAAAAATCAAAATCCTCCTAATAGTGTGTCAGCAAAACTCAGCATTTCTTTGTACTGTCAGAAGCCATTACTCTATTTGCTATTTTCCCCCATGACCCAACCCCACTTTATGTCCTATCACAGCCCAGCTCAGGGCAGGTGATCCAGAGGTGCCAGGTCTAGGAAAGGACTGGGGTGCCACAGGGGGAAGATCCCAGCTGCATACTTCGGTAAGAACCAATGGCCTGGAGCAGAGAGCCATGCCAGCCCCATGAGATAGGAGCAGCTGTGGGGTGAACATGGGGCAGGGTTGCTATGCAACCTCTCCAACCTCCTGGAGGCAGGACCTGACTCCGACCACAGGGCTCTTAAATGTCACTCTTCAGCCTCTGTCCGGTAACAGCCATTTTGCACAGGTGTAAATGATATCACAAATGGCAAGGCAGTGGAGAATCTGGTCCACAGTGGTATCTATGCTTCAATTCCACTTTTATGATCCCTAAGTACGGCTTTGGCTTCATTCCATGCAGTGCTGCTGCTGAGTTCCTTCACAGAGATATTTGTTCCAAAACACCAATTTATTTCTCTTAAATTTCATCTCAACTGACACGGGAGAAGGGAAGATGAGTAAGGGGGGGGGTCAATAGAAAGTGATTCACTTTCCAAATTTCCCAAGAGGTGCTTTTTTTAAATTAAAATGTAGTGTTACTGGGGGAGTGGGGGTCAAAAGTAAAGTAAGAAAGCCTTTCTCCAAGCCACTAACTATCAGCTCTTTCTTCTCCCTTTTCTTTGCCAGTGTAAGTGGGGATTCTGAAGGAGCCTCAGTTTGGTGCCGACTGTCCTGACTGCAGCACCTGGCAGAGGGTAGGGTGAAGGGAAGTCAGCAGGTTTTTTTTTTCCTCAAAGCAGGGCTTTTTGGGGGGTATCTGGGGCAACTATGTAAAGTTAGAGCAACCTAGAAGGGTGATTTCAGCAGAAGCGTGGCATGAGGTAATATGATTCTGTGAAATTACTCAAAAATTAGACACAGCATGGAATAGAAGCTGCAAGAGGAGGGAGAAAGCAAGCCAGCTAGCTCCTTTCAGACCTGGCCAATGAGACCAGTGGGCTCCTAAGGGTTTTTCTTCCCCTTTCTCTAACCATTTGGGACAAGAGTCCTGGGAAATGGTCAGTAAAAGGCCTCCGCTTGACAGCTCCCTACCAAAGAAAGATTCAGTCAGGGGCAAGAGCAGCAGAGGCAGATTCAGATCAAGCTCACTAGTGACTGCCTGCCTGCCTGCCACCGCCTCCCAGGGGTAGCCTATAGATTCAATCTGTTTTTCTTAACAAAGAGAAGATTAAAGGGTTATTTGATCACAGTCTAAAAGTACCTACAAGAAGGACAGAAATTTAATAACAAATGCCTCTTTAAGACAGCAGATAAAGTTATAGCAAAATCTAATGGTTGGAAGTTGGAGCTAGACAAATTCAGACTAGAAACAAGGTGCAGATTTTTAACAGTGTGGGTAATTAATCACTAGAACAATTTACCAGGGGTTGTGGTGGATTCTCTATCACTGGGTACTTTTAAATCAAGCTTGAATATTTTTCCAGAGGATATGCTGTAGCTGAAACAGGAATTAATTCAGAGAAGTTTTCTGGCCTGTATTCTACAGGTCAGACTAGATGATCACAGTGATCTCTTCTGGCCTTATAATCAGTGAATCTATATGAAGTCCCAGAGCCTGTAGGAAGGAAGGGGCAAAGTGAGCAAAAATGCACTTTTCCTTCTGCCATTTTTATGCTAACAATAAGACAAGTCCAGAAGGGTAGACACAGAGGAAGACTCAGAAATCACTTGGGTAATTATAATGGCCGTGCACTATGACCATCTAAACATCTTTCCTTCCTGTTTTATACACTTTCATATTGTACCCATCCGTGAAATACAACCCTTATTTGCACTGTGCTTTATCTCCACTCTGTGGAGACAACACGTGCAATGTGAATGTCTTCAAACCACAGTTCCCACTTCCCTATGTGCAGAGTAAAAATATCCCCCCGAAGTGTTCTGGGTCACTTGCATCAGTGCAAACACTGATATTCATTATATTAAGCAGCAGAGCTTCCAGCTGATGACAGCCAGTAAACCATAAGCTGCTTTGAGGCTTGTCTTCCTATCAGCTCATGCAGCTGGATGGTGTTGGTTTTTTCTGCCATTGAAACTATTAGGTTGCTGCAGTTTGTTTGGTTTCAGCTTACCATAATTGCTGCCATTTCCATGGATGATTTGGGCTATGTTTGAAACTGACGTATGATATGAAGGGTGCTGCACATGTTGCTTCTCTCCATGTGTCAAGAAATCAGAGAGGGAGAGTGTGTGTATATTTGCGAGTGTATATATAAACATCTGCCATGAAACTGTCTTTTACTTATTCATGTCTCTGAGGGTTTACTCTACCAAAAGCAACTGGATGTCTTAAATACTTCCTCAGTGATAATCATTCCAGTTGCTGCTACTGGGCAAATTAATTTTTGTCAGATACGGGCAAATGACTAGGGCAGGAAAAATATAGATGACTGGCATCAAGAGTATTTCATAGTTTCTAAAACAAAGAATTTAAAACAAACATTAGTTACAAGCTATTGGCCATGAGGCACTTGAAACATGCAGCCACATGGAAAACCAAAGCTGTTGGGGCTCATCATTTATAGGACACCAACCTCTGATCTGTCTCTGAGGTATTATCTTATCCAGGGGCTGTGGAATCGGGAGCGTGGGGGCAAGTTGGATGCGGGGGGGAGGTGGAAGTGCCCTTATAATGGAAATACGGGGGAGGGCAGATCTGTGTTTCTGCCCACTTCCCTGATCTTTTCCATCCCACTACTCTCATGAGGTTAGACTGGGACTGGGACCTGGCTATATCCCCTCCCCCCCCCCCCCCACACACACATGCATGGGGGGGCATGGCGTAGAGACAGTCGTGGGACCCGAAGGAGGGGTTGGAGCAACCCATCTCGATGCTTGACATCAGTCCAGCTGCTGAGGAGCAGGTCAGGTTCCCAGCCTAACCTTCCTACCACCAGGGGGCTTGGTGGAGACACTCAACCCAGGGGCGGGGCCAGAGCGTATGCACCAACCATCGGGGCAGTGGGAAATGGAACAGGGCAGAAAGGCACTATCATACAGGACACCAGCCACTGGGGGGGTGGCAGGAAACAGAGGCCATTGGGCACCAGCTACCCAGAAACTGCCATGGGAACAGCAGAAGGAACTACCAGAACACCCCTCCCCAGCCTGGGGCCAGCTGCCCCTTAAGTCTCAATAGTTCCCCTTGCTCCCCCTCCTATCCCTCCACTCCCCCATTCTCAGTATCATTTTCCTCTCCCCCACGCTGCCCTGCCATCGTATCTCAGCTGTGGTATCAGAAGCGCTGAGACCTACACACATTGATACTTAACTGATTTGACAGAACCCCTGGAACAGGAAAAAAAACAAGAAGTGATCATACAGTGAAAGGAAGGATGCTCTTGTGGTGCAAGCACTTGCCTAGGACTCAGGCAGCTGAGTTAAATTATTTTCTCTGCCACATACTTCTTGTATAGCCTTGGGCAAGTCACTTAATCTCCCTGTGCCTCAATTCCCAAACTGTAAAAAAGAGATAATGATGGTTCCTGTCTCCCCTTTGTGCCTGTCTTACTTATTTAAATTGTAAGCTCTTTAGGGCAGGGACTGTATCATACTATGTGTAAATACAGTGCCTAGCATGATGGGGCCTTGATCTGAGTTGAGGCTTTAGAAGCAAGTGTACATAAACAATAATGATGACTACCATGTGTACGGGGTATGTTTTGGTCCATAAAAGTATAGGATAAAAAGAATAAAATAATAAATGATTAATAATATATTCAGGGTGCCTTCTTCTGGGTCTGTATGCCATTACAGGAGATCAGACAGCTTAAGGGAGATCAGAATCAGGTCTTCTGAATTTCCAGGGATGTTAACTGAGTTCAGGGAGGGGGAGAGTAGGACGGTTGTGGTTCCTTTTTAAAATTCATCCTAAGGATGTGGAAGGAGTGGTGGGAAATGGGAGTACCCTCTTTTTCCTGTTTCCATATCCCATCCTGGTGCATATCCCATGTTCCTGTTATTGTATTCCATCCGCAGCTGTTACGCTACTGGCAGACAAAGTGTCACATCATTCCACCTGGGATAAATGTAAACACAAGAAGATGAGGAGGGGAGAGAAAGAGGCTTGAAATGTATATTAGATGTGATGTCTAGGGACTGCATTAGTCAGATGCTTAGGGCATGATATTGTTCCCCACACACTTCTGAAGGTCCTGTCCAGTATAGTACAGGGGTACAGATTGCAGTTAATGTTCTGCTGTCCTGTTCCAAGTTGTATTAGTATTTGATGGCATTTGTGGCAAATAACTAAACAAGCAAAAGATAGAACACTTGAAGAAAATGTTTAAAAGTCACTGCCAGCAGCATACTGAGTATTGAACAAGGGCCCAAACTTCCCCTCTTTCTTATTGAAGCCAATGTGAGTTGTATATGCACAAATGAGAAGTGAACGTACCTGAAGAAACTTGGAAAACAGAGATTTGGCGAGCGTTATGTATCCAACGCTCCAATGCCAACTGCATTATTTTAGTCTGAATGATTAAATGCTGACTAATGAACCAAACAACACTGAACAAATAAGGAGCACAATGTTTGTCTCTATAGCAGGCTGCCTCAGCTCTGCCTCACAAAATGGTAGCTGCTTCTGTAGCTAGTAGTCTGCTAGAAATATAAAGGTAGAGCACATGGAATATAAGATCATAATAATGATCTCTAGCTACATACACAATCGTGAGTGTAGCAGAAGGATTAGTGACTGAGCAAGATTAAATTGAACAAAGTACTATATCTGCTTCACCCATATCTACAGCTGGAGCATTGCTGGGCTCTGTATTATTGTATATGGACTGTAAGCATATGCACAGGAATTGCCACTCCTCTGATCATTGGTTTTGATTAGTTAGTCTTTATATTATGGCAGTTCCCAAATAACCCAGTCAAAACAGTAGTCCCTTGTGGGAGGCTTGATATGAAAACAGAAATAGACATGATCTCTACCCCAAAGAGTTTACATTCTAAGACATTTGAAGCGTGGGATAAAGGGTGGTGGTGTTAGAGGGTGGGGTAAAGGGTAGAGGGTCTAGATACTCTCACCTCTATTTTCCACTTTTTCCCCTCAGAAAAGCCATTTTGTGATTCCAAGAAGGGCTGGGCACAATTTTTTCTAGAGCCTGTTAACACTAACCCTTAGTCAGCCAGAGAGGTTGCTTGACAGCAACTCAGGACACTGACTGCCCCTGAGTGCAGTGCCTTCCTCGAATACCACCAGCCTGGTGAGCAGGTGCTGACCCTTGATCCCAAAATAACATTATACTGTGCTTCAATTGGGGCTGGTCCTTGGGAGTAAATTTTGCAACAGCTGGGCCTTTGTGCTACCATTGCTGCAAGGCATTACCTTGTTCTGACCCGGGTGACAGGAGACCTAGATTCTAATTCCCACTTCTGTGACCTGGGGCAAGTCACGTCACCTTGCCTTGCCTATCTCCCTATTGTATAATGGGGATAACGGCACTTTTCTTCATCTGCAAAGTGCTTTGAAATCTATGGATAAAGTATGACATAGGAGTTGAGTATTATTATATAGAGTAATGAAGGTATCAAAAATTCAGGGCTTGGCTCCTAGTCAGTTCAATTTCCCAAGCAGACAGGTTGGAGCTGCAGCTCCAGGGCCAGCTCTCTCCCCACAGCCCGGGGGCCGGAGGAGATCACTCTGTGCCCCCACCAATTATTGGGGGACCATGCCCCTGTTTGCCCTCACTTGCGCTTGCCCCTGGTTTCTCCCACAAAGGTTCTCTACACTTTCTTCCATTCTTCTATGCATAGAATACTTGGAAATACTCCATAAGGCAATTATTCTCTCCTTGTTCAAATCCTTCAAGACCTACTGCTTCTGTGATGCCTACAAGATCAGCCAATCCGTGATGCTTAGGTTTTATGGCGGTCAGGGGTAGCTGAGCTTAATTTTCTTATATTTTTAAAATCCCTTCGGATGATTAGTAATTATCAAGTTTTGCAATAGCTATTTAACCTTGTGAGTTTATTTTTGTTACCCCATGTCCTCCTTCCCATTGTTTATTGGGATTTGCCATCCTGAATCAGCTTAGTGTCGTGTCTTTGAGAGTTGTCAATAAGAGACAAAGAGAGTCTGTGGTAGAACTGGGAATAGAATCGGAGTCTCCTGATCACCAGTCCTGTGATTTAGCCACAAGAATAACTTTCCTTCCTGAGTTATGCTCACTTATCATGTCTTTGGTTAGATTATAAACTCTTCAGGGTAGGGATTGTGTTTGTACAGCACCTAGCACAATAAGGAGCCAATTCTCACTTAGGATCTTTGAATGCTATTGCAATGCAAATAATAAACAGTGGTGAATGTCACACTCTCCTTTGTTACCATTCATAGAGCTGACAGTGAAAGCATCTAGTGATGCACTAGTGGAAACCCTTCCTTCAGTTTAAGCTAATTGATCCATGCAATCTTTTTATCCCATATTAATAAAAGACATATTTTAAAGTGAAATACAGCATACACAGTGGAAGAAAGGGATTCAATGCTTTGCTGCTAACAGCCTTTGTTGAGCTGAGTGAAATAGTAGGTCACAACTGTCTTTTGTATTTCAGACCAGTATTCAGACCACGCATTTTTGACACATTAGTCCTCCATCCATGCTAACACATTTTTGGAAACGCAACACAGAGACTGCAGACAGTGTATTTGCTGACGCCAACTGTAATCAGAAGCATTTCACAGGGACGATTACTGGCACCAGCAGTGCTGACTTGTGGGAAAAAAACAGTGAATGAAAAGGAGTTACAGTAACAAAAGCCAAACTAAAACAAAGCAAAATCTCTCATGTTCACAATAGTTTTATAGTTTATATAGACAGTTCTGCTTTCTGCACCCCTCCTACTCCTGGTCATCTTGCTGGTCCTACTCCTGGTCCCTCATAGATCCATAAAACCTCACTGCTCAGGGGCAGGTTCTCAGCTAGTGTGGAGGCTGTACAATAATGGATGTGCAGACAAACAGAACCTGAACGGAAATTAAAGAAGAGGGGGGAAGGCTGCCAGGTTAGGATTAAAAAAGCATTCTCCATGCCATTGAGAAAGAGAGTCTGTCCCAGCTGGCAGGCTATAGAACTGTACTCATGAGGTTTCTAGTCATGTGGCTATTTTTCTAGTAATATCTAGATTTTATAGACCACTTTTTATTTTCAGTATATCTCAACATGCAACAAATATCATTATTCCCATTTTGCAGCTGGAAAACTGAGGCACAGACAGAGATGAAGTGACTTACCAAAGGCCATCCAACAGGCCAGAAGCAATGCGGGGAAGAGAACCCAATTCTCCTAAATCCACATTTGACGTTCTGTACTCTAGGCCACACTATATGGTGTCTGCAATCATCACTGAATAGAGTGAATGGATTTTTCTCAATCTACAGCACAGCAGATGGTTTATGATAGATATGCCTAGAGCATGTGTAGCACAGCAGCTAGACTTTGGGGAGCAAAATTCTCCTGATTTCTTGCAAAAATTCAAAGATTTTATTTTACTAAGGGAGCAAAAAGATCTCTCTGTCTTCGCAGGTAGTGGTTGCAAAAAGAAAATGAAGAAAAATACAACTAAACCTGGGCGGGCTGATTCGTTCAAAACACAAAGACTGGAGTAACTCAGGGGGCACCAGCACCATTTTGTTCTATAGAGTACAAAGGGCGAGAAAGGCAATTCCGGAAATGAAATTACTTCGCCTTTGTATGTCCAATTTGATGTTTTTCAAAAATCCCTGTCTTCTGTGGAAGAGAAGGTGAAATCAATATCAGGGAAACTGACTGTTTCTGAGTCTTGAATGACTGGGGATAAATATGTCAAGAATAAGATTAAAACCCTGAAAGACTTCAGGACACACATTTCACCTTGTAAAATCCCTTGTCCAAAATACACCAACTTCAGCATCACTGCCAAAAAAGGTGTGATTCTATAGAGAATGAAGACCAGGCACAGGTAGTGTAACTAACCTCAATATAGTTTTTATCACATGTAATTTTTGCCTCGGTGTAGCTAGTTGAAGGCAACTCTGCGCTCCCTGTCTGGGGATTACCTCAACCAGCTGCCCTGAGGTAAAAATTATGTGTGATTAAAAACAACACTGAGGTTATAAACTGCCTGTGCCTTGTCTCCACTAGCATTTCACAGTAAGTTAGCTAATTTGAGTTAGATATCTCACGGTAAAAACACACCTTTTTTGGCAGGTAAGACATATCCTAAGACTTCTTTACACTCATACACATTGATAAAAAAGTGTACGTAGGCTAAAGGGATTCTAAATAGAGATCAAGGAGTCTGAAGCTGCATTTTAGCAGCTAGGAAGAAGCTTAGGGTTTACCTCAACCTGCTACCATGTGTTAAATCTATAATTGCCTTGTCTCTGCTATGATTTTATTTTGCATTTGTTATTATGTGTTAGCTAGTGCATTGCAAAAACACACTTTTTTTCCTAGTGAAAACAAGGTTGGAGTGTGAGAAAGTCTAAATTAGTATAAAGGTGTCTTACGCATCACCTATGAATTTGACCCAAAGGGTACATGACACATAGCAAAAGAAAAAGATCACAAATTTACCTCTGGTAACATCAAAACAATCTGCAAAAATTTCTAATGAATTCCCATATAACAGCATAAAAAGTAATTTCTTACAAATGTAGTGATAAGTACCAGGAACTGTATGATTATATTCATCCAGTGGTTAAAAAGGAATACATTAATATAATGCTGATCTAAGATTCTACTAACAGCCCCAATTCCAACTCAAGTAAGCACAAATCACTTGCATTTATATCAGATTTTAAGTTCTTTCTTGAATAAAATCCACCAGTCAAACCGGCTTGTAAAACAAATATGTATTTTTATTTTGAACAACCTGACATGAGTATGGCTAAGGGAGTCTGAATTCTGTGTAAATACACTGAAGACTGAGAACTAAAGATAAATACTCCTTCTCCAATGTCAGGATTGAGTAATGTCTGGAAAAACTAAAATTTTAAGAACATCTGGACATGTCAGGACAGCTTAAATTTCCAGTCTGTGGCAAAAATGAACTTAACAATGAGATTGAGTTAAAATATATTTTCATGCCCTGATGGAGATGTTCATTACATCACTGTGACCCTCTCCTTTTTTTAAAATAAGTTCTCTCCACTGTTGCAAATGGAAAGATTTGTTTAATAAAATAATAACTTGTGGAAGGAGATATAGAATGAATCTGCACCAATTTAGGTCATTTGTTTTTCTGGTGGAATGTAACATCTAATTTTAAGATCATAAAGTCAGAATGCCTTCCTTCTTGTTTTGCATTAGCCATATACCTATGAGAGCAGTACTCAATGTGCTAGGCACTGTACAGAATATGTCCCTGTCCCCAAGATTTTACAATCTAAATAAAGAAGGCAGGCAAACAGTAACAGACAGACAACATAAAATCAAACTATTAAAAGGTACAAAACTTGGTAGTTAGTAGATAATTTGGTTGCTGGATTTTGTTTAGTAATTTCCTAAAACCATTCCTCTATCCCTCTGCTGTACAGGTGCAATGCTAACCTGCCCCATCATTGCCGTCTAAAAGAGATGTCTCTTCAGCATTAGAATTTTTTTAAGTTCATTATTATTTCTGCTCCCTGGTTGGATGAATGAAACATTTTAAACAAGGGAATAGTGAATATTCTTTAGGCACATGAATTCCTTTGCTTTTTTGTGAGAACGGACTTAGACCAAAACCCAGCCATTCTCCAAATATGAGAATGTACAAAATCCATTAAATGAAAGTTTATAAATAGAGAATAAGCAAAGGGCATAAACATGGTCAAATTATGTAGCTGTTCAGAAATCAAACAAAGGTTTGTGTTCTGCAGTATTTGAACACCATTAATTTTAAGCATATTCTTAAGTTTCTGATCCATTGTCTATTCTGGTCCCAACTAAACTATCTGCTGGAAGGAATCAAACCCAAATAAATCTATTTTCAACCCACAGGAGAAATAAGTATTAAAGTTTATCTATCTACAAACAGCCCAATTTTAGACGACTGCATTGCAGTGGTAATCTTACACAAGTGGTATCTTAACTACATCTGTTGGCCCAGACCTGATGAAAGTCAAGTGTAATTCCATTTAGAATAGTTCCAGAGGGGTAGCTGTGTTAGTCTGTATACAGCAAAAACAACTGGCACTTTAAAGACTAACAAATTTAATATTATTCCCAGAAATTCCCAGAAAATACCATCCTAGCCACTATGGATGTAGAAACGCTCTACACTAACATTCCACATAAATATGGACTTCAAGCCATCAAAAACACTCTCCCAGATGATCATATGTCACACCTCACAGTTGAACTTTGTGGCTTTGTCCTGACCCACAACTACTTCAGATTTGGAGCCAATCTATACCTCCAAGTCAGTGGCATAGCTATGGGCACCCGCATGGCCCACAGTATGCCAACATTTTTATGGCTGACCTCCAACAACGCTGCCTCAAAACTCGTCCCCTAACACCTCTTCTTTACCTACACTACATTGATGACATTTTCATCATCTGGACCCATGGGAAAGAGTCCCTCAAAGATTTCCACGGGGATTTTAATAATTTCCATCCCACTATCAACCTCAGCCTGGACCAATCCACACAAGAAATCCACCTCCTGGACACTACAATAAAAATAAAGGATGGGCACATTCATACCACCCTATACCGAAAACCAACTGACTGCAATGCATATCTTCATGCCTCCAGCTTCCACCCTGGACACGTTACACGATCCATTGTCTACAGCCAGGCCTTAAGATACAACCAGATTTGCTCTGATCCCTTAGACAGAGACAAACACCTACAGGATCTCTATGAAACATTCCTAAAACTACAATACCCACCTGGAGAAGTAAAGAAACAAATTGACAGAGCCAGACAGGTACCCAGAAGTCACCTACTACAGGACAGACCCAACAAAGAAAACAACAGAACACCACTGGCCATCACCTACAGTCCCCAGCTAAATCTCTCCAGCACATCATTAAAGATCTACAACCTATCCTACCAGATGATCCATCTCTCGCTCAGGCAGTGGGCGGCAGACCCATCCTGGCTTACAGACAGCCCCCCAACCTGAAGCAAATACTCACCGGCAACCATACACCTTACAAAAAATCCTACCCAGGAATCTATCCCTGCAACAAACCCCGTTGTCAGCTCTGCCCACACATTGTCTCTAATGACATCATCACTGGTCCTAACCACATGAATCACACCATAAGGGGCTCATTCACCTGCATATCTACTAATGTTATATATGACATCATGTGCCAGCAAGCTTATATCTGCAAATATTAAATTTGTTAGTCTTTAAAGTGCCACAGAACTCTCGTTGTTTTTGCTGTAATTCCATTGATTTCATTGGAGAGACTTCTGACTTAGGGCCCATTCCAACAAAGCACTTTTTGTACAGCTCTCTCATCTGCAAATTTTTAAAAGCACAACATCAGACAGGAGATGCAATGCTATCATTTCATTCACATATCATACTCTTTTCAGTTACGTTTTAAAATAAGGTTACCAAATAAGGAATAATTGTTAAAAATCCATAGGTGTTTATCAAGATTTATTTGCCATGATATTATGTTAAAATAAACAGAAAAAATACATTTATTTTACATACTAACTACTAAATAACCCTATTTTTTGTAATAAAGGTATTTAAACTATTTACAATAGCAATCTTTTTAAATCCACCATTTTAGAGATGTCATAAGGCAAATCTCTGTCCAATACTAATTATTAAAAACATAGAGACTTATCTTAACTGGTGTATATTGACATAGCTCTGGTGACTTCAAAGGAATTATGCCGCTTTACACCAGTTGAGGATTATCAGGATGTAATAAATATGTACGTTTTTAAGATAAGATTAGATATTTTAGATAAATCTATAATTTTAGTAACAGCATACTTACATATACTTTAATAAACACCTTTAACAATCAAATATTTGATTACCATACAGTTGCTGCCTTATTACATTTAATTTAAATACACATTTGGGAACCTTAATCAAAAGTGTTCTCTTCTCTAGTGACATATGCTGTTTCAAAAGGAAAAGGATGTCTCCCAGTATAACAATGTTCAAAGACCTCCAGGTACGGCCAAGGTATTGGACTTCTTATCCTGACTAATAGACTCTAGTTATATGATGTCTTCCCATGAAACCAACCACAAAGCAATATTACAAATTACTAAAATGCTGGATTATTCAGTGTTGTGACCTTACCAGAGTACTGAATTTGTGGATGTTACTTCCTGAAATACCATTCAAGTAAGATACCCATAAAAAGTTGGCAGTTCATTTACCATTCCATTATTCTGCTTTAGTTATCAGCCCCTTAGAGCATATATTGTCTTTTTATTTAATGTATTTATAGCACCTAACACAGTGGCGGCCTGATTGGGCATTAGGTGCTATCACAACATAAATTATTATTATTGATGACAATAATATTTCTCAAATTGTATTTCAATAACACTGCTTATTTACTAATATCTTTTTAAAACACTCACACCTTTTTTCATCTTATTACTTGGAAATGTAAATGACACATGTATTTACGTGTAAAAGAAATAAACACATTTCAAGTGGTAAAAGTTCAATGAGATTATTCAACAGTCCTCTAGATCAACAGCAAAGCATTCCTTAGACCAATTGCTAAAACCATCAATTACTTTAAATAGAAAATAAAGTTGTTTCATATTTTCCCTCTGACATACAGAAAGAGATGATTAACATTGTATGGTCAAAGAGACAAAAGGTTATGTGAGATGCCTGGGTGCCCAAGAGATCACACAGCAATGCTGGGAATCTAAAAAATGTCCTCAGAGATATGGTGTGGTCTGCATATGTAAAAAAACAAACAGTGAAAAAGTAATGACAGTGCTTAACAATAGTGTGCAACCCACAAAACCTGGAACATTATCTGAGCGGCTGTGGACGTAGACAGTCATTTAACAAATGCTGTGAATTTACAGGGTAAGGTGTGACTTGCGGGATTAGTAAGGAGATATGGAACTTTCACCTCTAGGTCACTGGCTCAGTTCCATCAATCCAGCCAAGTTTGGGAGTGACTGGAAGCTGTTATTTTCTGTCAGTCAGTCAGTGTGCTACGTAAAATTAATTGATGGACTCAGTGGATAGAGCGGACAGGTGTCCACTCCACATAATCCTCCACCACTAGTGGCACACTGAAAAGGCCAGGAAATATTTCTGTCACCCAGATGTAGCCACACCTGAGCTAACACATTGGTAAGTCTGTCCAGGGAAGCTTGCACTGCTACCTAGGCTGTATTTGTTCTGCAGTTAATGAGAGCTTCAAGCCTCCAGGACGTCAATTTGGCACATTTCATGAGCACTTCATCCAAGAAAGAAAAACACAACTTTTAAAAAATGTTTTTACCTGCGTTACCAGTAACAGCTTTGATTATTTAAACACACAAGCTATTTTAAAGTGCCTTTACGTTTCATAATTTATACTGTACCTTTAGGCTCTTTATTTCACTCTCTTTGTACAGTGCAATAGAACAATTTCACTTTTGTTTCTCATCAGTTTCATTTTGTCATTTTCATGCGAAACTACCATATCGTTGATTGGGTTTTTCAACACCGCAGGGGAATATTTACATTTAAAGAAACTGTGGCCAGCTAAAAGCGTTAAAGAAAACATGGTCATGTCAGAAGTTATCATATTTTCTTTTCTTTTGCATATGTGTGCTTTCAAAAAGAATAACTTGGTACTGGGCAAAAACTAGTTGACAGTGTCCCTTTAAGACATCCTGCTTCAGGATATCAGGATGTACAGGGTGCACTATACTTGAGACAAAGAACATCCATATCCTTTACACAAGAATCATTTATAGTCTAGTGTTTTTTCCTGCCTCCTGAAATATAGGCTACAGGGCACATATCTTGTTACTCAGTGTTACACGAGGGTAAACTGTGTATTTCCTCTCAAAGCACATGGAAGCTGGCCAGCCCAGCAGAGTTCAGCAGAAATCAACTGGGGAAATGCCAAACAAACCAATTAGGACAGGAAATAATAAAGAGGAAGCCCATGTCCATCATTATTAATTGTGAGGGATTTGTTTTTAGGGGAGGAGATGTTGTGAGTTGTACAAAGAAAAACAAGGCACTGCAGGCTGCTGGCAAGACCCAGCTCTCATCCCGTGCCTGCAGAGAGGAAAGCGGCAGGACAGGATAGCGGATGACATACAATGTGGGGAAGTACTGCCTGCCTCTCACGTAAAGTAGGCGTAGTGAGCGAACACTGGTACTGTTATTATTTCATGTGTCTATTACGATAGCACCCATTGTGCTACGTGACGTACAGGCACAGTGGCAGACACAGACCCTGCCTCCAAGACCTTACAATCCAACATGACAAGCAACGGACTACAAGGAACAGAAAGAGGGGGAGACGGGGTCTGTATATATACATATTATTTGCTTTGTATGTAGTTCTGTAGTTAATTAAAGAAATAAATACAAAGCAAGACATTGTAACTCAAGCTCTGTGCCCAGACAAAGGAATAAGTCATCCCCTTGTTCCATGTGTGAGCTACCTGTGGTCACAGGCAGCAAAATGGGGGTTGGCTAGGGAGCAGCCTCCACTTTTACCCAAATGGTGAGCAAGTGGTTGAGGAAATGGGTATCGGGCACAGCAAGGCTCCCCCACGCTCCCCCAATGTACTGGGGCACCCCAGCTCAGCCAGTGCAGAGAGGAAAAGGAACCTGCCACAGGTGCCAGGCTGGCACATTTACTAGCAAGGGGGAAAATATGAACCAGACGGTGACTCCTTGCGTCACCGTCTGGTTCCTCATCTGCTTCTGGGGCAGGGCGAGTACACTCTGCCCCCTGCACAGGACTTGCAGGGCAGCCTGGGGAGGGGTGGCTGTTTGCCTCAGGCCGCCTGTTTGAAAGGGCCCCTCATGCGCAGGGTTACGGTGCCGCTTGGGTTTGATAGTGGCCGGGCCAAACCTGAGTGGTACTGTGAGTCTGTGCCCCAAGTCTCTAATCCCAGAGAGGGGAGCCGGAGCCAGGAATCCCCACTGTGGGGCGAGTGCGGGGGTGTGCTCCCTCTCCAACACCTCCCCCCTCTCCGTGGGGCCTTTCCTCTGTGTTCTGCATCCTTAATTTCTTTGGATGGGTGGGGGGAACTCAGTTTCAGAGTTTGCCCCAGCCCCTCAAATCTGCTGTGAAGCCCTGAGGGCTTGTGCCCAAAACGAGACGTTCCAGAGGGGTAGCCATGTTAGTCTGTATACAGCAAAAACAACAAGAGTCCTGTAGCACCTTAAAGACTAGCAAAACGAGAAGGATTTTCTTCTGCTTTACTGTAACTGTGTTTCGGTGCGGGGGAGGGGAGGTGTCTTCCTTTTTTTACTGTAAGCAACATTTCCTGCTTTAAAAATTCATGAAATGATCCTGTTACCTTAGCAGCCACATTTTAAGGAAACCCCATACTTTAGTTTTCTCAGGCTGCCCTGTCATTACCTTGAAATGTCCAATAATCCCTGCTTAAAGATCTCCTTTCCTTTCTCCCCTGGGCCCTGACCGAAAGTGAAGTCAACGCAAAATAAACCTGAGGGTACTTTTTAAAAAAAGGTGTTCATTACATATGCTGGAGATCAGCTCCACTAGGTTTTTACACTCCCCTTACCTCTCTCGCTTCCTTTTCAAGAGAAGTTTTTAAAACAGTAAATGGCAGGATTCCAGGTGTTATGTTACCGCCAAAAATTAATTTAAAAAACAAAAAGAGAAAGGCTGGGAGCTGAAAAGAGTAGAAGCAGGAAACAGCTTTCCCTCCGCATTTGGGAGCTTTGACTTTTGGAAAAGTAACTGATTCCATTTACTTTGGAAATGGGGGCCTCAGCAGGACTCAGGACGGCCATGCTTCTGTGCTGCAACAGTGTACAGGCCTCGTACACTGGATCTTTTTTTATTACCATTACCATTTGCTATCAGAGAAGAGACAGACACTTCACCCAGATCAACTTCAGATCATCAGTTTCTAAGGAAGGTCTATAACATAGTATGAAAGTTGGTGCACGCTCTCCTTTTAGACTCATAGTGTCATTTATTTACCATAGTCCGACTGAGGTTGAGGAAGAAGGTCAGAAAGGGCCTGGGCACTTAAGAAGATCCTAGGAAGAAAATGGATGTGTTTACAAGAGGGGGCATTGCTGCTCTGCAACAAACGTACTTGTTTATTTAGACTCACCCCCCATCCACTAAAATAAGGAGCACCTACCCTTTACCTTAGGCACTCCCTGACCAGTCTTAATCGGATAGGAAATAGACCACTCCTGCAGCCTCACTTCCACTTCAACCAATAATAACGTAGCAGAAAAATTATTAATAATTATTATTATTAGGATCTCCTCCTAGAGTTTTGCATTTCCTCACAGATAGGACAAACAAATAGGCCTTCCAGCATGCCCTGAATATCAATAAATTTGGGGTCTTGTTAGCCACGGGCAGGAAGAAGTTCCTAAGCTGAGGGACCCCCACAGAGAGTATGCCCTTCCAGCTGCCCCCTCTCTCTTATCCCAGTGAGGCTCCAGTTCAGAAATAGCCTCTCATCTCCGCTCTGGCATTATGACAGAGGGATACATCTTTTTTCACGGAAGTAGGTCCAACTTTAAATTCTACCTCCTAATTAATAAGTAGCCAGTGAAGATCCAAAAGCACTGGTTTCATCAATTCCTGGCAAGATGTGCCCTGTAAAAAAGCAGGCTGCAAAATTCTGCCCAGTATCAGTTTCTAGATAAATCCAAGATTTAGCCTCACAAAGTGTGTACTGCAGTAGTCTAATCTGCTGGTGATAGTTGCAAGGTCTGCATCAAAAAGGATTAGTTGCAACCCCTTAGCCATAAGTAGATGAAAAACAGCAGGCCTGGCCATAATTGCTACCTGATTATCTGGGAGTCCAGCCAGATGCCTATTTTGTCAACAGACAGCAGGTAAACTCCCTCAATCAGAGTTTAATGGCAGTATTCACATGAGTAAGGGATGCAGAATCAGTCCCTGGGGTTTTGAATTTATTCGTATTATTATTTACTATTGGAGTTATGATAACATCTATGGGCTGGAGATCAGGGCCCCCATGTGCTAAGTGATGTACAAACGGAGTAAGAGACAGTTCCTGCCCTGAAGCATTTGGGTGTTTGTTTTTCCGTATTATGGAAATGAAGCAGCCCTGTGTGTCTGAGGGAGATTTTGTATAATTCTTCCTGATTTGCCACAAACCTTTTCCCTGTGATAATATTTCACTTTTCTGTTTTCTTTCAAGATATTACAATGCAAAACTTTTAGATGTGTTGTGATTTTTAGTCAAAATGTTTTCCTTTATTGTTCTCACATCCAAATTAAATCCACATTATTAATAAAAGCCCTTCACATGAATTATATTTCCTTAGGTCTAGGCATACAACACAAGAATACACTCAGATTCTCATTTATTTAAGCAATGTCTGTAGTGTATTTCCATTTAACTCTAATATGCAATAGCCCAACTTTTTAAGTACTAGTTATTAAAAAAGCAGCAAGTCCAGCATGTAAGTATTTTGCTTCCTGTGCTGAAATCCTGGAACCATTGAAATCAAATAGATTCTTATATTTTAAGAATATATATTATATTATATATAATTCTTATATATTCTTATATATGTATTCATCATCATAGTGTCTGACTGCCTTCCAAGATCAATAACTCAAAGTGCAGTAGGCCAATGGTATAAGGTCAAGCTCTTCAAAGACATGTGCCCCAGGTTAAGCTTTGGGTAGATGACGTCATTCAGAACTGCTGGGTACTCAGCACTTTTGACAAACCGACCACTTATTTAGGTGCCTAAATACAGACTAGGAGCCTAAATCTAGGTACTTCTTTTTAAAACCTTGGCATAATTGTCCAACTTTCTTCCCCCCTTCTCTGAGGTAGACAGCACTTTAAATTTCCTTTCTTCCTCTCTCTCCCTTTTAGCTTCTACCTCTTGCATTTCCTCTTCCTTCTGCCATCTTCACTGTTTTCAGTTGTGTCTGTGAGAATACTAAGTTCGATTTGTGAGTTTCAGGCCTGGTTCCAAAGGCTGTGAATGGTGTGGCCATTCTAACATGCTCTATAAGGAGTCCCAGAACCCCGACCTTGTTGTCAAGAAAGCCCTGTCTCTCACTGCTCCTGTATAAGCTTCACCACTGAGGTTGACAGCTTCGTCGTTCCTGAGGAAAGCAGCTGTCATGGGAGATCACTGTCACAATAAGAGAGACTCTCTGTGGTATCTTGGACCAAGTCCATTGAGGTCCTTGCAGATTAACATTGAGACCTTGATTTTGAAATAGTAGTTCATGAGGAGCTAGTGTAGTGAGAAGCACACCAGGGTGATGTGCTCTTGGCAAATGGTGTTGCTGAGAAGAGCAGCAGCATCCTTGACTAACCGAAGCATTTTGCATGCTGACCTGTTCATTTGTAGGGATAATGCATTGCACTAGTCTAGCCTGCACACATGAGTCGTGGTGGCTAGGTCTGTGCTGGACAAGATGGGTCATAGTCTTCTGATAAGTCATAAAGGGAGGAAAGTTTTGAGGGATTTTTTTGTTTTGTTTTAACTGCTTGTTGGTAGCTGTGAATCCAGCAGCCGGGAGGAGGCTGCAGATCATGCTGACAATCTGCGGGTAGAAGAAGGGCCAGGCGATAGTTGTTGCTTGGTCTTCAAGGTTGTTCCCTCATTCCACCAGGTTCTTGCTCGGGTTCAGCTGGTTTTGGCTGTGCAGAGGGATAGCTGGGAAATGTTGCATTTGCTCTGAACGTGATCAGCTGGACTTGTCAAGAAGACATTTTCTATATATAATTTGAATGGGGAACACTATTATTCTAGCTGTTCCTCTGAATCTGAAGCTATAGTTTGGGCTCCATTCTCCGCTATGGGTCAAATCCTGGCTCCTGGTTACCACAGAAGCCATTTCTAACAAACATTTATTTACACAGCTCCAATTTCACAAAGCAATGACAGCTGAAAGGATTTTTCCCCTGTAAATTCTTTGAAATTCCTCTCTCCGAGAAGCAGTGGGGCTAATTCTCTATAGTCACACTGGTGTAACAGGGTGGAAAACCAAAGCCCGTGTGAAGTAAATGCAGATTTCTCTTTGAAATTTCTTTCAGTGGTTTCCATTCCATGTAAACATAACATTGAACACCACAAAGTATAAAAAAGAGGACAGACAGAACCCAAAACTAGATCTCACAAGTCTGCGTGCTGCTCCATTGAAACTGAAGTCTGGGATTCTTCAGAAATCTGCTGTGTTCCCACCAAACTCCTAGTGCTGCTAGTACTGATCAACCAGTGGCTCTTTATACATTCACAAAGTAGGGAGGACAGACTGATATGTACACAAAGAAGTGAGGTAGGTCTTATACATTATGAATGCCACCCACATCTATGGAGTAGCAAAATGGATGTCAATAGCTCCAAAGAGCAAATACAGTCCAATTTTGTTCTCCAAACTGTAGTGGAATGTATAGTATCCTCAGGAGTAAGTAAGGGGGAAACCAAAACAGGAGTTAAGGGTACTGACTACCACCTGGAGGAGAAAGACATACAATAGCCATACCAGGGCTGTTTTCCCTGGGGAAAAAGTTCCTGTAAGAGGCCAGGGAGAGTTAGTAAGCAGTCACAGACACCTACCTGGGGAAGGGACAGTTTCTGTGCGTTTCATATTGGGCTTCTATTCACACTGCATCCCAAAAACCTTTACAGATTATGGGCTGGATTCTCAACTAGGATGAGATTGCATTTAGAGCAGAGGGCTGAGGGAATGGGACCAAGTGGTTTTAAGCCATCTTCCTGCTTCCCCAATCCAAAAATGGACAGGGGGTTGAATCTACTCCCAGCATAGGTTAGAGCAGCATAGGGGGCTGCAGTGGCTCTGCTGGCCCAGAATCAGCAGAATGCTGTGTATTCCATCCTACCCCTAACACACCCTATTTTCAGATGAGAGAGTTAGTGACAAAGGCTGTTCCAGATGGCAGGATCTGCAGGGGAGAAGGTGCTTGCACCAACAGTGGGCAAACTGAGGTGGGACAGAACGGTGAGCAGTGATAGGTAAGCTGGGATTGAAATAGAGAGAGAAAAGTAGAGGTTTGATTCCCGTACTGTGCTTTGCTCCACATTCCAGACTCCTCCGCAAAGGTTACTGTTAGTACAGCCTCTTTTAATTTAATCAGCAACTCATTTATTCTGACAACTGTTTGCTCCCACTGAAAAGGAAAAATAATACGAATGCTACACTCAGGATTTCCTCCTGTGAGTTTTCTGACTGAATCAGCCAGCGTCTCCTGCTTGTCTTTAATATAAGTGGATAGGATTAGCACTAAGGTACAATATAGCCGTTAAAAAGCTTTCTGGTCACGTGGTGGTTTATTTTCCTGCAGTACTGCCAAACAAATGTCAAAAAGTGTGGATAAAAAACTGTGTTATTTGAATAAATGACACGTCCCTCCCCACCCTATTACAAACCCCGTTGAAGGGCATGATAAAGCTCAGCTGACCTGCTCTGCCGTCTTTCTTCAGCAAAGACAGACTTGAAAACAAAACCTTCTGGAGTAATTTCAGCACTTTCACTGAGAACAAGTGTAACCTAAACATGGACAAGAGACAAAGGACAAGAAATCCCTATTTGGTGCTCATGGGAAATAACCTTTGCATATCTTTTTGGTCCTCCTCCTAAGACCTGAGGTAGTTACCAAGCATTGCATTCCACAGCATGTTAGAAGTCAGGCTACCTGTGTATCCACTATATCATGCACTCCTATTGCTATGTGTGTGGCAAAATTACTTTATTCTCAGTCGCTATAACTGGGCTGCAGGTTTGAAAGATGGGTTGGATCCTCAGCTGGTGTAAATCAGTGTAGCTTCATTGAGGTCAATGGAGCAATGGGGCTTTACACCAGCAGAGGATCTGGACCACAATAACAACATGAGTGGGATGCCAATGCTCATACACACACACACACACACATGCACGCACACACCTCTATTGCACGCTTATTTAATAGAATTTGTTTAAACTGTAAACCCAACCCCATAGTCCTTAATTAGCCAAATGTCCCCTGAAACCTTTCGAAGCAGCGTCCCTCAATCCCTGTTCAGAACAAGGAATCCATGCAGAGGGAAAGGATGGGCCAGGAGAGCAGGGCCAGGCCACTGGGTACATATGACATCCCCACACTGCTGTTCTGTGGAATAAAAGCAGAAACTCAACCCAGCCTGTGGCAGTGCTATCTTTTTGCTGGCCCCATCTGCAATATGGATCTCTCTTTCAGAGGAGCCTCTGGTGCATCTGCTGGCTGCAGGAGCCCTGGCAGTGCATCTCCATTACACCCCCACTGCCAGGAATTGGGGATAAGGGGCTACCATTGGCACAGCACTTTGTGTGGAGGCCCAGTGCCATCATGCAGATGATCGTGGCCTCCCATTAATACCTTGTAATTCACAGGGGTTGTGGGTCAGCCTTGCAGCCTGTTCCAGGGTTGAGGAGGGGGCAACATCATTCATATCTCCACCCCGATGGAACAATCTCCAGGAAGAAAAACCTCCCTTTGGCCCCTCTCCCACAGGTTTTCCCACTAGAAGAGGAATTTAGGTCCTTAATAAAGACTGTAGGATTTAGCTCTGTGTTTATATGTTCGGCTCTGTGGAAGACATTATACCTTGAAAGCCAAGCCATGCTGAAAATATAATAGAGTAAGTTTTGTTTGTTATATTTTATGCTGTTTTCAAAATAAACTGGAATTTTGATGATTCATGGAGCAGGAACTACTGAGGGTTGTAAGGATATATTTTCAAAGGGGCCAAAAAATTTGCTCTTGTGTATCTGGTATGTGCAGCTGCCCCCATTTATTTCACGACAGCTCTATTTGCCCACATACATCAGTTGATTGACTACATAGATACTGGGTACAGAAATGTGCATCTATGTATGTCAGTGTGGATTTTGGCCTTGCAAATGGCTGCTCATGCAAGAGTAACTTTTGAAATTCTGTCCCCCACCCCTCCCAGTGTCTAGTGTTACTAGACTGTCTCCCTCCCCGCAAGAAAAACAAACAAAAATCAAGCCAGGTCATCTCCATCTGCATAAAACCACTTTAAAAGTTGCTGTTGTTCATTATATAGGTAACAGAGTAGTCCCTTTGGGGAGTCCAGGGGTTGGGATAGTTGGTTGAAGAGAAATTAACTTCCTTAAGCAATATATTTATCTCAGATTTGTTGGGTTTTCTTTCACATACTTGTATGCTGTGTGTATTACCACAAATTGCTAAATATGTGTCCTCATTCCAGGTTGTATTAATCATCCTTCAGTTTAATATGCCAAAAGATGAAAGAGCATTTTTAGCAAACTATTCTTATGAGTAAATTCTTCTTGCATGTTAACTCTTCCCTTTGAAACTGGTCCGTCATGAATACAATACAGATGACACCTAATTTTTGGACCTAGCAATGTGCTGTAGGCAAAGTGTACTCCAGTGTAATACTGTTTTTACCATTTCAGATCTGTAGGCTTATTAACAACATTTGATGCTTTTCCGTGAGTGACTCATTACAATATATTTACCACACAAAGCAAGAGATTCTGTGCCTTAGATCCCTGTTCAGCAATTTATCCCTTGTGCTTAAGCAGATACTTCACATTGACGTAAAGTGCCTGACCGTTTTGCTGAATAGAGATGGACTTATGCATGTGATTCATTGCTAGTTCTTTAAATATAATGTAGGAAGCCAAACAGGAGGTATTCTGGGGGAGGGTCTATGCAAAAACTGTATAGTGAAGGAGTGGGATACAGAGAAAGAGGGAAGCTTGAGGGACAATGATCATTGGAGTTCTGTATACCACCAGGCCACACTATGTACAAGCCAGTCACACTTGCAGACTCATGACCGAATTCTTTTTTCTGTTGCCTTCTCAGTATACATATTAGGGCTGACTGACATTGTTTTTTAATTTCGTTACAATATTCAAAATGGTAAAGTTGTTTCCTTTATGCAGAGTTCAAAATGCACCCATTTTCTTCAATCTTAGCAACATTTTTACTGAAAGTATTATCAAACTGTTATTGAAGTGGTTATTGAACTTGTCGTTTACCAAAAAGGGGTTTTAGTAAATTGAATGTTTCTATAAGCATTTCACGAACGTTTGTGATTTAAAATGTTGTTTAAAATGTTATGAGAAAGCAAAAAAAAACGAGGCAATAGTTTTTCAAGAATTGTTTGTTGTTGAAAAAAGACCCTTTTCTAAAAAACGAAAACGATATGTTTGAAAAATGTCGATCATTTCAAATACTTATTTTCTATCCCATAATGGCTGTTGGGAGTTAGCCTTGTATGAGAAGGAGCCATCTGGTGGCACTGCTCAGTGGTCTGGTGTATTTGTGGGGTTTTTAATAGTATTAGTCTGTTTTTGGCATTAGTTTGTCCTGCCTTTTTCTACCATTTCCTACTTCAGTTTTCCTACCCTTGTTAGTATAAATGGAGCAGTTCAGTGTGGGCTGTGTATCTTCTGTGTTCTTGATCTCCAGCTGTGGATGTTTTAGTGTCTTGGATTGTGAGCATTCCTCTCATAGCATAAGTAAGCTGTCCTGAGGGAACTAAAGCCTGCACTCAGGGTCTGAAGACTATTTCCCCAGGTGGAGGCATTGTGCATGCTCCAGCATGGCACTAAATTTATGCTCCTGGAAAGCCTCCTGGAGGTTCTAATAGACCCATACCTCTGCTGCCTAGAAAAATAGCTCCTTTGCCCAGAGGAAGTGGCAGGAGTTTCTGTGAGAGAGGCATGACATTGATATGCCTTTGGTAATTAAATAAAATTAAGCCCTTTTTTTGTTAGTTGAGAGATGTTCATATGACTAAACTACTATGAGGTATTTGGTTGATTAGCCAATGGACTGTACACAGAACAAATGAGTGATAAATCTGATACAATAAGAGATATTATATTAGTGTCAGAATAAGGAAGGAGGAGGATGAAGTTCTGTAATGATACTGAAGAACCAGATTTTAGGAGCAATGGCCAATTATGGGACCAGACAGAAAATACTTATTTGGCAGAATAAGATTCAGGTTTAGATCCTCAGCTGGTATAAATTAACATAGCCCTATTGACCTCACATGATGCCAATATATGTGGCTGAGGCTCTGGCATGGGTGATATTTTTAAAATCAACTCAGCTCAATTATATAGCTGCTTACATTTTACAATGTGCAAATTAATTAGGCGGGGAAGTTGGGTAGTTTTCATTTGCTGGAAAATACCAGTTCATGAAGTTTTCAGGGCCAGCCATAGGCTTTGCATGGCCTTGTGTTATGTCTGTTGTTCAGGACTTTGGGCAGATTTCCAAACCCTGTACATTTGGAGGGCAAAGGGAAGGTTTCTCAGATGGCTCGGGTTGGGGCAACTGCAGCTGTAAGTAGAAACTATAAAGATATTGCACTGGCAACTGTGGCTAACCTATCGAATGGCAACTATTCTGTGGAACCAAAAAAGTATATATATAAACCAGCATGCAAACACACAGAAACCAAATGAAGACATTAAGTGGTGCATTTCAAAAATGTCCTACTTCAGTTCCCTACATAGTCAAATGTAAGCAGACATTGACTACTGCATTTGTTAAACAAAATGGACCGCAAGCGATAAATGGGGACAGATCTATAATTTTATTGAATTGCACTCAACGGTACTCAGAGTATGTAATAGTAATTCTATACCTTTTAATTCTGACATCCATATTTTATTCATTAGGGGCCCTGAGCACAGACACAAATAGAAGTCTCTGTTATATCAAATTATCTCTGATTTTGGGCAATTATAATGAACTGCAACTATTACACTAAAATTATAGCGACTTGCATGTGAATTCTGCTGCTTCATCTTTTAATTCCGGGGGAGCCAGACGTGTAGGGGGGGAGCCTAGACCAGTGCTCACATTCTTGTAAACTGCACACCCAAAATAAATTACACAGTAAAGGTTGCAGAGGGGCATAATTTGTTTCCCAAATAAACAAACAAACAACATTTGGTTCTTTCTGTGGCTGCTACAGTTATAATGAAAGTCTAAAAACAACAGTAATGCTTTTGACCATAAAATTAGAAGGGAAGAAAATGGATGTCGATAACTACAAAAGCCTTAATTGCATGTTTGTAAACTCACAGACAAGGCTTTTGTTCAAATATAGCTTTGGCTCAAATATTATAGCACATATAAAGTCCACATTCTCCCCAACCCCATCTCCTTCCATTTGTGTGTAAGCGACATCCCATCACACACTGTCATACTTGCCAAGAGGGATTAAACAAATGGTGGATTTTTGCAAAGTCATCATTACATGGTGGATTGGAACAAAAAAGAATAATTTATTAAGGATGCAGCTCAATTAAAATATGGGGTTTCCATTCCTGCATTATTCTCATCGCCATATCCAGAGTCCCACTAACAAGCCATTTCAGAGCTTTCCTCAAGGTATGCTCCTTACCAGAAAGTGCTGGGTAAGTTTTAGACTGAAAATAACTGATGCTGGATAAATAAAGGTTTTGATCAATGAGGAGCACTCATGTGCCCATACCATAGAATCTGTGACAGTAAGGCATGTGAATGGCTGCATCTCCAGAGCAGTTAGCAGATTCTGTGAGGTGTGCAAGCTGTAATCTGGATCACATGCACTAGAATCTATTTAATGTTTTGTTTTTGAGTTACATGTAGATTGAATGAAGGTTTAAATGCATTTTATATTGCATTAGATTCATTTCCATGTTTCATTCCCCAGAAAGTTTATGAGTTATTCCCTCATTTTTTCCTGGATTAGGGGGAAGGATAAGCATCATCAGTTCATACACATCTGGCCACCTGTAACATGGGCCAGGAGACTGTGGATGTCCACCACACTGTTCTGGTAACTGAAAAGGATCAATCTAATGAGTGCTCAAGATTTTTACCTTTGTAATAGCTGATAATAATGATGATCAAACTTCCAAAAATCAGAAGTTTGGTTAGATCAGCTAAGCACCCCCAAACTCTGCATGTTTGTTCAGAATATATGAACTAATTGAACCTCTTGGGTCTGCAAAACTGAAGCCTTTCATGAATCTCATGAGGCTCTTTCACAATATACTGGATATTTCCTGCTTTGCAATTTAACCACATTACTTGAACCTCAAAAAAAGTTCATTTTGGGTCTGCTTTGAGTTTTCAGCAAATTCGAAAGCACTAAGGGTATTCAGCTATTCAAAGAACTTATCTGACGGAACATTGTTCCTATGAGAGTTGATGCTGAGCTGCAAAATCTTGATCCAAATCCACCTTCGAACTTCCCCAAAGTTTGGAAGTATTTGGATGAAGAGCTTCAGTTCAGTCTTTTAGGCAGAAAGGGGCAGCTATGCAGCATAAATCTGGATCCAAGCTTCTTGTCTCACTTGCACAGACACCTTTGTCATTTATATTCACCCCCCACCTAGACACACACGCATGCACACATGTGTAAGGGAAACCACAGTGGCACAGTTGTGCAGAGCATCCCTGCAGCACACTTAGAGTCCAATTCCAGCATTTTCAATACAGTCTGAAACTTCTGAATTGACCATTGACTTTTTGGGTCCTTATTTCCCCCAGAGAGGGGGCCACTTTAACAGGGAGGATGAGGCATAAAAATAGTTAGCCGCAAGGACAGGGTTTTTTGTTTTAAAAAACAAAACAATTAGACCTCCCTGAATGTGTGTTTGGGTGCCCACTCAGTGGCAACCTCTGGCCTCGTCACTAAAGGATGATGGATGGGGTGAGACTGGACCATGAGAGAGAAGCTGAGGGTACCTGTCTAAACACGACAGCCAGCAGCCATTACAGGCAAGGTCCCCTCAGAGGCATATACAAATTATTTCAAATAAAGAAAAATAAACACCAGAAGAATCATCTGTACTGAGCAGCTCATGTAAAATATGAATGTGGGCAAGTTTTGTGAGCCCAGGGGGAATCCAGCTTTGTGAGCTTACCACTAAAAAATGCAGGCCCCAGCTTGGAGCTCCTATAAAAGTGCTGAAACAAATGAGCAAAGACCTTTCTGAACATACCAAGAGAACTGTATAAATGATAGCAGCCAACAGCTTGTCAGGCAACCCTCGCATAACAGGGCAGTTTATTGATGGTTACCTAGGTTGAGATGCCCTCTTTATTTGTCTGGCACAAGCAAAAGAGAAGACAGGATAACTAAAATATGTTCCCTATCAAATGCTGAGGTGAGACTGGTACTAGGAAAATAAATCTCTCCTGATGTTTTGTTTGGCAGGGATTATTTTAGCAGACTCTGTTACAATCTCATACATTTGCAAAGCTCAGACTCCAGCTCCATATATTATTAAAACTTAATGGCTAATCACTTTCCTCATTGCAGCTTTCTACACTGTAACATTACTAGAGCTGGGAGAACATAGACAAAACCATCTGGTCAGCAAGATCTTTTTTTTTTATTAAAAAAAAAAGAGTCCAGAATATTTCTCTGAATACACCAAGCTTATTGGCCTGGGGTGAGTTGAGCTAACGTCAATGGGAAGAAAACAAGGCTCTTCTGAATGATAGTATGGAGAACCCAAACTCAGGACAAAAGAGCTTTAAATTTTTGTGTTTTGCTATGAGAACAAGAAATTGAGCTCCCAAAACAAGAACATTGCTCTTCTATATGGTTTCTACCTAGCTTCCCTGCAGTGTTTGCCCTCAGATGCAAATCCTACCCAAGAGCTTCCAACTGCCATGGCAGGATTGACTTGGGATCCACATTGAAGATAATTTTTAAATGCTATGAAATTTGATCAGATTGCATCCTCACACAGGAAAATCAATGGGAAAAGAGGACAGTCTGAGCCTTTAAGTTCACTGACTTGTCCCCTAATTCTCCCCTCAGAGGAAGTAGCTTTGTGAGGAATGTAGGATGAATGGGCTTATAAAATCCATGTACCCATGGGGAATGCTGCTTCCAACTCTGTGAATTCTGGAGCCTCCACAAGGAGGCCTAGTCCTTCATGTTAAGCTACAAGCCTTCCTCCAACCAATAGCACAACTTCTGGAAGAAGTGTAGTAAAGTGGTCACAATGGCCAGGGTTAACGGGGTCACCCAAAGTATATGGGGATCGAGCCAGGCTCCACCTTTCCTACTTCCTGTTTGACAGTGGGAGTTCCCTCCCACCCCTTGCCTGTACACTCAGTTTGCTGTGAATTGTTGTGCAGTTGAATAAAGCAACAAGTTCCCTAGCCTGCAATCCTATAAGTAAAATGTTGTTTTTGTTGCACTGAGCAGTCCCTTACACAAAAGAACCATGTTGCCATTGGTTGCCTGTCCTCATTGCCACGCAACATAAGCCAGCAAAAGGCTGTGTGAAATGTAGTGCTGTTTGGAATAGCACTAACTCTCTTAGGCAGGGTGGCAGGGTTGTTTTGTTGACCCACCCTGTTCATAAATGTCAGAATCCTGAAGAGAAATGCTGCTGGATTCCTGTTGACTCATTGCAGCAGGTGGGGCACCTAACTTTAGCCTACACATACTGGAAAGCAGAATGGCTGTTTGAGTAAGGAGGGGTCTAGGAAAAAATGTATGGGAAAGACACTTATTCATACTCACCCTCAAATATCCCTAGGCTACGGAGGGATCATACTAGAGAGAGTGGCTGCTCTTCAGTTCCTTCTCTTCCTTCCTGATCTCAAAGTCTCCTGACCCCCAGATTGCAGACCCACTGTGAAATGGGGCAGGTAGGCCTCCATAAAATCAAAGGCAGGGGGACAGCAGAACTACTGCTCCCCGCTTCCATTCCTGCACAGATCTACTGATCTAGCTCTCCTCTACTCACTTTGCTGAAGGTGACCACCACCCCCCTTTATCTGTAGTTCTTCCTAACAATTCCTGTGATGCAACTAAATAGTAGGAGACATTGGGTTCACCCAATTTTATCTGTCCTCTTAGCCTATTTGGTGTCAATGCAATTTCCTTGTAGTGGTGGGAGATATTTCCTGTTATATTTGTAGGATGGTCCTCTTTGTTCACCAGATATTTCAGGAGTTGTCCGAGTCTGAGAATATGGCTAAATGAAGGCTCAGTTTCTCACTACAATCCTAGTAGTGGTTTGAAAATCTTATTGTGGAGGTTGTTTATTTACAATAGTTGTAGTCCTGGGACTGCAGAAATTCCTATAGTGAGGGAAGGGGATTCATTTGCAAATTACTGTAGTTGGATTGTGATGCTGCTTTTCTTCTGTCTCACTTAAAATGTTGTCATTTAGATGACTCTTCTCTCAATCTATTATTTCAAGGAGAAGCATGAAACAGTGGCATCAAAGGATAATATTGGTCATATGTGAATGTGAAAACATGTTCTCTTTTGGGTTATCGCAATGTTTGAGTGTCAGATATTGAAATGTTGCTTTTCTCCCTAAACATTTTCTGTGCTCTGTGTATACAGTTCCATGCACATGTTTTGTCTTACATGCCATGAAGGCAGCGTGTTTCACTTTTTGATGATGAATAACAAGTGCAGCCAAATGGTCACTCATTACTATTTTCTCAAAGAGCACTGTCTTTCATGCTAACCTTGTGCCAGACTGACCTGATAGCTTTCTTTGATGAGATACCTGATTTACAAGACAAGGGAAATGAGGTAGATCTAGTCTATCTGGACTTCAGACAAGCATTTGATACAGTGCCACACAGGAAATTATTACTTAAACTGGAGAATATGGAGACTAGTACAAGAATTCTAAGGTGGATAAGGCTATGAGGCTATAAGGAAAAGAAAATAGGTTGTGCTTACAGAGAAACAGAGAAACTACTGAGCTGGGGAAAGTTCCTCAAGGATTGGTCTTGGAACCAATCTTATTTAATATTTCTGATTAGTGATTTTTTCCTGTTATAAGCTGTGGCTCATCAGCTGGAAGAAACAGCAGAGGAGAAAGACCTGGGTGTATTAGCTGATCACAAGACGATTATGAATCACCAGTGTGGATGCAGCCATGAAGAAAGGCAAATGCAGTCCTCAGGAGAGGTATTTCCAGTAGTTAAACAAATTTGATTGACTTTCATAAACACAAAATATTGCTTATGAATTTGCACTTTAACAGCACTAAAATAAAACCCTTGAAAGATCAAGTCTATTGAATCCAGCAATAAAATTATTTCTATAGATCCAAATCCAAAAAAGCAGTAAAAGTTTTCCTAAAGTATAAAGCAATATTAAAAATAAAACCAAACAGCTTCTTAGCAGGTGCATAGGAATTGATTTATACTTCTATAGCGCTACTGAATTTAAACAAAAATACACCACATAAATATTTATAAAAAACTATGAATCAATTTCATTTTCTATGCTCCTCTTATCTCAAAGAAAATAGCTCCCACTGGAAAGACGGAAGGTGGCCTCTTCTTTCCCATCTACCTCTCTTTTAGGAAATCTCATTTAAAATATCTTGCAATTACAGTTGCACCAGCTCACACTGTGTCAGTTGAGCATAACATGAGTATTTGCAAAGGGTTATAAGCCATGAAGATGTGCTCTGGTCTCTGGCCTGGCAAATGGGGTTTTTACAAATTTAAAATAAAAATGGTTTCATTCTTTTAAAGTTACAAGAGAGCAAAAGAAAGTAAAGGTGAAGCTTTTCATTCTCATACTTTTTTTGCGGGGTGGGGGGAGGGAACAAGTATTTTCAACAGATCTCGTATTTTACAGTGAAATTGTTCAGCTCATGCTATGGCTGAACATGTTGGGTTATTTTCAGAATATAATTAAATAACCAGGTTGGCGGAATGTGAAGCTTTCTCTGTTTTAAAATTAAACTGGGTCAAGTCCAAGGTTTTTGTGTGTGGGTTTCTTGTTTTTTGTTTTGTTTTGTTTTGATTTTTGGCTCACAAGAAGCAAACAAAATATTTTGGCCACTAATCTGTCTTTTCAGGTAGTTATTGATTGTTATAAGTACCTAAGTTTCAGAACTGCAAATGAAGGAAACAATTTACATGAGTTTAACAATAAGCCTGTAGTTATATGGGATTTTTACCAGTGGGATAGCCTATGCCACTGTGACTTAGAAGTATAAATAAAATCACAAAGAGTACTTCACAAAAGCAAAATGTTGCTCTCTGAGTCACACAGCTTATCTTGACTGACATTTTGCTCTCCCTCGAGTCCCACTGATATCAGCAATATTGCACCTGTCTCCGCTGTGCTGGTCTGAAAGCAGAACTGTGTCCTAAATGTTTTATTTGTTTCAGGAGTTACCAATGGGGTGCTATACAGAAGGGGCATCCTATCAGTGTTTCTGACTGGGGCTCAAAAAGGACTCTGATAAACTGTCCTATTAAAATATGGCTAGGTAGCAGGATGGGCATTAGACTGGGAATAAGAAGGCATGGGTTCTTCTATACCCAGCTCTCTAACTGACCGACTTTGTGCCTCAATCCACACACCCCCTTTTTGAAAAGTAAAAATAATGGGCCTGATCATCAAAGGTACTTAGGCACGTAGTCATTCTGATTTCAACAGAAGTTAGGATTTATTATTATTTTTCATTTTGGCAAGAAAAAACAAAAAACTCAGTTTCTGTTGAAACCATCAGAATCAGCATTTATTTATTTATTTATTTATTTGGTTCAGTCATCAAATCAAAAAAATCAGTTATTCACTCAGCTCTGCTTATATGACCCTCAGTACTGAAGTATCTGAGTGATTAAACATCTGTGTACACAGTGATTTTCATGTGACAATATCTGTTATAATGAATGCTGGCTAACTGAGTGAAACCTGTGTTGTCTGTGGAAGGGTACCATACCCCTCAACATCCTTCTTTTTCATGTCAGGTCCCTCATTTTGTTCCCAAAGTTCCTGAATTTCCATAAAAATTTTGTTTCCTTTCACTTTTACTGTTGAAAATAACTAACATGAGAAATGAAGAATCTTGAAACTGAGGTTATAGAAAGTGTAATTACACTGAAGGGAGGAATCCCACAGCATCTTAACTCCCTTGTGGGAATAGTATTTTGTATCCCTTAGTTTGAGTCTTTGTCACAAATTGCATCCCACATTTGGGTGTTGGCAGTCTGAACTGTATAGCCATGGGTTGTCCTTTTTCTTTTTTAAGTTGAATAATAATTTTATTGCTATTGTGTGGTCAGCTTTATGCCTGATTTGATTTAAAGCATTTCTGTCCTCCATTGAACTGCAGCTCTGTCATTTATGATCTCCATTCAGAAGAAATAATATACTTTGTAGAAAACAAAAACAGAAAACTATATTAAAGTTCCAATTATGAATGTTTATTATCAATGGATTGATACATAATTAATGGATGTTATAAGCATGTTACAAACATGAATAATATGAGTTACCGATGGTTATAAACACATCAGTAGAAAGTATCATATTTGCTTTTAACCCAGGCTTTTAACTCACTTGTTGACCTGTTGAACTGACTCTATAACAATCTAAAACAATTAATTCACTATTTATTGAACCACCTATCTATTGACCCTTTACCAACTAATTATAAATAGTGATACTGTAGTTCCTTCATCTAAAGCAGGGGGTTTTCAGCCTTTTTTAGAAACTGTACCCCTACGGTCTCAAGGTTTCACCTGAAGTACCCTTTCATGGTTTTCACGCTACCTGATGTCACACGGTTGCAATAAAAGGCATAATGGCCTAAAATTAACACATTTTCTTTGTGTGTTTAATACATAAGTTACATCACAACAGAATTGACACTATTACGTTAGAGCAGAATTCCAAACAGTAGTTCTTAAAGCTCTTAATTACAACTTTGGATGCACATATATTCTGCACTGTATTGGCTGGTTTCACAGTCCCTGATAATTATTGTGTTTGTGTTGTAGAGAATACATTTAAGACGGTTTTCTATTTTATTTTTTTTTACTTTTGCACTTCTGAGTCTTCTTGCGCAGGGCCATCCCTAGGGGGGTATGGTGCCCGGGGCAAAGCACACTGTGTGGGCCCCTTGCCCGGCTCCAGTGGCATACCCTGGGTCTCCGGCACCTAGGGGCCAAGCCTGCATTTGGGTGCCCCCCACCTCTGGCCAGGCTCCACCACCCTCCACTCCTGCACTTACCCGCTGCCCTGCTCCAGCCCAGCACTGGCTCAGACAGGGTGGCCTCACCCCCTGGCTGGGAGCCTCCTGCGCCCTCCGTCCCTGCTGTATGTCATGACCCAACGCCCCCCCGCAGGCCGGCACCTGGAGGCCCCCTCAGTAGGTGACTGCCCACCTCCTGCCCAGTCCGGCACTCAGCCAGGAGGTGGGCTGCAGCCGCCCGATCCTGTTGCGTATCCCCTGCGGTACTCTGAAGTATCCCTAGGGCTACACGTACCCCGGGCTGAAAAACTCTGATCTAAAGCATGTCCCAAAAAGAACTAGGTTGTCTCACTCAGAAAAGCAGTTATTGTTCACTTGCAAAAACTGCTTCTATGCAAAATCCACAGAGTTGCTTTTTGTGCAAAGATGAGCTGATTCTACGTTAATGAAGTACACACTGGCAGCTTATAGTGTCTGCCATCCCCCGAGTACTGGATCAAGGAGAAGTTTTTTATGGTACCTTTCTGTCTATGAAGCTAGGCATCAAGGTGCATCTCTGCAATAACCCACACATCGCTGCTGCTGCTGCTGTGTGCTAGATACGTCAGCTAACATAACACCTCCTTTCTATGGATAAATTGTCACCATCCCTACCAGTGGCTCATACTATTGGGATGGATGCACAGACACCTTGAGGTTTGCTATCACACCATAGAGAAGCACAAAGGCATAGACTGCATTTTTACTGGAACACAACAACCTTGAACTCCAGGCTGTGCCAGGCACTAACACTTGCTAATGTACCACTAGTAGCCAGACCCAGCAGGAAGTAAGGCTGAACTCATCAGAAGCCCTAATTCTGATTTCACTGTTTTTGTCGGTCTAAGTTAAGCCTTAGTATTACTAAAATGTATTTCTCCCTTTTGGGATAATTGTTTAAAACTCAAGACCTCTGCAACTGGAAAAGAAAAAAAAATCCCTGCCTTCTTATCTGTCAGTAACAAAACCAGACCTTCTTTCAAAACAGATTTCTTCACACTACAAAGCTCTGTTCATTTCACCTGATTAATCATATCGGAAATCAGTATGCAAGGTCTCCCAAAGTATAATCCCTTCTGCACAACTGGAGCTCCCTGCTGGTTCTGTCTCCTTATCGGTAGTCATGTAGTCATTTAGAGGAAATAATGAACCTCATGAGTTAGCAGTCTGGTTGCCATCTTAGGTCTAAAATATATCTGGAAGGGGAAGAAAATGTAAAAAGAAAAACAGTAAAGGATGAAGATGTGGAGAGTCTAAAAAGTTTATTCTATTTTATTACACTTTGTAAGAATCTTTCCTAGAGGATGATCCCCATGAAATTCACAGGGAAAGGACAGCCTAATAAGAAAAGCAAGAACATTCAACCAAACATCTATATCCAGATACATTTCTTCTGTATCTTCTGTGCAAAGTAAAATATAAATATTCTACAATAAAATATATATATATAACAAATGGAAGAAAGGGAAATTTGATAGCAATTAATACAAATTAGAAGGTAGGAATTGTAGAAAACTGATAAGGGAAATGAAAGGATGCAAGGAGAAATCTTTGGTCAACAATGTTAAGAACAATAAGAAGAAGGGTGTTTTAACTATATTAGGAACAAAAGAAATCCTAACAATGATATTGGTCCATTACTAGATGGAAATAGTAGAATTGTCAGTAATAATGTAGAAAATGCAGAAGTGTTCAATAAGTATTTCTGTTCTGTATTTGGGGAAAAAGCCAGGTAATGTATTGATATCATATGAACATAAAGATAGGACCCTCGTTACAGGAAACATCTGATTATTATAATTACAAACTTGTGCTTTCCTGCAGAAAATGGGAATTTGTACAGAATATAATCTGGGACTGACCAAGAGGACGTGAACTGGAAAAGCATCCTCCTATACTAAGCAAAATTTAGAAATTAAGATGAAGTTATCAGCTAAAGAGAACATGAAGAGCCAGTAGAGAGGTCAAATACCTAACATGTGCCATGAACATCCAAGATAAGGAAGTAAAATAATAAGTAAGGTGATAAGAAAAGTATGTAAACATCGCATGATCATCAGTTCTGTTGACTCCTGCCTTCTAGATAGCAATTATGCAACCTGCAGGTCAGGGTACAGTAGAAACAGAAGAGATAGATTTCATTAATGATTACAGATCTCAGAGAACAAAGATAATCTGGTAAATGAAATATTTCATCAACTAGGAATATAACTGCCAATCTTCCTCTCTTGGCTGGGAGTTTTCCATTTGAGAAATTAAAGAGGACTCCCATTTTAATTTTAGTTTGACAGGACAGCCTTGCTTTTAGTCCATGATGCTGACAGAAGAATGTGGGGAACGGGGAATGGATCCCATGCATCCAAAGGATCGCAGTGTCAGGAGCAAGCCCTGTGTCCCATGTTACATCAAGTCACGGGGTTCACAGCAAACCGTGTGAGTGGAATTCCTTTACTGACTTTGTTCTATGAGCTAGGTGTCTCTCCCAGTTGCACCCATGGAAGGGGGAAGATTTTCTTGCTCCCAGAGGATGGTAATATACTGCAGTACTGGCCAGCATGTGAGGTTGGGGACAGGGGGAGGAGAGCAAACGATCCCAAAGCTCTGCCCATTCCTCAACCATTCCCTGCCCACCAGCTCCAGGGGGAGTAATCAGATATGCAGCATCCCTTGCTCTTCCTCACTGGAGGGGGGGAGGAGGGGCGTGATTCTGAGTTGTGCCTCTAAGAGGCCCCCTGCCCCCCCAAGTGTAAATGAGACAGCCTTGGGGGCCTGTCTAAGGCCATGTCTATGCTATGGGCACTACAGCAGCACAGCTGTGGTGCTACACCTATGCCATCAAAAAAACCCTTCCGTCAAGGTAGTTAATCCACTTCCCCAAGTGGTGGTAGCTAGGTTGACGGAATAATTCTTCCATTGATTTAGCCACATTCACGCCAGAAGTTAGGTCAGCTTAACTACAGCATCCCAGGTGTCAATTTTTCACACCCCTTGAACAACGTAGCCAGATAGACCTCATCTACACTTAAAATTTAAATCTAAGGTATGGCAGCCTCCCCAGGCTGCCTTAAGGGCCAAACACTGCCCAAAATTTCCATAGCTCTGCATTCTGTCGCCCTTCCCCAGCACGCCCTTCCCATCGCCCCCTGTGAGGAAGTCCTCAGGAGCCATGGCAACACCAAGGGAATTCTCCTCTGGCTCGATACAAGGTTCTTTGGGTCCTTTTATGGTGTTCATAGTGTAAAGGGGCAAGAGCAGTGGTGACAATCTCACCCATGAAGGTAAGATCGAGGTAGACTCCACAAAGGCGAGGGGGAGGCCTGGAGTTCTTATCACACTGTGAAGGACATGCAAAAATCTATCCCTAAAAATATTAATCCACCCATAATGTCAGGTTTCCTGGCCCCATTGAAGTCTATGGGTGTTTTTCCATTGACTTCAGTGGAGGCAGGTTTTCAACCTGCAGTTTTGAAATGCTCTGCTCTAATTTTCACTAGTAGCAAATGACTAGCAAAGAATAACCAGCTCCCTGCCAAAGATGTTTAAAGGGGAAAATGAAGCAAAACTAAGCAGCTCAGAGTTGCCTGCAGTTAAACTGGCACAAAATGTTTGCACAAAACCCTACAAGCTGAAGCTGCTTTGTATCATGTAGTTCTGGTTTAAGTCAGCAAACATATACTCTGTTCTGAGGACTTTTTTGTTTTCTCTCTCTCTCTCTTATGATTCATGAGGACTTTGAATGTAGCTTTGCAGAGTATCTTCCAGACAACACAGATATACTTTTTAAATAACTTCCAAATCTTGGTACTCTGAATTTTGAGAATGTTGGCCAAATTCCCTGCTCATGTAACTTGTTGAAACCCCATTGCAATTAATGCAGCTGCATCCATTTACAGCAGCAGAGGATTTGGACCAATGTCTTCTGTTATAGGTTTGGCAGCATATTTATAAACTACCACTATCCAATCACGAAAATGCTTGCAAAAATCATTTTAAGGGTGAGGTTTTCAAAAGCTCATAGTGTAGACCTAACTTTGCTCCCATTGAAGTCAATTGCCATTCTTCTAATTCTACAGATCTCAAAGATCCATTTCTTTATAATTTTTTAAAATATATCTATTTATTTTAAGTAGGCATTTAATCAAATTTAGTAGGTAATATAAAGGAAGAAAATGTATTCTGCACAAAGAATGGTGTTGGCACCCAGGAGGACACAATCACTGCTGAAAAATGGTGTGAGCAGGTCAAATCAGGTCCAAATAACCTCCCACAAAGCACATAGCGGTCCCAGTCCCAGTTCTCTATTTCAGACTGTGTAGCCATATACATCTGTGCAAAATGGGTGCTTAAATCATAGATGTTAAGGCCAGAAAGTACCATTATGATCATCTGATCTGACTTCCTGTGTAATACAGGACAAAGAACCTCACCCAGTGAGTTCTGCATCTATCGTTCTTATTTTGACAAAAGGCAGGAGAGGATCAGCGCTCAGTAGATCAGACTGATTCCCAACATCCACCCACTGGAAACAGGAGAACAAGAACGCCTAATTTTTAATAGTAAATAGGTGATAAATATGCAAGGATAGTGTGATCATAATATAAATGTTTCTGGCATGAACTTGAAACTGAATTAGTTAATGTCAAACAAAAATGTACAAGTTCATGAAGGCTGACCTGAAAGAAACTGATGACTAACTATATATAGCTAGCATATTCTGTAACAGTGAGAGATGCCCTACCTACAGAGGAAACAAGATGTTTAAAAAACCATGCTGAATGTGCAGATTAAATATTATTCCAAAATAATACCCAGGGTAATATAAATCCCCCCAAAAATGGACAGAATTGGCTAACAAATTAAACATAATAAAAAGCTTTCAAAACAACAGGAAGCAATACACACTGGGAATAAAACAAAAATGCTAAAACAGAATGGCAAACAAGGACTTTGAAAAAGAGACAGGAAAAGCTGAAGGGAGGAGAAAAATTTCCATGACTATCAGAGCCAACAATCAATGAAGGAGGAAATTAGAATACTGGAAAGGAATAAAGTGAAATGTCAGAGAAAATAAAACAGCCAAAGCACTGTTTAGCAAGTACCTCAAAATATTAACAAGGCAATATAGCATGTCCTCATCATAAAAGGTATAATGTTCAGAATCCCAGATAAATTCAAAATTAAGTTGCAGGAGCAGACATTCTTATACGAATACTCTTACCACAATCAGAATATTATGGAGTAGATCATCAAATAATGTGAATTGTAATAGCTCCAAATGGGGTTATGACAATTTACCCAGCTGAGGGTCTGACCTTTTGCATTTAGTGAAAGATTGTTCCCCACTCCAAAAAATAATTTTGCACAAATTTAATGTCATTCAGCAAAGCAGAAGCTCCATTCATAACTGTCAAACAGCTGTTTACCCTAGATTTTTAATAGAGAAGTCAAAAACTGGCAGAGCAAAACAAATACCAGTGTGGAACTTATTAAATTAATTGTGGACAGCTGAAGAGTTATACGTACCATAGTTCTCCATATCTCTTTTAGACTAGGAAGGACAAAAGCAAGAGGCACGTCAGCTGTTCAACATCAGGTGAAAAACGTGTATTTACAAAGTAACAAATGATACCCAAAGGTATAGTTAAAAGCACAAGGGAGGTGTTTGCCTTCCAGTGGTCCTCCAAAGCAAAATATACTGGAAATCTTTATTACCTTTTCTCTCAGACACACAAAAAAATTATTCTTTTAACTGATTTGTTCCTGGAGCACACATTAATTTGAAAGGGCCTCATTGTTTTACTTGGTTTTGGAACACAGAAGATGTGTCTGTTAAACAGATCTGTTCCTCTTTTATTCAAACCTTTTGGAATGTTGGCACTGAAAAGCTAGTGATTGGTCTGTTATGGAGAGACATTAGCCTCTCCATAGTTAAGGCAGTGATCCTAACTATACTTTATAAGCTCAATTTTTGACAAATCTAATTCCTGTCTCAGCCAATAAGTCTGAAATTTCCCATGTGTTCTCATTGTGCTAGAGAAGAACTCTTTTTGTGTGTATAGAAAGTTTAGACAAAATTGGACTCTATGGGAGAAGCATAGTTCTGCTTCCTGGGCTCCTGCTGGGCCAGTGCAATTAGGTACCGCTCCGTACTCATGGTGATCTTGCCTTAAAAAACCATGAAGATAGCATGATATCCCAGATCTTGAACCCAGGCTTGGGAGTTCCCACATAGCTGCTGTATCCTATCCAGCACCCAATGTTTGCTGAAACCTGGTGGGCTGATAAAGCTAGTTGGACTACCACCTCATCCAAGGCACCACCCACGGAAGTCCTGATTGGCAGATTGCCCGGGCTCCAACAATTGGTCTAACCATGCTATTTAAGCCAGAAGAAGACAGGAAATTGTCTGACCAACAACATTACTTCTTGTTGTGGTTGCATTGGACCCTGTCTGTGCCTGCTTCCTGCACCAACCTGGTTCTGATTCCTGCTCTGCTCCTGGCTCACCCCTGCCTTTGCTACTGTGTTCTTGCTCTGTGCTTGTTCCTTGCCTCTCCTCCAGTCCCTGCCCGTACCTCGCTTCCACCATTAGTTACCAGTTCTGTCTCTGACCCTGATCTCTGTCTTCTAATTAACTCTGGCTTGACCCTTGGCTCTGGCAGTTGGTATCTAACCTAGCTTTGATTCCTGACTGTGACTCTAGCTTGATCCCTGGCTCTGGTAATTGGCAGTTGACTCTGATGCTGACCCTTGCCTTTCTTCCCCAACCTGGATGACTGCTCTGCCCACTAGACCAGACTTTCTAAATCCCAATCCACAACAGATAGCAGGTGCAAATTACTACAGCCTGAGGCTAAAGGAGAGTAATACTGATTCTCCTGCAGACAGTATGAAGTCTAGCTATGTTCACCCATGTCACTGATGGGTGAATCCTAACCCTGAATCCCAGGGATTGCCACAAATAGAGTTTCTTCTCCCTAAAGCACCAGCCTCCTGCCTAATTAATCTTCTTCATGCATTTGAGACTGGAAATTTGGTAATAGAGTCAAGCCTAGGAAAATATATATATTTATTTTCAAGGAAATCTGTTTTGATGATCATCTGTGGCATAGGGCCATGCTGAAAATATTATTCACATCAGTCAGACTACAAAGTCATCATTAAAACTAGAAATAACAGTATAGTCAAAGCAGTCCAATTTGCTGATGATACAAAACTGTATTGAGTGGAGTAAGGAAGTGAACACAGGCAGCAGCAATTAAAAACAAAGGGATTTAGAGACCTGTCTGCCTCCTACCAATGCCCTCCTCAAGACTCTCCATCCACCCAAGATTACCCATCTCTACTCACAAGCCCATCCGAATATAAGTAACTCCGGAATGCTCTGTGATGAGGTTGGCAATGGCACACATACAGCTATACACATCTGGCACATATGTGAGTTATTTGTCATTCAACTATCTACAGAAAGATTTGGGGAAGGGATGGATTCCCATACAGTTCTCTAGCACTACCTATCCTCTGCAAAAGAATGAGTTGGAGACACTACTCAAGCCCCCATGCCTTCAATTCTGAGCCTTTATCAGGTTTGTTACCCTTTTCCCCAAGAAGATGACAGATTCTTTTGGCTAGAACTAGATGAGTACATAAACACTAAATAGACTTGTGCAAAATGTTTTGTGCCAGATCTTCTGAGCCCTAAATATTGTCATAAACAGAAAAGCAATTTTAACTATACACATTCGTATGCATGAATTCCATATGTATCCTTGTCACAGCTGTTGTCTTGTTAATACACACATACATTTTTACTCCATCACCATTGCAAGCCCATTACAACTATGGGAGAGTGAGCTGGACTCCATTCTGCATCACCTGTCAACAGCAGAATTCTCCTCGGATTTCCAGTTCCTGAAATTTTATGAATGGCAATGATGTTAGAGGCAGAAAGAAGATAGCATGATTTTCAGCTCTGGGGCTGAGTTTGCAGGGCTGCAAGTTACAAAAAAGTAGCTTTTAACTTATCCACTGAGCAGATTCGGTGCCCAGTCATTGCTAGAGAATTATAATGTTGATGCCAACAATGTCTCTAAGATTCTTAGGGTATGTCTACACGATAACTAGACACCCACAGCTGGCCTGTACCAGCCAACTCGGGCTCAGGGAGCTCAGGCTACAGGGCTGTTTCATTGTTTCATTGCTGTGTAGACGTCTGGGCGCAGGCTGGAGCCAGGATCTAGGACCCTGCAAGGTGGGAAGGTCCCAGAGACTAGGCTCCAGCTCCAGCTCAAAAGTCTACACAGCAATGAAACAGTCCCAAAGCCTGAGCCCAAGTTGACTGGTCCAGGCCAGCCACGGGTATCTAGTTGTTGTGTAGACATACAATTTCCAAAATGTTCTGGTTGTTGTTGTTGTAGTCAATCTTCTATATATCACCAATGCAGAAATAAACATCAGTTTCAAATTTCTGACCCAGGTCCACTGGGCATGTCCATATTCTGGTTTCAGCCTGTCAGTACTTGGATACAATGTTGTTTGACTCACAGGCAGAAAGACAAATCAAAATAGCTTCCAAGATATCAAGGAGAACCAAAGTAGCAATAAGTTTGACAGAAGGAAAACTCATCTATTTAGTTCTTTCTTGTGATAAATCTTGTCCCTGGTTCAATTACCCATCCAGTAGCCCACAAGATTTAGCATGGGATGATTAAAAACCAGTTTTCCATACTTTATATATAAACATCAGAACTCCCCCTTTGAAACAGATGTAAACATTTGTGAAATTGGCTTGATCAATCTCAGTGTTAAGGTGTATATTTTCCAGAGGGCCTGTACCAAGCCCTCTTTGTGTGTACACAAAATTGCATGCGTACATAAATGACTCCACTCTTGGCAGGTGTAAACATTTATGTGCACACTCCAAAAATTCTAAAACCTGCACACACATGTTCAGCAGGATGCACACAAGTGCAGTGCTTAATTTGTAATGAAAGAGGTGCCGAGGCTCAAGCAATTTTTTTACTTTCATAACTGATGCGGCAAGCTCAGGGGAGTCGGGGCTATGAACTGCCAAGCCTAGAGGTGCCAGGGCTCAGCCCTGGCAAGCTCTAGCACAAATTAAGCACTGTATGAGTGTCAATATTTGACTCCTGTCAGGCATCAGGCACTTGCAAGTGCATGCACAGGACTCAGCCCAGGCACGGAGGCTTTGTGGGTTTATCCTTACATGTAAACTTACAAAAAAGAAAGCTGGTTTCACACTTGATGGAAGAAGGGTTTTCTTTTTCTAAAAATTCACAAAAGCATGGGGCTGAGATAAGACTGACAAGGCTTAGGAACAAGTCCTTAGCCCTAAGTGCATTTGTGGTGTGGAGCCAATTGGAGATGTGCAGCCCAGCCAAATTCTACAGCCACAAAAATCTAAACATAACCTACTAAAAAACCCTCCACCAGTATCGTGAAGTATTGCCTGATGCTGCCCAGAGTGTTGTACTTAACTCCAGCTCACCTGGATACTGGGAGATGATGTTGGTGAGTCATTGTGCATGTACAATGGATCTATCACCCAGAGGTGAAATCTGGGTCTCATTGTGCCAAAGATCCCTCTCCACCATGACAACTAGGAGAAGGACACAACCTCTCTAGTGATCTTCCTCCTACCCCACCCATACACACAGGCACACACACACCACTAAAATACGCTTTTTTTCTAATCCAGTTCTTGTCCTCATCTCACAGATTGCCCTGAATCTCACCCCAGATACTCTCTGATCCCCTTTCTTACCAGACTGAGTCTTCCTTACGTTTTGTGGGACAGATTAAGAGTCTGTTTATGCAGCATTAAGTGAGCCCCTTATGCCTGAGTAAGCAGGGCCCAGACACACACACACACAGAGGTTTAATCTAGTTTTTGATTTTTGCCTGTGTGGGATAAAGAGCTAAATGCTTCACCAGACATCATTTCTGTCAGTAGTCCACTCATGTTAGTCAGAGGCTGAATCCCAAACATCATCTGAACTGAAATAATGTGATTACATATCCATTGTTGGCATGGTTACACTTTCTTGACTTTTGCTATCCAGAATGTAGCAACTGAAGTAATAACGGATTGTGAAGGGCAACTGTTGTATGAATTACTAGAGGTATTCTTAATTTATCTTTTAGGCCCTTGGCTGTAGGACTAGAAATTCCCAAAGATTAATTTTAGTAACTTTTCTAACCACACTGTCAAATTTGTCATAATATTTGTCTCTAATTCAGTGCTTTTCATTTTGTTAGTCTCACTAAAAATCAGGTACATAGTACCATAAATTTACATGGTGCTTTACAAACAAAAATAAGCCACATTCCCTGCCTTTGAAGACTCAGAGTTGAAGTTACACAAGACAAACACACACAAAACAAGACACTGTCTGTTAATGGCTGCATTTTCAAAGTGTTCCACAAATAATAACTAAATAATCCTCTTAACACCTCTCTAAAATATCTGCCCAAAGCCACAAAGGGAATTTATTTCTGAATGTGGATTAGAAGTCAAAAGTCTTTATATGCCAGGCTTGTGCTCAGACAAATAGGCCGCACCTTTCCCTATCTCTAAATGATGCTGCATTTTAGGCCAGGAATATTACGGGGTATTTCTCAAAGTGGGTCCCAGAACAAAAAAACAAACTTAAATCAGATGAATTAAGAATTACATTTCAGTCTTTGTTCTATATGCATATTTCAAATAGACAGCTTTAGCCGAGATGGAAGCTAGAAGCACTGTTTTATGTATTAGCTTAATTGCAGTTTCAGTACATCAGTCAATAGCCACCTAGGCTTCAATAAATATTGCCTTGATTATTCATTTTTCCTTTATCATAAAATAATACTCTCTGGCCCACTTGAGGACATTCTCTCCTATTGCACTGGACCGACCAGATTCATTCTAAAGCTTTCCTTTAGATTTTGTTTAAGATGTTATTTCTCTTGCATTCTACCTGCTAGTACTACAAAATAAACTAGAAGGCAAAGGACTAATACTCAGATTTTCAGTGATTTTAATGGTTACTCGTGGCGTTAAGTTTTGACTGCAATTGCTGCTTTTAATTTAGAACATACATTCTGCAGGGCTATGAAATGGTAGCCAATTCTAAGAAATATGAATGGTATTTAATTGAAAGAGAGAGCGTTGCTGACAAACGCACAACACATTGGGTATATTGTAATTGTACCAGCTGGGAGACCAAACAGTGACAGGAAATAAGCACAAACAGGTGTTAATGTTAGTCCCGTAAGAGTCACTAATGAAGTATAGCAACTGACAGACATTGAAAGAGCCCACACACAAATCCTGGCAAGGAGAAGGTGAGAGTCCAGTGACCAGAAGAGCATATTAATTTACACTACAAAAAACTCTACACAGCCCTGCTGCTGATTGCATCTTCACTCTGCATTCTTCTCCCTTCACTATACCATGCCCTTCACCCTAACTGCCCTTCAGAGCACTTCTCTTGCTCCTTTGTCACTTTTTCTATGCCACTCATGCATTGAACTCCCTTCCCTATCAGCATGCCAGTATTCTCAAAACCCAATTCTTCCACACAGTCCACTTGCTTTAACCAAAAAGTGTTTCCCCATATATTCTTCTAAAAAGAAATCCTGCATCCATGTGGGATAAGTTTGTTGTCAGGTCAACCAATGCATTAGGGGTCAGAATGGTATCTGTTTGTTTAGGCTCTAAGTTCCTTGGGGCAGGAGCTATTTCTCCCTATGCCAAGAGTAAATGACACTGATCTGGACAGGTATATGGTCAGAAGATCTCTTAAATCAGTGTCTCTCTCATCCTCCATTAGCAGGTCCCTATGGAGCTCCCATTGGAACTCAAACCCGCTTCCTCTGCCTCAGAAGAAAACCTTGAGGAAAGGCTAGTGATAGCAAGACTACCTGCCTTTCTATGTGGTGAACATCCCCCATGCCCAGGGCATAGAGGGTCCAGGTAGGCACAGGGAAATGCAGTATACACTGCCCTGCAGTATCAAAACTGAATCTAGCCTGACACATAACAAGTCATGTTCTCTTTATCTGATCAATGCTGAACATAATTTAGATTGCTTTTTTTTCCTGACAAAAAGTTACAGAACATGTAGACAAAGTTACAAAACAAATGTGTTGATATTTAACTAACTAATGGACTCCAAGAGGAAATAACAAATTGTGATCAACTATTTACTTGGCTGATTTCTACCCCCGTCCTTTCCAGGACGATTTGTCTTGGCGGGCACTGTCTAAAACTGTCTAAGATCCTGTTTCCAAAAGAAATGTATCTATCACACTCATATGCCACAGTGTTCTAGGTAGAGAAAGAGAGACTCTGAGGTGCTTTTCCCCCAGAAAGGGGATGCTGAGTTCTAAGTCATGCACCCCAGAGAGGCAAACTCTCTCGAACTTAGTATGAATAGCAACAGTAATGGTGCAAATATAAATGTAGCAGTTCACTAATCACAAAACCTAATTGCTGAATGGATTCAAAGATACTCTAAATGGTTCTAGGAATTAGGGATTGGAAGGTGAGAATGTTTTTAAAAGACAAGAATTATGTCTTTTTCCAGTGCTGTTTGCCATAGTTAAAATCCTGTACATAATGTAATCCATAACATTTGGACTATGGGTGACCCAAATAAATAATAATAATAATAATAATTAACATTTCCATAGACTTCCCTATCCTGTTCATCACTTTTTACGTTGCACATTTACACACAGCACGCCTCACCTCCACTGTGCAGGGCTAATGCCAGTATGTTTCAGAGCTTCACAAGGCTAGAGACACAGCAAGGCCAAATTCCATTTTTAAAAGACAAGCAGGGAAAGAAAAAAAGTTGGATATATTTGGCCATTTGACTTATTCTCTGAAATCAGTAGAGTACTGCCAGTGGAGAAGTTGGTCCCATGTCTATGTTTTGTTCTGTGCCAAGCATCCTGTTGTCACTTAAACAACAGCCATATACCTTTTTGCGTTTGGAATCTTATAAATAACTAAACTTTCAGCAAAACCTTTGCAGTTCACTTTGAAGTACCTCAAGTAAACTAAAATTGAAAAAAAAATATACAAGCAATCAAAGAAAAATCATAGTCAGGAACTGTATTTTAACCTCTGAGCAGTAAATTCTGAGGTCTGGTCGATTTCTTCCACCGGATGCATGTGATTTTTCTCCTATTTGTGTTTTTTCTTCATATGAGGCCTATGACCTATTATATCCAAACACCTATGTTAAAAGAACATTATTAAGATTGAAAAGTCAAGCACTCAAAGGTTAGGAAATGCCAGAATCAAAACTGCCTGTGCAACTTCAGTTCAGCTCTTTTGTGTATATACATTATGACACCATCTTTAATTACATGATCACATACTATTTGTACCACAAACTGACAAAACAGAAATTCAGTCATGTGGATCCATATTGACCACCCAACTTGGGTCATCAACTGGGTTCAGACCTTCAGATACACAGCACAGATCTCTGCCACTTGAAACAATTGAATAACTGGCAGCAGTAGTAGGTTGTGACCAGCCACTAGTGGGGGTTGAGAAACACATTTTGCCAATGGGGTTCATAGCTATTTGCTGACAGCAGAGGAATGCAGAGACTCAAAACTTCTAAGTTCAACTCCAGGTTCTGAAAAGGCATGTACTGTAATGGTTATAGATCATTTTGCCCCTGTGCCCACAGCCTGTCTTTGTCCCCACTTGGTTTCTATCCACACCCCACTCCCTTTGCTCATATCTACCTTCAACCTCCTGGCTCCTGCATTCTCCCCCTCTGCTCCTCTCCTACCCACTCCCCTCCGCTCCTGTCCCCCTCCTAATTTGCTCCTTCCCACTCTCTGGCCCCCTCCCCCACGCCCGCACATACCTTTGCCCTGCCTCTCTGGTCTTCTTCCTCTTCAACCCCCTGCATTCCAGTCAGACTGCTCCTCCTCCTCCATGCTGCCTGGGCTCTTGCAGAAGCAGCACTGAGACACAGTCTCCCTCAGTTCTGGTGCTTTGCACTACAGTGGCCCAAGAACAAAGAGGAGCAATTGCAAAGAAAATGCTGCTTAGCCTCTGCCATCCTGGGATGGAGCATACTCAGTAACTCTAGGGGACTGGTGCATGTGTAGTCCTGTCCACATGTAGAAGCTGTTAAGGAATAGACAATACTCACTGCAGACAGGAGCTTTGGAGAATTTAGCTGCCAAACTCTAACAAGTCAATATGCAAATTGAGATTTCACAGAGTCTTATAATTTGGCCAAATTTGGGCAAAATGTCATGGGGTCAGCAAAAGCCACATCCTGGACACCAGGGCAATTGTTTTGCCAGACTATAAACCCTTGCACCAAAGCATGCAGGCATTATATCTTCTCAACAAAATGGTAGTAAGACTGTTTTTAACATGGATAAAAGAAACTTATTTTTCCCTAAATTCATTCTCAGAAATGTCTAGACCATTAGCTTAAACTTGAAAAAGAAAAAAATCAGCCTGAGGCTCAGCATGGAAAAGTTCCACCCAAAGAGTTAAACTTTGGCAAAGTTATAAGAAACTGAAAACAAGGTTTTCTAATGAAATGTGTAAGGCAAGCTTAACTAAAGGCAGCATGAACAGCTCCACCTACAATGAAACTAATGTTGTGCACCTATAATTAAGCTAATGTTGTGTCAATATTTATAAAGGGAAAATGGGATGATCCAGGTAATTATAGGCCTGTCAGCCTGACATCAATCACAAGCAAGATAGTGGAGCAGGTGATATGGGACTCTATTAATAAACAATTAAAGCAGGATAATATAATTAATGTTAATCAACATAAGTTTATGGAAAATAGATCCTATCAAACTAACTTGATATCTTTTTTTGATGAGATTACAAGTTTGGTTGATAAAGGTAATGTTGATGTAATATATTGAGACTTCTGTAAGGCATTTGACTTGGTATCGCATAACATTTTGATTAAAAAATTAGAATGATACAAAATTAACATCACATATTAAATGGATTTAAAGCTGGCTAACTGATAGGTCTCAAAATGTGATTATAAAGGGAGAATCATCATTGAGAGGGTGTGTTTCTAGTGGGGTCCCAAGGAGATCGGTTCTTGGCCCAACACTATTTAACATTTTTATAAATGACCTAGAAGAAAACATAAAATCATCACAAATAAAGTTTGCAGATGACACAAAAATTGGAGGGAGTGGTAATTAAAAAGACAGGTCACTTATCCGGAGCAATCGGGATCACTTGTCAAACTAGGTGAAAGCAAACAATAAGTGTTTTCATGTGGCTAAATGTAAGTGTACATCTAGTAACAAAGAATATAGGCATTACTTATAAGATGGGGGACTTCATTCTGGGAAGCAGTGACTCTGAAAAAGATTTGAGGATCATGGCGGATAATCAACTCAATGTGAGTTCCCAGTGTAACATTGTGGCTAAAAGGACTAATGTGATCCTTGGATGCATAAATCGGAAAATCTTTCATAGGTGCAGGGAGGTTATTTTGCCTCTTTATTTGGTGCTACTGCTGCTGGAATACTGTGTCCAATTCTGGAGTCCACAATTCAAAAAGGATGTTGATAAATTGGAAAGGTTTCAGAGAAGAGACACGAGAATGATTAAAGTATTAGAACACATACCTTATAGGGGTAGACTCAAGGAGTTCAATCTATTTAGTTTGATAAAGAGAAGGTTAAGGGATGACTTGATTATACAGTTTATAAGTATCTACATGGGGAACAAATATTTGATCATGGTCTCTTCAGTCTAGCAGACAAAAGTATAACAGGGTCCAATGGCTGGAAGCTGAAGCTAGACAAATTCAGACTCAGAATAAAGCAAAATCTTTAATAGTGAGGATTGTTAATCAGGAACAATTTACCAAAGGCTGTGGTTGAGTCACCATCATTGGACATTTTAAAATCAAGATGTGCTCCAGTTCAAATAGGAATTAGTTTGGGGAAGTTCTATGCCATGTGGCTTGTGTTATACAGGAGATCAGACTAGATGATCACAATGGTCCCTTTTGGCCACGGAATCTATAAATCTATGAAAAAGACAACAAAAACTACTGTTCAAAATAACAACTGTGTAATGTCTTGTTTTTTAATTTATACATGTTACATTTTACAATTGGTGTAATTTGTGAAATGTATAATTTAATGAAACCTGTGAAACCTACTTTTCAACACAAATAAAATAGCCAGGAACTGGAGAAAAGATTGAATATTAAAACTAAGTTAAAATAGAGAAAGAGAAAATGACAAAGCTAGAGTATCGGAGAGGTAAACGCTAGATGTGCCAAATACAGAGAAAGAAATCACAAGATCCATCTTTCATATTAACAAGGAATTCCATTGGCAGTGTTCTCTCTTCTCTTCATCAGATTTTTAGTTGTGCCTTGGGCATTTTTAACCCATAATTTGCTCTCGTGTAGAGGTAACCCAAGGTGTTTCTGATATCATTTGTACAGCAAAACAACCTCTCTCTGGAGAAGTTATTCTTGATTTCTATAATGGGCATAATCTATTTCTCTTTCATGCCAGGTACACTGACTTCTTTTTACACTTTGTGTGTAGAAGCTTTTGAGGACAATAAGGTAACTGGAATTACACTCCTAGCATCCATGTACATCTGATTTCCCATTCATTATCAAAGAATCACAGGCAATATTCCCGCATGAAATACATTTCTACATTGCACATTCACTTCAGATTATATTTTATAAAAGGTTTGTTGACCATTATAAATCTAGGGTGTTAGAAGAGCAATGGGTGGAATACTAGGAAAGCATGATGCAAGAGTCTCATGAAATTACATATAGGATTGACCATACCAGTTCAAACCACTAGTCCATCCTGTCTGGAATCCTGCCTTACATGTTGAACATGGAAATTTGATTGCTCCATTTAGAATGCTCCAGTAACCCATTTTTGGGGAAATAAAAATTATTTTCCTGACCTTGGCATGTCAATCAAAGAACCAGAATTGACTAATCAGAGATATTTCAGAGAAGAGCAACTGGAGCCAGAAGGGACTGACTTATTAGGAAAGTTTAAAAGAGCTTGATTCTTGCTGGCTAACTAATGATCAAGATAAGGGTATGATACAGTCTACAAATCCACGGATGAAAAGGAACTAGTTAGGCTCTGTAAAGAGTCTTTAAAGTGGGTGTAAATGTAACCTGTAAAATGGCCTCAGAGAATCCATCTCATTAAAATAAGACTAGACATTTCAAACTGGGCAAAATTGAGAACACATTTTTCAGGGGATAATTACAACAGAGAGATTTACTGGATGATCAATAGAGCTTTTCCTTCTCTAACTTCTTTCATTTTGTGATCCACACACCCAAAACATCTCCATTACCATTGGGAATCCCTTGTTGGCAGTATCAGCAGGGAGGACAAGGATTCCTGGGCACAGAAACTGAACTACTATTTTGTCCCTAAAGGGTTAGGCTTGAAGCACTGTATAAGAGAAGACAGCACGGGGCTGGAGAGGCTTGACCTGCTGTTGCCCATGCTATTTGTGCTCAGTGGCCAAGATAGGCCATCAATCTCCAGGAGATCTGTGCCCAAATTTAGGAACACTGAAAACTATATAAAAAGAGCAACACCAAAACAACCACTGTAGTTGACAAACCCATCTTGATACACAGAATTCCAAACACAGATACATAAACACACAACCGCAAATGAGCCCTTATTGTTCAGAGACACTGAGTGGTTAAAAAATAAGCTTGTTTTAAATGGTTTTGGTTTGGTTTGGTTTTTTAAAGTACTGTCCTTATGCCACCTGAACAATAGTTCAGCTAAGTTAAATAGACTGGAGAAACATCTGCATCCTACTGTGACACACCCAGAATATGCTAGTAGCACCACCGTGTGGATTTAGAGAGTGATGGCGTTGCAATATTAGCCCACTCTGGAAGAAAGAGAACGCAGTAAAGGGCTGCTTGCCCAAGTTCAGATCAACTGTGCTGAAATTAAAGGAAAGAGGTGAATAAGCAACCATACTTCACCTTATTAAATTAGAATAAATGGGTTGTATCCAATTCTCAATTATGATAGTGTAAATCCAGAGCCACTTGAAGTGAAGGTAGTACTCCAGATTTACACCAGTATAACTGAGACTATAATTTGGTTCACTCAGTTCACATGTGGTTCATTCAATGCACATGTTCTTCCCTTAGTTCACATACGTAACTCACATGAGTATCAAAGGTCTGAAGAAAAACACAGAATTTCAAATGCTTGTTTCAACCCTTTACTGAACTTCTTGTGTCTGCAAAACTGGACTAGAAAGAAATGCTTTTTACCTGTGTCTGGTCAGGCCAGAAATCAGGGCTTTAAATTGGATATGAACCTTTGGGAAATGAGCAGCTTTAAAATCTTCCCTGCTGACTGACTGTCCCCCAGGTAGATTTCTGCCTGGCAGTGAGCTGCTAGACTCAGTTTTGACTTGGGGCTTCAGTACTTAGCTTGAGGGAACTCTGTGGGATGTGAACATCAAGTCCTGCTTCCCACTCTCCTACGACAGCTAAGTCCAAGTGGCAATTCCATATGAAAGGAGTGTGGTGTTGTGTACTGACATACTGGGTGGATTCCCACAGAAGAACTACGCCACCTTTACTGTGTACTTGAACAATGAGGAGATGGCAGTAGTCATGTGTACGTTTGTATCCCTGCAGAATAATAACTGAATAAAATGTGTGTTGTGTAAACCTGCAGCTGCCGTATCATTTATTTATATGAAAGTCTGGTTCCAGATTAAGGACTCAGTTGTGCCTCTTAGGCCCATGGCTGCACATGGGGCAGTGCAAAGCAACTTGTCTTCAGAGGGGAACATTGAGAGATATCTTGCCTCAGGAGGTCCCAGGCACACAGGAGCAGCATGCCTGCTGCTACACCTCTTTGCGTGGTGTTGCTATGTCTCTGCTATGAGGCCAGTCAACAGAGAGGAGTGACAGAGCACTGGCCCCATCCACTTTCCTTGTGCATCCCTTGTTGGAGCAGACAGAGAGCAGTCTGTTCAGTCTCCTGAACAGGCTGCTCTTCCTGGTCCTTATGTGTGTTGTGCCCTATGCTATTCCCTCTCAGCCTTCACTGGCAGGTAAGGACTAGGCAGAATCTAGCCCTTAATCAGGGGGGACTTACCATGTATAGTGTGACACTCTCTTCCTCCTTCACTTAGCTCAAGATCAAGTCCAAGGAAGAGATGGGTTCAGCACTCACCTTCCCCTCTTTCCCCGCACCCTGACACAACCTGCAGGAAGAGAGAGAATCACTGTGCAGCTGGTTATTAGAGGGCAAGGAGCAGCATGGACCAGTATCCTCTGTTGTCATAGAAAGGCCATCCTAATAGCTGCATTGGAGAAGGCATCTAGGGAAGAGAGGACAGGTAATACTCAGAGAGAGAAGAGGAACAGTGGGAAACAGAGAATGTACAAGGAGAGCAACAATGATATTAGGGAGCACTTGCCATAGCCAGATGTCCCTGAAAACCAGAGATGTCTCCATTTTCAAGACCTTCCCCAGCATCCAGTCTTTTAGACAAAGATCGTTGTTTTGGTTTTAGTAAAATCCAGCAGGTTCTTTTGTAAACCCACACTGGCCAATTGAGTAGGTAGAACTGACCCCAGGCTGGCTGAGCACAAAGACCACCCTCATTGGACAAGGCAGAGGACACACAAAGAAAGGAAAGTAACAGGGAAAGGGCACTTGGGCATGGGGAGAAGCAAGGAGAGGGAACAACATGAGAAGTGAGAGCAGACAAAAGGAGTGGATACAAATAAAACCAGAGGAGAGGTCAGGAGAGAGAGATGGACAGATAAGAAAAATAGAAACAAATTGCTTTAATGATATTTCCTTTCTCCCATCCTGTGTCTGTCTTGCCTATTTTGACTGTAAGTTCTTTGAGGCAGAGTTTTACTCTCACTATGTGTACGTGCAGTGCCTAGCAATTGGGTTTTTAGGCTCTAGTACAAGACAACTAATAATAATATAAACTCTCCCTACAAATTGTTGAATCCCCTTAATTTGAAACATCATTTGAGAGGAAATGTATACACATTCAGGACAAAAATAGAGTTAAAGCCATGAAAATACTGTAAGAACATTTGATAATATTTTGGCTCTGTAACTTCCTCTTCCAGAAGATCAGAGGTGTGAGAAAATGGCAGGGGAAGGGAGGAGGTAATGAAAAAAAGGATTTGGTTCTCAATTCATTCAAATTTTGGATGAAGGTTCATGTTGTTTCCTATTTTATCCCAATCATCCCTTGATGATTAGTCCATCATCCCTTGACAGCATAACAAAATGTGTACGATTCTTCCCATAAACCCATCTTCTGAGCAAAGTAATATGTAAGGTTTGACAACCAAAAAATTCCCTGCTTTGGACATGAATCAGCTTCTTCCTTGTGGAAGAACTATATATAGCTTGGACAGCTTCACCAAGGTTCCTATTTGATCTAATTCTTATACAAACAATATATTCAGTGCCACTGAGGAATGTGAGTGGGCAAATATTGACAACTTTCTTTCTGCACACACTTGAAAAAGAAAACAAAAAGCAATGAAAAACAAACCCTATCTGGAAAGTAATGAAATACAATATAATTACAAAACAGAATCATAGAACGGGAAGGGAACTCGCAAGGTCATCTAGTCCAGTCCCCTTCACTCAAGGGACCAAGCATTATCTGACCATCCTTAATAAGTGTTGTCTAATCTGCTCTTTAAAATCTCCAGTGACGGAGGTTCCAACACCTCCCGAGGCAATTTATTCCAATGCTTAACTATCCTGACAGTTAGGAAGTTTTTCTAATGTCCAACCTAAACCGCCCTTGCTGCAGTTTAAGCCCATTTCCTCTCTTCCTATCCTCAGAGGTTAACAGGAACATTTTTTCTCCCTCCTCCTTGTAACAACCTTTTATGTACCGGAAAACTGTTATCACGTCCCCCCCTTCCCTCAGTCTTCTCTTCTCCAAACTAAACAAACCCAGTTTTTTCAAACTTCTCTCATAGGTCATGTTTTCTAGATCTTTAATAATTTTTTATTCTTTTGTCTGGACTTTCTCCAATTTGTCCACATCTTTCCTGAAACTCAGCACGATACTCCAATTGAGGCCTCATCAGCATGGAATAGAATGGAAGAATTACTGCTCGTGTCTTGCTTGCAATACTCCTGCAAATACATCCCAGAATGATGTTTGCTTTTTTCACAATAGTGTTACAATGTTGACTCATATTTAGCTTGTGATCCACTATGACCCCCAGATCCCTTTCTGCAGTACTCTTTCCTAGGGAGTCATTTCCCATTTTGTATGTGTGCAGCAGATTGTTCCTTCCTAAGTGGAGTACGTCACATTTGTCCTTATTGAATTTCATCCTATTTACTTCAGACCATTTCTCCAGTTTGTCCAGATCATTTTGAATTTTAATCCTATCCTCCAAAGCACTTGCAACCCCTCCCAGCTTGGTATCATCTGCAAACTTTATAAGTGTACTCTCTATGCCATTATCTAAATCACTGATGAAGATATTGAACAGAAACAGACCCAGAACTGATCTCTGCAGGACCCCACTTGAAAGGACCTTCCAGCTTGACTGTAAACCACTGATAATTACTCTCTAGCAATGATTTTCCATCCAGTTATGCACCCATCTTATAATAGCTCCATCTAGGTTGTATTTCTGTAGTTTGTTTATGAGATGGTCATGCAAGAGAGCAACAAAAGCCTTACTAACGTCAAGATGTACCACATCTACCGCTTCCCCCCATCCACAAGGGATATTACCCTGTCAAAGAAAGCTATTAGGTTGGTTTGACACAATCTGTTCTTGACAAATCCATGCTGCCTGTTACTTACCATCTTACTATCTTCTAGGTATTTGGAAATTGATTGCGTAATTATTTGCTCCATTATCTTTCTGCATACTGAAGTTAAGATGACTGGTCTGTAATTTCCTGGGTTGTCCTTATTCCCCTTTTTATAGATTGTCACTATTGCCAATAACTTAAAAATACCAGCTTTTTTGCATCAGGAAGTTTGGGATGTTTAATTAATGTATAGATCAATTTATGTTCTAATAATGTACCGAAAATTATTAATAAAACATAGAAACCAGTTACAAACGTTGCTTAAGTTTCACAATTCCTAGCTGCATAGGGCCTGATCCCAGGCACAGTGAAATCAATAGATGTCACTGACTTGACTGATCTCTAGACCAGGCCCATATTTATGACTAGTGCTTGCCTCCCTGCCTATTTATTTATTTTTGCAATAAGCTAAATTGTAAAGCTTATCCTGATACTGTTGAGTTGCGGAACCAAGGAAAAGCCCTGAATGCCATGTCCTAACTAGAATAGATTGGACCTCTGTTGGCTTGGAGAGAATGCATTACTGAGCAGAGGACGTTTATATCCTTGACTGAGATGCATGTGAAACCAGAATCTATAATTTGGCTGGGGTTGAGGGGAAGAGAAAGTTGGAACATAATAAAACAAAGATAACCATGCAGTCAGTTATCACCATGATGGTGCTAGGTCAATTAAATACATATTACTGACACGTTGTATAGTTTGATTTACATTTCAGCAAGACAATATCCTTTCAATCACACCTACTTTTGTAATAAAAATGCCTATCACATCTCTTTGAAGTTCTAAAAGTGTTTCTGACATTGTGTGGAACCCATGATTGCTACAACAGGAGGCACTTGTGGTTTAGAGCAAAGGATTCCTGGGCTCAAATCCCAGCTACGTCATAGGTTTATTATGTTACCTTGTATAAATCATAGTGTCCTTGTGCCTCCATAATTCTACATTTTAGACTTCATGCTGCCATGGCAGGAGCTGTCTTTATCCATTTGTCTTATCCAATACTGAATATCTTGGTGCAAAATATTAAATAAAATAAGCAATAACAATTCTGAACCTGAATATAAACCAAGACTTTTCTAAAAACCAAATGATGCATCTGAGTTGCTTAAATATTAATAATAATAATTTAAAAAATAATTAATAGTAATAAAATATTTTGCATTTGTGATCCTTCATTCCAAAAGATCCCAAAGTGTTTTCAAACTATGGGCATAATTCTGCAGAACTTACTCCTTCATGTAGTCCTTACCCATATAAGTGGTCTCAATTACTTCAATGGGGCTACTTTCATGGTAGAGCAAGATCTACCCAGGTAAGTAAAGACCACAGAATTTGTCCCCACACATTGTCCCCACTGCTTTACCACTGAAACACACCTGCCCCTGGGCTGAAATGGACTACTGGTACAAAGCACACTGGCAGTCAAGAGAGGTGAAAATTTGGCAATAGATAATGGAACAAGACCATTTCAAAAAATGTCATAGAATCATTAGTGTCCATAATAAGTAGACAGGACCTCAGATATTAAGGTTTTATCCCAAAAAGCCCACACATGAATCTATACAGGACTCAAAATACCTACCTACATTATATGGATGAAGGATTATACTGACTCCCCAAGGGTATGAATCTGCAGCTCTAGGGAGTCTAGATATTGCAAACCAGGCCGCTTAGACAGCTAGGTAATGCCCTCTGAAATAATGTACAATACAGAAAAGCTTCAGAACGTGCTAGAGAGCACTAGTTGTACACGGGATCATACATATTATGCAACAAGGCTTGCAGTGTTGCAGCCAGCAAATCAATTACATTTAACTGGTGTGATAGAGAAGGATTACACTGCCATCTGGAGGTCCTTAAATGAGTGACATCAAATATTCCATGCAGTGTTGTATCCATGGGGGTCCTAGGATATTAGAGAGAGAGAAGGTGGGTGAGGTAATATCAAGTATTCTAGTCCAGATTCTACTGTCTGCATATCCTGATTGTATTATCATATTGCTTACACCCAATACAGGCATTCTAGTAAAATAAAGAACTAAAACGTAACACTTCTTATTGAAATAGAATACTGAATGATATGTATATGGTTGAGATTGTGATTTACTGTATAGAATCATAGGTCTTTTCTATGCATACCTTCTCATAGGCCATCTGTCTCTCTGCAAATTCAGGATTGTATCCTGTACAAACTGTTACAACTGTACACGGTTTTAATATTTTCTCCAGGCTAGTTTTAAATATCGCAAGTGATGGGGCTTCTAGCACTATCCTTGGGCTTCATTTCACAGCTTGATAGACCTCTCTCAGGAATGTTTTCCTGTTAATCAGCTAAAATATTCCCTTACTTAATTACACGCTCTCATTCCTAGTTAAAACTCTTAGCATGACTCAAAATAACTAGAACATAAGAACAGCCATAATGGATGAAACCTTGGTCCATCTTGCCCAGTATCCTGTCTTGGATAGTGGTCTGTACCAGAACTTCAGGGTGCGTATTCAGAAAAGAGCAATCCAGGAGTGATCCACCCCTGTCTTCAACTCCCAGCTTCTGATGGGCAGAGGTTTAGGGTTACCCCACGAATGGAGTTGCATTCTTGACCATCTTGACTAGTAGTCATTGATGGACCTATCCTCCATGAACTTACCCAGTTCTTTTTTTAACCATTTATACTTTTGGCTATCACAGCATCTCATGGCAACAAATTCCACAGGTTAGTTGTGAGTTATGTGGAAAAGTACTTTCTGTTGTTTGTGTTAAAACTGCTATCTATTAATTTCATTGGATGACCCCTGGGGGTTTTTTGGTGTTTTTTTTTTTTGTGTGTGTGTGTGTGTGAAAAGGTAAATAACACTTCTCTGGGCACATTTTCCACATCATTCATGATTTTATAGACATCTACCATATTCCCCCTTCAGTCATCTCTTTACTAAGCTGACCAACTCAAAACTTTTTAATCTCGCCTCATATGTAAGCCATTCCATCCCCTGATCATGTTTGCTTTATGGGCTGCTTTTTCACTTCATTGTGAATCTTGCCCATACTGCTCTCCAGTTAGTCCATTTGTGTTGCCCATGCAATGCTTGCAGATTTTTCCCCTCCCCTTGTGCCTATGCACACCTAGATGTATGAATTCCTACACCGGTCATTGATAAACCAAATTCATTTGGATGAGTGGTCTGCTGACAATATTAGACTCTTTCAGCTGTGTTTGCAACAGATAGGGCACTAGTGTGTTTTCAAATGGAGGCCAGGCTGAGACCCTTCTGTAAAGCAGGCTCTGTGTGGGTCGGGATGTATGTATGCAATGTTATCATGTATGTTGGAAATTATTTTCATACTAAATTTTTTAAGTGTTTACCACAACTCAGTTTCCATACAAGCATTCCTTTAATAATTAAGACCATAAGAATGGCCAGATTGAGTCAGACCAATGGTCCATCTAGCCCAGTATCCTGTCTTCTGGGAGTGCCAATATCAGGTGCTTCAGAGGGAATAAACAGAACAGGACAATTATCGAATGATCCATCCCTTGTTATCCACTCCCAGCATCTGGCTAGGGACACCCAGAGCATGGAATTGCATCCCTGACCATTTGGGCTAATAGCCATTGATGGACCTATTCTCCTGGAACTTATCTAATTCTTTTTTGAACCCATTTTTACTTTTTGCCTTCACAACATCACCTGGCAATGAGTTCCAGAGGTTGACTGTGAGTTGTGTGAAGTACTTCCTTTTGTTTGTTTTAAACCTGCTGCCTATTAATTTCACTGGGTGACCCATGGTTCCTGTGTTATGTGAAGGGGTAAATAATACTTCTTTATTCACTTTCTCCACACCATTCACAATTTTATAGACCTCTATCAAATCCCACTTTTGTTGTCTCTTTTCTAATCTGAACAGTCCCAGTCTTTTTAATCTCTCCTCATATGGAAACTGTTCCATATCTCTAATAATTGTTGTTGCCTTTCTCTGTGCCTTTTCCATTTCTAATGCATCTTTTTTGAGATGGGACAACCAGAACTACATGCAGTATTTAAGGTGTGGGCATACCATGGCTTTAAATAGTGGCATTAGGATATTTACTGTCTTATTATCTATCCTTTTACAAATGGTTCTTAACATTCTGTTAGCTTTTTTGACTGCAGCTGCACATTGAGCAGATGTTTTCAGAGAACTATCCACAGTGACGCCAAGATCTCTTTCTTGAGTGGTAACAGCTAATTTAGACCCCATCATTTTGTATGTATAGTTGGGATTCTGTTTTCCAATGTGCATTACTTTGCATTTATCAATATTGAATTTCATCTGCCATTTTGTTGCCCTGTCACCCAGATTGGTGAGATCCCTTTGTAATGTTTCACAGTCTGCTTTGGACTTTACCAACTTGAGTAATTTTGTGTCAACTGCAAACTTTGCCACCTCACTGTTACCCCTATTTCCAGATCATTTCTGAATTCAAAGGCCAGTTCGTGATTACTTCACCTAATGTACAAACATAATCATATACACCTATATTCTATACCCAAAGGCATCACAGTTAGAAGTACTGGCCAAAATACTCACAATAGGATCAGGCCTAGGAGGTACCTTCCCATCATAGTGTGACTCTAGAGGGGTGAGGAAAAGCTCTGACAAAAAAAACCCTAGAAAACTTTGCTTTTTTATACATTATACCAAACAAGAGATGCTGGTTATTGGACCTTAGCTAAAGTTACCTGAGAAAATTTTAGGGCTGAATCGATGAAGACAAGATTCATAGCTGGGCCCCTTTCTCCTTCTTATCTCATTTTGCCATATTTCTTTCTCAAGAAAGAACTATGCATTTCTTTATAATAAACTAAACAAGCCAATTGTTTACTGCACCTGGTGCCCAATTAACCATGGTTTCTTTATTTCTATTACCTCAACCCAAATCTTAAATGAGAAAACACTGGTATGTCCAGGGTCATTACAGGTTTAACACAAACAATTCCTCTTTCTCATGATCTCATTCTTTTTGGTCACATGCTTTGGGCCTTTCACTCATGTTATGATCCAAACTCAATTTAAAACCATAGTTCATCCAAGTCTAATTGTATACCCTACATATACCTGCAGTGCCCCTGAATGGTCATAAAAACAAGATTTTCATCTCATTAGATTACCCTGGAGGTGCCATAGCTTCCCTGCTGAGCACATATCCTGGCCATTTCCTAGAACTTTCCTATATCTGAACTTACATCATCCTTCATAGGCTTTGCTTCATTGTTCACATCAGTTTATTTCCTATTATGGGATTCCTCTGCTTATAACAATCACACATTACTGCAGCACTCATTGCTCACAAAGGCAATCAGCACACTATTATCTTTGGGTAAATCTTCAGGGATACACGACTTTTTCAAAATTTGTATTGGCTGTCAAACAGCCTCAATTTAGGCTTACTGTAATTGCATTTTGTAATTATTTTTATTCTCTTTAGCTGTAGTTATAGGTTTGCAAATCAGACAGAAGTGGTTGCGTTTCATCAGCTGTTGATTTTCTCATTTTGTGCCAAATTCTGCTGCCCATGTGAATCCTTCTTTGAGTTCAATTGTTATTCTCGAGATAAACTGGAGCAACAGAGCACAAACTGACCCATACATTTTATCATTGTTTTCATCTGCATGTAAATGATCATACAAAGAAGAAACCTCATTTATATGCAGTGTAAATGAATATGGATTTCTGTGGGTTCTCTTTTGGACCTGCAATGGGCAACTTATTCTACTCTCAAACACAAGCTAATCCCTGCTTTACACATCAGAGAGATTTTTACACAAGCAACTGCTGTCCTACAAGCTCAGCGCAAGAAATTTCTCTATATAGGGATTTCATGGACCAGATGAATCGGAAAAAGCGTCAGGGGGATAGATGGAGACTAGTTCACTTTTTAAACATACATAAAAATATCATTTATTTCTTACTCTACTTTTAAATAGAGATGAGCCCAAAATGCAAAATACTGACCTGGATCCTAACTTCTCCAACGTTCTCAGGTGCAGAGATCTGAGTTTAGTTTTGTGCCTATCTATATTTTTAAAGTTTTAATTAAAAGAGTTTTAACTGTTAACTGTTAACTGTTTTAATTTGCAGGAAATTTCACAAATACCAAATTGGCTATTAGCTGACTTACATACATACGCTAAATACTGAATTTGAAAAGCAAACAAGACACTAATGACAAGATAGCCAGATTTCTCAACAATAGATCTGTGTAAATAATGCAAAATAATTAACCATTCAAAAGTTCATGTTAATTTGCATTGACTTTGCTCTCCTGTATTCACTTTCCTCAAATAATTCTAGTGAACAAAACTGCAGACTGGAATGATCATGGAGACAGTGAATTTCAGGTGACTATTGGAGAATATTTGTAGAGAAGAATGTTAAATTCATAAACACAAATATTCACACCTGACCCTGCTCATGATTCTACACCATTCACGTCAATGGAGATTTTGTCATTGGATTCAATGGGAGCAGGAGCAGGCCCTTAAAGAATCATGTTCATCTAATTCGGAAACAAAAACATATCCCGTGTGTCTAAGCAAAAGTAACCAACACACCCAGTATTTCACATACTGAATAGTCACAACACACTGATTATGAAAATGTTATTTGCAGAAATTATCCTGAAAATAATTTTCCACAAGAAATAAATGCAAGATCATGAGTTGCTGACAGACAATATGTGAACAGTAAAAAGAGATGAAAATTCATCAGATAAATTATTCATTACATAGCATTCACCCCTCTCTACTCAGCATCTCCTCCCTGTTCTGCCTCTCTGCTGCTTCTGCATCTAATCTGCAGTTCAGGCTAATAGCGTGTAACTGACACCAGAGACCTGCTCCTACTATCTCTTCTTGTTGCACTCTTGGCATGCCACCCAGCTTGACCATGCTCCAGCAGCCATAGTGCTTACCTGGTGGCTGGGAAAGGGAGTTGCTGTGGGAACATGGAGACTGGGGGAAGTGTTGGTTACAGGTGAGAACCACATGGAGCCCTGAATATTCTACTTCACATAGAGCTTTGCAAAACCTTGGCCAAGATACAGTTGGCCTGCTTAATCACAGCACCAGTTCAGCAAAGAATTTAAGCACATCCCAAACTTCAAGCACATGAGTGGTCCCACAGACTTCAAAGGGACTCAGAGTTATGCATATGCTTTATTACCTTGCTGAATGGGAGCCTATTGCTTTAAGGAATCCAGAACCAAGAAATCAAAGACCTTAGAAAGTTCTGCACATGAGGAGAAATCCTGCAACCCCTTTGCAGGTGCAAAGAGCCCCCGCAGCAGAGAGAGAGTCCATGTTTCATAAGGTCTCCCTCTGTGCCAATATACATGGAAAGGAGGCACCGCACACGTAGACCAGGGTCAAATAATAGATACAACTCCTGCCACGTTCCCCCAACACAAGAATAGTGTGTGAGGGACAAGTGGCACCGTTGAGTAGTTTTGCTACCATTCCATGGCCTGTGGGTGAGGATTCCTTCTTCTCTGGGCCCCTACGTAGCTATCAAGCACTCAGCCTAGTACTGAAGCTGTATTTTGCTAGAGAAGTTGTGGCTTATAGTGAACCTGTTATGGGCAGTGGGAGAGATATTGTAATTGTGGTAGTGTTAGAGCATTGTGTGCTGAACAAAAGCCTGCTTATAAGGTCTCTAATAACCCAAAGTGGATTTAAACGTACTGTAAGTTGTTTTTGTGTCAAAGAACCTAAATCTTTTTAGAGGAATAGAAATAGCAGTCATGAGGGGGGCCTAATGATCTTCCAAGGCGTGCCACATTTTCACAGAGCAATTTCTTGAACTATTCTCCTGTTTCCAGGCAACCTTGCTAGGGAGGAAGCTAAATTAAACATTGTGCTAACAGATTGACATATCACTTCAACCCCTGTTTTTAACACATGTAAATCTAAATTACCGCAACCCAACAGCTTCATTCAAATGCAGTGGTCTGGGCTAGCATAATACCTCTAATGAATGCCTTCTCACTTTTCTATCAAACATGCAGACCCACACAAAGCCATTCAATACTGTTATTATTTACACCGTGCTATGGGCATGCATGGTACTTTAGAGACAGTTAAAAGTGACAGTTGGGACTGCAACGAGCTGACAATTTGAAGTGTAAATCTCAAAACTACTGTCCATGTGCCGAGGATAGCAGGAACCAGTGATCACAGCCAGAAGGGCAACGAAGTGCAGACATCCAACTCCATTGCATGTTCCTCCCTTCCCCCACAGCCTCTCCTGATAGGTTTCACAAGTTCAGATTCTGTGCGTGGCAAAGGGCTTGGGCAGAGCTGGGGGACAGCTGGGGAGACAGCATCGACCTCAAATACACGTTAAGATTTTTATCCCTTGGCCCACGCAGTTAGCTAGGATTTGCAGCCCTGCTGGGTTGTTTCCATTCGGAGGAGAAATGAACGATATGAGTCAGGTATATTCTTTAGTGTAAACTGTTTGTTTACAAAGAATGTACACTAAGTCCTGTTTCCCTAACTGCAGCAGAAACAAACAACAGCAGTCAGTTTGATGGCGGCCTTTACGTCTTCCAGCACAGCTATTTATTTTTACTCCAAATTTAAGAAACGTTTGTGGGTAAATTATGCTGACTCAGCCAATTAATGTCAATTTACTATCATGAGCCATGCATCTCTATGACCAGAGGCTGCAGAGAGAAGCCAAAAACCTTAGCGGAGTTACATATCCTCGTGCAGATAGCCGTGCTTCTGTGTCGCTCTTGAACTCACACAGGTATGAGGCAAGCTGCTTATTTTGAGAAAGGGAGAATTCTCCCATGATCGACCGTAGGTACAATGCAGACCAACTCTGTGATGGGAACCTCCTGGATTTTCAAGTCCCCCACATAAACAATTCCCATGCAGAGAAAAATGCAGTACAATCTTCCAATAATGCTGATATTTTTTAACCTTGCGATGACTACTGCATTTATATCAGCCTAGGACAATTTCAGTCCTAGATAATTTCTTCAACCTTCCAGCTCTCTCAGTGATTTTAAAGGCCTACTGAACATACATGAATTTTGTACTGAGTTCACATCACTTTTGTTTCAGTGAATTGATGGGATTTCAAAACTAATCTACAAGTGCCCTTAGCCATCTAAGTAACTGCAGTATGATGTTCCACATCAGTGAATCTTGCTTCCTGCTTCTGTAAAGCTTCCCTATTATAGTTTGCTGCTCTTTTTCAGTTGAGTAAGAAGACATTGGATCAGATGCTGCACTACTCCGCACCCTGTGCAGTCATTTAGTGCAAAGTGTATTCAAAATGCTCATTGTGCAGCTGTGGTCAAAAAAAAAATCAAAGAAAATGTTGGAATGCATAAGGAAAGTGATGGAGAATAACAGAGAGAATATTATACTGCCTTTATATAAAGCAATGGTGCAGCCTCAGTGGTCACATTGTGTGAAATGCTAGTCACCCCATCAGAAAAAGGATATTACTGAGTTAGATGAGGGTTCAGAGAAGAGCAACGGGAAAAATCAAGGGCTGGAAAAACATCTATGTGAAGAGCGATTGAAAAGGTTGGGACTGTGAACCTAGAAAAGAGACAAAAAGGAGTTATATAATATAATATATAATATAATAAAAGTATATAAAATAATGAAAGGTCTAGAGAAGAAGATATGCTTCAGGTCTTAAGCCAATCTCTATTAGAGACAATGATGAAACCTAATGTGCAGGGAAGATGGTTCCACATCTGCCTACCATGGGGTTCTTACTCCTTTCTATGAAGCATCTGGCACTGGCCACTGTCAGAGGCAAGATACCAGATTAGTTAGATCACAGGTCTGATCAAATTTGGCAAGTTTTATGTTCCTAGGGGTGTAAAACTCTACTAAAGCAGCATGGTAACAATTTACACTCCGTTTGCACTGGTGTATATAACTACACAAGCTTCAAGGCAACGAAGAATTAGACCAAGAGCTTTTTCTTACTCTCTGTTCTTTCTCTTGAGAGGATCGTCTTTCAGAAGTAGTGAGAAGTCAAAACCTGGTCCTGTACCATTAAAGCAATGGAATTTCACTGGGCATTGGATCAAGCCCTGAATGCAGAAAAAGATCTGTCCTTTTTTAAATTATTTCTCCCAACTCCTGGTGCAGAAAGTATTGCAGCTGTGGAATACCAGCTCCTTTTAATAGATAAAAATTAGATGGTGTGGAAAATCACTGGATGCACAGTAATGTTACATGAGCTCCTGAAGGAGCAGAGGCATATGGACCCTCTTGCATTGTTAGAAAATGTCATCCAGCTGGAAGTTTGCAGAGACAATTCTGGTGAATAGTTGATTAAAAAAGATTATCAAATAAATTATACTCCACACCAGTGACATGTGTCTTCTCTACGCAGCCATTTACATGCAGATGATTGGTCTAATCCTGCTCCCTTAGAAAGCAGTTGCAAAACTCCTGTGGACTTCAACAGAACCAAGAATAGGCCCTAGGTGAGTTAATTAGCATTTGATGAAATTCAGTGTCTATTTCAGTCTGATCTGCATAACTTCCAACCACAGTCAAGGAAGAGGAAAATAATTAGTGAATGCAAATGAGCTTATAAAGATGCTGTTTGGGAAAAGATACTAATAAAGCTAAGCCCATAAGTCACTGCTTATCTGTTTACAGCAATGTCACGGTAGGGTATCGTTTTATATTTTTGTTTGTTTGTGTTAGGAAAATCCCTGGGGATACTAAGGATCTGAGATCTTACAGCTACCCCAGATATTTACCAAAATTGAACACAGCTGATGACATATTACTGTTGTCAGCCATAAAAGCTTCCCAATTTTGCCATCTAATCTATGGCATTATTTGGCAGGCATTATATGCAGTATTCCCAGTACATACCCTGTACTAGACAAATACCAAGTTAATCATATCCCCCTAAAGAATGGGTTGTGACCTGCCCTTCCACGGCTGCACAGGGTTGTCAGAGGGAGTACAGCCTATTCTCCTCCCCCTTGTGTGACCTATAGAAGAACAGGTCACAAGCACAGATGCTGCACTCTAGTGCTGGTATCCCAAATGCTTTCCTCTGGGAACAACTCTGTATACCTTAAAGCAGCCTCCACAAAGTAGGAGGCAACAGATGAAAAGATCAAAGGGCCAAGTCCTCTGCTGGTATAAATCAGCACAGCTCCATTGACTCTATCTGTGCCAATGTTCATCAGCTGAGGATAGAGTGACAATACATCCCGTTTTGTCTGGGATGGTCCCTTATTTAAGTCCTGTCCCACCCGTCCTGATTTTTTTGTCAAAAGTGGGCATTTGTCCCGTTTGCTCTTGCCACTTTTTTGACAAGTGCCAGGCGTGGAGGGGAGCAGCAATGCCAGCCCTGCGCAGGGAGGGGAGGCAGGGCTTGGGCAGGAGACAGGCAGGCTCGGGCAAGCAGAAACGCCAGCCCTGTGTGGTGGGAGGGTGGGTGCAGGGCTTGGGCCAGCCCCACACTGGGAGGGGGGGCTTGGGCCAGCAGTTCGGGCCAGCCCCACATAGTATCCCATTTTCCCTTTGGGAAATATGGTCACTGAGGATGGCAGCTGAGGCAATGTTTTTATAGCGCCTATATTTGTATTGTTGTCACTATCGTTTCATAACGATAGATTCTGTGACAGGATTTTGACCTTTTTCATGTTTCCCCTTACCTTGTAGCAATTGCTTGAATTTAAACACTTCTAAGTAATACAATGAATTGGATAGAGTTTAATGTGCCCCTCCTCAAAAGAAATATGATGTTCATTATTCAAAGAGAGAACCACAAATACAACTGTAAGCCCTCGAGAATTTGAACCACTTAAAATAAGGATCAGTTCAGTGGCTGTGGAAACTGTAATTATTTTATCCTTTAATAAAAAAGGTACATCAAATTGCACAGTGCAGCCAGCTGTGTGGATACAAACCACAGGTCATCACAGTTCTCTAATGAAAGCAGAACAGAAGTATACTGCATAAATTTCTGGATAGATACTTTGTGGTAATCTTTAAAAGTGTAGGTTGCCTAATAAGGGCGATCTCTCACAGGATTCACTGTAATAATAAAATAATAGTGGCAATACTATTTGGCATTATTTTATAGTAGCCTTCATGTAAGAATCAGAAAGTTCTTTGCGCACAAGTTGTTCACAAATTAGACTGTTATCTCAAATGGTAGAGATCTGTGCTTCAGGGTGAAGGTTCAACTCCTGTTCCTGGTACACTGGACTGTTTTTTTAGCATTACACATAATAGAATTTATTTTCAAGGCAGGATGTCCTGAAAGATATTCTTTAGTTTAAATATAGGAAGGAGGAGGTCAGACTAGATGATCAAAATGTTCCCTTCTGGCCTGAAGATTTGTAGATCTATGGCTTCCTTTTAATTCTCTTTTCTCCAGAAAAGCATTTTTAAAGGAAGAAGAATTATATGAGCTTTCCAAACAGTTATAAGAGCACGGGCCAAGGCAAGGAGGAGGTCACGTTTTGACTATGACAGTATCACTTTAATTTCCAAATCAGAGAAATAAGTGGAGAGAGGTTCAAACAGAAAAACGTAGGTTCTAGTCAGGTTTCTTTGCTTAGTGTTAAGAAAACAGACATACTCTGCAATAGACAAGTGGCTGGTCTCACTTACCTATTACCTATTACCTATTACCTTAGAGATCAGGCCACTCATTTAGATGTCTAGATATGACTTTTGAAAATGTTAGCCTATATGTCTGACTAAGTGGATGGGCTGATGATGAAGAAAGGGTGAGAGATGCTGAGCAGTCATTGTAACCAAGGATGCTAGTGTCCAGTGCTACATGATCATGGCATTACTTCCAACTGTTCCTTGGGTAAAATTTAGCTTTCCTCAAAGGTTTAGCTTACGCAACCGCCACCAGTCTGGGTGCTCCTCCTGGAATCTTGCATTTTATCTAAGAGATGCATACCTTATGATGATATAAATCTTGGCTTTTATCATCAGTATCTTGTCACTGTTTTACAGTATGCTACTGCTGGGCATCACCTAGCAATGTACTGTAATCCTGTGCTCTGTTGCTTTCCCTTTGCACTTCACATTTTCAGTTTGTAAACAAATTTATTCATGACCGTTCAAAAATGGTATCCGAAGTTCCATGGTGCTCGGTGCCAGCTAATGGTTACACCAGATCGTGCAGACAGTGGCAGCTGTGGAATTCTGCAGTAAATCTAATATGAGACCCACCACATGCAAAATAAAAGAATGGTGCTATTGGCACAGTTTCTTTCTCACAAAAGACAAAGAGTCAACCGCACAGGAAAGAAAGGACTCTTTATTGTTACTGTACTCACAATAGTCTTACCTGAGCAACCTAGAGATTGTACGGCTATTAATACCTAGGACCAGCAATAAGCTTATAAATACTTAAGACATTATTGTCAGTTGAGCACTTGCAACTTTAGCATTTCCCGCTCATTCCTCTCCTTTTTTTAAACTACACACTACATGCTAAAATTATGTTTCATTTGACAGAAATATAGCTCTACTGCATCTTTTTTCATATAGCCACTTTTATTTACCTAGAAGGACAACAGCTTTCACAAATTATGCAATTTACAGTAAGTGTATAAACAAACCAGCAGGTGACAGTGTACTATATCAGAGTACACAAGTCAAAGGGAGCACATGAGAAATGGATTAAACATATGAACAATTTATCTGAACATTTGGGATTTAGATAAAATAGGACCTAGACCTGAACCAATTTTGATGGTCTTTTTTTTTAATTATGCAAAACCAAATCGTGAGTGACCACCCTGGTTATAATGTAAAACCTATATTACAAATTACAAATTGTTTTAAAATATTTTTCCTTTCCTAGTTTACCAACATGATGAGCCAAGAAGGCATACTATATGTTCTCATTGTGATGTGAAGCATAAGGTATTTTAAGATGCTACTTAGGCTATGTCTGCTGATATTTATAATGCCACAAAGAAACTAAGTACATTCAGTTTCTAAAAAGTGCTGTAAGAAGCTATCTAACTGAAGAGATTGTTAATCTGGTATGCGCGTACTGAATCGGACTCATTGAAAATTTTCCACTGAAAGTTTCTTTCAACAGAAAATTGAATTTTTGACTAAGCAACCATTTTACCTGGAAGTGTCTGCTTTCCTCAAAATTTTTCATCTTTTCAGTACAAAACCAAAATCTGAAATTTTGCTTTGTTTTCAGTTGAAATTTTCAGATTTTAGGTTTTCCATTTGCTCTCCACTGAAAAACAACTGCAGAAACTCCCCATTTTTTTTTTTTTTTTTTTTTTTTTTTTTGACTAGCTCTAGTACTGAACCTTTATGTGCAGAAGAGACCCTGTCCTTCGGGCAGCCGCAGTTGCCTTTTTGTGTCTCAGTTCATGAATAGAATGTTACACAGTGAGTCACTGCTCTTGCTCTCTCTTTTTCATGGAGTCTTTATATTTGTTCTTCCTTTGTTTTTTTCCTTATCCTGAAATAGTAATATAGACTGAAAATAGTTGTTAAGTTCTCTGTTTAAGCAGAAAATATAACACAGAGTGTTATGGAAATGTAGGGCTAGAAGGCATCTCAAAGAGGTCATCTAGTCCATTCTCCATACTGAGGCAGGATAGCTGCTACACAAATCCCTTTAGTAGAACATAAATAACATAGTCATAGCTGAATTTTTATTTTATTTTAAATGAGCAGAGGCAGATTTCTATTCCTTCCTTTGAGCAGGTGTCATTCTAACCTTGCTCTGAATCACAATCAGTACATACGAAATAGGGTCACAACTCACCACGTCCCTAGGCTTTGGCTTATTTACAAAGGAACTGAAAATAAAGCAAGACTGTAAACTCTTTGGGTCAAAGACAGCCTTTTTGTTCTGTGTTTGTACAGCACCTAACACAATGGGATTGGGACTCCAAAGTGCTACCACAATATAAATAACAACATAACTCCAGTCAAGCCTCCTGTCCAGCTTTGGCTATGCCTAGGGTTCATCCTTTAGGACAGTTCAGCCCCCAGCCTTGCATTACTTTTATAGCCAAAATGGAATTTACAAGCTACACCTGTTGCAGCTGGGTTCCAACACCTGCTAACAAGGTGAGACCACAGGAAAACCTAACCATAACCTCTCAGAATACTGATATGTACACTGGGGCAGTCTAATGCAGCAAAATCAAAAACAACCAACAATTATGGATTGCCCTTTTATGTGGTAGCAGCAACTTGAAGGGCAACACACGGCCACAAGCTGAAGGTGTAGACACGATACAGAAGTCATTGCAGATGTATACAACATTAAAACCAGGTTTTCCTCAGGGAAGAAGTAATCCCCAACTCACATCTGCAGTTTAAGTAAGGCCTTGTTCAGTACAGCTGTAGTACCATAGAAACTTGTGAAGACTGGAACAGCTCCCATATCCAGCTCACTACCTTCTCATTGCACTATCATGCACCTGCCCTCATGTCGTTCTTTACCCTTTCTCTATTAATTGTTGAAAAGCACCTAGGAAACTGACACCAATAAGTATTAAGGGCTAAATCCAGTTATCTGATGCAAGTAATCTCATTGATTTGAACGAGGCTACTTAGTATGAGTCAGACAGGATTTTTGACCCTACCGATATACAAGAATGTTTATTGGAACGTGTTTTCCTCCTACAACATTGCTGAAACCCACATTACTTCCTGATGTGTTTATGTAGTATGGGAAAACCTCTGTATTTTAGATGTAGGAGATATGATACACAACAGAATGCTATTACTGTTATTGAATAACAGATGAAAGAGTCAGATGGAATCATACTCAGGAAGGCTTAACTGGAGATTGTTCTTTGAATGCATATAACAGCTCGAAGCACTGTACAGAGTAATGGGTTAGAGATACTTGTTCTGCTGGAAATGCACCCAGGAACACTACAAATAAATACAAGGTACTTAAATTGGGAACCAAGTCCTGTCAAAAGGGAAAGGAGGTGGTTCAGGTATGAAAGGAGGTAGATTACCATAAGACTTACTCCCCACTTTCTTGTTGCTAAAAGCCAACCTTCTTCCCTGCCACAGCACCATGAGTGATCATATCCAATCCCTGGAAATTTGCCAGCTCACAGGTGATGGTCTGCTTAGATGTAAGTAGAGACTAGTTGTGATACTTAGGGCCAGGACACTGTGATTACCCCCTACTCCTTTTCAAAAGTGTCTTGGGATCATTAACTTCTACCTGGAAAGCCACCAGAAATAGCAAAAGGGACTCTGCTTAATGTTCCATGAAAAAGATGACATCTTTGCCCCTGCAGTGACCCCTATAAAGTATGGGATACAGTAATGCCTATGGAAAGCATTCCCAAGCAACACTGCCCAGGTGCAAGCAGAAAAAGGTTCAGAAATTCCATTTGTCAAGATAAATCAGTAGCTGGCTTTTAAACGTGCCTTGCTAAGCAATTTCTGTAACCCTCACCAACTGGCTTTTATGCAAGGTTTGTATTTCAAGGTTACCAGAAGTTTTCAGACAAAACATTTCTTTCCCTACTGTAATTGCTGGAACTCAACAATAATCAATGCAGAGAGAAATCCACTTACAGTAGTATCATCAGAGGTAAAATATTCACATATTCTTAGAAAGCATCTGAGCTTTTGAAATATCTGTGCTGTGCATTTAGATCAGGCTATAGTGGGGATTTCCAGTCGCCTTGAAGTGCTTCTAAAAAATGTATCTTGACATTTCGATTTTTTTTCCTGAAAAGAAGCAGACTCTTTCCAAGAAGTAAACAAACATCATGTTTCAGAAAGAAGCCAGAAAAAAATATTGTAGCTTAGAAATCAGAGACCATAAACAATTTTTTCAAGAGAAGTAAACATGTCTGAGAGTATGCTCTGGACCATACGACCTTGTCAGATGCCAAGATCTAGAAAAGCAAATGACTTAGGTGTCTACAATGGTGTCTCCCCGGGCAACCCTGAGCAATGTAATACATATTAATTGTCAATTAAATGTCAAGAGAATAGTTTAAAAAAATGCTTTTTGATGCTCTTGCCTCGGTAGAATTCTCTCTCTGTCACTCTGAATAACAAATCAGATGCTGTAAGGCATAGCTGACTTGCTAAATAAGCCCAAGGGAAGGATGCAGTGTGGTAGATCCATAGCTGATTTCATTCGTACGTTTGTTTGTTTGTTTGTGTTACAAAATCTGGGAACCCCAAGATCCTGCAGCACCATAGAAAAAGGACAGCAGTTATCAAATGAGCTGAATATCGCCAGCTGGATGTGTCTATGGGGAATTATACCTTAAAGAGGTTGTGGCAGAAGCAAGGCTGATTAGTTTAGACAACAAATGAATCAAACCTCTATCAGATTCCTTGGCTTGGAGTGATCACTTACTACCACATGGTACCAGCCCTGTGTTCAGTGATCACCCAATGCTTAAATAGGGTGACTGGCTGTCCCAATTTTATAGGGTCAGTCCCGATATTCAGGGCTTTTATTTATATGGGTGCCTATTACCCCCCACCCCCATCCTGATTTTTCACACTTGCTATCTGGTCACCCTATGCTTAAGGTGCTTTACAGTGTAAGAGCTCTGCTTTATTCTGTGTCTGGTTCCAACTGGTCGTGCATAACAACCGCAAGAGCCTCACATCGCCTCACCCAGAGTCTTATCTGGGGAGCTCAGCCCAAAAAGGCACATCACCTAATACCACACCAAGAGTAAAAAGGAACTAAGAAATACCCTGAGTGTAAGAATGGAGCAGTTATTCAAAATGATTGATTTACTGAGGCGAACAGGCCTGTCTAGAAATATCTACCCAGAGGATCTGGTCCCCTCCAATACTCTAATGGATTAAAAAATTACTAACATAACATCAACAACCATTACAAATAACAGCAACAATATGTCCCCTAGACATGTCAGCAGTCCATTCCCATTATGGTTCTGCCTTTTGGACACACAAGGGGAATCAGTACAACATGAAACAAAAAGATGGCCACTTGGCACATGCACAGCACTTCACATCTTCTAAATGCTGTGCAAACATTCATTCATTAACCCTTACATCACGCTTTTGAGGTAAGTAATTGAGTTTTATTGTTTCCATTAAAGAATGGGTTGGCTAGGATTAAAACCCTCTGCTAAGAGGCAAAGTGATTAGGAGTCTGATTTTCAGTACTGCACATATGCATTTGTACACCTAGTTTGCTCAGGCAATTACTATGATTGGAGGTATAAGCACAATAACTGCACACTCTAATTGACCATTGTGCTGAAAACTGGAATAACCATGCATGCAAATCATTCTCATAAATATGCAAATATTGAAAATACAGCACTCTGTGACTTGTTGTAGGTCACACAGTGATTCAATGGCAGAGTCAGACATTCCTGATTCCCAGTGCTATGTACATTCCTCGACATTCCTTTGTGCATTCCACTACCCTCCTGATATATTATACATTTTTGCCTATATTTTGTGAACTGAAGAAGATCTCTGTATTTTTGTTATGGAGTGCACCCCTATGTTCACACCCTACACAGCATTGTAATAATCTTTGTACAAAATATGCCTTGTAAAGTATCGTTTGAAAATTAATAACTTCTAGTCAATAATATCATGGTGAAATGTATGTAGCAACATTCTATGTAAAGTTATGAACATAAGACTGAAGTGTGTTTACCAGCCAAGTCTGGGGAGTGGTAAACCTGTTTCTCAAAGTCAAAGGATAAGTTGATGCCTCTACCTAAGTGCCGTCAAAGCTAATCGGCCATGACCTATCAAGTGGCCATTCTTTGACAAGGAAGCAGGACAGGAACAAACAGATCTTCATCTTAGCAAACAACAACATGAAACCTCTCCCCATCAGACTCCATGTCCCTTTGCTCTCAGCTGGCAAGAACTTTATCTAGGGATCACTGCCAGGAAAATGATTTTCAAAGGATGACTGAACTGTAGAAGTGAGGAGCAAAAACACCCCAAGTTCTCTGTTTTCCACCTAAGAAGAAAAAAGAAACAACCATTGGACTGTGGGAGAAGATCCTGATCTGAAACCTAGTCAGCAAACGTTACTGGAAATCTCTGGTAAGAACTTCACCTCAGACCAAGTCTAGTTTAGGCCTTGCCTACACTAGCACTTATGCCAGAAAAACTTTTGTCGCTCAAGGGTGTGAAAAAACACCCCCTGACTGACAAGTTTTGCCAGCATAGGTGCTCGAGCGAGACACTTTCCCGCCAACATAGCCACCGCCGCTCGTTTAGGTGGTTTTATTATGTCGGTGGGAGAGCCCTCTGTCGACCTAATGTGGCTACCCAAGTGCTCTTACAGCGGCACAGCTGTTGCTGTAAGTTTGAAGTGCAGACCAGCCCTAAGAAAGCAGTTTATCTTTATATTTCTTGTGACCGTTTCTGATTTTAATGCTTCATTACTTGTACTCACTGCAAGCCTCCCTCTTTGTAAGTAAATCAACTTGTTTTATTCTTTAATTAAAACTAATCCAGTGTTGTGAATTGTTTGGGTAACTCCATTTCAGGTAACAGGCTGTTGTAGGGGGGCAATGGACCTCATATATCTGGACTGCCCAGAAGAGGGCTGGACAGTGCAAAACACATGTTTTTAGGGGGAAAATGTGGGACTGGGAGTATGTCGGGGTCACCCTGCAAGTAGTAACCAGGCTGCTGGAAGCTGGAGTGTGCCTAGTGTTTGCTGACAGGCTGTGGGGTTAGAGCTGCTGGACCAGGGCTGTAGCTATACACAGACAGGGTGTGACCTGCACACGGTTTGACTGTTTGTGACTGGGCCTGGTGGGAGCTACAGCAGCAAATCATTGTGAGGCACCCAGGTTGTAGAGCAAGTGGTGATAGAGCCCCTCACTAGTCTGGATTGCACCCTGGAATGTCATCATTTTCTAATAAGGAAACTGCCACAGATGAGTAGTTTAGCATATCTGTAAGGGGAAAAAATTCTGATAGATAGTTAAAAAATACCCATTATTTTCAGTTGTATTCCTGACTTTCCATTTCCAGGAGCAGTATACAAGCACGTTTTGAACCTTCTCTGAACTCTAGTATAACAAGCCATCATAAATTTAAGTAAACAAAAGATCCTTTTGTATTGTATTTCAGAAAATTTGCAGTAAGGTGCCTGAAGACTGGAATGTTTTGTGTGTTCAATATTTGAAATATATATATCATAGTAACATGTGAATCAGCTACTGTGCCTTTTTCCAGCTGCAAAAAATGGTCTGAACAAAGCCTTAACATTTAGCTGGCACAAATGACTGGTAGTACAGGTATGGTTCTCCCTGACAGCTTCTCTCACGTTTGTTTTTTTAAAATACAGTAGCTGCTCTACTGCTTATTTGCTAAACAAATTCACGAGAGGATAGGAGAGGATAGGAGACTACAGAGCTAAAAAAGGTTGAGAAATATAAATTCCTTTCTTGGCTATGGATTAATGACAATTTTTACCATATCACTACTGCCTAACATATGAAGTGCAGGAGACAAAAAAGTTCAGCAGTGGCTTCACAATGTATACATACCAGTACTTTTAAAAGAGCCACCATAATCCACAGTGATACAAAGGCAGCTGAACAAACCATCAGCAAATGGGTCAAAGTTTAATACAATTTAATTTATTTTCATGTTTGCTCCAAAGTACCAAAACAAGGATTATTCTAGGCAGCTCATGGCCACAAGAAAACCACAAGTAAAAGATATCAGGGATCAAACTGAGTGGTGATGTAGACAGTGCTGTAAACTACAACAGGGATATAAGCCTTCCAAGAAATGTATGCATGTTGGTTAAAGTCTTCTTGTGGTCTATGCTTACCAGTGGTCTGTAGAGCCCTTCTTGGTGATCTAAGCGGAGGAGGATCAGGTAAGATGGCCCTGAAAGGATTTCTTTATCATTAAGATAGTGCCCTGTGGTCTCAATCAGGATGAGAGCCCATTGTATAAAGTGACATGAAGTCACAGCTCTGCCCCAAAGAGATTCCACTGAGAAAGAGGTCTATGAAATGCAAAACATAGAAAGCTAAAGATGCAAATGGCAAAATACACCAATCTGATATTCATTGTTTATGAAAAATGAGTGTTGCTTGGATGCTAACAGTGTGGAAGGGTATGTTCAGCAGAAAAGCAATGCCTTGGAGGGTGTCAGATCGAGCAGGAAGATTAAAGATGAAGATAAATGGGCTTCATGGCTTTCTTCTGGTTCTGGAATTTTATTGTTTAAGAAGAAAATGCTTTTGATCTTAAGCCTCTTGTGTTATAGCCACTCTGACATACACATCAGCCACCTCTTTGTCCTGGTCTCTATTTAATAAACAATGAATTGCAACATGAATAGTGGCTTGTGGCTATAATGATATGCAGAATAAAACTTCTTAAAGAAAATGATTCAACAACATGTAAGCAAGTCGACTTCAACTCCATAAACAGTATGAAAACAGTAATCAAAGCAAGTATCTAGCCAAAGAATAGAGTAACAAGTACACTGTACTTACACAAATATGTGATTTAGACAAGCAATTATTGTACAAATGAAAGCAAGAATGTAAAAGTGTGCCAGGCCCTTCATCTTAGCTCCAGTGGTTACCAGGAACAGCCTCAGTTACTGTTGCCATTGACCCTGCTGAACTATTATGGAAAGTACTCTGCAATGTGCCTGGCAAGCCTTCAGGCATGCATGTCAAGATGGTGTTGGGGACTCCTTCTGTTTTTTGGAGCCTCTGCCACCTCTGCTTCTGCTTTTTGTCTTTCGCCTTGTAAAATGATGCATTTCCAGAAGGGCTGCCTGAGGTGTGGATGTCATTAGGACAGAATTATTACAAACATGTGAAATGCAAGGTGATGGTTGACAATGTGTTTCTCCTTCTCTGTTACTGTTTTTTGTGCATCTTAGGTTTTGATTTCTATACTTTATGAAATAGAGCCAAATAACTGGTACATCATTCCTCTTGCGGTTGGTAATGATCTGTGCCTATGTACAATAATATCAAGAGGAAAAGATGGGACTAGAACTCAGGAGGAGAACCCTGCAAGCCTTTCATGATGAAATTCTAATCCAGCTGGAGGAGGTCCAGTTCATGGTTTCATTACAAACTCAGAACTCAGCTTAGCTCATCAAAAGGTTCACTTTTGGTAGAACCTGGATCAAAGTTCTAGGCTGGGGCCAGTCCATCTTGGATCATGGGACCCTGTCCTCCCAGAATCTTTCCAGGAGAGATGCAGTTCAAGAGAAATTTGCAGCCCACTACATCATGTTCACTGCCCATTTCACTTTATTTACATTGATGTTACAAATGTTTTGGGGGAGCCCTGAACTCAGGGCTCCAGTACAACTGACCCTTCCGTTTCCCCCTCTGCATCAGACTTGGAAGGCCTCATGGATTGAAACCCTCCAATACTTTTGGAGAGGCCAGCTGCCAACTTCTCCCCAGTTCTTTGGGAGCTGACAGCTGGTTTGCTCTGCTGTCTTTGAGAGAATTGGCACGGTAAGTCCACACCCCTGCTCCCAGTCCCAGTGCAAGACTGACCCTGAACTAAGTTGTTATCTCAGTCTGCTGATAAATATTGTGCGTTCTAGGAAACATCCGTTAAAGAATCAAATGGTAGTAATGGAACCAAACAAAGCCTTTAGGTTTTGGCTGCTAATGAAGGACAGGGAATACAATAAAGAGAGTTTCTGTAGATGGATGAATGAGCTCTCCATGCCAGACCCCTAAAGTCACTGAATCCTCAGAATCAGACGGGAGGGCATTGCAGACCACCTATCCCTGATACTTCTAACACTGTAGGAGTGTATGTCTGTTAGCTTAGGGTTCCAGCACATGGGCTCGCATAGAGACAATGAAAAACTACATCTACTTTGGAAACCCCATATACTACTTGATGTAATTTTTTAAAAATCTGTGCTTTTGCTCAATATATGTAAATGCCAGTTTGCAGACAAAATAAGCTTTCCAGACATTTTCTGGGGGTGGAATTAGATGTACCACTGCAGATCCAGATATGCCAAGGCCCTAAAACCATGGAAGATGGTGTTAATGCTAATTCTAGCACCAATTTCTTAATTGTCCCACGGGTCTTTTTTTCCAAAGTATTGGCCCCATTGCCGAAAAGCTCCTCCATCTCATATTATGAAGACAAGGACAGAAAGAGAAAAATCATCCAGTTAACATAAGTACACCCTAAGTATTGCAGACCATGAAATAACAATGGATAAAATAAGGACTATCTTGAGGTAAAGAGGACAAGTGATATGAATGTTCAATGTGTCTAATGAAATAGAATGTAATATTTAACAACTGCAATGCTGAGCAAGTGGTGTCTAACACAGCAGTTGACATTTCTTTTTCTTTTTTTCTTTTTTTTTTTTTTTCTTTTTTAAGCTTCCATAAAGAATTAACTCAGCTCCTGAATTAAATAACTTCTGTGAGAGGAAGAAACAGTAAACCCATCTCTGTGCACATTAATTTTGCACCTTAAAATAAATGGCTCTCCTTGGATTATTGTACAGGAAATAGATTTCAAGGTGAAGAAATTAAAATGTCATGCATATTTTAAAAGTGAGAGAGAAATACAAACAGCTCTAAATGAGCTCCAGTGCCCTGATACATATTTAACAAACATCAAACACTATTGCCAAATATCAAATAATGGTGTTCTTAGCTTATTTAAAATATCCCTACCATTCATTTTTGAAAAGTTATAACCTTTGTGGCACTCAGTTGAGAATTTAGGTGTCAATCATCTTCTGAGTGGATTGCACATAGATTAAAGTATGCTTGAATAGTAGGTCAGATACTCTTTGTTACTATTAAGATAATCAAATGCCTAAATCAAAGTACTTAATTCATTTTGGAATATTGACAGCCAGTGTACAGTCCATAATACATGAGAATAGATACAATGCAGGGGAAGTTCCTGGCTGTAGCATTCATTCTTATTCAAATATCCCTCCTAAAAAGGATGAATAATTAACTCAGAAGAAGGAATATCAATTATCTAAATGGGAATGAATTCTGAGAGTCCCAATCTATTGTACTCAAAAAACAGCTTTTACACAGTTCATTTGATATTAATGCTCCAAACCATAGGAATGGGAGGACAGTTTAGGGAGTGAATATCACAGACACCAATAGAATCAAGCAATTTCTCAGATAGAAATTGATGAGCCTACAATTCTAAATTGCAGGGTTGTGCACAGAAGTGTAATAGTACATCTAGTGCATTATGGTAACAGCCAAACTAAATTACATGGGGCCAGATAACTTCCACCTGCAGAGACACCAATGAATGGGAGCCAAAATGCCAGGAAAATTTGGCATGATTTCCCTCTGCTATGCATCCACTTAGGGAGAAAAGGTCTGAGACTGTGATGAGTGGTACAAACACTTTGGTGCCCAAAAGAGGACTGTGACAGAGTGCTAGCAGTAGCATCCTGATCACTGATGTGCTGTAGGCTCATTTGTGAGCCATTAAACACTTTCTGTTGAGGGATTATGAGCAGATGGGTGATAATGACTGGGCTAATGATGAAACTGGCAGGATATAAGTAGAGGCAACAGGAAGTCAGGGGGAAATCCAGAAGGTGAGTTGTGGTGAGGAGGGAGGTTGTATGGAAAATGTCTGCTACAAGTAGCCTGTTCTGTGTGTAAAAGAGTAAAGGATGAAAGATACATGTGGTGGAAGGAAAACAGCCAGGCAGTGTTTATGACCCTGAGTTGACAAAAACAGGTGAGACAGTGTGGTATGCTGGGTAGCTGAGGGAGCACCCTGTGACAGGGCCCTTACGGGTCAGAGTTCCCTTCATATCTCTATTCTTTTATGCAAGTGAGCACTGCCTGCCAAATGAGTAGGACCCAAAAGAGTAGTTCCTTCAGGTGGTCATGGGATGGAAGTAGGGGCAGCTGGTTCCATTTATTAGGAATAACTATAGAGACAAATTGAGCAGAAAGTTGGTGCAGATCTAGGGAAAGAGTGTTTTTCTCTGCCTGGGGAGTGGGTGTAATGCAAAGGGGATTCTTTTGGGCTGGGGGAGATGGATAGACTAGGATACATCATCTCCTTCCTGCCTCCGGGGGGATTTCTGGAGCCACCTTAACCACAACTAGGTTCTAATAACATTGCTGCAACAGAAGTGCTTCCCTAATGGCCAAAGTGCTGCAGAAACATAGCCTCTGTAGGTACGGCTTATGCCTCTTTTGTGTACCTAGGTATCCACCATATTTGGCATCTTGTTCTTCTGGGGCAAGCCTGGCCCCACTATGTATTGATCAGGCAAAAATATTGCCAGGGGCTCACCTCTGAGACTTCATCTCCCTTCATTGCCTTTATATAACAAATGAGCACTGTATTTCTTCCATATCCAATTTAATGTGGCCCCCATTCAGCAAAGAATTCAAGCATGTGCTTAACATTCTTTGACTTCAAGTTATGCATGTGCTTTACTGAATCAGTGCCTCAGTGCTGAGTACTGAAAGATTTGTTAGTTGTAAAGAATTTCCAATATTCTAAAGGAGAACTAAACAAGATGCATATATAGAGCACTTTTCATCTAAGGATCTCAAAGCACTTCTACATCTATTAATCCTTCCCCCTTTATCTCTGGACCTAAGTATTGTACCTATTTCAATTCAAGAGCTTTGATTTTAAGTAACTTCTTTAGTTTTATTTTGAACTCCAATCTCAATTCCCAAAAGCTTGCTTTCAATTGTTCAAATAAATAATTCAGTTTTGAAATTATAGCATAACAGGACATAAACAAAACCAATCCATTCTCTTGATAGAGTGTAATGGTTTAAAATGAAGCCTGTAGTTTCTCATTCAAAGTTAACTACTAAAGATACTGCATATTAGAATACTGTAGCCATGAATAAGAAAATACTCAAATTCCACTGTTGGAGATTTTTTAATTTAACCTATGATTTTCAGTAGCTCTCTAGTGCTAGCAGGTTAACATAACCTCCACCCTCTCACAAACATGCACAACCAGCTGGGGCCAAAGTTTACATCTCTAAACTTCCAAAATACATAATTCAATATCCTGCAACACACGTCTTGGGCTACATGAAAGTGTTTTGTTTGTTCAAATTGTTTTATTCTATCTGCCAAGGACTGAATGGGTGCCCTTGTTTTTTCATTGCTTAGCTTTATGATGATCGTTTTCCTAACTAAGAACAGTATTTTTGAACATATTTTAAATTGATTAAGAGACATAATCTGGAAGATTATTCTACAAATTTGGACAATATTTCCCAATCTCTCTCCCCCTGCAAAAAACCCACCATATCATCATTGTCTCTAGTCTGCTCCGACTCCTTTTTGAACTAACTACTAGTTTTTTGGGGGGCAGGGGTTCCATCACTTGAAACATGAGAGCACATGTTGGGAGTATGGTTGAAACACGAAGAGCAAGCTTTCCACAGTAGACCTTAAGTGACTTTTTACTTACTTTGTAGATTTATTGGCAGAGTTTTGCCTTAAGTTATCAACTGTGTAGGAATTTGCGGAAAAAAGTCTGCTTTCATCTATTCACCAAGTTACTGAAAAAGCCCACACAGAGAATTTTTCTGAACAATTTTGTTCCTAAAAGTGCTGCTGTTATATGTCAAAGGATCTTAGAAACTGGTAAGTAAGCAGTTTATTTCTACCTGTCTACATAAAAGAAACACATTCAGCATAGTGTTTACATTTTTTCAGACTTGTACAATCACAGTAGGGTTTTCTTTTATCAAAGAAAGTACAGATTTACTATCAGATGTTGTGGTATTGGCTCTAGGTTACTGAACATAATTATGGAAATTCATCCCTGAAATGTGTTGCAAATTGTAATGTAAAAAAATTCTAGAGAACAAAATGGGTTTTAATACTTTTGCTTTCTCCCGCTGGAAACCTGAGTTCAAATCTTGCCTTACGCCACAAGTGAAAATGAGTTTGATGGTCAGATTATAGTCCTCCTCACTTGTATATATCAAAAGTTCTTGCATACCACATCATGACTTGTGACCTGAGCTTAGAATAGAAAGGGTATTTTTAAAGGGGAGGAGGGAGCTGCAGTGGGGATGGTGGAGGAGGGCAGAAGAGGGGGATGGATGGGAACTTACAAAATAACAGTTCACTCGCTGCCGACTTCTAATATATGTTATGTCCCTTACCCTCATGAAGATCAAAATTCATAGCAGTTTTCTTTTTAATCAATCAACACATAGATTTGAACAATCTGTTCAAATGGCAAATATGGGAAACAGTTTCGGATTATAGACATTACAGCAAATTTCTGCTGGGTGACACTTAACTACTGCAAACATGTCATGTGATCTTTCTGCATCTGGACCTTTAAAACAGTCTTGTTAGGGATTTGTCTCAGAGAATCCATGTTTTGCCTTCCGTCTTCATATCACGGAATACCATAGAATTAGGATGCATGTTCCAGCAATGCAGAGGCCTCTTTGTGCAGCATACTAATCAGTTAACCTCCTCACATTTTCATTGTATAAGTGTTCACAGCCATGAAAAGCAAAGAAAAGAGGGTAAGGAATAAATCTGATGGTGTCTAGGTTTCCCTCCCTGTCCCCTTTTCTTTGTTCCTTGTTTTCTTTAATGTGATGTCAGTCATCTAGATTGAAAACCCAATTTTTCCTCTTAATGTATGGAAAACATAGAACCAGGAAGCCCTATAAGACTATAGAGCTGGGAGGAAGTTGATCAAGTAAGTGGTATGGGAAGATCGGTGGGGGAGAAAAATGTACCATTTGGAATATAAAATAATTACATAAAATAATTGTAAGCAGATGGCATTCCCACCCTGCTACTACCAGCAAACCAGATTCCAATACTTTTACTTGTGTTAAATAGCGTCTCATACACAAGCAATACCATTGACTTCAATTGCATTGAATTCATTTGCAGATCAAGGTAAACAGGTGAATCAGAACTGGTCCAAAGGCTGTCCACTATAAGGTGCAACTTACCCAACTCCCTCAAATTTCCTTTATGGCTAAATAAATGACAAGAAAACATACATCTCAGCTAAAGCTTTCTCTGGATCTTAGTTATGCCTAAGTATGATGGAGTATATACCCACACAAGTAATGAAAGAGTTAACTGGAGCTGAAGAGCTCCATTAAGGCAGCTGGAGGGTGGGCCAAGCCCCATTAAAGATGAATCCAAACTGGGGGAGGAGCTGGATGGTTAGTATAAAAAGAGGAAGCCCAGAGTTGAAGAGGGACTGCAAGGGGAGAGGAAAATAATAATATTGCAGTCGCTCTGTTGATATTAGGGAGTGGAGAGATCAGCAGAGGCAGGAGGGAAGCTCTGCAGGGGAGCTGATCCTCGCATTCTCTCCTGAAAAGCTGCCAGTGGCCTGGAAAAACATGGAGCAGTCACTGAGATGTAGCAAGCTTTGGTGGTGAGCCCCAATAAAAGGGTAGGATCTGGACTTCCGGGGAGAGAGTCCTGGGAGATGTTCAGCTGAGGAACAGAGTAGGGAAAACTGAAGAGGGATGAAAGATCTTAGCCCACGGAGGGCTTTTGGGCTTTTGGTTGGAAATTTATTGGAGAATTCCATGGGTGAACCCTGTGCCTCCTGGCCCAAAAACAAGGGTGAACCTAGAGAGTCTGTAGGAAGAAGGCCTTAAAAGGCTCCAGTAAGAAGAAGTCTGACAGAGCAGACCTTGTCAGCTGGTTATAGAGACCCTGGACTGGAACCTACTGTAGTGGGAGGACCTGGCTTCCTTTACCAGCCATTAGGGAAGGTGGTATGAAGCCCCTGAGAAGGAAATAAGCATAAATGAAAGCTCTAAATGAAGAGGTGGGGGCTGAGGACCAGATGTAAGGACATTGTTGGACTTTCTGTTACCCCAGAAGGGGTGAAACTAAAATGTGACCTGGTTGGAGTGTCAACTCACAAGAAGAAAGTCATTCTGGCACTGTGTTGGTCCATCAGAAGTGGGTGCTAGAGAAGGATAGCCTGCGATGCCATACCCAGCAACCCAGTGAGACAGCAGTAAATCCACTTGTCTACATAGGGTTTTTGTCTGAAAGCCCTCTGTCTTTGTCTCCCACGTGCCTTAGGCTGTTTTATACATGTGATCTAAAACATAAATATCTTTGCATTTCTATGCAGAATTCATGCTCTTGACATCAAGATGACTCAGCTGAGGAGTCGCACATTTTTATGCAAGGTCCTAGAAACAATAACTTTTCAACAATACCCCTATATTTAAAGAGAGAAAAACCTACCATACATCTAATGACTCCTCCCCATGCTCCATGGGCCAGCTCCACAATGTATAACGGACAGACTGATCACGTGGCGTCAGCTAGAATTTATGCAAAACTCAAGAACGTATAGGAAGCTTTATTCATCAGTTTCTAAGGATCCACCTGTTAGCTGAATTTCAACAGTAAGACAACATGGTGGCACAGAAGCTAACTCCCACAGTGTGCAAAAGCCATCTGCTTTTGCAATGAGCTTTGCCTCTTAGCTATTTATAACCCTTGCTGTGTAAAAGCTTTGGGACACCCAAAGTGTGACAAACAATCTATAAACTCAGTCTATTTTGCACTCATCATTTCCTATTTTTAGCAAAAACATCTTTGTATATAATCATGTCTCCCATCAGCCTTCTTTTGGTTAGGTTAAAAAAGCCAAGCTCTTTGAATCTCTTCTCATAAGGCAGTCCTTTATTCCTTGGATCATCCTAGTAGCCCTTCTCTGCACGTGTTCCAGTTTGATTGCTCTCTATAAATACATCAGAGGGATAAATACCAGGGAGGGAGAGGAGTTATTTAAGTTCAGCACCACTGTGGACACAAGAACAAATGAATAAAAACTGGTCATCAGGAAATTTAGACTTGAAATTAGACAAAGGTGTCTAACCATCAGAGGAGTTTGATTCCCTTAGAAGGCTGTTCTAGAACCTGTGGGGGCAAAAAACCTAGAAGGATTCAAGACTGAGCGTGATAAGTTTATGGAGGGGATGGTATGAGGGACAGCCTAATTTGGCAATTAACTGATCTTTGACTACTAGCGGTAAATATGCCCAGTGGCCTGAGATGGGATGTTAGATGGGATGGATTCTGAGTTACTACAGAGAAATCTTTCCAGGTGTCTGGCTGGTGAGTCTTGCCCACATGCTCAGGTTTTAGTTGATCACCATATTTGGATTCAGGAAGGAATTTTGCCACAGGGCAGATTGGCAGAGGCCGAGGGTTTGTTTTTGCATTCCACTGCAGCTTGGGGCATGGATCACTTGCTGGTGGATTCTCTGAACCTTGAAGTTTTCAAACCATGATTTGAGAACTTCAGTAACTCAGTCATAGGTTAGGGGTCTATTACAGGAGTGGGTGTGTAAGGTTCTGTGGTCTGTGTTGTGCAGGAGGTCAAACTAGATTATCATAATGGTCCCTTCTGACCTTACAGTTTGAGTCTATGAACATCCAGTAAAACTCTGATATAAACAGGCGACTGAATAAACCTCTCAAATAAATAAAGCAGACATTTTCCATTAACACCTAGTTCCTCATAAAATTATTTGTAGTTTGACCCCATCTTCCCCTCCCTTGCAGGCAACTATCTGTTACTGATACTATTACTGATCAGTTACCCTTACTGATACATAGCTGCTATCAGGCTTCTCACCCCATGCTAATTACATGTGTAGGAGACAGCCTACTAATTAGGAGGGATTCAGAAACAGCCACTCTGTGACATATACTCCCATCAGAAAAGAGCATATCATATTTATATATTATATTATATATTTATATATATAATATAATAGCACATCAACATTCTCTTAAGGTGATTGTCTCTTTGGATTTCCCTTATCTAGAGCTATGCTAGAAGCTCTGGTGCATAAGGGGGTCCTCTAACGGTCTTGTTCCTGGTACCTGTGGAGCTTGGACAGAAAGTAACCAACAAATGGTCCCACAGGTAGCAAATACATTGGTTTAACTCTTTCCCTTTCTCTCCAACTCCCTAGCAGCAAGTCCATGACTCTGCCATATGCCTCCATGTCCTTTGTCTTATAGGCTGTTTTTGGCCTTCCTCCTACTCCCTCTGAAATTTGAGATACACAGTTAGTATTTAATCCTTTCTAACAACTGTGCAGCCATTGTATCAAATATTTTCTTGAGCTTCTCATCCACTTGCATGCTTACCAACACAGAAGGGCACAAAACGGTCCTTGGCAATATACTAAAGTTCAAACACCTCAGTAAGACAACAGAACATGAGAACTTCCCAGTCAATAAAAATTCACATCTCTCTCACTGCTAGCGAATAGCTCAGCAGTTGTAAGTTGTGTGTCCCATATACAACAACTAAGGTTATCTTTCAGAGGGAGAAAAAGCAGAGTGAATCACCAGTTAAAGAAAAAGGCACTAGTCAGAGGCTCCTTTATCAGCCCTGAAATGCAGCTTCCTCTGCAAGGGATAAACTCTCTTGCTGGGACAAAAGAACTGTGTAATCTATCATAATTTACCTTATGTGGAAGCCAAATTGGTCTTCAGTCAGAATTGTGCATAGGAGTGAGTGAAATAAAATGCAATAAAGCATGGATCTTAGTTCAAGATGAGCAAGTGAAGGCACATGTGTGCCATGCTGAGGGAGCTGTACTCCATAGCAGAGCTCCTTTCAGTTCCAGCTCCTCTCAATTCACTTGATTTCTTAGCATTCTGAAGAAAAAATAAATAAAAAGGCCTATTCTGCATATGGTATTTTGAGTCTAACTATAGGCATGTTGATGAGGGGTTCTCAACCTAGCAATCAGAACTATTGAAGGGCCATGAACAGGAATCATGAGGTTACAGCCATCCTGCCCTTCTTATTGTGCTAAATAGGAGGGGGCTCCCAGGAAGTTCCCATATGGAAAAGGCTGAGAAATGTGGTTCTACATGGGGATCTAGTGGTCAGCAAGAGCATCTTCCTCATCCTCTCAATATGGATATGAATGCCTTTTTTGTTGAGTGTGAGCCGGTGAACTCTTCCTATATAACTCTGGTAAAACAGGATAACACATATCTCTTACTGCAGCTATTAAGTGCACTTTTCACAGAAGATCTGGCAGCCATAATGAAGGAGCAAATGGAAGGAACTGGAGATTGAGATTGCAATATTCACATATAGTCCACTTTTTTTTTTTTTTTTTTTTTTTTTTACATAGGGTACAATCATGCCTTTAAGTCAGAACCCTGTGTTCACAGGGAGGATATCTTCCTTAGCTCCCTGGCACACAGGAACAGTATGTCTCTTTCAGAAGGTTCAGCATACTTCCCCTTTGGGTGAATGTAGTCTTGCCTCCTTCTTGAGCCTCTCTTTTTGGGGTGTTTGGTGGAAATGGTTCTTATGCTGTTGCACAGGAACACCAGAAGGGGAAGAGGTCCTTTGTCCTTCCTACATCTACATGCACCCATGTGCATCCTCAGAACAGCCAGCCTCAATCTGGGTCATACTGTGGAGGCTGTAAAATGGTTGCAGTATGCGTATTGTAAATGTCATATATTAGCTTTTATTGGACCAACTTCTGTTGGTGAGAGAGACAGGCTTTAGAGCCACACAGAAGTTGATCCAATAAAAGATATTACCTCGCCCACCTTATCTCTGGGACCGACATGGCTACAACTACACTGCATACACATATTAGATGTCATAGATCAGCCATATCTTTTCTTCTTGATATTATGTGAGACAATAAGCTCTAAATAGATGTTTGGGTCTAGGTTAGGGCACACTGCAGTGTTTTGATTATGTAGAGAAGTTGGACCAACATCCAGTTTCTTTCAATATATTTTAAAACTATGTTTGAGACAGCAGATTCTTGCAAGACAAAGTCATAGTCAGAAATGCATGCCCTACACAGGAGATTTGTCTCCTTCAGTACATTTGTTTTCTTACCCTCTTCCCTGATGTCACATACTTTTTCCACATTGGAACACTGCACATCTTTCCAATGCTGCCCACTCAGCAAATGATGCATGTGAATGGAGAACTTGATATCACCAACATTATCATCTTCATTTTGTTGGTTTATATGATTTTCCGTTATCTGTTGGCAATGGTGTTCCTGTGTCTGCAATAGGGACACATTTGGTTCAAAATGGAACAGCTGTTACAAGGTGCCCTCAAGGATACAGGACTCACAAAAGGCAAATAAGTTTGCCAGCGCTGTAAACTGATTTCAGCTTCAGAATGACTGTTAAATTTCTAGAGAAAAGGGAAGGTCAAGTGGTTGCTGCTGCTAAGAAGAATAAGGTCACTCTAATAAGCCCTGCTAATAGAAGAAATAGAAGATCAGGAGTTCATCACTGTCTTCTGGATATGATGACTGGAAGAGCAGAAGAGAAACAGTAATGTGCAGTTAACACACACTCTCATGACTTCCATAAAGAAACCAGACTGAGCAGTGGTGCTTTCTCTCTGTCTGACTGTGATTCCCTTCCCATGTCTGCTGAAAAAAATGGTGAGTAGTGTACTCTGTCCATTCGACCACTCAAAATTCCAAGCCATTGCAGCCATTATGGGCCAGATTCTGATAGCCTTGATCTTGCAGGTTTCAATAGAGCTATGCTCATTTATGCAAACTGAGGATCTGGCCCAATGAAGGCAAAGAGCTATGTCCAGATGCAGTGCTGCCTTCTCCACTGCAGATGGCACTAAAGCTAACTAAGCCACTTGAGCCTGGAAGGCATGTGCATGGATTGAACTAGCAGAAGGGAAAGAGAGTGGGAACAAGAAAGGATAGAAGACAGCACAAATTGAATAGATATGGGAAGAAAGGAAAGAGAGAAGAATGTAGAAGGGAGAGAGATGAAACAGAAGAAAAGAGGAAAAGAATAAAGCAGAGTTGGAAGTATCACTCCTAAGACAGAGAAAATAGTTTGATCTGTGTGCCATTTCAATCCTTGAAACCTCTGTTGATACCACAAAGGAATGTGTCAGCTGTGAGGGGTGTGTTTTATTCTGAATCAGGTGCAGTGCTAATTTTTACCTCCTCAGTGGGAACTAACCAGCCTCAAAGCCCTGAATTAAATAAGGCTCTCACACACATAGTGCATCTATGCCACCATACAGAAGAGAGTGATTCTCAGAGCTCCAACAGGATCTATTTACATTTCTTTTCAGAATGCTGTACTTTTTATCTGAAATATTTTTCACCTAAAGCCATCGTTTGTCTGATCTTAATCTCTATATTTCAGTCCTGAATACTTGTGCTTTAGCTCAATACTCTTCTTTACCAAATTTAAATGATTGTCAAGAAGCTTCATCATGTATGATCGCTGCAAATGTTCAAGTTACCAGCTATCCCAAAAATACTCCTCTTTTGGGGATTGGGTATAAATATCTTTGAGGATATTTGTCTGCTGTTTACAGTACCTCCTGTCCGATCAGATTATAAACTATGAAATTAGCACCAACTTTGTATTTTTGCTTAATAGCAAGAGTATCTGCATTGCCATATATCAGACTCAGTAACTTAAGTAAAAAAGGCTCCATTGGCTTATAAAATTGTATTAGATGTTAAATATAGAGTTCAGGACAGTCATTTGTCCATATTATTTTATTTTATAAAAGATGAAAAAAAGTGTTTAACAGTTTTACACAGGACCTTCTCTAGCTTCATGGATGCTCTTTCCTTGCCGGCTGGTGTAATCTAGCTACAATGGCTTTCAAGCTTTGCAACAGGTTATATACCATTTTTCAGCATATGAGGGAGTCAATGCCAATGACAGGAGAGAAAATGAGATTAGCAGAAATTTATGACTAGCTAGTCCCATTCTGCTTAGTCACGGTGATGACTCATTCTTTCCCTCCCTTGTTTATCTTTTTCAGCCCTCCTGTTCAGCACCTGGCAGTGTACTAGATTATCTTTCTTTTAGGAAGACCATTAATGAAAGCAGTTTCCCTGATACAGAAGTACCAGAGGCCAAACAGGAGCAATAACTCTAAACAAGAATTGCAAATTAGGCTTAATTTCTTGGTCATTGTGGGTGATTTTTTTTTTTTTTTTTTTTTTTAACTGCATTGATTTTTCAGTTTTTATTTAGGGTCAAATTCTGTCATCCTCATTCAAACTGGGCTACCCTGTGTCTTTTTCTTATTCATCTGGGCAGGGTGGTAATGACCCTTTCCCAACCCCTTTGTTCACCTACCTAGATCCTGAGTCCAGTATAGAGTCCAGACTCTGATCTCCAGATACGCCTGTTGCAAACAGTGGGAAGGGCAGCAAACAGAGATGGGCAGAGAGCATGGATGAAGCCTTGGTCTCATCCCTCTACTCACTGGCTAGAGTAGCTGGCCACATACAAAGGCAAAAGTAAATTGCACCCTGGCAAGGACTCTAGTAATTTACTTTCTCCTGATCCAACCTTTTCTCACAGCTGAGCCCAGGGACCACTGAGTGCAATCAGTAGGGCTAGTCACAGAGTAGGGTACTGCTTATTGTGAGTAATGGTGGCAGAATCTAGCCGTTAGTGGATTGTATCTTATTTTTTAAAACTAAATACATTTGGGAAGGTGTTCATTTGTTTTTTATTTTTTTTACTCAAACCCCTCTAATTTTCTTTGCTAGTTAAAAACAAAATTTTCATTATTTAAAAAATAAAAATGATATTTTTTAAATGATCATTTTGCTTGACCACATACAAAACAGGGACAGTCTCTGCCCTGAAAAGCTTACAATATAAGGATCCAATTCTGCCATCATTATTCAAACTAAAATCAGTGGGATTACTTCGGTAGCCAGGTTCTGCTCACTCTGACTAAGGGTGACAGAATCAGGCCCTAAATTAACAAGATTATATTTTTTAAAATAAACCAGCTGAGGAAGAACACGTATATTGATTAACAGGTGTTCCTATGGTACCTGAATATAGTAAAACCATTGTCACTGACAGGAACTCCAGACTTGAGCATACGATAAGCTTTCATATTGCAGACAGAAATGATTCAGTAGTTATCTAATATGATGTATTAAGCACAAATAGCAATCTAATAATCAATTGATTTGTCAGCTTCTTAACTGTACATAATATTGCAGCAATGTTTTTATGATGCCAGGATTTATTAGATTTCAGAATGTTTCTTCCATCCAAGTAAAGGGCATTTCTTTGCAGAAAATATTAAGAATGAGGAACCACATTCTCTTCTCATTTTTATCTGTATAAAACTAGAGTAACTCCATTAAAGTAAGTGAGTTATTCTATTTACACTGGTATAGCTGAGAGCAGATTTTGGCCTGAACTGTATGCCTCAAAGGAATGACAGGTATGTAAGGCAGATAAAGTTTAATAGATCAACAAATGGATTGTAAATGCCTTTGGGCCTGCTTCTTCAGGTGCTATTAGTTTAAAAGGAACCCTCATGGTAAATTCCTATAGAATTTAATACAGCATGATTATCTTTCCCTGGAATGCTTAAAACAACCTGCAGAGTGTTATAGCGGGGATATAATTCTCTATAAAATATATAGGTTTTTTAAATTATTTCTATGGTTTCCTCACTATTAAATTCTAAAAGGAAGGTTCTGAAAGAGAAAACTGTAAAGGTGATAGGTTTCATTGCCCCATCTACTGTGATCTACATGGATACAATACAGAGAAAGATTCACCGTATGATAGGATATTTAAAATGACTATTTTCACCTTTCCTTTCTACTATGTACAACACAGTGGTAGGTCACCTTTTTATACCTTAAGTAGCTTTTGATGTGATTTGTTTATACTCTGTCATACAGCAGAACACCAATCACAGTAAACATTGCTTATTTTACATAAAGTATCCTTTCTTGTATATGTATTTGCATTAGAAGTTAAGAAAATGCAACTGGGCTAGCAGCAGACCTGGGGAATACTCCACAGTGTTCTCAAACATATAGGAAAGATATTTTCAATAAACACCCATCTTTAAGAACAGAGATTTATAGATCATCAAGTGCTATATTAATTGCTAGTATAACACCACTGTTTTCAATAGAGTTACACCAAGAAAGAATGTGGCCACTAGTGATTGCTTAAAAAAAATACTAGGAAAAAATAATCAATGTGAAGTTATTGCCCATGCAAACAGAAAGCCATGTTGCTTTCGAGCTCCAATAGCAATGCAAACAGGGTGAGGTGAGAACCGAGTGAAATCCTGGCCTCACTAAATATAATGGCAAAGCTCTGACTTCAGTGGGGCCCAGATTTCATCCTGAGTGTCTGCCATACAGAAATTAGAAAACTTTTCTTGAAAAAAAATGGACATAAAAAAGCATTTGCCAGTATCTAAGACACTTGAGGTTGCCTTAATAGAGATTTGTATCCCTCCTACAAAACCCATAAGATTATTGAAAAATCTCCAGAAAAATAAATGCTCTTTAGAGTAATTTCTGCAAAACCCTATAAAATCCTATTCATACCTATTAAATCCTATAGGACTTTTCCATAAGGGAAGAGTTTGACAAGAGCTTTATTTTAGTGACATTTTGACAAACAAAAACACAAGGCATATATATTGAAGAGTACAAAAGAACGAGGGCGAAAAAGCATTTGCAACTGTACACCTACCTTTGCATGTGCATTCACGACAGCTGCCCACACAAATCACTATTCACGTGCCATTTACATGCACAATAACCCAATTTGCATACAGTCCCATTATTTGTATATACATTTTAGGCTTCATTTTAAAAAAATTTAGACCTTCTGTAAATTATTTATTTGTAATCTAAGGATTTTGTCCAGAAGAGAGTTACCTCCACCACATAGCTAGTAAACCAGATCCTGGGGTGTGGCTGAGTTGTGTTAGACACAAGACCCAAAAGGAAACAAACGTGGTGGGAAAGATATAGGGGCTACTTTGGCCCCAGGAAGAAACTAGACCAGCTGCTTTGCTGCTCTGACTTCTTATCAGCTGCAACAGTCCCTTAGGGACCGTTCTGCCAGCTCATGGTTGCTATAGCTCAAAGTGCTCCAGGTATTGCTCATTCTGACCCTTTCTCACACCCAGAGGACCATTGCATGCAAAGTTAGGGCTCAAGTTTGTTTGTCAGCAAGGATATGGAGTGGGTGGCATAGAGCTGTCTGCACCAGCTTTATGCCACCCAGAGATTCCCCTGTGCAAGGGAATGTTCCAGCTAACCATTGAACCCAGCTTGGCAGTTTTCCATCCCTTTTACACCCCCAGAATAGTATAAAAGAGGACAGAGGAGGGCTGAGAATCTGGCACTCCAATTCCACATGCATAGAAACTGATGCAGCTCAGTGGAAAAAATGTAATTATCAACTTTTCACCAGCCATAAGATGACTCATTAGGCTTTCAAGGTGCCTTCTCTCCAGAGTGGAGGCTTTAATCCCTTATAGTTGTGTGGCTGTGGCTGAGGTAGAGATGCTTTTGGAATTCCCTCTTCCTGGATAGTCATCCCTGCCGTTCCTTTAAGCAAGTCTACAGGTCTCTCTTAGTTATCACTGTTTGTTTGTCATTGTAATTTTGAGTTTGGTTTGTTTGTGTTTTTGTTGCCATGTGAATTGTAGGTATGTGGGCAGGCAAGGATATTTTATTTAATTTTCTGCTCCTTGCTCTGGGCATGTTGGCTTTCTTTTCTAAATGTATAAGTTATTTATCAATTGTATGGAAGTTCCCAGAGGCTTTTGGAAAGTACAGAAAAGTTCACATTAGCAAGAACAATGATTCTCTCTAGCAAGATCTGTGTCTGGAACATGACAATATGCTACCTTCCATTTGTGAAAAATGATATATATAAATGTAGCCCAGGCCTGAGGGCTGGGTTATATTACAAAAAAAAGATTAGTCCCAAGAAATCTTCAAGTATAGTTAAGTAGGAAAAAAATCTTCAAGTGTAGTTAAGTAGGAGCACCAATTAATTGTGCCTGTGTGGAATTGAAATAGTATTAATGCAAATGCAAATATGTGACTGTAAAATACAATACTCTTTCTCCTTTATCTTTCTGCCTACAGTAGGTTCTCACATGGTGCCCATCACCATGGTACATTAACATGTCCCAACATTATGTGTACACACATCTTTCTCTCTCTTTCCCTCTTCCCTGCCATGGGAAGCAAGCAGGGATTGAAATTTAGTGTGTGTGTGTGTGTGTGTGTGTGTGTGTGTGTGTGTGTGTTTTACTGTACTGTTGGTGTGGGAAAGTTGGTCAAAGCCAAGAAGTTTGCATTTTGCTCTCAAAGTACTGAAGTTTCAGCTATTGTGGGAGTTAGTTACAGATTTGTGCGCTAGTTGCTAATAAAGTTTTGCTTCCTGCATGCATGAAGTTTAATTACACAAGACAATCAACCCCACTCCCTTTATTTATTTTTAATTGATTTTTAAAGACCCAAGGTAAAATCCTGGCTCTATTGAAGTCAATAGCAAAACCTTTATGGACTCCAGTGGGGTCAGGATTGCACCTCAAATGTTTTAAAAGCACAGTCCTTATAGCACACGTTGATGGCTGATTAGCTGCCTAAACAGTCACTTGCACAAAATTAAAAGAAGATTCTACCACAAATCCTTCCATCAGCCACGTGCTCTGCCACCCGGAAAAAATTATGGGAGCTACCATAAACCGATCTCTCCCCTTACACACTTAGGCCCCAGTCCTGCAGTTAACAGCACTGAGGTGGAACAATAACCCCACATGGAGCACTGCTGAAGTCCGTCGGTCTTCATGAAGGCGTGAATACAAAATCAGGGCCTTTCTTACCTAGTTTGGGCAATTGTAGTGTACATAAAGTATAGCATATTAATTAAGAATATTTCACTTTTCCTATTAACTATCACAGTCTGTACTCATTTATGTCTTTAAACACAAAATTTTGGATTATATTTTTTAAAATGTCTATTCTTTTCCCTAGTTATGCCTTATAATCCCTTATCCACCTTCAATGACCCTATTTTAATTGAAATTGCTCTCTCAAAGCCTCTTGTCTCCTCCCATTAAATGGAATTTGTCGTTTAATTACCCTGATGTGATCTTAAAAAGAAAATATAACTTAAAAAATTCTGGAGCTAGCAGAGCTTGGAGCATGTGAGTATGTTAGTGCTATTGGAAATAGCATGTGCATCAGATTTACCTTTGTGCTCATTACCCACTGAGAGGGAAGGTTAAACAACAAAATCATAATTATTTAATGATTGGAGAGGTGGATGAAGTGAAAGAAATAACTTTAAAACCTATGGCCTAAAACAATTGACTAACAGAATGAACATTACACACTTGTGTATCATGTACATGATATTTATTTATGTGCTTTAAAGTGGTTCTCCCTTTGTTTCTGGCTCTTTGTGGAAAGTGGTTATCTTCTCCTACTGGCTCTTGAGGCTTCCTCTTCCCCTCCCTGGTTCTCTGGAACAGATCCTTGCTGAAGTCAGTGGAATATGACAATTAACACCAGCTCAAGATCTGCCTCTGTGTGTTCCTTTCTTTTTCTCGTTTTACACCCTTTTCCATTTGAGGGACATCAAGATGTATGGAATGTGTGCACTGTTTCAGAATTTGCCACCCTCCTGTTTTGTTTTGTTTCCTATTGTTTAAATCTTACGTTCTTCTGGCTCCTTTCTACTCCCTGAGGCAACCACTGATTTTCTAATTTTTCACCACATACCGATCCTGAAATCTTTACCACCTCCCACCACCCGTCACACTAATCAGCAAGATGTGGTAACTTCATGATTTGATCAATGAAAATATTACCACACTGAAAACTTTTTAAAAGAAGAGTCTTGGGGTAAGAAGGGAAGTATAAAAAAGGTGATAGGGTGATAATTTGAAAAAATCAGAGGGTTAGAGTTTGGGACTGATAATTGATCAATCTGGTCTATGCAACTGTCAACTCTATACTGACAATTCACAACTTTGGGTTATGGAAGGTGTTTTAAGTAATGAGCCTTCACTCCTATACCTAAAAATCCAGTGGAAACCAGAGGGGTAGAGAGGTGTGGCTAATTATCTAGAATAGACCATACATTTATTTGACCTCTGGATTTCAGAGGGATGATTATTGTTTCTTCATTTGATTTTACTGCAGATCTTAAATCTTTCCTCCCCCTTGTGCAGAAAATGTAGATGACTGCTCCTTCCCCATCACCCCTGCTCCCTCTGCATATCCCCACAGCTCTACCCACTATAGTGCTAAAAATGAAACGTTGCAAGCACAGCATCTCTCTAAATGCTATTTACACATGGCTTTGTTCTCTTTAAAGAACAGAAGTGTTATTACTTATACATTTTTTCCTTACTTCTTTATAAATGGCACATAGAAATATTTTAGCAAAATTCTGCTCTCCATTACATCAGTGTAAATCTGGAGTAACTCCATAGTAATTCAATTCTACAGTAACTCCAAGTAGAATTTATTGTCTTATAATACATACATTGAGGATATTAGAAGCACTTTCTTGATGTTTCGTCACACCAAATAAATATAATTAAAAAGGAAGAGCTGTTATTTTTTTAAAGATATGTGCTTTGGCAACGATTTCTTATTTTTTGAAAATTTGGGTCAATAAACATTCAAGTAAATATTTAAATAAATAAAATATAAGCTAAATGAGGAGAGACTTTATAAAACCATCTCTCTGCTATTATGATACTTTTATATTGAACCTTATTTTTCAAAAAATCTGTTCTTTGTTGCCATAGCAATAGATTCCCAGGGTGAAATTATACCATACTGGCTTTCTTTCACATTTCTGCAATGTGCAATCACCACCCACTCTTCCTTCATACTGTCAATAACCCACAATCCCTCCCCCCCTCTCCCCTCCCAGGGTAGCTTCTTATACCCTAACATCCTTAAATTGTTTTGGAAGAGGTAAGATGTAGAATGGTGATTGGAGGGGGGAAGGAAAAAGTGAATTCTTGAATTGTTTAGAGAGAGAGACTGGTACATGGTGCAAAATGTCTCCTGCCCAATGGCCTCAAAAATATCCATGGAAGTACTTCTATCCAGAGTCCTATAATTGTATCTTTTCTGAGTACATACTGACAGCCAGTGTCAGTTGTATCAGACTGTGCAGTGATTTGGTGATGGGGAGGGAACAAACATCTATATTAGATTGACACTGCCAAAGCAATTTCAGATTCGAAGTTGAACCTTGGCCCCCTGAGATGAAATGCTATTACATTAACACAGTGTGCCCACCTCACCCTTGCACCACAGCAACTTGATATCTGTTGTAATTTTGAAATCCACAGGCTGAGCAGAATATCTCCCACACACTGCATGTTATAACAGATTGTAGTTTAATTCAAAATAATTGCATTAGCAAAAAAAAGTACATGCCTCTTTTATTTTGAAATTATTTATAAAGCTACCTTTTCAGCATGAATTATGAGCCTCTATATAGCTAGCTGTAGTGATACTTCTTTAGTACACAGTTCTGACAGCTTTTCTCACAATGAGCAGTACCTTACTCTGTGCTTGGTCCCATTGATTTTAAGGGGACTACTCTTGGAATAAGGTGCTACTCGGTGTGGGGGAAGAGGTGGAAGCAGAATGGGACCTTGAATGATTATATGAATTCTGGTGATAGTCACAGCACACTGAGCACATTTCTGTCCTCTGAGAATCAAGACAAGTACTTCAGTTAAACAGATTCTTTGTATTTTATTTATTTATATAGATATATAAAATATAAAGGGTCAGATCCTCAGCCATTTAAATGGGGGTGTACACTGATTTACACCACCTGAAGATCTGGTTCAAAATATTTTTCTAATATGTCATATTATTGAAAGTTTCTTATCTCTTCATTAATTGGCCAAAACACTTGTACTATTTAATTAATAATAAGAATGTTATTTATATAATATATATTCTTTGGTAGATCATCATTGTTGCTTTTTTACATGTCCTGACCAACTTTGAATACATCTTGTACTGCCTCTAAACCTTTATTTATATTATGCTCTTGTTTTTTGTAACAGAAATTGCTCAGCTAATGAAAAATAAATGTCTATACTTGGATAAACTATATTACTTCATTCCACACTAGCACTGGCATACAGTATTATGTATTAGATCTTTTGCAAACACACAACATCTTAAAGTCAAGAGATATGAGTCATTGCATAGATCTGCTTCCCATTGCTTGTCAGTTTAAATTAGCTATTAAACAGAGTTCCAGGTACAAGACAGATCAATATTAATGCACGTCTTTTTTAATTTAGCAATATTTAAAGCTAACAAGCTGTTTTGATCTTTCCAATGTCCATTAAGTAATTTTTTATGGATGTAGTGGAATCTATTTAAACAATATTCATGTAAATAATGTATCATGGCTGTAATTATCAGAAAATGTGTGCCTATACCTTTACGCTGAGAATAGCAAAAAAAGGTACTCATTTTCTATTTTAATACTCTAAAAGGAAACAAAAAATATTGAGAATGAGTGTATCCAGAATCTCCCAGCCTACTCTTTCAGAAATAATACAATTATGTTTTAAGAAAAAGATTACCTTGCATCATGCTACCCTCAGTGCAGCTCGTCATCTCTGGTGTCAATAGGTGGCCATGACTCTGCCTACTCCTCATGAACTGAAGTCTATAAGAGCTACTGGGTGCTCAGCAGTTTTGCAAACCAACCCACTTATTTAGGAACCTAAGTAAAAATTTAGGGTCTGAATCCTGCAAAGTGCTGAGCACTCTGGTCCCAGTCCAGCAAAGCACATAAGCACGTGTTTAAATTAATTATGAGGGTAGCGCTTTATTGAAATGGGCTCAAGAGTACTTAGTCCATCCATTGCAGGATCAAGCCCTAGACGCATAACTTTAGGGATCTATCAGTGCTGGGTTGTGGGTAGCCTGTGAGCATAGGATGAGCTGCTCAATATCAGGGTTGAAGAGTCAAAGATCAGTTCTGGGCCAGGCCAAGCCAAAACCACAAGTCAGAGTCCTTTGCCACATTAAGCATGTGAGGAAAGAATTGGGATTTAGGTCAGGCCAGGGTCTTGCACCAGGGTCAGCAACAGTCCTAAGCCAAAGACACTAAATGAAGATCAGGGTTGAGAGATGAGCCAAGAGTCTGGGATCCAGATGAGTCACAGTGAAGAGCAGCAAGCCAGAATCTAGCGCAAAAGCTCACCAGCAAACAATGTTGCTCAGACAATGTCCAGAAATGGCCTCCTGGTTTATATGGGGAGTATCAGCCAATCAGGGACTCAAAATCACTCATGTCCCTGAGGGTGGGATTTCCTGCAGGGCTTAACCTTTTAGTACTTCTTGGTGGCAACCCTATTGGGGACCCTACTGGCAATGAGGAACTGGTGCTTACCTCAGACCCCCAGTTCTTAGAGAGATCTATTTTTTAAAATCTTGGCTAAAGTTTTGTGTAGGCAATTTCCATTCCAGTGAGCAACTTTAGACAACCACTGACTAAGAAAACATATTTTTTATGACAGTAAATGACAGCAGGAATGACACTTGTCAGACACATATCTTTAGCTTGACAAGCCTCTGGGGTGTTTGGAGAAGGGAAGGCCTTACAAAATGTAAAATCCTATACTGGCAGTTGGGTACATAGGTACACAGCAGCTATTCTATTGCACAGTCCATAGATACACAACAGCTATTCTGTTTCAGAAATTTCACAGGAACAAAACAACTATTTGAATCTCTGAAACATAATAATGGATTATCTATCAGATGACTCTATAAAGTACTTGCTTATATGACACAATGATAAATTATGTGAAGATGTGTTTTGAAATGGACATATTTGCCCAGATTCTTTGCTGCACCATTTCTTTTGGCTAAGCAGGGAGGAACTATCAGGGAACCTGTTGTGGCTCCCTGATTCTGAGAGCAATCTGAGCCTGCCACAGGTTAGCTGAAGCAGTCTCTAGGCCACTTTAACCTAAGACATCTGGCAATGATGCCAAAGGGACTGTGTGCCAGGTGGGGATAACCAGAGCTCAACATACAACAGCCAGGCCCCTGATACAGCCCACCCAAGCTTTTATTTGAGAGTGAGCGTGTGGGTTGCAGAAGCCTGGTATGCCAGCTGTGCACCCGCTGACAGCTCTCACATACCCAGGGAATTCTCAGCTGGCCAGTCCTGACTACTTTCTTCCACCAGAGCACTGCAGAGAAGCTAGCATGCAGCAGAGACTAAAGTCCATTCTACTGAGAAATACGCAGCATCTCATAATCATCCAAAATAAAGTGCATTTTAAACAGCAGATGTCCTCTTGAACAAATATTTTTCACATGCATTTGTGCTGGCTAAGTCCATCAATTTACATTCAAATAGTTAGCTAGGCACCTACCTATCCATCTGTATGTACAAATACACTATCTGGTTTGGGTGTGCTATTGCAGTAACAGGATAAAGAATTACACGCAAACAGAAGTGAGAGCAAACTTCATGTCTCCCTTTTGAGAAATCATGCCACAAATATTTTATTTGCTCTGTGTATGCAGGCAAGAGGAATATATGTGAATGAAGTATGCCAAACATGATTACAGTATCTCCTGTACCTCTAGATGACATATTTAGGGGTGTTTTCTTTAGAAAGTGCCCAAAAGTACAATGAGCAAATATTGCAAAAAACAGTCAAACAGGAGTTTCTAGATATGTCAATTATTTCCATATAAGAAGCATTTAGCTAACAGCTGCACAGTGCGCATCTTTGAACATTTCCTGAATTGCTAGATAGGATGCCTGGTTGCTGAATACTTGGTCACATACCATGATTTTCAAAGTGCTATCCTTAGCGCCTCAGTACTTTGAAAATAGGACAATATTTTAGATGCCTTCAGCAGCATGACTGTATCACGCATTAATAGGGCAAAATCACCACTCACTATTTTTCTCTTCAAATGTAGCTTACTGGATCTCTTTTCTATTTAACACTCATCAAATCATGTTTTATGGGTGAGCTAATCTGTCATGAAAACTGAGATATGCACATTCAAGCATCACCGTGGAGACAGTTACTAAGTACAGTAGTGCCATTTATGGCTTTCAGGCTTCCCTTGGTGAATGTTCTGTTAAGGTAGGCTATGTGATGTTGGTAATACAAATAAATAAATAAAATAATCATAATCCAAAGTTATTTAATGTGGAACCAAAGTCAGAAAAGGGTGTCAGTCACACCAGGATTACAGAGATACTCAGGATTTAGGACAACTGCTGGAAACATAAATTATCCTAAAGCCAGATTTTTGTTCAGGAAAGCTCTGGGGGTACATGGTCATCAGCCAGGCACCCTGACTCACAGAGCTGATGTTTGTAGTCTCATCTAGCGGCTAGAGCAAGGAACTGAGAGTCACTTTCTTTCTTGCCCTAACCACTGACTTGTAGTGTGACTTTCAAGTCAAACTAATGCTGCAAACACTTCTGCATATGAGTAATTTAAGTCACATGAGTAGTTCCATTAAACTCAATGAAATTACTCATGGGAGGAAAGCTCTTTATGTGTGTCTTTTCAGAACTAGGCCCTTATCCTGTCTAAAGTTTAGTTTCTACAGCTGTAAAAGGGGTATATTAAATAACAGCCAACATCTATTTTCAAAGATGGTATAGTGACCATTGTGCTATTATCACATTATCTAAATGGAATTTGACCCATTTGAGTTGCCAGTGATCCAAACCCAGGTTCCACCAAACTTGCTAGGGATGCTGTCATGTTACAGGATGGTTCCTTCCTGGAGAGACAGGAAGGCTCACGAAACCAGGGGAGATATTGTGAGAGATTGGGCTAACTTTGGTCCCAACTTGGACACATGGAGGCCTTCTGACTTCAGTGGGACTCTGCAGGGGTATGGGTCTGCATGGATGGATCCCTTTGCATGATAAGGGCTTATGTTATAACCCCTTTGAGTGAATGATGCTATCACACACCATCTGCAAACACACTTGCTCCCAAAATAATTCTTATGTACAACCTCACAGAGGTATAGTGAGGTGTAATTAAATTAACTGATGTTTGCAAAACACTTTGGGACACTTGAATAATAGACACGCTATAAATACAATCACTCTTATTATCTTAACTGCAAAATGGTGATAACTGCATTTTTTTTATTAAGCTGTAGAGTTTTCCTTCGCCCCATGCCCCTTGCTTAGACGTGTAAAAAGAAGAGGCACAGAGATAGAAAAGTGCAAATTCATGCTGTCATGTATTACCCGGGGAAGAACACTGATCTGAGTGAACTTGTTTCCATGGCAGGGTATGTTTCAGATAATATTAAGCTGGTTGCCTTTCTGAACAATGCATTAGTAGAGCTGAGCTAGAGTTCTAGGGCATATTATATGAACAGCCTGTGTAAAGCATATTATTGTATGATGGTAAATGATTAATTATTATTGTTAATAATAATAATTAATTTACCGTATTTCCCCATGTATAAGACGCACCTTTTTCCGAAAAATTTGGGGTCTAAAAACTGGGTGCGTCTTATACAGTGGTTGTAGATTTTTTTACCATAATACATGTTTTTTCAAATTTCGGGCCCCAAAATTAAGAGCATCTTATACATGGGGAAATACGGTATACCATAATGCCTAGGTTGGGGCCCTATTGTACTAGATGTTGTACAAACACTTGGTAGTAGGCATTCCTTACCCAAATAGGACCTTCCATTTTCCTCTAGATCCTGTTGGTTTGTCAATAATCAGACAGGAATAAAAATGAAACAAAATGTTGATCTTTATAGAAAACCATGAAAACTACCAGGGTTTATATAAAATACTCTTGGTTTCCTCTTTGTTATGTAGGCTTAAAGTATATTTTGTTTGGTTTTACTCAGAAAAGCTTGCCCAGTGTTTTCTTGTAAAGAATCAAAGTGTTTGAGTCCAGATTCACACAAGCAATCAAGGACTCTTTGGTATTTTATAGTGCACATTTTTGTCTCAACTTGTTTCTAACATACTGGGCCAGATCCTCAGTTGTGTAAATCAGCAGAGTTCCACTGATTTCAGTGCACCAGGAACTGATCTTACACCAACTGATGATCTGGTTCCAAATGGTGCTCTCAAAATACATTAAAACAAACATTCTGTTGGTACCAAAACATCACAGTGGTTCAGGAATCCAATGCTGTATCATCTACTAATAAGTCAGCTCACATGAAGTCAGCAGAGCTACACAAATTTGCATCAACTAACAATCTGGCCCACAGTATTTAATTATTATCTGTCATTTGAGCTAGGATTTTATAAGGCCATAGATCTCCATGGTATCTGAGTACCACCAGAAGTTAACACAAAAATATTTCTCTCTCCCAGCGGTGCTAGTAGATTTGGGGGACAGGGTTTGGATTTTGTTGGTTGATTGCACTGGAAATTCTTGGAAACAATTGTTTTCATTTCTCATTAGAACAAAAAGTCTAATGTGACATTTACTGCAGAATGGAAATTCTAAAAAATTTCAATTTTGAAATATTGAACTATTTAATTTTGTTCATGTAGAATCACTTGTTGACAATATCACAACATTTAATTTAAATAAGGTAAATATGTTTCATTTTGATAATGTTGAAACATGAAACATGATATGGAATATATATAAATACAATACACTATTAAAATATTTTTAATATAATATAAAAATCTAAATGAAACATGTTTACCTTATCAAAGTAAAACATTTTGACATTATTGAAAATGTCATCAAAATGTTTCAATTTCTAAAAGTGTTCTGACAAAATTTTTTGACTTGCTTTCATTTGAGATAAATAAATATAATAAATATATGAGGTGCTGATGTGTTTGGGAAGTTTATTACAGGAAAACTAAATAAAAAATATGGGCTTTGCATTGAGTTCTGAATGTAATTAGTTTGTGGTGATTGATCTCATTTAATCTGAGAGTGAGTTTTATAATCTTAGTCCAGCTCCAATGAAAGATCTGTCTCCTGCAGATACGAATCTTCCCATTTGTTGAGAGCTTCATTTTTTCAGTGGATCAAAGCTGTGTTGTGAGGTCATCATAGAAGGAGTGGCGATCCCTGGGTAAGTAGGGCCAATGTCATGCAGGCTTTTGAAAATCAGTTCAGCAACCTGGAATTGGACTCTGTGTGCAGGCCCTAATTCAGCAATGCACTTGCGTACATGCCTAATTTTAAACACATAAGTAGTCCCACAGACTTCAATAAGACTCTTCACATACTTAGCCTTAGGCACATGCTTAATTATCCTGCTGAATAGGGGCCTCAATGGAGCGAGTGCTCAGAGCTGTGATGTGTACCCAGTAACCTGTACTGGTAAGTAGGTAAGCTGCTACATTCTGAACTAGCTGTGGCTTCTTCAGGGCACTGAGCTACATTCTTAAGTATGAGGAATTGACATAATCTTGAGAGGTCACATCTTACTGCTTACTTTAATAGAACTAATTATGACATAGCTGACAGATGGTAGGTGAGATAAATAAAAAGATAAATTTAAAGATTTGTGCAAAGTTTATAAAAGTCTAAAGCTGGCCATTTCCCATTGTCTTGCCTTATTTGTAGCCATCTCAGTGAAACAACCAAATGCTTTTTTTTACCAGCATTTTATGTTGATTATTGATTAACATACTGGGGGCTGGATTTTCCAGCCTGCCAAATTTATGAGTCCAACTCCAGTGAAAAGATTTAGCACAGCTACAATAAAAGATCTGTGTTCTGAAGGTCCAGATCTTCTCTTTGTCAGCAGCTTCATTTTTCCTTCTCTGGCCTATATGAAATGGGCTGATGTCTAGTCAGAGATGTCCTGATCACCAAAGCCATCAGCACAACTGGAATCCTTGTCTCAGCAGAAATGTCATGGTTTGAATGGATGTGGAAGATAAATGAGTTTCTGAATGTTAGAAGCAGCCCATTCAAGTCAAATTTGCCAATGCTGTACATGTTGCATGGACAGATGGACAACTTCATTCTAGCACCTTTGAGAAGCACTATGGTCATTTCTTAAAAAGTAAATTAAACAGTCATGAAAAGTCTCTGAATCAGAATGAAGAGCCTGATCTAATTCCCCCTGAAGTTAATGATTTGTTGATTTCAATCAGAGTAGGATCAGGCCTTGAGAAAATAAAGGGGGAATATAAATAATGGGAAAATAATTTTTATGGTCATGTTGATGGTAAATGCCACTCCGTGAAAAATGTTGAATGATGTTTTATAGTAAAAAGCACTAACGAGAAAAAATAGCACAACTAATAATCTTTAGAGTAATTAATAAGAAATTAATATCATTTACCATCATAATTAAGGAAGACATGACAGAAAATCAGGAGGGTAAGCTTGAAGAGATTTATTCTGCAACAGTAAAATGGATATGTCTATTTACCTATTATTTTATGTAGAACTGGGTGTGTAAATTGTGCACAAGTGTTACTGAAGAGGGCTATAAATCACCTTACTGGCAGAGATAATAGAACTTTTATGTCACCAATAATTCCAGGAAATACAGAGACTTTCACTGAGATTGAATTCTCTATAATATTTTTTAATTAAAAAAAAGAATACTAATCCTTCCTTCTACCAAGTAAATTTCTGAACCACTTGATGTGGTCAGAAGGCAGATACAAATCAATAGTGGAGTACACCTTCAGATAAACATATATATTATTACAGACATATCTATTGTTACAGTCATGGGGCCAGCATCTCCTCTTACACCAGTTTTACACATTGATTTCACTATAATTATTTCAGATTTACGCCTGTGTAAATGAGAGGATAATCAGGCCCACATATAGTACTACTTCAGTTGTAATGGAATAAACAAAAAATATACACTGGTGTGACATTCTGGCCCCACCGAAGTTAATGGGATTATTCTTATTGACTTTGCTGGGACCAGAATTTCACTCAATATGATATTAAATCATTTGTGAAGTAAAACCAGCCAGTATAGTAATTATTGGATCAATTAACCTTGGATAATCATTTTAAATGTGTATTTCTGACAAATTACATGTGCAGTCCAATCCTGACCTCACTGAAATCAATGGGCACTTCAGTGTTATGGTGATTGGGTCATATGATAACCTAGACAGACAAACAGACACAGAGAGACAGATAATGGTTATTGGTTATGTTTCAGCAGTGAAATTGGTTTGAATCTACACCTCTACCAGAGGCAGATCTCTGGCTGTACATTTATTCAGGGACTTATTTGCCATTCTGCATGCAAAGAGCCCTCCGGAATAAATCCTGTCAGCTGAGTCTCTTCCACTTCCACTTAGCGCATAGCACTTACATATGTTTACAGTAAAAACAAGTTTATTTAACAAAAAGAGATTTGAGAAGAAACAAGTAGAGTTAGAGAAAACAAATGTAAAAAATTGCAGTTAAAATGGTAATACACTTTCTGGAGCCTAAACTTAACTCACAAGACATTCCCGTCTCACAACAATTAACTTGCCCAAAGTTTCTCTGCCAGCATCAAAGAGCTAGACTAGTTGTGATTCTCTGTTCATAAGACAGGTCCGAGAGCAGCTCGCCACCTCGGTGAAGGATGCAAGGTGAGTCCCTGTATGTATGTTCAAAAATCCATTGTCCTCACTTGCAACAGAAATCCCTCCTGCTGGTTTACTTCTTCCTGTAAATTTCCTCTCTTGAAGATTTCACAATCTCTCGTTAGTGGGTGTCCATTGTGAATCATACAATACTGAATTTTCATATAGCCAGACAGGTAGATTAGTGTCTCCTGTCCTGCAAAAAACTTGCTTAGTATCTTCAGGTGACCAATCCTAAATCACACACCTTAAGAACATAGTTTTCAGGATATATACATAATTCCTTACATCTTATCTGTACGTACATTTTGCAAAGATTATGAGGATGAGGTTGACGTAGGCACAGGCTTTCAGACACTTTACACGACACTCTTTGGCGAACAAGTATGTAGATACCAGACCAAGGGGATCCCTGTGCCCTTATGCACCCCATGCTCTCTGCCACTTAGCATCAAGAGGTCCCTGGGTCACAATAACATGTACAAAAGATTGGGTTTTTTAATAAAAATGGAGCTTCAGCATTAGCACCAGCAATAATGCATACAAAACACATAGAAATAGTGAAAAATGCTATCTATTAGGTAAAAACCACATTCCTCTGCTGTGAAAAAAGTACAGAAGGAGCAGAAACATATGAAAAAATTAGAGTAGTCGGTTGGGTGTGCTTTAAAAGTACATTCCAGTTCTAGAGATATTGCTGGTTCTAATGGTATTCCCCATTTTAAGCATAGAGAATATTTCTAAAACTGTAATAAACTTTTTAAAAGTTTGATTGTATGTAACTAAATCATGGAATCCATGAAAAATAAGGTGCAGCAAAACATAGAAGTTATGAGTTTGAACATTCATTACAGAGAGATGAAAGCCGTAGATGTTGTGCTGAAGATTTAAGTGCAGCATTGTGCTCCTTCACATGTGGCTACAAATGAACTAGGAATCCAGTATACATTTCTGAGCTCTCTTCTGTCTGGAAAGTCCACATACTTCCACCCTCTGACAACGGCCTGTATGATTTGAAATTCAAAGATCTGTTCAATTGTATTATCTCCATTTTGCAGATGAGGTCAGTGGTGGCACAGAGTTTAAATCTGTGGTTCCCAATCTGTGGCCTACAGGGTCTTTCAAAGTGACCCACCTGCTGCAGAAGGACCCAGGCAAAGCACGTTGCCGTGGGGCTACAAAATGGGTTCAGGCTCCTTGCTGCAGCCAAACAGAGGGGAGATCAGCGTTCCCCTCCCCCTGGCTGTAGCAGGGAACACGGCAAAGTGCTCTGCCTGGGTCCATAGTTGGGGTCCCTGCTGGAGTCAGAGGGAGGGGAGTACTGATTTTCCGTCCCCCAGACTGCAGAAGAGGCCTAGGACCCAGGGGGAGCGCACAGGGCTACATGACACGTGCGGTTTCCCTGCTGCAGCCAGGGGACAGGAGATCAGTGAGGAGGCAGCATCCTTGCTGAACTCCTGTTTGGCTGCAGTATGTGTGTGTGTGTGTGTGTGGTGGTTTGGGGGGGGAGGGGCGGATTGCTGGCAGAGCAGCCAGGACCCACCATGCTTGAGGAGGGACAGGACTCTATCTGGTTTAGCCTGCACTTGGCAGGTCACTCATCATGACTTAGCTGCCAGGCCATGTGCTTCAGTGTGCAGTGACAGTCGCTCATCTATCTACACTAGTGCTTTGTCCGTGAGTGTGTGTGACATACTGCTTGTAATTTGTAGGTGTAAAGTAGTGAATGTAAAAATGAGCATGGTGGCATCAAAATGTTTACTTTAAATATGTAGTGATTAATGGTGTATGCGTCCATACATTTTTTATGAGTTGATAGACTGGTGGCCCTTCAGAGTTGTAAAAACGATATTTGTGCCACTTGAACCAAAAAGAGTGGGAACCACTGGTTTAAATATTTATCCAAAGTCACAGTGACTCAGGGGTAAAGTTGGAATCCAGGTCTCCTACTTTCAGCACCCAACTATAGCACAAATAGGCCATGTTGCCTCAAGTGCTAAATTAAGTATGTGTACAGGCACGACTGTGCTGAACTTTTCTTCACCTTTGATGAGCACTTCTTTTTCTGAGAGATCTGATAGTTCAGACGGAAGTTAAAAGCTGTTTTGTTACTCAGGGTCATGTTCCCTGGGGGTTATACTGGATTGTGCAGGAAATGCTAACAACTAGTATTGAAGAATTTGACTCAAAAGTTTCAACCGTAGGTAAACTTCTTGCCTGGCATGATGCCATGCCAATTTACTACTGAAAAACTGACACCAAAATTTCCAAACAAGAAGACTTGGCAATGATGTGTGCAAATAGGGAAGAAATTGAGGAAAATCAAATATAATGTCTGATGCCCTAGAAACCCAATTAAATAATTTCAGGAAAAAAACTGTACGTTACTGTTCCCTAATTGTAACATACTTTCAGCAGACATCCACGCCTCTCTGAGTCACAATAATACTTACCTTTGAAATTGGTGAATGCAATAGAGGCTTCTTAGGGTGGACATTGTGTGTTCCACTTTGTGCCAGATACCGTATGAGTATTACTACTGCATGCATTGGATTGTGCATTTTGCACACAGCCCTGCAGAAAGGGTGCTGCAGAATAGGGTTACCAGATAGCCAGTGTGAAAAATCAGAACGGGGGTGGAGGGTCTATATAAGACAACACCCGAATATCAGGACTGTTCCTATAAAATTGGGACATCTGGTCATCCTACTATAGTCACACCACTGCTGCCAGTACGAGCAGAGATTGTGCCTCAGGAAACTCTTCTGGGGCTGCTCTTTGTGCCTGGAGGATGTGTACTAATAGATGGCACAGACTGCCCTTAGTTGGGTGCACCAGGCCCATTCAGTGGGGTGGTGCAGTTGGGAATCCTGCATGGTTCTGCATCATCACCAGCTCCTTTGGGGGTGATAACTTTTGCAGGGTCAGCAGATGGTGAGCAATCCTTGCTGATGGGCTGCAGTTTTGTCTAGCCATTGTGTGGAAAATGCAAAGGAGGGGATGGGAGGAGGGGAGCCTCCTTAGGTCCTCCCCTCCCTCATTGTTGTAACCATGCAAGGGCTGCTCAGAACCCGGCTCTTTGCAGGGTCAACCACCTGCCCTGCCACTCCAGTCACTCCGCAATGGGCAGTCCCTTACAAGCTGGGACTCGGGGCAGGTTGTGAGGAGGGCAGGTGGATGCGGGAGAGGATTATTCTCGCCCATGGCGCTAGAGGGAACAGGAACTTCTCCCTGGGGTTTCTGCACCTGCCCCAGCCCCACAGAAGTTGGTCCCGAAGGCCAGCCCCCCCCCTGAGTGATACGGAGAGAGCGAGCGACAACCCTCGCTTCACTCGCCCCGGGATTTCTTGCTCCCACCCCATCGCATCCCAGCAGCGGGCTCCGCCGCAAGGGACCCTGCACTGATGCGCTGTTGCTTCCCTCAGGGCCCGGCTCTTCCAGTCCGAGACCCCCGGGGCCTAAGTCACCGCGAGCTGGCAGTCAGGCCCGCAGCGCCGGCGCCTCTCGCACCTTGGCTTGCGCGCACCTGTGAGCTTGCAGCAGTCCCGCCCCACGGCCGGGGCAGGCCGCGGCCAGAAGGAGGAGGAGGAGGAAGCGGTGGAAGGGGGGGAGGCTGGCGGCTGCGGGTGGTTTCCCATTGGCCGCGCTCCGGAGCCCCCGCTCCCCCAGCCCTGCGCTGCTCCCTTGCGCGCGGCGCGGCTTGGCTCCAGCGAAGGCCGGCCGGGCAGCGGGGAGGTCGGCGCCGCGTCCCTCCCCCCGCCCAGGTCCTGCTTGCGGCGGCGGCGGCGGCCGAGCGAGTCCCCGGCAGGCAGCAGCAGTGAGTGGCGCGCGGGGTGGGGCGCGGCGCGGGCGGATTCTCTCCGGGCGCTGCTGGCTCTGCAGCCGCCTCCCCTCCCCCTGCCGCAACAAGACTGGCGGGGAGGGGGGCTTCCTGCCTGGTGGGCGGCGGGGGAGGCTGAGGCTCCTGCCGCTAGACGCAAGGAGCGGCTCGCCGCCGCCGCCTGGGAATCAGGTGCGTTGGAGGCGCGCGGGGATGCCCGGCGTCCCTGGCGCCTGGGCGGGTTTGCCCATCGCCGCTGCTAGCCTGGTGCGTGTGGAGGCGCGGTAGCCCCGGCGGCTCCGCCTGGCAGCACGTCCTAGTTGGCCGGGAAACGGAGGGGGAGTCACTCGGGAATGTGGCGGCCGTGCGGCGGGGAAGTGCCTGCCTGCCGGAGAGCAGCTGGGCGCCGCTGGAGGACTGGAGAGGCGGGCAGAGCAAGGGAGGGGAGGAGCGGGGAGAAGCGGAGGGGCAGCTCTGAGGAGGCTGCCTGCGCCGTTCCTCTTTCTCCTCCCCGGGTGTCCGCCGCTGAGAGCCGGTGAGGAGGCGCGGTCCGCCCCGCTTGTATTTCATTCTTCGGCGCCGCACTCGGGGGAGGAGAAGGGGGAGAGCAGGGCAGGGAGCGGGGCTTGGCCCCTTTCTCCTTTGCGCGGAGCAGAGCGAGGGATTGAGGGCAGTGTTAACTAGCCAGGGGCCACGCGCGCTTTGCGATTGATTGATCCCGGGAATCTCCTGGGGGATTCTCTGTAGCCTTAGCTGGGAGATTTGCTGCTGTCAGTTTGCGTATGTAAAATGCATAACCCCACGCAGCAGGCGTTCGCCTAACTCTTCTCTCTCCAGGGCGCACAGCAGTGCATGAAGTGTCACTGGGTGCTACGGAGATGTGGTGATGAGCTGGAAGGAAAAAGAGCTGAAGTCGGTTGGGTTTTTCTGAAGGGTGACAGCTATCATGACTGTCTTCAGGCAAGAGAACCTGGATGATTACTATGAGACTGGAGAAGAACTTGGCAGGTACAGTAGGTGCTGAAAGAATATGCAGTGTGTTTGTGGATGGCTATCCCTGTGGCCGATAAGCATCATAAATTGTGAAAAAACATCTAGTGATTAATAATCCTATTAATAGTATTGTAATATTGGGGGAGCTTTTGTGTGAGGCTTGGTCTACACTTAAAAATTAAATTGACTTGGTTATGTCACTCAGGGCTGTGAAACATTTTGCACCTTAGGTTGATCTAACTGTATTGTATAGACATGGCTAGATCAATGGAAGAGCTAGCTCCTACCTCTCCGAGAGGTGGATTACCTACAAGGATGGAAAACCCCCTTTGATTGATGTAGGAAGTGTCTACACTATGGTGCTACAATGGCACAGCTCTAGAGCCTGTACTTAGTAGCTGTAAGATAGACATACCCTGACTATGAATACAGTAAAATGAGGTGATCATACAGTATGGAATCAGAGACTCTGAATGGTAATGGTAGTACTACCATGTTATATAGAAATTCTTTATTATGGACTGAAGCAAATTGTATTGGCCTAGGTTTAGCAAATGCATGCAGCTTTAATTCCTTGTTCCTATAGGTTGTCATGTTTTGCAATCTTATTTTCTTTGGTAGCAGTGTGTGCTGGAAGGCATAATTCAAATAAGGATTGTGATTTTAAACAGTTACATGTTGCTGTCTTAAATAATTCAAACTAATAGGAAATTAAAATTTGATAATTGCTAATTAATATATTAACTTAATATTTATATGTTTGTTTAACAATTTATGTATATATGTCTGAGATTTTAAACAGGGATCTCAAATAATTTTGTATTGTGCTTTGGCTTACATTAATCAAACAGGTAACTTAAATTGCAATATGTTATTTGTACAAGAGAAATCCATTTTGCATTTTAGAAAATCTGTGTATCTGTGTTGTGATCTTTAATTGTTTTATTAAAACCAAAATAGTACTCTACATCTAGAGAGAGGAGAATCCATCTAATTATTTTAGCTGTTCTCAGTTTAATGAAGATTCAAGGCATATGTATTTAATTATTCTGTTCCAAGTGAGAAATCAGATCAAGACACTTAGGGTAGTTAAGAGCTGTAGGTTTAACACTGTAGAAAGCCTGTGAGTTTAATACTTCTAAATGTTCGGCTTTGGCCACAGCTTTGCAATAGAAAACCCAAGCCATTGGCTAGTGTTTGTAGTGTTCTTTGGCTTTTAAGAACCTTCAACTTAATGTTAAATGAAGTGAGTAGTGTGTTTTGTGTTTTGTCTTTTGTCTTTTGTGAGCTGTGGGATTGTTTTTTAAAAACAAGTTTATCATTAATGGCCCAGTGAATTTGGAATAAATATTATAAATTGCTAATATTTTGACAATAAATGTAAATTTTGCAAGGGGCGTAACGTAACCTGTGTATGTCAGTGTGTATATGTCTATATGTACTGTGTATGCACAAATATGGGATAGCAAAAATATCCACAGTTATACCATAATAGGTAGTGCTAACAACATTTTGAAAAGTATATTCACTCTCATGGTTCAGGGCTTAAACCAATCTCTAACTATTAGAGATCAGGTGAGACCTAATCTGCGAGGCAGATGATCCCACAGCTGCTTACTTTGGGATGTACCTTTCTTGTCAGAAGCATCTGATGCAGCCACTGCCAGAGACTGGCTACTGGACTAAATAGACTTTGGATCTGATCCAGTCTGGCAGTTCTTATGTTCCTAACATCAGCCTTTTTCTTATTGATAAAATAGTTCTTTGACAGAAAATACAGTGGACTCCTTTTAAGGTTACTTACAGCTAGATCATTTTATCTAGTTTAAAACATTACTGTAGTGTTTCTCAACTGGGGATGCCAACCCAAAAGGAGGTCTCAAGGCTATTGTAGGGGATCATGAGATCACAAAAAATATTGTGATAAGCTTTCCGTTTCTAGGATTACCATGTTTCTAGTTCCCAAATAAAAAGAAGTGCAGAAGTAATAGTAGCAATACCAAATCCTGGATATTTGTTAATATTTCAAAAATGAAAACTGAGTGTGGAGGATGATTTAAGGATCTACCTCAGTTTCCTGGAGCCATGATTGAAAAAATTGTGTGCTTCAAAACAGCAACACCCCTCGCATGAAGAGTCCAGATACTTGATTGTGGCTTTATATACAACTATGGACAATCCTTGGACAACGTTATGATTATTGCCACAGTCACTGGAAAAGGTTTCCAGCTCCCCAAATTGTATCCCGTTATCTGTTGTTTTTTCAGAAAACATATTTCTTAAATGTCCAATGTTTTTTATTCCTGAAAAATGTTGCTTTACACTTTTTGAAAGGCTTTTAGCGCTTTTGACCGCAAGGATAATGATCATGCTTCTGTTAGTGCTCCTGTGAATATGTACAGTAATTCGCTATCATTTTTTGGGGGGAAGTGTTGTCACAGCTCAAAATATTTTCTCAGGGGGACCAACAAAAAAAGTTTGAGAACCCCTGCCTTACTATATTGGATAGGCAGCAGAAACATGAATTCAATTTTTGCATAAAGTTCTCTGTAGCAAGTTTTTTCCCCCCCCATATATCTAGAAGCGTGTATTAAAAAAAGAGAAAATCTGTTCCATTCGTTTATGTGGAGGAAAACTTGACCATGTTAAGTTAATAGAAATAGCCTTTTTATGTAAAAAGGCATAAAAATATTCTGTTATGAGAGGCTAAACCATGTGCTTATGATAGGTTAAGTGCATGTGGTCTGAAATTTATTGTGTGTGGCCTGAATTAAGTCACTTGACTTGATTTCTGTGGTTTTTGCCAAGAACACGTGAAGTATTCTGGCACTGAGCTGTAACCATTGGGACTAGGAAAAATTAAAATAAGACATTAATTCAATTGATATATTGTGGATTAGTTTAATTTATAATTTGGCCTTCACGAACTGGAATTTACATACTCACAGTAAATGTTAAACACCACAATAAAACCTATGGCGCTCTAGATTTCTGTCAAGTTCTTGTTATAAAGGTTTTTCAGAAAGAAAACAAGGTCTAACTGCCAATTAAGGGAAGTTTTATAGTCCAGGTAAATATGCAGTTCCTCTTGCATTTACTTTAAAGGGAAACTGTCAGCATAAAATCTGGTCCCAAATATAGACTTTTGTACAAAATTTAATACCAAGAGAATATTATTAGGACTTTTTTTAATTCCCAGGGAAATTATAATTTTTTAAGGAAAAAAAAACAACAACTTTTCTTACAGTACTTGGAAACCAAACATAGTACTTGAATGTATAAAAGTGAAACTGACTGATTTTATTATTGTTCAAGCAGAGAGAAATACAAAATGTTAATTGCATAACTAGTTAAAAAAAAAGGGGGGGTGGGTGGGAGGTTATTAAAATGCAGTTAAGATGCTACTAATTAGGTACTCAAATTTATTTACAAGATCATAAACTGGGCATTGTCCATTTTAAACCTCAGGCTACCATTTTTGTCTTCTTTTCAACTATGTATTGCATTCTACTGCTAATTTTTCTGTATGTAAATGATCCCTTAGCATTCAGTCTAGCGTTCATACTTCAAGAATTTGGGGCTTACATTTTTAATAACTAAACTTAAGAGAGTAACATAAAATAAATGCAATAGACAGGGCTTTAATAAGTGCAATAGACAGGGCTTATTGAGGGAACACCATCAGGAGTTAGTAGTTATATGCAAAAACTTCAGCTGTATTTGTTTACATAAAAACATACTTGTGTTCAAAATAGACTAGAATGTTTTGTGGCAGAGGGTATAAAAGCATTACAGCACTTTTTGTTTAATAAGAAAATACATTTATTATTTAGATGGGCCAAAACAAAAATCAATTTTCCAATACCTTGTCCACACCATGACCTCCTAGAGATCTAGATCTGTACTATTGCTTAGTGTTGCCAACTCTTCTATCTTTTTAATCATAAGTCTCTAAATAGTTTGTGAGTAAGCTTAAAACACTGATGTCTGAAGTTATGTGAGAACTCCGCTTTCCTTTTTTTCCCTTTTTTCTTCTTTCCTTTTTTTTAAAATAAGCTTCCAGCTCTCTTGATTGCAAATAGCAGCTTGTAAATGTAAATCCTAAAAGCTAAAAAACCAGAAGGCAAACTGGAATAACCCCAAATGTATTATTTTAAACCAATCTGATTGGGGCCTGACTCAGTTTTTTAACGCTTGGGGTTTGCAGTGCTGGAGGCTTTAGTCTTGCAAAGCCACCTTGTTTCTCCCTTTATTTCTTATTTAGAAATAGTCTGTGTGGCAGTCACAAACAAGATAGGTGAATGAATGCACTGATCTTAATAGCTCAGGTGCAATATGGTGTGCTTTTTTCTATGGATCATAAAGTGTCTCTACCTTTTGAGAAGACTCTGTAAAGATGCCCTCAGGTACATTGAATGAGTTTCAAATTAAGGTCTCTTTCAGTGTTCTACTTTTACTTGTAAAATACTTTGATTCTTCCTTTTTATCATATGGTTATTGATGTCAGAAGTATTAAAAAATAAACCTCCTTTATTAGGTTCAATTTAAAACTATTTTGGCTTGTAATAAAATCCATCGATGCTGTAAGCTAACATAAGGAATAGCAGTATGCCTTGACTGAAGAAACACTTTAGTTTGTTTACTACTGACCACCGTGCCTATACCCAAGAATAGTAAACACGCTTCATCATCCTACTAGTGTATTTTTATTCTGAGAAAAAAATGAGAATAAATTATATTTATGGGATCACCTAAAATTGTCTAAGCTGTACATGATTTGTTCTTATCCGAAGTGTTGTGTACATGTACACACACACACACACACACACCCATCTTGGGAGACGTTCAGAACAAATTTTATTTTTATCAGAAGCTTCTATTAAAAAAAACTCTTCTCTCAGTTATTGCAAAATTTTCTCTAATACAAATCTAAAGTAAGAAAGATTGCTCATGACATCTGTATAATGAATAAGCAACCCAGTATTCAGTAATCTAACTATGAAATTTCATAAGGCTGATGCAGATTCAGTTCTGGCCGGGATGGAGATTATTGTGAAAGAGCAACAAATTTACTGAAGCTTTTTTGTTCATTTTAATTCTTCCTGTAGTTGCAAGCAGTGTGACCACACATTTTAAATACTCTTCTGCAATGCCTTTACTTTTATCCAGATTCAAGGCTTTTTGTTGATGTATGAGTTTGCCAAATTATAACATGCTTACTGTGAGATTTATTTTAGAACTGTTGATCAAACTTGAATATTCCAACTTGATGTACTCATCAAAATGCATTTCTTCATAAAGATTAGGTTGCCTTTGTTGATGGAAGTTGTTTCAATATCAGAGGTGTTGCTTAATTAATTATAGTGACAATTCACCAAAACAAGACTACAGTTACAGCCACATCCCTATTCACCTAAATTGAGTGTGATTTGGTGCATTGTCCTATAATGACTTTTTCTGCAACTTGTTTTACTTTTTGTGAATTGACCAAAAAAGCAAAGGTTGTTACAATGTCACTTATTTTTCGAGGTTAGAGAGAGAAATTGCATTGGCATTGCAATATGTTAAAAAAAAACCTGACCAAATAATGTAAATAAAATGTATTTCATAAGACTTTATAGTTGTCAAACATGAACTTTCTTGTGCATGGAGGCTTTTATCCTAATCTTTTTTTTTAAATAAAGCAAATATTTTTAGAAGTAGTAGAAATAAAGATATAAAATGACAGGTACCTGATATGTGTCTACTAGGAAATGGGTCACAATGTAAGGAAAATAAAATATACTTTAAAAAAAGTTAACTGCCTTGTGTTAACACTTAAGGGGAAAAAGAATGGAGAAAAACAACAGTGTATCATCAGGGCCCCCACATGGGAGGGGGGAAAAGGGTACACTTTACTGGGGCACGGAGGTCCTGGGGGGCCTGGCCCAGGCTGCAGCCCCCATTACGTGTGTGGGAGGGGGCCCATTTTACAAGTTTGCACTGGGCTCGAAAAAATTATGCCTGGGCCCTGTGTATTGTACTAATAATTTAATACACAAAGATTTTTGTTGGTCAGAAAAAAGAAATATTTTAGATTTAAAACTCCCAAGAAAGTAGGGGTTCATGTATGTGCTGAGTGTCTGCACTCTCAGTGACATCAGTTGGAGTGGTGGTTGCTCGGCGTGTGTGAAAATCAGGCTGTATGTGCTCATTGGTTCATGAAATGAGGAGTTGCAATTGTGACGTTTATATATAGCCTTATGATCAGTCTGCCACAGGATGAAAGGAAGAACAGTTACTTGTCTGTTTATCATGGTGTTTGTGTTTGCACACTAGGACACTACTTTACATCTGTGTATTCAGTGACATGAACAAATAGTCCTTCTGGAGAGAGCGTGAAAACTAATTTCTGCTGTGATTTTTAATTTGCCTGTTGCAATTAGGCAAATATCTCCTTTTTAAAGTGATAGATACTTTGTGCAAATCTTCAAAAATATTCCTCTCTCTAAAATTGCAAAGGATGTCCATCTCCTGAGTAGCTGCTTATAGTAACTATATTGCAGTCTCATATTAGGAACATGGTAGAAAGATATTTTAACAGATTTTGGTAGCAAATAGAGTTTGAGCTTCAGAGATGGTTTTGAGAACTGGCAACTTGAACTCTTCATAATAGGCTGATGTACTTAAACTGTGTAAGCAGTGCCATTTATTTTCTCTCTAGAAATTTGTAACAGCTGATATTCCTTTGAGAAATTTGCATCTCCCTTTCAAAGCGGTCAGGCTTATCTTAATTGCATAGTAATAATACCAGCTTGAAATTGTTGTGTCAGAGGGATTTTTTAAAAATATTTATTTATCATGTAACTATGATCTAGATTAAAAAGCAGTTTGAAAAAACACTAACTTAATTTTGACATAAAAAGGAGAAATGTGAGAGATGATGTTGGAAGGCTACAAGACAACAATACATATAAAGTCTTAAATTTTTAGCTATGAGAAATTACACTTGTAGCCTCTCTCTGGTTACATATTAAAGGTGATACAGAAGTATGTACCAACCTTAAATTTTCTGCATGACCAAAATTGTTAAATCCAGAAGTCACAGAATATCTCTCTATATGTGCAAGTAATAGGGGAAAAAGTCTTGCAAGCACTACTAAGATGCTTACATAACCTAAGCATCAATGGAATTCTCTCTTTCTATGGGATAATTCTTGTAGCAATACAACTCTCAGTTGCTTGCTGTTACTGTTGTATTGCTATAAATTGAGTGATATCTGGGAACCGCGTGGGGGCCTAAGAAAAAAGTCTAAAAATATGTTAGCAATGAAAGAGATGTTAATTTTAGATGTTTTGGCTTTTCTTTAGCAAGTCTGAAGGTTCTAAACTCAAGTTACAGCCTAGAACCTTTTAAATGCTTTGTATACAAATATCGTTCATGTAATCAACCTCCTGAGGTGTCCACCACCCAGAAGAAATGTTAAACTACTCTATGTTGTGCCCATCTTTTGTGGCTGAGCAAGTGAAAGACCTGCTCCTCCTGCCATCAGTTGAACCCTGTAGCTTTGGGGGTTGGAGTGGGGAGGAAATCTCTGAAAGTCTGGTGGGAAGGGAAAGGGGAATGGAAAGAGTTGTTTGTGTGTTTCCTTCCCCATCCCTCAAATATATGTCTTGAAATGCATTCTTCTTCACAAGTGTATAATAAACTGTGTAGTGGATGTGAACGGTTGATATCTGAATTAGGCTGTCAACATACAGTACTACTGGTTGATAATCTATTGCCTTACAGTTGATATGTAGCAATGTGAAAGGCACAAGAGGTACAGATGGTTTTTGGAAATAAACTAAACAGCACCAAGCCGTTATTTCTCACAGGAGAAAAATATCTGCTTTATTGGTCTTGTTGATGCAGTGTAATTAAAACCACAGCATGCTGTTTATTCTGCGCCTTCAATTTAAATGTGTGAACCTTTGCAAATGTAAACTTTTTTCAGGAAGTGGGTAACAATGTCTTTGAAATATTTTTCTTGGTTTGGCTCCATGAAGTACAATCCGTGCTGGAACTGGTGTGTTAGTAACGCACTGGCACTTTCATTAATTTGTGTTTTCAAGGATCCGTATCTCTCCTTGCAGATGCTCAAGGATGTAATTTCTTTTGCTTATGCAGCACATAGTGAACAGATTTTTTCTGGCTTGGTTAGGCATTCAAGCAAGCTTGCAAAAACTGTGTATGTTACCAGGGAGGGGTGTGAATTCAGGCAGTTCTTTTGTGGGGGAAGTAAAAACTGGAAACAGTTATAAGGAAACTCTCTCAAATTGCAATCAGGATTAGATTATGAGATTGCCATATGGTGCAATAAATTAGCTTTTACTTAACCAGCATCTGTTTATAAGTGGGGGCTAAGAAGAGAATGGCAGAAGAAATACAAATATTACAATTTTGAAGCATTTTTTATTCTCTTACTTACCTTCATTGTGCAAGTAGATCCATTGATTTCCCTGGGCCTACTGACGTGAATAAAGTGAGCAGAATTTGGTCCTTGCAGCGCAAGTTTTATTGTGAGCCTGACCCTGCACCCCACCACCAATAGAGACTGCATGGGAAGAATGAGGGTGCTGTTCCTCAACAAAGAGCACCTCTGATACCATCACAGCCGATGGGCTGACTTTGTTTTTATTTTGTTGGCTGGTTGAATTAACTTGTTACCTGTGTATGATTTTTTTTTCTCTATTGGTCAACATTATGTGATTGTGAGCCTAATTAATTGTTAAGGTGTCCAGAGCTCTTGTTCCAGAGGGGTAACCGTGTTTGTCTGTATACAGCAAAAACAACAAGAGTCCTGTAGCACTTTAAAGACTAACAAATTTAATTTCTGCAGGCGTAAGCTTTCATGGGCTGGAACCCACTTCGTCAGATGTAAGGAATAGAAATCAGATCGCAAGTATATATATATACATATCCAAGGCTAAGGAACAACAATGGGGAAGTAGTTGAGGCCTATTCATAATCATTGATTAGGAGGTGAGAATGTGTGAACAGTGACAATTACTTCTTGTAATGAGAGAACCATTCCAAGTCCCTATTTAGACCCAGTTTGATTGTGTCAAGTTTGCAGACCAGTTCAAGCTCAGCAGTTTCTCTTTGAAGTCTGTTTTTGAAGATTTTTTGTAGAAGTGTGGCAACTTTCAAATCATTCACAGAGTGTCCTGGGAGATTGAAGTGCTCTCCTACTGGTTTATGGATGTTTCTATTTTTTATGTCTGATTTGTGTCCATTTATTCTTTTGTGTAGTGACAGTCCGATTTGGCCAATGTACATGGCAGAGGGGCATTGCTGGCACATGATGGCATATATTACATTAATAGATGTGCAGGTGAATGAGCTCCTTATGGAGTGGCTGATGTGGTTAGGACCTGTGATGGTGTCACTAGAGTCAAGGGCAGAGCTGGCAACGGGGTTTGTTGCAGGGATAGGTTCCTGGGTTAGTGTTCTTCTTGTATGGTGTAAGGTTGCTGGTGAATATTTGCTTCAGGTTGGGGGGCTGTTTGTAAGCAAGGATAGGCCTGCTTCCCAAAGCTTGAGTGAGTGAGGGATCATCTGCTAGGATAGGTTGTAGATCCTTAATGATGTGCTGGAGAGATTTTAGTTGGGGGCTGTAGGTGATGGTCAGTGGTGTTCTGTTGTTTTCTTTGTTGGGTCTGTCCTATAGTAGGTGATTTCTGGGTACCCGTCTGACTCTGTCAATTTTTTCTTCACCTCTCCAGGTGGGTATTGTAGTTTTAAGAATGTTTTATGGAGATCCTGTAGGTGTTTGTCTCTGTCTGATGGATCAGAGCAAATCCGGTTGTATCTTAAGGCTTGGCTATAGACAATGAATCATGTAATGTGTCCAGGGTGGAAGTTGGAGGCATGAAGGTATATATTGCGGTCAGTTGGTTTTCGGCATAGGGGGGTATTAATGTGACCATCCTTTATTTGTATTGTAGTGTTCAGGAAGTGGATTTCTTGTGTGGACTGGTCCAGGATGAGATTGATGGTGGGGTGGAAATTATTGAAATCCCGGTGGAATTCTTCAAGGGACTCTTTCCCATGGGTTTAGATGATGAAAATGTCATCAATGTAGCGTAGATAAAGGAGAGGTGCTTGGGGACGAGTGTCGAGGAAGCGTTGTTCTAGGTCAGTCATAAAAATGTTGGCATACTGAGCTCTTGTGTGGATGTTTATTGTTTAAATCTAAATAAATACTTTCTACTGTGTGCTAAATATTGTTCAAACATGTAGGAGGGTGCAGTCCTTGCCCTGAAGACCTTACGATCTAAGGGCTCGGACCTGAAACGCTTAAGCCTGTGAATAACGTGACTCACGTAGAGGCACTGAACTCAATGAAAAACTGTTTGCAAGAGAAAGACCTCAGAAGGAAAATGTTTGCTTCAGACCATAGTATTCAGTTTGTGAGAGCAACAAGAATTGCTAACTTAGACTTTAACTTAGAAAATATACTGTAAATCAGAGGTTCTCAACCAGAGGTCTTTCGGGCAATACATCAAATCATCTAGATCAGTGTTTCTCAATCTGGGGGTTGCAGCCCCCAATGGGGTCACAGGATGGACTTAGAAGGGTTGCAAGTGCAGAGCCAGCATTAGGGGATGGCAGGCAGGGCAACTGCCTGGGGCCCCACGCCATAAGGGGCCCCGCAAAGCTAAGTTATGTGCTTCAGTCCCGCTGCCGGGGACTCGAGCTTCCCATTGTGTTTTGACATCAGTTATGGCTATGTTATTTCACCAGATTTAGTGAAGTTGTAGTGGTTGACTTCATGCAGATTTATCCTCGAAGATGAGTTCTTGGTGTTTGTTTTTTTCTAATTGCTATGGTGATGGATTCTAAAACCAAATTCTAAGATTGAAACCATTTTTTAAAAATAGCGATTGTTAATGCTTGTCAAAAATACTTCATTTGAGCAGCATGACAGCTGCTGGAGGCCCAGAGATATGTAGCTGCTAAATCACCACTGCATCACATCCCCTCCTCACCTTTTTATACCTGTGCTTGTGGACAGTTGGAGTGGAGTTAATACTGCTTTCCAGAGCCTTAATTCCCATAGTATTCAAATATATTCCTAGACATGTCTTGCATTTCATCCCTCCCTGGGAGTTAGGTCATCCATACAGACTTGCTATGCGGGAGGAATGAAGCTTTCTGTAGGCTCCCAGGAAGGAGAGAAAGCACACCAAGGGACCACAATCTTCTCTTGCTGCTTTCTGGGCTTTTCTCTGGGCTGCTCTTCATGCATCATACCAGGTGGAAGTACAGGGAGCTGAATCATTATCTTTCTTTATGCATGTAGTGCACTAGTTGTTACTGTGTTTGCAGAGTATTTACACCATTCCAAAACAGCAGGTATAAAAATTATGTTTTTCTTCCTCATTCCTAAACCCTTGAGAAGTGTAGTCTTCACATTGCTTTTTCTGCCAATGATGAGTAAGTTGGTGTTACTTCCTGGCCAAAGCTACCATGCCTGCCTGCTGTGCTGTCTAAGTGAATTGTGTGAATGTTGTAGCCCATTAGAGATCCTATAAAAGAAGTACCCTGAAATGGCAGATAAAGCCTGAATGTGGGTACTCAGAGCCATGACTGAACAGTCTGAGTATGTTTTTCAGTTTAAAGCAGCTGGAGGATAGCTAGAAAAGGATTCCTTCATATGGGGGTTGGAGAGTGTAATTAAGGATAAACCAAAATATCCCAAACTGGACATGCTTCTCAGTCAATGAGCATTCTGTAAATAAAGGCCTAATGAGTGAAAGAATCAGACAATTAATTGGCTGTAATTAACAGCTCATAAGTACATAACTTATGTGGAGAAGTTGCTAATTTAGTAGACATTCAGTATGGAATTTGTGACACATCGACTATGCTTGTTTGCAATTTTTATATCCCATCCAAGTGATTTGTTTAAACGAAGAACAAAATATCTATAAATATTGTAAAGTAAATACATCCAATAATTGGTAAGAGTAATGTTTAAACTTCGTTAATACAGTTTAGGGATAAATCACATAAAACAAAAATAAGGTGTACACATATACAGCAAAAATAACATAAAATATCAGACTACCTACCCTGTAAATATTCAATAGTTATTTCCTCAGAGAAAGTTTAAAACTGAGAGCAAAACATTTACTGTTTCTTGCAGTGGGTTATTTATGGGCTATTGTATAGTAAATTGTGTTGGTTGGTCAGTTCTTGCATTTAGCATCGTAAGTCAGGGACTGGAAAAAATACACTTACAGACTGATTACTTAGCAAGAGGGAAGTTTTCCATAGAGAATAAATGGGCCTAAGCCATCATTGTCTGCTCTGTATAAACTTTTACTGTGGCTCATCATTTTGCACTATTTGCAGAACTAACAAGACATAGTATTCACTGCTGCCCACAAGGTTGTGAATAGCAGATATCTAATCAGTTTCACTGTGCTAAGGTTTAGGAAAGCTCTGAGCAGTAAGCACACAAACCCCTGCATACCTATTTTTTACATCCACCTCTGGCTGGCAGATCTAGTCCTCTGGCTAATAAGTGACTGGTAAATGATTCAAGCCCTGTCATAAGTATTCATTCATTTCCAGAGCTACTGAAGATTGACATAAACGTTTCTTAGAGATTAATCTTAAAGAGACTCATCTAACCAAATTATTGCAGTTTTTAATGGAGTGTCCTGGCAGCATTATTGTGCAACAGAAATAAAATTCAGAACTGGTATAAACTGCACTTGTGTTCTTGGTGTCTGTCCCCATGAAATGAGGAAACCCCAAAATTGCACAAAAGTTCTATATAAGCACTTCAAGTATATTTATTACTTTCTAACCACCCAGTAGATCCCAGGCTGGTGTGGGTTTTTTTTTTTTTTTTTTGGTTTGTTTTAAAAAAAAAAGGCGGGGGGAGGGTGATTTGAAGAAAAGTAAAGCTGCCCATAGTCCTGAAGTAGTGGGTAGTGAGAGAGTTAAACAGTAAGTGACCTGGTGCCCTAAATAGAATCCTCCTCCTCAGGTCATGGATCAAACAGCCATTCCAAAACTAATCCACTTCAGGATTCATGGCTATAAAAGTGAATTTTGGGGGGAGATTCCTCAAGTATTCTTTTTTTTATGAAGTTAGAGACAGCAATACTTACTGTGCCATTGTTTCACTTCTCCACAAACAAAACAACTTAAAAAGGGTGTAACAAATCTTCACCACAAGTTCCTGGTTGTATCTTCTGATCCGAGTCAGATACGCTTCATGTGCGGTTCCTCCCCCTCCCCACCCCAAGGGCGCCTGTAGGTCACTGCTTGTTACAGTCAGGACCCTCTGCAAGGAACAACAGGCCTTATTCCTCTGCTAGGAATTGATGTATGAGAGCATGCTTATTATCTTCAGTATAAAAATGTTAGACCTGACTATCTAAAAGCTATCTGGAATGTGATCAACTGGGAGAATGTATCTTCAAGATATACAGCTTGCAAAAATAAAGTGGAGTTCTCACACAGACTCTCACACAAGAGCACCTGTTCTACTCTGAAATCTTTTTTGTGGTAGTGTGTCTACAGGCTTGTTAATGCGTCCATCCACTGCTGAAAATACTTCAATGCATCCAATGAAAACATTTACATGGAGCATATGAGTTTGTAAACATTTGGACCTCAGTGTTTTCAGAAAGAGGAGAAATGTGATAACATTGTAAAAGAAAGTGTCTTGCAACCTTGACAGTCTGCAGTATAGTTAAATGGCTATTTAATTTATAGGGGGTCATATATTCCTTTTACTTGCTTATGCAACTAACAGAAGTAGTCTGGTTCAGTTTGTTTACTGTAGCCCAGAGCTATGTGTGTATACAGACTTGTTCTACTGATATATCCTGTAGACTTCATCTCCTGTGTCCGCTTTCTTCTCCCTGACGTCCACATACCATGTATTTGATAAATTCACTTATAAAATAGAGTTCTGATACATTCTTCTTTTCTTCCCCCATTTCCATTGCAATTAAAATTTCAGAAGACTTTGTTTTACATTTATCAGATGCTTATTAAGTTTTATGGCACAGTGACTTTTTGACATACATGTATGAAGTAATAATAGCAGCTAGTAATTCAGATAAGTTCTGGAAGGACAAGAAGGAGGAAACCCAGTGGCCCTGATCTCTTGCACATTGGCAGGTTTGAGAGGATAAATAACAGCCCTTCGTTTGTGGTACATTAACTGCAGTTTTTCCTGGACCTCAGTGGGAAAGATTTGCTGGTCAATAATTGATAAAATATTTAATCACACATTGCCTCTTATCTTAGATGAAGGTAGAAGAATGATTGCACAGCAAAATAAATCCCTTTTTAATAACAATAAGGAAATTTAACAAAATTGGTTAATCCTTCCAGCAGCAATATATTGTATTTTGACTTTCCTCTTTTCTAAGATATGATATATGTGCTTTTAAAGAGACATGCATGCACCAACTTGAAAAATCATATGTCTGAAAATGTTGTGCCTGCTGTTGCAAGTAACACCGAGATTAGAGGGTGAAAAAATTGCCTCTGTTTACTGTACACTGCATTTGACAGCACTTCGTGTATAGCTAGTTCCACTGTGGTGTTGATGGTCACTTGTATTTCCCCTCTCATATACTGGTATGGTGACAGTACTCATGCCTAGTGTTCCCCAGCCTCTGCAAGAGAGCACTCTATTTGTAGTTGCAGCAGCAGATCTGAAACTGAAAGCAAGGCAGGCAGGTGTGTGGAAGGAAGGAAAGGGTGTGCATTGGTGTATCTCTTAGGCCCACCCACTCTATCCTGATGGAAAGACATTTGTAAGCCGCTGAAGGGGAGCAGAAAACCTGATTTAAAAAAAAAAAAAAGATCTGGGGGCAAAGGATGCTCTATCAAACTCATTTTTATTTAAATTAATTGGCTTCAAAAAATCAAGTTGACTGTATCCCTTTGTTTTTGTCTTTTTGCTCTGACTTATGTGCTTATAAAGGGACATCATCAGAGCTCTTGGGATGTTACCAGCTGTATCACTGTACCTTTCTTGCAACATCTGCTTCCAGAATATGTTGCATTTGACCTAACGTACCTTGTGCGCTCAGATATGTATTACAGGGGAAAAAAACAAGTAGAAAATCTTACATCAGAGCTATATCCCTTTAGTGAGTCTCTGTTGAAAGGAACTCTTTTGCATTAAGTATATTTTTCTATTGTTAACAGAACATACTGTATATTTATCAGAACTACTTATCTCAGATTAATGCACTAAACAAAATGCAATTTAAAACTAAAACAACAGTGGCAGTGAATGTGAGAGCTCCAGTGTGATGGCAAAGGATTTAGTTTGAGTATGAAAATATATCCCTTTTTCCACTTTTCCCCATCCTGGTGCACACATCTTATTCCTTGGCCTTCATCTATCTTCAACTAATTTTAAAGATCAGGGTTTGTCCTAATTGTTTAGCAGAATTTGATCATGAAAAGATCCTGTATACTGTTAGTTAAGCCTCTGGTCATCATTTCTTTAACAAGACATGGTCTATTGAAAGATGCTACAGTCTATTGAAAGACTACATTGATGGGAGATCCATGTGAAGCTACTCTCTATTAAGAGTTGAGTGTTAGACCCCTCTCTTTCTGTTTCGATTGCTGGGAATGCCATTGTCAACACTTACCTCTCTGGCAGTATGTCTTTGTCTTTATGCCACAGGGCAGTTTGTAAAAACCATGGATCAGTGACTCAGTAAATGATGAGCATCTACTTCTTTTTCCTTTGTGGTCACAGTAAAGTTCTTGGTGGAGTTTCAATACAATATCTTTTAAAAAACTTTAGTATAAGAAGAGGAAAGATGGTGTCTGCTATGAAATGCTATAAAATGCTTATTTAAAAATAAAAACAAGCAACAAAAAACCTAGTGCAAGGCTTAAGTGTAGTAGTGAATAGTTTCAGATTAGGAAGGAGGGAGGTAAATGGAAAGCTGCATCTATTGGTGGACCCCTGCGTCTCTTCTAGCTGTTCAATCTTGTCTGTGAAACTAGGAGAATCAACATTAAAGCAGAGGGAGAGTGACCCCAGAGTGAGGGGGAGATGATGGCAAGCATCGCTGAAAACTATTGGCCGTTTTGTTTAAAAACCCCTCTGGTAGTATGTGGGGGAGGGAAGAATTAATGGGCAATAATAACTATATAAGCAGGGTCTTATTCTGTACAAACACACAGGTTTGTAAATGGAGAAGCTGGGGTGCACTTCTCCCTTCAAAGGCTTTAGATACACTGACTCATGTATGATCAGCAGTGATATTAGTTTCCATTTAACCCTCCGACTGATGGATAAGGAGTTTTTCGTACCTGTCTTTAAAAATATATGTAAAGTCAAAGACTTATTTGAAGCAGATTCCACGTGTATTGGAGCTTGTGTTTTTTGTTGCAATGAATGAGCAGTCAAACTATGGAAATGGCTGAGGATCATCTAATTAAATTTTGAACTGCATATTAGTAGCATTAGTGTAAATAAAATTAAGTATTCTTTTTTTCTGACTGTTTTGAGAGGCACATTGAAATAATTTGCTGTGTAAAGTTGTGTAAAATTTAGATATCTGTGCCAGACACAAGCCCCATTAAGTGAGGGTTTGTTTTTCAGTTGGTTTACAAAATAGATTGGCGTTATGCAAATCCATTCATTACTATAATAGCATTCTTTAAATGTGACACTTCCAAGGATTATTAGAGTTGTGAAGAATAAATTGCAGCAAGAAAGATCATTAACTGCTCCTACTGGTGGCAGGCTTATGAAATAAATAAATAAATGGGAAGCCACAGACTTTTTCCTAGAATCCACAGCAGACATTTTTTTTTAAACTACCAAGCAACCCCTGCAGAGTTTAAAGCTGTATCATGGTGGCACCTGTTAGTACAGCTGTAGCCTTGGGGGTTGGGCTTTGTTTGTCAACCCCATTTTTTGTGTGGGAAGGGAAGAAGGAAGGAAGGTGTTCTGACTGTCATTTCAAATCTCGTCTCACAGAAAATTAGAATGCAAGCTGCTAAGATAAATTATTAATGAACTATTTATGTTCCTTTTTATGCTGTGGCAATTATTTAATAGTTGGCTATAACTTTTTTTAAATGGATTTGATTTTTTATTACTCTTTAAAAGGGGAAAACACTGAGGTTTTTTCAGTTTCAAATGTCTTAGATGTGTGCTAGATATAAAATATATATATATAATTTTTAAATTGCTGAATTTTTGTTGTGTGCAACAGGTTAATTTTTCAAATACTGCTTGTTTCGGGTGGAGTGCTTCTAAGTTATCAATAGTTTTGCATTTAAACAAAATAAATACTGTGCCTGTGCAGTAGGTAAATTTTTCTTCATATTTTTTTCCCCCCAATGCATCTACATTTCATAGTCTGAATTAGCAGGCACAACAGAAGGAAGTTAAGGCTAACCCTACACATCCTGATCTTGAAATGTCCTTGCTTAAGTTATGTGTGTATCGTAAAGCCAACTCTCTTCTGACTTTTGAAAATGAATTCAGTGGAATCTGAATGCTCAACCCCTCTGAAAAATTAGGCTATTAATGCCAGGTTTACATGGTGTGTTTCTTGTTTAATTTTGGGATAAAAGGTTGAGAGCTCCATCCTTGTCAGGTTAAGTATTGCAAAGGGTCTTCTTCTTATCGTCTGTTTTTCTTTTGGGAGCAACTGCTTAGCAGATCACTGAAATGAGTGGTCAGTTATTCAGGCAGTTAAACTCCATAAACTCTTCTGTACTGAATTTGTAATTCATTTTTAAGAGCTGTAGCAAAAAGAATGGCTGTGAAGGGAGCATCTGATAAGATTAAAGTCCTTGGCTGCTGCACAGCTCAACTGCCAACATAATTTTTTTGTTTGTTTGTTTTGAAACATCAAGGAAGAATAAAGGTGGCGGTGAAGGGGTTAAACCTCGTTCAACTCTTCTTTCTCTTTTCAACATGCACACTCCTCTGGCAGAGCCCAAATGTAATGTTCAACAAAGGTTGCATTACCACCACCTTTTGCTTAATCTTGAACCCAAATACCCAAAGAGCAGTGTATTAAAGGGACGCTGTCTATATGAAATCTAGCTAAGACTGTCGTCTAAAGCCATTACCTTCTCATCTTTCATACTCCTCCTGGAGACCCACTCTACTGAGATGCTCACAAGTACCTTACCAACCATTAATGGCCAGGTAAAGGTGCAGCTGGGTCGTGAATGTGTGTGTGTGCTGTGTGTCTTTGTATATATTGACTGCAAAAAAAATGCAGCTAACAAGATGGGGAGTGCGAGAGTGGGGAGAGAACTAAAGTGCTCTTTATAAGATTCATGTTAATTGTATGGATTACTTGGTTGTTTATACCCCGCTCCCTCTCCCATAAATCAGTTTGTTTTACTTCGTATATTTTGGATTCTACTGTAATAAGTCATTTTCACAGAAGGAGTTGAATGTGGCTTCTACCTCTGGGCCAACTACCATTTTTTATGTGGTTAACAAGGATTAACTATAGCCATTATAGCATGCTTTCAAACACAGCTGCCCTCTGTCTCACTATGTGGTAAAGTACATTTAACAGTATTTGTTTTCACTTTCTCTAACACAAGGCATTGTTAGCATTGCACTACTGATTCCTGCCTCACACGTAACATTTTTTATAACAGAAATGTAACATCTCATTCACAAGCAGCAAGGGCTGAATCTCACTTTTTCCAGGAGATCTGATTATAATACGTTTCTGAGTTGCTGAGATTTTCTGTGTTTTCATACCTTTAAAAATAAGAATTTAATGCAACCATTTATCGGGGGAGGAAGCATGTCATTTTCTAACCATCATGATGGAAGTAAATGGAATGGAGCGGTGGGTGACAGGTGGTGCCTGAAGTGCTGCTACTTGTCTTATCTATAAGGTAAGGGCAGCAGCTCCTCTGTGTTGTATTCATTGTAAACTCCAAACCATGTCGCTAAGCAAATTTGACATCTTTTGCTGATACGCTTTACTGCATTAGATTTCCTGTTACTCTCCCCTGACCGACCCTGATGCCTTTTCAATGGAAAAGGCATGACATAATAGGATGAGTATAAGAAGCTGTCATTAAAAACTGAACCAGTGGCCAAATGATGTATGGCCTGGAGACTCCTAATATGGGTGGATAGAGGGCTCTTGTCATCTTCCATTTTGAGATAACTCTGATGACCTCTCAGGCGTCCCTGATATGCATAGCACTCCTCTCCAATCCAGCCAGTGATTTTTTTCTCAACTGTTTGTCAGATCACATTATTCCACTAATTTCCCCTTGCCCTGTGTATCAAGTTTAAACTGCTCAAATATGCGTTCAACAACCCTGCACAATTCCATCCTGGTTTACATTTTGGATGTTTTCTCTCTTCATGTTTGTCCTCTCCCTTTGTACTTCACCAGCTATATTAGTCCTCAATATCCCATTCATCTCCTATTCTCCACTACTTTCTTCTTTCCTCATTCCTGTAGCTTACTGTGGAAGTGCACCACCCTCCTTATTCACAACCTTCCTAAAGGCCTATTTGATCTATGAGGCTCACAAACTATAAAAGGTAGTTTGTGGGGGATGGAAAGTCTCTTAAATATTTTTAACCTAAAGTGACTCTTTCCTCTAGGTCTCCTGATCTGTCTCATCTTTGTCCAGCACCTAGATTATAAAATCTTTTTTGGGACAGGAACTGTCATGAAATTTGCATCTTGTAGAGTGCCAAGCTCATTTTGATGTTTAACAAATAATTAGTAATAGACTGTTGGGTATTTTTAGTTTTATGAAGCTGATGATGATGATGCAGCTGTTTTCTTTGGGAGGTGGTGGACTGCTGTTATCTCACTACACAAGGTGATCACACAGCAACTATGAACTTTGGACGATTACTGTAAAAGGACACACTTCAATGGATTACTGTATCAATATTTAAATTATTGTTTCCAGAAATGTTAATTGTCTTAGATATGCAAATGAAACTATGATCGGCAAATTCACTTATTTTTACATAATGGTTGGTTATTTTGATTTTCTTTTGCTATTATGAAGTAGTATTGCTGTATTTAACAGGAAAAATGAGATGCTGATAAGAGAATTACAGTAAACCTTTAATGGAGAAAAGCATAACAAGTAGCAATAATGCATATCTTCTGGGATGTCTCTAAAGATCAGTTCACTGTGTGTTCTCTTAGGGGTTTTACAGTTATTGCGTTGTTAAGAGGTTTTCTCTTAGGACTACAGGGCATGAAAGGATCTTTGCATTTTTTGGGGGTGGGAGGAGGAAGGGTATTTCAAGGGGATTTTTGAACTGGAGAGGGGAATTAATCTAACTTCACAGAGATGAGACTGCAGCAGGGTGTTCTGTATCTGGATTTAATAAAGCAGCAATTTAAATATATTTTTTTTTCAAGATCCAGAAGACTGATCTCTAATGCAACCTCGCTATTATTAATATAAACCTTCCTTGCTGAAATACTTGTGTAGTAAAGTAGCACCCACAGTACTTACACTACCTGCTTTTTTTAAAAATGCATGGGCGGGAAAAACTAAATACCAATGAAAAGTATAACAATTACAGGTGATTATGTAATTAAAGACTTTAAAAATGCACAAGAGCAGAATTAGGGTTACATGGGCAACCTTAATTTTTGGTATTTCCTATCTTTTTTGAGTGATTGACTCTGCAACGTTTTCAATTTTTCTTCTTACACAGTTTTATATGAAATCCTAGATTGTGTGACTAATGAAGCTGAAATGTGCTGTTAGCTTGTTCATGTATAATGTGATAGCTGTTAGAACAAAGCTATCAATAGGTGCTATTACTGTAGTCATGGGTTAATAAAGTGTGAGTTTTCAGCTCTGTATCTTGTTTGATTTATTACAAAATGCAGGAAGGAAGTAATCTGACATGGGTGAGACAAAGCGGGGAAAGGTCTCTGAACTCTTTTGCTTTCTATGTCTCCATTAACTCAACATAAGGATTATTTTTCATTCTAGGTAATCCATTTACTGCCATGGTCTCAATTATAAAAATCAAATTCTAGTGCTTTCTGATCAGTTCCCAAAATGATGAAGTACACCCACTAGAGCTAAATCAGTTTAAATTAGTCACTTTTGTATCTGAAAACATAAAAATAATCTTACTTTTCTGTAGTTAAAAGCAGCGGAGCATGGCAAAAACATAATAGAATTTTTGGACAAGATATCCTGTGTTTGTGGTGAAAGACATCTACTTGGATATACCCCAAATGTTATCTTCCTCTTTCATATTCAGCTGTAGTGGCTTATTATGTTCAGAAAATATTACACTGAATAATTGTACTTGCTGCTGACAAGCAAAAACTAGTGATTTCCTTAAAGTACTTTCCTGTTTATGTCCCCAAATAATTTTTTAGTGATTAGCATATGCTTGATTGGTCCTCAGAAAAATAAGACTTTTTTTTTTCCCCCAAGCATTGATTGAGTGCTAGAAAGTGTGAGCAGCATTTTGATTCCTGTCAAACTCTTTTTTCTTGTTGACAGGTAGTTTTATTTTTTTAAAAACAGCTATCTAATTATTCATGCTCTCTATCTCTGCTCTGTAGGAAAGTATTGCTAACTTTACAAGGGATGAACTCATACTAAAAACTTGGCAGGTAATGAAAACATATCTGCATCACGGTCTTCCTGTTTATGATGACTATCTTCACTATTCCATCCACTTTATACAGCTGTAGATGTCTATGCTGAGATTTATGAGTATTGTGCATTTTGCCTGTTCTTTGTTGAATGTAATCAATTTTTACACTGACTAATTGAGGTCTGGATGTCCTTATAAGTGTATAGTATATCAGGATCCTTGACAGAGCATAGACGATATTAGGAATTATGGGTAGCATTTTTTACTATACTATACAGACTTACTGTTGCACCAGAATTCTTTTTCAGTACATGCAGGTCTAAATTATACACCTTTAAGATAACTTCCATATTAATGTTACCTTGAGGCATATGAAGAAATAATACTTGGGAAGGACTGTATAATGAGAAGAGCCACACACTGAAAACACATTGTGTATAGAACAATGTTCCATCCTTCTTTCTACCACTTTGTTTAATCATCTTTCAGTGTGCACTTCCTATTGATTTCTGTTTTGCCCCTACTTAATATTCATATACTGTCTACATATCAACAGGTGCTGGGTTTTAGATATAGGTTTTAAGCCATTACCACTCTTCTTGGTTCAGGGACATTCTGATTTTGAGTTCTAGTTTGGGCCTTCCTCTCTTTTAGCATGGCTAAACTACTGAAATTTGGTACGTTGCTTCCATTGGCCATATGGAGAAAAAGGGAGCTTAGATTCTATGGTAAGAAACTTGATAGGTAGATCTGAAAAGGAGATACACTTAATAGAGAAAAGAGCCATGGTTTTTTTATTGTTATGTTAACTATAACTATGTTATCCCTTTTACTCAGGGGTTATCTACATTTGAAATACTAGCTGCAACTGTGCTGCTGTAGTGCTTCAATGTAGACACTACCAGTGCCAACAGGGAGGAGCTCTCCCATCAGCATAGGTTCTCCACCTTTCCAAGAGGCGGTAGTTAGGTTGATGGAAAAATTTTTCCATTGATCTAGTTCTGTCTGCACCAGGAGCTAAGTTGGCTTAACTACACCGCTCATATCCCTGAACAACGGAGGTGGGTCAGCTTTTTAGTGTAGACCAGGTCTGGGTTGACCATAACAGAGATGCTCCTTTAAACATAATACAGCATAAAGCAGTCTACTGTAAGTTGAACTGACTCATCCCGATAGACAGTTGGATCTCTGTACTGCACTGCAGAGGTCTTACATAGTTGTCATTTCATGTCACAATGAATCCATTTCATCTCAACTGTAGGTGTCCTTATCTCTAAGCACCTACCCTTTCTCTTTAACATCACTGTGAAGTGTTGAAATAAACAGTGTGGTTCAGTTGTGCAGCATTGTTTTTGGAACTTAAAACTCAATTGCATCAGCTGACTACTTCTTCCCTTTTCTGCACTTCTCCCGTCTGTGGTATTTTAGAAATGGTTTTATGATGAGTTATTAAGAAAAGTCTTGAATTAATACATGCAAAAACTCATAGCATAAGACAGACACTGAGCTATAGGCTAAATTATCAGCTTTTATGTTAAAATTTGCTGTCAGTCAGAGACACTTTGCACTTCTGTATGCACTGTGGAGGAATATTAAAAGTTTCAAGAGGTGGCTGCTTTAGAACAACAAATCCTGCATAGTGACAAAAGATTATAAAGTATTCATGATGTAGGGGTGACTGAAAGCTCCAGAACTGCTCTTGTAAGAACCTAATATCCGGAGTTGCTCTCTAATAGAGTGGTGAACTTGTGCTTCTATCAGTATTTCTGCACAAAGCCCCACTGAAGTCTATGCAGAGTAATAGCAAGTTTGGGGCCTTAGATTGTAAATGCTTTGAGGTAGGGATTGTCATTAACGTTGCAGAGATTCCAGTGCAGTGGGGTCCCCAATCCTGATCTGGGCCTTCTAGTGCCATTACCATACAAGTAGTAATTGTGACTGATAAGTCTGCTTTGGAGACAGTCAGTTGCCTGCCTTCAGGATATACTATCATAGCACCTAATTCAAACCTCTAAACTACTTTTAAGACAATCTGTACATGGGCTCCAGATTGGGTGCTGAACAGCACCCCAAGTATATTTCCTCATAGAATGGGAATGTTCTAGAATGGGTTATTAGATTGGTAGTTGTGGTCTTTTGCCTGACAATACATGTTCTTCAGGAATTGTATCTTCTCCTGGCAACAAACACCAAAGCAGGCCATTTATACCTTTTGGAGGTAATTTATGGGCTGGAACCAGGGAATGGGTAAGTAGATACAAAAAAGGCCATGGGTGAATTTTGGGAAGGCATTGATGGGTCTGTGAGCTCTCAAGTGGCCTCTAGTTGCATCCACATGGCAAATAATAGCTCAAATATCAGCAGTACTTGATCTTCAATCTATATCCCTGACGGGCTAACTAGCTCAAGGTTAAAGCACCACCACACTCAAACTAGAGATGTTTGTGTATGGATGAGAGTCAAGTTGGGAGAAACATTTAAGTTGAAGGATACATTAAACACTGAGAAGGCACCACGACCAGATGGTATTCACTTAAGAGTTCTGAAGGAACTCAAATATGAAATTGGAGAACTACTAACTGTAGTACATAACCTATTGCTTAAATCAGCTTCTGCATTGAGTAAGTGGAAGATAACTAACGTAACACTGATTTTTTTTTTATTTTTTTTTTTTAAAGAGTTCAGAGGCAATCCTGGCAATTACAGGCCGGTAAGCCTAACTTCAGTACCAGACAAATTGGTTGAAACTATTGTAAAGAACAGAATTATCAGACTCATTGATGAGCATGATATGGTGGGGAAGAGTCAACTTGGCCTTTGGTGAGGCATGATTTCCTTTGATAACATATTAGAATTCTTTGAGGGTATAACAAGCATGTGGACAAAGATAATCCAGTTGATAAAGAATACTTGGATTTTCAGAAAGTCTTTGACAAAGTCCCACACCAAATGCTCTTAAGCAAAGTAAGCTGTCAGGAGATGAGAGAGAAGGTCCTCTCCTGGATCAATAACTGGTTGAAAGATGATAAACAAAGGGTAGGAATAAATGGTCAGGTTTCACAGTGAGAGAGGTAATATCCGCTCTTAGGCCCAGATTTTTTAAAGGTTTGTAGGCATTGCTGCACTTGGCTTTGCAATGATTAGCTGATTTAGCAGCTGAAAACCTCATCGTCAAAAGTGATGTAGGCAGTTAGGAGCCAAAATCCTATTGACAGTTGATAGTTTTGGCTCCTGAGTACCTACAATCATTTTGACAATGAGATTTAGGTTCCTAAATCATTTGGGTGTTACAACATTGAGCACAGCAACGCCTAACTGCATTTAAAAATGTGAATTCTTAAATCAGAAATTTTTGCTTTCAGGGTAAAACTTTCAGAAAGAGCCCCAGCAGAATGCAAAGAATGTCCACAACACTCATTCTCAGAATGCCATTAAGAAGAGCGGTCAGACTCAGAAAACATGTAGTTGTCATAGCATGTCATCTTGAGCCACCCACTTATCAGGCTGCCTGAAAACTTGCAACAGACCCTGAGGTCTGCTGCTTATATGCATTGTATATAATGACATTTTCTTGCTTGTTTAGTTGGCTTGAGCCATGTAGTAGATACCTATCTTTTTTCAGTATTGCTTGGCAGTGAGTGCCAGACACTACCTGAGTTTAATCCTGAGAGGAAAATATTAGTTTGGGAAGGATCAAAGCTGAAGTTTGTGCAAAAAAGTTATAAGATTTGTAAAATATTGATGTCATGGGGACTTAATCTTGGGAACCTCTTGCTCAGAGGATGTCAGATCTGAACCACTATGCCTACCCCAAAGCCCCATGAGTCACCCCAATTTTCAGGACAGTCTAAGCATATGGACTTCAATAACAGATGTTTTAAAGTACTTTAAACAGTAAGTTATTCTCAATAATAACGATAGTGGGGTGTTAGTCCCATTTTAATAATAAAGATAACAGGATGCTAATGGCAGAATGTTGTAGCTTTGACTGCACTTTTGACAACTGAATATGCATTATTGGCTTTTTAGGGATAAAAGGAACAAGGTAAGTGCCCCCAGGCAGAAAACATGTTAAAAGACGTGCAAGAGGAAATGAAGGTAGTTTTGTAAGAGGTCTCTGCAAAGGAAAGCAGATACAGTAGAATTCAGTTGAACAGTTCAGGATCCAGAAAGTCTCTCAACTGCCAATGAGAAGGGAGACTGAGGTTCTTAAAGAAATAATTCAGGGATAAAAAAATTTGTAAAAAATCAAGCTCTAAAAAAAGAAGCTAATGCATTTCTTGTCTTCAGCAGTTAATCTGGATTTGAGTTTTTTCAGGATTCACTAATGGTTATTCTCACTATTTTTAGATTCATGAGTTCCAAAAAACAGACCATTTTTCCCCTGTCTAATCCCAAAGTGACCTTTATTGGCAGTATGTCCAGTCACATCATTCTTATTCTGCAGTATATTGGCTACTCCTTCAAGTAATAATTCACTTTTAGCCCTGCCCCACATTGGTATTCATCCTAGCCATACTCCCAGTGTGACATCTCTGGAAAGTCTGTAAAAGCAGCAGTACCACACTTTTACGTCCTCACAAAGGAACAAATATTGTCTCTTTAATCAGGAATAATAGCTTGCTCTGGCAGTGTATGCTGGAATGTATGTTTTTTGCAGTTTTACTAGTTTTTATTACTGACATAGTACCATGTACTAATAAGTACCATTAAGCCGAATGTTACGACTGCCATGATTGAGTTGCCTGATAAAGAGCAATGATCTTTCTGTTTCCTTTAGGCCAGTCTCTTATTCATCGGTTTCAATGAGAATCTTTGCCTGAGTAAGAATGATAGCATCAGGTGATTGAGTTCTGGCTGCAGAATGGTAGCTCTCTTCCGACAGCTTTCCGGTGTCTATTGGGGTAGGCAGGTTTCAGTGCCCATAGTAGAGGAGAGAAGCTATTTCAAAGAATAAAATTGTGATTGGCTTAGTAGGTGTCAAAGCTTGAACTAGTGCTATTTCAGGCTTCTGTGAAGATAGTTGCATAGACTAAGTGGGCATATGTGGGTGAAAGAGGGAACAGATCCAATCAGTCTGAAGAATTCCAGAAACCTGTGTCATTTTTGCCTTTCTTTCGCAGACAGTCAAACCTGCTCTGTTGGTGTGTTAGGAAGGAATACTGTAACGTCTCGCTCTCTTCACATATGCATTTCCAAAATGGTAAAGAGTAAACTAGACTTGATCCATACAAAGTTGAATACCTGTGTTTCAGGATAGGTTATGCCCCAGTTCAGTTGGGGGCAAACGCTAGCTACTCTTACTAGCATTCTTAAAACAATAATAATAAAAAATAAATTCCTAAATGATGTTAACATTTTCTGGAGAACAGAATTGGAATTCAGTTAGAGAAACCTGGAGAACCATATGTAGTCTCAAACACAGAATTCCTGGAAATTCATTGGCAAATGTGTGAACTTGACAGTTGTACTTTGTCACTATTTTAAATGGAGGAAGATTCTTATTGAACTCAAAGAGGGCTGAACTTGGCACAGAGACAGATGGATAACGTAAAAGTCACAGAAATGCTGGCCAAAATCCTGCTGCACAAAGAACAGAAAGCAGGAGGAGGATGTGAAAAAGAGAACAGAGAGAGCTTCTATCAACGATAGCTATGCAGCAGCCCCTGTAGATTAATCCTTTTGCCAATACCGCAGATTGACGTTGCATCATGTGGTCACCCATCTGCCACTCAGCAGTTAGGTTAAATTTAATTGTTTTTCAACATTTATTTCAGGTCCTTTCTTCAGCTGTCTGTATACAAGGCACATAACAGCATCTACAACATTTGTGTTGTGTATGTTTAACGCTTGGAGTAAGTGTAGCCTTTGTCCTTTTTAATAGTAAAAACTAAATATTAATTAAGACTAACTACTCTCTTCCAGAACAAATGCTTTGTTTCAGTCCATGCTTTTAACTTGTACAAGTGATGAACCAACTTAGCTCATAATACCCATAGTCACAAGGATAATTTTTCTGTTTAATTTTACTAGTCACCTAACTTCTCTCTACACTTTGGTGGGGCTTTCTTTTTAAATAAAATATACTGTTTAGGGGTGCATGACTGGATAATGCTCTGATTATCCAGGATCAAAATGTATAGGTCACTCAGTAACTATTCATTAAGGATTTACAACCTATCCTAGCAAATGATACTTCACTCGCTCAAGCTGTGGGAGGCAGACCTATCCTTGCTTACAGACAGCCCCCCAACCTGAGACAAATACTCACCATCAACCATACAAGAACACTAACCCAGGAACATACCCCTGCAACAAACCCCGTTGCCAGCTCTGCCCACACATCGACTCTAGTGACACCATCACAGGTCCTAATCGCATCAGCTACACCATAAAGAGCTCATTCACCTGCACATCTACTAATGTAATATATGCCATCATGTGTCAGCAATGCCCTTCTGCCATGTGCATTGGCCAAATCGGACTGTCACTATGCAAAAGAATAAATGGACACAAATCAGACATAAAAAAGAGAAACATCCATAAACCAGTAGGAGAGCACTTCAATCTCCCAGGACACTCTGTAAATGATTTGAAAGTTGCCATACTTCTACAAAAAACTTCAAAAACAAACTTCAAAGAGAAACTGCTGATCTGCAAACTTGACACAATCAAACTGGGTCTAAATAGGGACTTGGAATGATTATCTCATTACAAGAAGTAATTGTCATTGTTCACATATTATCACCTTCTAATCAATGGTTATGTATAGGCCTCAACTTCTTCCCCATTGTTGTTCCTTAGCAATGGATATGTATATATATACTTGCGGTCTGATTTCTATTCCTTACATCTGACGAAGTGGGTTCCAGCCCACGAAAGCTTACGCCTGCAGAAATTAAATTTGTTAGTCTTTAAAGTGCTACAGGACTCTCGTCGTTTTTGCTATATACAGACTAACCCAGGTATCCCTCTGGAACTTTTCAACATTAAGTACTTAAAGTTGTGAACATGTGTTCATCAATCAGGGAGGAGTAACAAGGAACAAAGTAGAGCTGATAGAGGGAAGAATGAATTTGCAGCGGTGTGGTTTCTGGACTTTGTCTAGGGAGGTACCCTGGCCCAGATGCACAGTCCAAAGAAGCAGATGTGAGGGTTAAGCCAAAGGTTTCTTGAGAAAAGGATGAAGTTGAAGGTGGAGACTGTGGAGCTCACAGAAGGGAGGGAGTGTGAGAAGTGGTCAAGAGTGAAAAGTCAATTGATTTCAGTGGATGAGAAACAACAAAAAGAATTTAAGATAAGCCTTTATGGAAGACTAATGAGAGAGGAAGGCCAGGGATGGAGAGAATGAGCATGATATATAAATGTATAGTTTTTATAATCCAGGTTCTCTGTCCTGAAAAGTCTTAAAAAACAGCACTTGAACAAAGATGAAGAGAAAAGCAACAATCTGCTCAGAATACTAGTTTTCTGTTGCTCATATTCATCTGTTACACTTTGTTTTTTAAAAAACAATGTGCTTACCTTAGAGTACAGATATAAAAGATAAGCTTCCTGGCTCAAAGAGCCTACTGTTGTACATCTGACCTCCCTCAGTCTTTCTGAGGGCACCCTTTCAAGTGACTGGCCCACATCGGCATTGAGAGTGGAAATCTACCATTCACCCCTTTTTGACTGGATCACCGAGTTACAACGCTACTTGTTTCCCAACCATATTACTTCTAGCATGTCAAAATAGGTTTGGCTCCTGCTGCAGAATCTGCTCTGGGGGCTGTGATCAGCTGGTAAATGGAGTGATGGAGAGCAGCATGTTGAAAACAGAATGATGTATTTATCCATAGGAATGCCACAAGCAGAGAGAAAAGGGTTATAAGTAACAAAAACCTAAACACATGTATTTCACCAATTGTTTAGGTGGGATACATTTGTACAGTAACCCCTCCTGAGTCTGAGGTTCAGCGTGCATCTCTACAGACAGTGCTTCTATCTGTCTGAGATTATGAGCAAAGTTCTTTTGTCTGATCTGGGATCCTGAACATGGTCTTAACTGGTTAAGTTCAGAACTAGTCTTCCAGCAGTGGATTCCTTGTGTTGTCTGTCTGAGTACTAAGTCGCTAAGGATGTCGACAGTCATCAACTTGTTTCCTGCAACCTAAAGATAAGTAAGTCTGACTTAACCCTTAACAAGCAACAAATGCTTCAAACCCACAGAGAGAGATCCTAAAACATATAATATATAAATGTATAAAATCAATACAGAAGCCTCCCATGTTCTCCACACTTACCATCTAAATGAACATGCATTCAAGACAACCTCTATTAATATGGCACTTCTAGGGTGGCTGATGACTCTCTTGTTTCGACTTAAAACCAGTCCAAAATCTGCCTAATTTCCAGTTGGCTCTTCTAGCATCTTCTTTTTTTTTTCTTTCCTTAATTGTTCATTGGTGTGTTAGAAGCACCAGCAGGCCATGAGTACAAGACTGGAGTCACACTTATCTGCACAGGAAGAGGTGGTACCTGCCTAGAACAGATTATGGTTTAAATAGACGAACCAGAAATTGGTGGGAGGGGATACAGAGACGTGAAGTGACTTAGCCAAGGTCACACAGCAAATTAATGTCAGAGCTGAGATTATTTCAAATGAATAGTCTCTTTTTCTTAGCTGGTTCCTGATTTGTTCTTCCCCTTCCCCCCCCCCCCCCCCAAGCTATGGAAAGGCATCTCCTGGGACTCATCTGCAGAGCAGGGGGCAGAAGGAGGTGAAAAAAATAAGAGGTGGAGGAGGTGTAAAAAATGTTTAAGGCCTAATGCCGTAACATTTCTTTCAGTCTTGTTGACCTCTGCCATCCCTTTGAGCAAGGAGGTGGGATAACCCATCAGCCATGCAGCTGAATTATTGTTTTTCTTGAACCCATTCCATAGCAATACAACATTTTATACAATGTAGTATTGTTATTAACAAGACTACTTGTATTGCTGTGTTTTGACACAGTTGACAGGTGGCTGTAATTCCCAGCATTCTTCAAATTCGGCATGGAACTATCACATTAAATCAGTGTCTAAAGAAGAAAAATATTGCCCAGAGAATTAGCTGAAGAAGTTAGTCTGAATGTCTTAATCTTCTAAAGTAATTACGTCTATAATACATATAATTGTATATCATGTAATAATATAACGCTTTATGTAAAATTCTAAAATTTTGTGCAACTTTATGAATATGAAGCAATCATTGTTTTTATTTTTGTTTTTACATGCAGCTGTTTTATTCAGTTAAATTTTGTCTGAAATAAATTTAGTTTGGCTGATCACAGCAGATGTTGATGTTTAAGTAATGTTTCCCTTAAATTAAACATAAATATATGAAACTGGTTGCCTCACTTACAGAAGAAAAAAATGGGGTGAAAACAGTGACTAGATTGCAAGTGTGAAAAATCGGGATGGGGGTGGAGGGTAATTGGTGCCCATATAAGACAAAGCTCTGAATATTGGAACTGTCCCTATAAAGTCAGGATATCTGGTCACCCTAGGTGAAATGTAGGTGAGACACTAACTGTAGAACTAGATAACAAAATATATAAATGCACAGGTTCCAATTTTAGTCCTAACAAAACTTATTCATAAAAGGTGAGCAAAGCTACTCAAGTTGTGGGTAGTGCAGGCCAGCAAAAACACATCTCACACACACATTCTGCCATCTATGTGATTTAGAGATCTGGGACTGTCTGTTTCAAGGTCCTTAGCATTCAGTTGGGACCCACAATCTCAGTAACGGTCTGTCTCTGAATCCCACCACATCCATACCTTTCAAGGATACATTAGCTTGTGTAGTCTGGTTTTGAAATCACGTGGCCCTGACGTTCTCTCCAAGGGGCCTAGACGACAGGATTTGCTACTGCTTGGAGATAAAGTTGAGTTTGAATCAAGCTATGTTGGGAGCCCAATGCAAGATTTCTTTCTTTGAGCAAATCTTTGCCTCACAAATGAGTAATGGTGCTTCTTTGGCCTCATTTTCATAGAAGGTCTAAACTGGCTTTGATTCCTCTGAAGTAAACCTATCTAGTAAAGAATAGAGAGCAGAGGGCATTATTTCCTTACAAAACTGGTTTTTTTTCTTTAGTAATGTGATGGGTACCTGAATACCATAATGATGAGCTCATGAGAAATGCTTATACTGCTAACAGTAAATGTTTGATGGCTGGTTATATGGTGCTCTGTAGATCCAATAGACTGAGTGCATTGACTTCATGCCATGCTGCAAGGCACTTAAAAAAACCAAACCAAACCAAACCACATTTTCCAGAGGAGGTGTCTTTGCGGGAGGAGTGGGATTGAGTTGGAATCTTTCAGTTGATATTGAGTTATCTTGTGCTCGTTTGGATTTCTGTAGGTGCCTCTATTTAAAATCCTCTATGTGCATTTCATAATCTGAACTTTTAAATTTAATTTTGAAATGATGAATGGCCTTGTAAGCCTTTCATGTGGCCTGTTGAGCTACTGTTTGAAATGGTTCAATTTAAACAATTAAATCCTTGCTGAACTAAGAACTTCAATGTCTATTATATTTGGTGTGTGCAAATTGTCCTACTATGTTATAACTCAGTATTTTTTTTTCTTCATTATCATCAGCCTAACCTCTGGTCCTCCAAATATTTGAATAAAATATGCTTGAGTTTAGTGCTATCTATTCAGTTGTTAGTTTTTCATTAAATTGTTTACATTAAGCCAGAAGCATGAAAAGTGTGTTAAATATTTGGTTGTATAATCTCTTAAATTTTTCCTTTACTCTGGAAAATATAAACTTTCTTGATTACTTTTTCTTATGTAGAAGATAAATGTCGTCATTAAACAATTGTTATTCAAATATCTAAAATGCACAAAAATTACATTCATTCAAAACGTTGTGAAGTAAATTACAGTTCAGTCAGATTTAGCAAAAAATCAAGTATGGTGGACAACATAGGGAAGTTATAAATAGCCTCCATCTTAAACAAAATCCTGCTAAGAACTTTCAAATTTGTTTTCATTATAGTTTTCCTGTTTTGAACAGTGAAGTTTCTGAAGTTCAGACCATACTCTGAGGCTAATAACTTCAGTGTAAAATAGACATATTTGTAACTTTACAGGAGAGATCTTGTCTTATCCAATCTGAACACATTTTGCTTCTGGACTCTGCAGTATCGAATCTTGAGCTGTGATCTGGAACAAAACTTTTCTCAAAGGGAAAAGTTAGAGGGTTCTGCCTCACATAAAAGGAAGAGAACTATACTCTTAATTTTGTTACATAGTAGCCATGGTTGGCAAGTGCTGTGGTTAACCTTCAGGCAAAGAAGGCCAGCAATCTGCAACTGTTACAGGTTTTTCCACTTCTTGAGTTTTTATTACTGTGGTGCACTTTTTTTTATGAGAAATAACCTTTTAAAAGAAAAGGTCATCTGGTTCTTGCTCTCAAAAACTAGACTATACCAAATATTTGTCATGAGGGTGTGTGTAAAATAAAAATAATAGCATATCAAGATATATGTATATGGCTTACATGTGTAGTATACATATTTTGCTAGTAAATCAGAGTAAGAAGGGGGTTTGCTCAGATAAGTTAATTTCTTAAACTCATTCTCTCATTCCACATAAGGCATGTTCACCTGAAACTTCAGTTTCTTAGGAATTTAATGTTTTTGAATATGAACCTTTCTTTAGTCATTGCACATATGCAGTGGTAATTTGCATTCACATTATTGTTCTTTCCCTTTTGCATAATGGGCAGAACTAACTAATGAGTGTTGTTCAGACTGGCAAAAAGTACATGTAGGTGTGTGTGTGCATGCATATTTCAACAACATTTAACTTGTATTGTAGGAGCTATACTGGGGAATCTTCATTTTACTCCTGTGGATAGAATACGTAAACCCCATGAAAGTGATCAGGCTCTATTTTTTACATTGTGAAGACTGAGAACTAATTCAGATTTTATTTTAACATGTGGTCACATTATAATAAACATAAAGTGTAGGTTTAGCTTCATTTATGGATCCCATTACTAATCCCCTGAGCCAACCTGTCTCCTGAACTGAATCTATTTGTGCTTATTATTCCATGTGGCTAAGTTCAATGTTCTTTTGTTGTTCAATGGAATATGATCTTGATTTGAATCTATACATGCATAACCTTTGATACACTGGAGTTTGGCAGCACTAGTCACCTCCTTGGAAACAATTCTAAACATAAATGTGCCAGCAGAGTTCAACTTGGCTTTGTTACGCAGCCAGTATACTTGATAGAATACATTTGTGACACTCTCCTCAAGACACCCGAGCCACAAGCCACTGCTACCCCTCTGCCTCAGCAAGGGAAAGCTTTGCTGGAGGTTAAACTGTGGTTTAAGCTTCCTGCCACACAAGTCTGTCAGCCTCCTCCGCGCACTTCTCGAGACTCTGCCAATCTGAACCTTACCTTGCAGGTAACAGCAAACCCCAGTTTGGGAGTTCCCCAGAGATGTCCCTCTCACTGGATGCTCACAGAAATTGTTTGACGCCTCCAGTACACACCGGGCTGTTAGGTCAGTTGAGGACTCACATTTTAATTCAGTGTAACAGCACTGATCTGACTCATAGTAAAACTAAGAATAAGTTTATTAACAAAGAGCAGAGATTTAAATAATACTAAGCAGAGATGACAGAAACAGAAAATGGTTACAAACAAAATAAAAATAACACACTTTCTAGTGCCTAAAATGTAACTATAACAAGTTATATCTTTGCCTAAACAGATTTCTCAGTTACAGTATATCCTACCCTTCCTGACAGGGGGATCCAATGTTCATAGAATCAGAGGATTCTGTCCCCTTCATTCGTTAAGTAATGGATAACTAGAATTTCTTTTTGCTCCCTTATGTTTCTCGTTGTCTTTGCCTCAAGAGCCAGAAGACTTCCTGGGGGTGCAAACTCTGTCCACTGGTGTACTCACTAAGTTTCTGCTTGTCAGCTTGATTGCTTTATTTAAAAATATACATTGTCCTCTGCCTGTAATCAAGCCAGTCATACAGATAAACCTACATTTCTTTGTCTAGGGCTGATTTGATTTATATACTGCCTCCAAAACACATTTTAAGAACATATTTCCAGCACACATACATCATGCAATAATGTTCATGACCAGCATGTAACCAGTTTTTTAGACAATGCTTTACCTGACACATTTCCATAGTACAATAATATTGTATACAGTCAGTTAGTTGTATTGCTTGTTGTTTGGGATTCCGGTGCTCCATTTTCCAGACCCTGACTGTCAACATTAAAAACAAAAAGCATTACTTACAGACTTACGTATAAGAAAAGAAAATATAGAAAAGATTTGATAGGGGCAGAGTGACTGGAAAACATCTGTTCCATTCCTGTTTCTCTCTTTACTGTTCTCCAGAATCTCACGTGTGTCTTCTTGAAATGTTTGCACATACAGTAAAACCCAATTTAAAGACTTTTTGGAAAACTACATATACACCACCTCTATCTTAATGACATGCCATAGAAAACTGTTATACATTCTCTTCCTGTCTTTCTCTAACAAAGAGTTTTGTATGCTATTATGTCCTCCCATAGGCTTCTCTAGGTTTCTGGGAAAATATGAAAATAAGAGATTGAAAAATCACCTTTAAGCAAGCTCAATAAACATCTACAGAGATTCTGTAGCACCTAATGAAATCACAGAAAGTAGACCTACAAAAGCCTTCTGCCCAGCTTGACATGCACGAGGAGTACTGCTCTAAACTGGCTACTGGGAGTTTGCATGAGGAATTATAAATATTTCATTGAAACACACAATATAATACTTTTATAACAAAACAAAAAAAACTCTGACCTCATTAAGTGTAGGAGAAAATCATAGGCTAAGAAAAAGCTACCAATCCCACAGTTTTGAATCTCATCAGCTTGAGTTGCATCTGCTTAAGCCAGCAGGTCATTTAGCCTATAGATGCTCTTACAGTGTTCTCAGTCACTCTGCCTATTGTCTTCTGTTTTCTTCTTTCTTATATGTAAATCTGTAAGGAATGTTTTTTGTTCTTAAAGTATTCTGTCAAATATACTGGCTGTGTAACAAAATCAAGTTGAACATTACCGGAAGTTGTAATTGTGAGTCTGGAAGCTAGGATTGACTTTCTTTGTTTTCAGATTAAAAACCATTTAAGTATTTCAAGTAGGAGCAAGATGGAGAATTCTAGATAACTCTTGTTTAAAATGGAAAGGAAGTGGAAGATGAACATCTCTCTAAAAGAGAATCTAGGAAATAGAACAAAACCAAAAATACCTATTATTTGGTTAAACCTTTTAGTTTGAAAGGCATAAATTCTCTGTCAGGTATTTTAAAGACAATTAACTCGTCATTTTAAATGAAATATTTGGTAAATTTCTATAACAGAATAACAGAAATATTGTAGATAATCTGATAATAGTCTGGAGTTTATTCAGAACATTCCTGAAAACAAAAAGTACTTGGGGGGAAAAAAAATGCTATTTTGCCTCATACAATAGAAAGAAGGTGAAAATTATTGGGTCAGGGCTTTCTTCTTTTAGTAACTAGTCCTGTGTGTGCACGCACACAAAATAAGATACCTGAAAAGTTCATAATCCCAGTTTTAAGATGCTGTTAAATTCTTGTCTCTGCCTGCAACCCAAAATTGCATCTTTGCGTTTTGATTTGTGTTGCTACAGCCTTGCACTGCAAGCTGTCAGCTAATTTTCCTTTCCACCTGCCCTTGGGTCTTTTATTAGCCTTGCTGCTTTTCCAAGAAATTATTTCCCACTGATGCCTGCTTTTCTGATTACCCTGCCCGCCCCCCTCCCAATGTATTAGATTGTATTTTTCAGATTAAATCTAATTGTGGTTCCTGTATATATTTCTAAAATCTCTAGATAATATGTATTATTTCTCAGGCTTTACTGGTACTTGCAACTCCTTCCAATTTAGTACAGTGTTCAAATTTAATTAAATCTCTGTTTACTTGTTCTTCTAGATTATTAATGAAGAGATAGGACTGGATTTAGTCAAACAGTGTCTGTGGCACTTTCACAGCCCCTACCCCACACCCCCACTCAGAATGATACATTAGCATATATTATTGCTTTTTGTATACACACCTTCACACCACTTTCTATACTAATGATATATCAAAGTCAATTTCTATTAGTGTCTTTCAGGGTTTCATGATGCCGCTCATAATTGTAGTATTGAACTATTATTTTAAGTAAATTGTAAAGAAATAATTGCTATCCTGGAACTTGAGTAAAAAATACAATATCATGTTTAACACTCATTTTTCTTTGTATCTCCTCTCCCCTGCCTCTCCCTCACTTATTTCAGCCATGATATGGAGAGAAGCTTTGTTAGCCATTGTCATCCTATGGATGGGTGTGTTGCTGAAGCAAGTGTATACGTGCAACCCTAATTTTTTTCTCCCTGTATTCAGATGCTTGCAGCTCCTTTGCTACTCTTATCTTTCCTAGTGAATAGGCATTATTGCTGTAGTTCACAGAGTAGACAAATGAATGTTTTGCAACCACTGTGGGCACTGCTGTTTGGAGTGGCTGCAGATTGTTCAAATATACTCTCTAACCATGGATTCAGAATGGAACTATGTCATCCCCATGATATGCGCCATCTAATTCAGCACTTGAAATGTGAACCCAGTTCTTGCACTGATGACTATGATGTTTTGGCTGAACCATCAGTGAGTACAAATAAAAAAAAAAATTGGTCCTTGCTACACAAGATACAGTCCAACATCTTGCAGATCCTGGTGTCCGAAAGTATTCCTCTTAAGTTTGTTTACCATCTCCTTTCAAAAATCTCTGATAAACTGAGGAGTTGAAATTGAAAAATGCCTATTGACATTCTCTTGATGACTGTGCCAATCAATCAAACATTAGCGAGGAAGAGAGAGAGCGTGTGCAAGCTCAAAAATGCTAAGGACTGTACAAGCACTTTTTGCAATTGCCTCAGAGTTGAACAAAATGAAATTATCATTCTTGTATTGGGTTAATTCCATGTCCAGTCATATTTTAGTTGCTTACAGAGTTTTAAAACATGATCAGTTTTCATTTAATAATGTTGGGTTTTCCCCTGAAATGTCCTCTGGAAAAGGATTTATTTGCACACATGAGCATAGATAAAGAGTAAAGTGGTCTTCTGACAACACAGCAAGTCCTGATATCGCGCCTCCTGATTTACCCTTTCTATCGAGGTTTGCATAGGTTTTTTCCCATTACAGGCAAATGCTATTAGTAGTAAAGCTGCTTCTCGGTTAGAAGGGACTAACTTAAAATAAATAATAATTTTAAACAATTCTGGGACAGAGGTGTGGTTTTTAGTCTTTTGAATATGGTCGTTGGCAATTCCTTGATAGATGAGGATGATCTGTTTCACAGGTATTTATTTTATATGGGTCCGTTGGTGACTAAGGAGTTCAATCCTTGAGACTCATTGGCACATATTGCAGGTGGTATTGGAAGGCAGGGTTTGGCCACTGTTGCTGCATGACCGCTGTCTGTCCTTTTCTGATGTTTTTCTGCAACCAAGGTTTTGCAGCTGGTTTTGGATAATCAGGGCCGCAGCACTGAAGTTGTTGGCCTCCCTGAGGACACTGACATTTGTGCAGTGATTCTCCCACTTTATGTTGAGGATCTTCCAGAGAAAGTGTGGTGCTGGCGTTCCAGGTTTTTCAGTCACCCAAGTCTCTCAGCCAAACAGGTGAGTTGGGATTACCACCGCTTTGTAAACTAAAAGTCTGTTGTGTGTTCTGATGTCATGATTGTTGAACACCCAGCAAGGCAGTCTGCCAAAGGCAAGACTGGCACAGTGAATTCTGTGCTGAATCTCAACATCTGTGTTTCCCCTCTGTGAGAGATGGCTGCCAAGATAGGCAAAGTATTCTATATTTTCCAGTTCCTCTCTGTCAATATAGATCTTCCTTGTTGGGTCTGATGATTGATCAGGAGCAGGCTGGTGGAGAACTTTTGTTTTGCCAATGTTCAGGGTTAGTCTTAGGTTTTTTGTAAGCTTCAGAGAAGCAATTGAGAGCAGTTTGTAGATCCTCCTTCTGAGTGTGCAACTACAGCACATTCATTTTCATACTGGAGTTCGGTTATTGTTGCCGATGTTACTTTAATTCTGGCATGCAGGCGAGAGAGGTTGAAGAGGTTGCCATCAATCCGATATTGGATGCCAAGGCCCTGTGACAATCAGTCTTGGATTGGCATTTTCATAGCTGCTAGGAAAATGGAGAAGAGAGTGGGTGCCAGTACACAAACTTGCTTTACGTCAGTTTGGATGGCAAAGGGCTCAGAGGTAGAGCCACTGAACAAGATGGAGGCAATTATCCAGTTGTGGAGGAGTCTTACAGTGGTGGTAAATTTGCTTGGGCAGCCCAACTTTGACATGTTTTTCCACAGAGCCTCACAGCTGGCTGAGTCGAAGGCTTTGGTCAGATCGATTAAGACCAAATACAGCTCCTGGTGGTGTGTTAACATTTTTCCTGGATCTGCCTAGCTGCGAAAATCATGTCAGTGGTCCCTCATGATGATCTGAAGCCACATTGGGACTCTGGGAGTACTTCCTCTACAGGAGGGAGCAGACGATTCAATAAGATTCTAGCAAGGATCTTCCCAGCAATGGAGAGGAGGGCAATGCCTGGATGGAGCCGACTGTGGCAATTATCTCCTTTTTTAAAAATAGTGATAATGTTAGCGTTGCGTAAGGCAGCGGGGATTTCTTCAGTGCACCAGATTATAAGGAATAGCAAATGGAGCTTGTTTGTCAGCGTTTCACCCCCAACTTTCAGTACTTCAGTAGGTATGCCATCAGGGCTGATGCTTTGTTTTTCTTCATTTGCTTAAATGCTTTACGGACCTCTTCAAGTGTTGGTGGGTTGGCAAGAGTTTCCCAGACTGGGTGCTGTGGGATGGAGTCGATGGTGTCATCAGTCACAGTCAATTCTTGATTTAGAAGCTTTTGGTAGTGTTCCTTTCAGCGCTCTTTGATGGAATCATTGTCTTTAAAAAGGGTACTTACTACCCTCTTCAGATCTCAGCGGTGTGAGACTACATGAGCTTGGTCCATATAGGGTCTTTGTCTCACAGAAAAAGCTCTGCATATAGTGTCTGTCAGCAAATGCTTGGATTTCTTTTGCGTTGTCCTCCCACCATTCGTTTTCGATTTCTCAGATCCTCAGTTTTGAGCTGATGGAAAGAGCTCTGCTTCTGACTGGATGATGGATGATTTTGCCAGTCACATCTTTTTTCTTCTGGTCCAAGAGACTGTGATCTCAGTGTTATCAAACCAGTCCAGGTGGTGGTGGGTAGCAAGGCTGATGGGTTTCTCACAAGCCTCGTGAATGGTCTGTTTTAGGGCTTCCCAGTCTTCTTCAACACTCATGTTGTCGTTTCCAGATGTGTATATGGTCAGTTTTCCACTGAGGTGTGCTTGGAAGTTCTCTTGATGCACTAAGGATTGAAGTCTTTGGATGTTGTATTGCTGTCTGAGTGCTTTGGATTGCTTTCTATGTTTTGGTGCAATCCTGATGGACATGACTGAGCTCACCAGGTAGTTGTCAGTCCAGAAATCATTGGCTTCTCTCATGACATGGGTGATTTGGACATCTCTTAGATCCTGTGTTCTTATGATGACATAGTCCAAGAGGTGCCATTCTTTTGAACAGGAGTGTTGCCAAAGTGTTTTATACTTGTTGTTTTGTCAGAAGATTGTGTTTGGGGTCACAAGGCTATGCTCTGCACATTTTCCGAGTAGAAGGATGCCATTAGAGTTGGTCCTGCCACTCCTTCATTCCTCGTGGTGCCACTCCATATATTAGAGTCTCAGCCAACTCTTGCGTTAAAGTCCCTTCAGAAGATTATCTTGTCTGTTTTTTTGGATGGGTGACAGAATTCTGTCAAGATAGAAGGATTCTTTCGTTCCTCTTTGCCATCAAGCGTTGGTGCATATGCACTGATGATGGTGGCAAATGACTTATTGACCGGTTAGATGTGGAGGGTTATAAGGTATTTGTTGATGTCAGAGTGGGGGGGAGAGCTCAGTCAGCTGGTTGACTAAATGGTTCTTGATTACAAAGCCAACACCGTATATTTGCCTGTCGTTTGCCTTTCCAGAAGAAAGTTAGCCGCCGCTCTCTTCCCTCAAGTGGCCTTTGTCTGCACATCCTGTCTTGCTGAGAGCAGCGATGTCGATGTTATATCTTGAGAGTTCTTGAGCAATAATTGCTGTTCTGCATTTGGTCTTTCGCTTTTGAATTGTCTAATAGAATATGGACCTTCCAAGTTGCAAGAAACATTTTTGGTTTTTAACTGCATTGAGAGTGATCCCTCTGGATGCGGTTATCCAGTTGGGTATGATAGCCTATGTTTAGGTCATCTTTTCTAGCACCTTCCCCCTATGGAGTGAGCAGATGGGTTCCTAAAAAGGCCTGCTCAGTCATGACTGCTGCTCCTGAAAATGTTTCCCTATCCCAATCCAGGAGTATGTGACAACCATATTGCGGTCACCGCCTGCATGTGGGTCTGTGACTAGGGACTCCTAGTGACCACTTTAGCTGTCCCCATCGCCACTCACCCATTACCCATAGCACTTTTATGGGTGAGAGTGGAGAAAAGGTTCTTCCTGTGAAAGAAGCCTGCGTGTGAGTAGTTTAATGTCGGGGAGCCATTGCACACCAGCAGCCACACAGGTCTTGGGGGAAGAGGCACCTGTGTCTGGTGACAAGCAAGTCTGAGATGACTGGAGTTGCAGTCTTCATCCGCCTTCACAGTCATTGAGGTGATCTTGTTTCATCCGTCTTCTCTGCCGTTAAGGTCTTTGTTGGGCTGCGTTTTGTCTGGTACCATGCCTTCGACCTTATCGCATGGGTGACCTTACCAGGAGTACAGGACTCCTGACGGCATCACTCTTAGCGTCTTTAGTACACGCAAGCTTCTCCACCATATCAAGGTGGCAGCCAAGGAGAAGTTTGAATATGGTACTGAGTATCTGAAACTTCATTGCCATCAGTTAATGCTCATGGCAAGTTAGTACTCGATTCATTATTGTTTATCCTCCCTAACCATACTGATAGTGGCTCATCTTGTTTCTACCTAGATGGGGTGAGGGTGGGAATTTGTGTAAATGACTCCACAGCTAAATTAATGCAAATGACATGTGTCACACTTCAGGGCAACTGCACCTGTATTTCTCATTCACAGTCCAGTAAGAGCACCCACTCTAGGTTCCTGAATCCTCAGCCGTCACCTCTCTTGGCTCGTGAGTCGCATCTTTCTCCCTCTCAAACAGGATTTTTCCAGGCTGCAGAGTTCCCTGCCTACACTGTGAGTTCCCCAACAAGTCACACTGCTTGAGCTTTGCTTTCTCAGAGGCTATAAGCAGCATAATTGCCCACAGTTAGAAGTTACCACACAGCCCTTTCTAAGCAAGCCCATTTATTCTTAAGGTGAAAAGCATTTCAGAAAAAAATATTAAAAACAATAAAAGAACCTACACACATGCTAATAAGCTTACCAGAAATTGTCCCCAACTCCAACTAGGCTTCTGGTAGGTGAGCAGTCCTTCAAGCCCTATCAAGGGGGTTTGTCTGTGGTTACAAATTCATAATAGTTGTGAGCTCAGAACAAGCACACCTGTAAATCTGTGAGTTCCTCCTTTATGCAGTTTGGGTCTTTGATCTTGTAACCCTGAGAACAAGTAATCAGGAGACAATCACCCTCTCCTCAGGGTGTAGCTTCAGAGGGCTGGGTTTTTGCCTAACTGGCGGCACGAGAAGGCACACAAATTTGCATTCATCTCCCCTAAATATTTCCCAGGAAATCCACTTCACACATGTTGTCCCAAAAGTTCATTCTTGTCTGCCACATTGTTCAGTATAGTCCTATGATCATCCAGGCCCACAGTAATACATAACCTTTGCACTTAATACAATGGATTCCAAAGATACTTCATCTTTTGGCGATCCAATTAAGTATTGCCGGAAATTGCTATATCTGTCACAACATATACACAAGAAAGGGTTTCTCTTGTGTTCCTCACACAATATACTGTGTATTTAGCAAGACATGAATGCATGTGATAGCCCAACAATGTATGCAAAGCACAACCGTAAAAATAACAGTGCATGAGCCTTACTATAAAGCAGGAGAATGGCATTATTGATATAACCCCGTTGGTACTATTGCTGCACTGTAAATGAAGGATACCCTGTTTTATTTGGGGGCAGGGGATGGATTTGCAATTTCTGGAGAAACCCTGTCTGTCTTTTGAAAAGACTTATGTTTTCCAGAATTCTAACACCCAACCAGAACTTTATGGCTCTAAATGTCTGTGGAAACCCTGACATCTTTCATGCCAAGAAGCCAGAATGGATGATGATAGTTGTGATTAATGGAGCTAACTGGCAGTGAGATTTTTATCACAGCTGTAGGTGGCTTGGTTCCTTTACTTATCATGGAACAATAGAACTAACGTCCTTATCCCAGGGCTTTCTCCTTCCAACCTTCTTGCTCTTTCACCTCTCCCATGTATCTCCTTTCCTACAAAGTCCAGGGAACTTTCAAGTTGATAGAGCAGACACAATTGCAAATGTCAGATATATTTGAAGAAATATGTGTTAGAGTTTATGCTCAATAGAGTGACATAAGATAAAATTCTGAAGAAGAGACTTGGGTTTCTGTATGTTTTAGACCAAAGAGATTCATTTAGGGACAGAAATATGAAATAAAGAGGGCTGTTTAGCAACATTTTAGCATATTTGTTCTGCTGGATGATTGGCAGATAACTGCTTTAATTTAATTACATTAAGAAGCAGTGAACCATTTTTTGCATAGATCTGCTATCTAGTATTTTAAAAAACCACATCCTCTCAGTATGGAAACTTTCTGCATAGGGAAACAGTATGCTCCAAAAGTATTCAAGAGTGTGATGCTAATTGCACAGCACTTAACTTCTCAAACTTGAAGGTTTTATGTGCTTACACGTCATGAAACGTTTGAAATTTTACAGAGCCAGATAATTTCAGCTACACTATTGAAAATCCAGGGAAACCCCTGTGAATTTACTATGGATTATGGGAGCATAATTAAATACAGACTCTGGCCCCAAGATTCTGTGTTCTCAAGAAGACAGAAGTTAAAATAATCAACATAGCAAATATTGGAAAAATATTGTTGTACTAAGGTCCACAGATCCACTACAGTAGTACTTGAGCCTACTTGCAGCTTGGGTCCTGAACCAGACCAGGGTCCCGTGTAGTTCCATTTAGGGGTGTTTTTTTCCCTGCACTCCTGCACTCCTAGAGCAGCAAGTAGCTCTACAAATCCTCCCTAGTGCAGAGCTTTTCTGAGGAAAAATTCTAAACTTAATTTTAATTATTTCAACTAATGATTTGACTCCATAATGTGTCATTCTAATTCCCAGATAGGTCTTGTGTCTCCTGCACCCCTCCCACTCACCCAACCTCAGCCTTGAGTGTCTTGTTGGAGAGCTTGCCTGGGTTTGTGGGCAGAATGCAATTTCCCTCGCAGTCCAACCCAGATGGACTCACTTCCACCCCCTTTGCTGAATTTCATTTTCCCCAGGGAAAGAAATGTAAGACAACATATCAGTTAAAGTTCTTGACAGCAAGATAAGAACAGCCAGGCTGGGTCAGACCAATGATCCATCTAGCCCAGCATCCTGTCTTCTGACAGTGGCCAGTGCCAGAATCTTCACAGGGAATGAACAGAAAAGGGCAGTTATTGAGTGATCCATCCCCTGTCATCCTCTCCTAGCTTCTGGCAGTCAGAGGTTTAGGGATACCCAGAGCATGGGTGTTGCATCCCTGACCATCTTGGATAATAGCCATTGATGGACCTATCCTATCGGAACTTCTGTAATTCTTTTTTGAACTCAGTTATAGTTTTGGCCCTCATGACATCCCCCAACAACGAGTTCCACAGACTGACTGTGCCCTGCATGAAGAAGTACTTCTTTGTGTCTGTTTTAAACCAGCCGCCTATTAATTTCACTGGCTGATCCCTGGTTCTTGTGTTATGTAAAGAAGTAAATAACACTTCCTTATTCACTTTCTCCACACCATTCATTATTTTATTAATCTCTTTCATATCCCCCACCCCCACTGTCTCTTTTCCAAGTTAAAAAGTCCAAGTCTTTTTAATTTTTCTTCATATGGAAGCTGTTCCACCCCCCTAATCATTTTTGTTGCCCTTGTCTGTACCTTTTCCAATTCTAATGTATATTTTTTGTGTTGGGGCAAGCAGAACTACACTCAGTATTCAAGGTGTGGGAGTATGTTAAGTCTTATGAGATTGCATCTTCCAAGTGAAGTAATGAAGCCCTACCCTTCGAGGCATCTTAAAACTAGTCTGGACAAAGCATTAGAAAATACATTGTAGGGAACAATCCTGCCCTGGCAGGGGGACGGGTTAGAACAGCTAATAAGTCTCATCCATTTTTAATCACTATGATTCTGATAGTTCTTTTGAAAAGGCATGTCTTCAGCTGTGGTATCTTCTTGTTAGGCAATTGGATTTTTTGGTTATGGTTCTAAAATGTCCATGACAGCAGTTGCAACTGTCTTTCTGCTAATTAGTGGTTGTTTTGTGAGCATGCTAAAGAAGTGAAGCCAAAAACCATGCACTGGGATCTAGAGTGCTTTAGTATCAATTGTCTGTCACTTTATCATATCATTTTTGCATACTGCATTGTAAGTGGCAGCTTATGACTTTTAAGGGGTGGAAAATCTGAAACAAATGATTTGGTTTTCAGTTAGGATAACTGTTTGGTCAGAACCAGGTTTTTTTAAAAATCGGTGTACATAGCAGCATTGGAGGCACGATGCCAAGTGCCCTGAAAAGAGCGGATTTAGAGCAGTAATTAACCACTGGTTCAATAGGAGTTACAAGATCACAAAACCAAATTACTGTTATTAAGGAAAGTATTTGTTCTCAACACCAGCCAGTCATCATATTTCACTGTCTAACTTGATCTTGCCCTGCGTAAAAAAAGTGATATAAACTAGTTATATTTTCAGTAGAATATTGTGTGTATGTTTCTGTGATTTACCCCTTATTTCAAGTTAGCTGTCTCTAAAATGACACTAATTCGTGTGATCTCACTGTAAACAACAACAAAAAAAAGACACAACGTTTTTGTGGCTTGCTACTTTATAAAAAACAGTGAACATATGCCACAGTAAGAACAAAGGGAGTAATGAGAGGAAAATCATGGGAAAAACTGAGCCAGTCATCATAAAACTGACTTTAGTTTGCATGCCACGGTCCTAGTAGTTAATATTTAGTAAAATAGCATTTGATTGGTTTTTTCCCCCTGCACTTTAAAAAGAGGGGGGAAGTAAAATGGCATGGCTTTGAGATCACAGCCATGAAATAGCCCTTTGATTATGGCTTAAAGGTGATCTGCATGTATAGTATTTAATAACAAACAATTAGTTGTGGGTTACGTACTGAATGCCACACACATCAAGAGTAAAAAAACTATTCAGCACATAAGTAGAACTTTTTTTACTTTATTCATTTCAGACACCCCAGACTCTGAGAACTGTGCTGGAGAATTGTGCAACCATAGAACTCCACTAGCGCATGGTTGGAACCAATCTAGATAAGGAGTCAAGTAAATGATGTTTGTTTTTAAACTACTTGCTGTAGTTTTGGAACACCTTACAATAGAGTTAAGTAGTCTCTTTGGAATATAGAGACCTAGAATAAAATAACCTTTGGGTTATGAAGAAATAAAAACTCTGCAAAAACTGTGCCATATATTTAAAACAAAATTACTTCTCTTACTTGGACTCCCATCACTTGTCCCCAATAGGTCAGCTTTGTGCTCTAACATGTTGGCTGGGAAATCACCCTAGAGGGTAGCTAAAATGTGGAGTAGAATGTGGAAAAAGGCATGTTTTTAATACTACTTAGGCCATGTCTACTCTACAAATTTTGGTTGACGCAAGTTACATTAGCATAAAGCTGCTGCAGTTAGCGTATCACTCATGAACATGCATACTTGTCTCCTTGCATGGGTGCTTCACGTAGTCACTAGGAGTGTTTGTGTCGATACACAGTGTGGTGCACTATAGGTAGACTATAGACTCACCGTTGTGTGGCGTACTGTCTTTTGGCAACACATGGTGGGCCACGAATGAGTCATGTGGGGGTGATAGGGAGCTAGGGATCAAATTCTCATCATGCAACTTTCTCCATCCGATAATGCCATCCATATCCCATAATTTTCACACCTTTTTTTAAAATCTCAGAAGCCTGTATGGCACTTCATGCTGCCCACCATCTCTGACAGAATCACAGAGTCTGACTAGGTCTGTACTACTGTCATGAGCAAACACAGGATAAATGATCCTCTGGTATTTGCAGAGTGACAGGAAGAACTACAGCGGCTGGAGACGTGACAATTTCTTGCAAGTCAGATTGCTGTGGGCAAACCAGTTAAAGGTTGTTGGTGGCGATGTTCCCAGAGCAACTGCAGATGGTGGAGCGCCACTTCTGGGCCTGAGAAATTAGCAATGAGGGACAACGAGCAGTGGCTGCAAAACTTTCAAATGTGCAAGGCCACGTTCCTGGATCTGTGTGCCAGGTTTGTCCCAGCCACCCAGTGGAGGGACAGTTGAGAAGCAATTAGCGCTCATTCTGTGGAAGCTTGCAATTCCAGATTGCTGCCTGTCAGTGGGTAATCCTTGTGGAGTTGGAAAATCCACACTGGGGGCCGTTGTCATGAAAGTATGGAGGTCTTCTGCTCTATAGGACTGTGATTTTCAGTAACGTGCAGGACATAGTGGATGGATTTGCAGCAGTGGGGTTCCCACACTGCAGTGAGTTGATAGACAGCATGTGTATTACTATTTTTGGCACCAGCCCACTTTCACACACAGTAAATCAACAGAAAGGGCTACTTTTATCTGATTATGAAAGCGTTGCTGGATCTCCGGTGACACTTGCTATACATACAGCAACCATGGCTTTCATAGGTCAGTGAAGCTGTGGTTCTCCTTACAGTCACCCAGTATGGAGTGGTAAGCATATGGATGAGGCTCCTGATGCCATGTGGAATATTGATGGTGTAGGGGGCTGCTGAATGTAGTTCTCTATTGCCTGGAAATGGAGGCAAGCCCACGATAGTTGAACTTGTGGGTCAGTGAGAATCTGCAGTGTTTGCTTGCTGCTGGACAAGCTCCTTTATGTCCTGGTGCATCTCCCTCTCTGAATCCTATGCCTTTCTCCTGTCCGTTCTTTCCCTCTCCAAACTGTATCTCCCAGCCTTCTGTTCATGGTCTGATGCAGCACTGGCTTGCAGTATCTCATTTACCATATCCTCCCATGTCCTCTTCTTTCTCCTCCTCATCACACCGGGCATTCCATGGGTATGGAGGGAGGAGAGGGGAGCAATGCAGCAGCTACTGGTAAAACCATCATGGTCAGTGTAGTTCTAATGGAAGACAAAAGTTAAGTTTCACAGCTCTCTTCTCATGCTCCCCTGAATTTTTAAACAAAACATACTTATTGACTCTTCAGCTTTGAAGTGCACAGCACAGCTCTCCATCCCCATCCCCAGCAAGTGGGGCGGGGCCCAGCAAGGACAAGTGGGGGCAGGAGAATGAGGAGGGAATTGTTTGATTGCATGAAACGATACAATTTCAGCCCGTTTCCATTGGTGAGAGTGTAGAGCAATGACACTGAACACTGGCACTGTTAAAATCAGTGGTAATTGTACCTGATACCTTGCTTCGGAGAGTAACAAAGGCACGGGGAGTACAGATGCTGTTGGCATCCCATGGCTGCATGTCACTACCCTGTTTACTGCAATGGTGCATGTCAAAGTCATTGAAGACAAGCATGGGGAAAAGTCCTACTGTGGAAGAAGAAATAAGGTAGCCATACCTAGAAGCCTTCGGGATTGGATTGTAGCATATCCATGCAAGATTCATTGAGATCTCTTGGGAGGAGTTAAGGGACCCTGTGATCCTTGTGTACATAAACTGCTTTGCATGGCCCCCTCCAACTAATTCTACAGGGGAATGAAAAGCCGATAACAGCACTACTTCTCTTTGTTGTACTGCTACCTCTTCGAGGACATATAAATTAATGAAAAGTCAGTACCTGTGTCCTATGTTGGGGCTGGACATGATTTGTACATTTAAACATAGTAATGGGAAATGTATTCACATACTTATGCTAGGTCCCCTCACGATTGGGCTCACCTGTGCTCAGCTGCCAGAACTGACTAGACTGTGGTGGAATCTCAAACAGGTCCTGGCTTGTGGCATAGCTGGACACTCTCCCAGCATATCCCCTCCTCCTCCTCATCCTTGCTTTTCATGACACAGGCACGTGACTTGGGCTCTTCAGAGGTATCCACAGTGGTGTGTGGGGTGGTGGTGGGGTTTTCACCAAGTATGGCGTGCAGCTCTTTGTAAAAGAGGCAGCTCTGCACCAGATCAACGATTGGCTTCCCTGGCCTTCTGGTACGCCTGCCACAGTTCCTTTGCTTTCACATGGCACTGCTCCTGTCATACCTCTTCTCCTGCATTCCCCATGCAATCTGCTTGTAGATGTCCATGTTCCTACAGCTAGTCAGTAGCTGTGCTTGCACAGTGTCTTCTCCCCACAGGCCCAGGAGATCCAATAACTTCTGTCTACTCCAGGTGGGAGTGTGTCTGGAATGTGTAGCCAGCATGGTTGGTTGGGCATGTAAAGTGAGAGCTGCAAAGTGTGCTTGCCAAGGTAGGCAATCTGGAAGAGGCTTTTCAAAACTACACTGGGTTTTAAAAGGAGGTGGGACGAGGCTTTTGGTCTGTGTGACCCCAGGGCAGTGAAGTTCACAATTGATTGGATTTTAGAATACATTGTATATCCTCATACTAAAACGATGTTGATTTTTCAAGACCGGCCTCTATTAATGTTGGATTAATTAATAATCATGTTGGATCTGGTTTACTATCTAAATTAAGCAGTGGTTGGAGTAAGTATCATGGTGCATGTGTGCATGCATGTGTGTGTATATGGTTAGCCCTTAGTTTCTTGGTGTAAAATTGTGACTGATATATTTAGTTCCCTACACTGTGTAATAGTTGCTTAATTGTTTGCTGTCAGGGGGGCTTTCACATCCCAAAGAAGAATGTACAGTTGGAGGTAATGGTAGCTTTTTTCACACACATACAAAGTGGACTGTAAAACTCCTTTGGGCTGTAAAGCACTTAGAACATTATAGGTGTTGTAAATAACAACAATCTTTCAGCTGTTTGACATTTAAGAATACCTATACAACTGCAAATTTGTGCTGAAAGTTTATTATGTGATGGATTAAAAGGTTGGTAATAGAAGACAGGTAATTACGTACATGTGACATTTTGCTTTTTTTGTTTTTGTTTTTTCCTTTTAAATAAAGGAAAAAGTTTGCATAAGGTTAAATATAGTCCTGATTGTGCAGGGAAATGTTTCTACAGTTCCAGCATCTCATCTTTATTGCTGTGTCTTAGATCAGGGCTTCCACGGCCAAGCACTCCTTTGGAAGGAATGGGTGAAGAGATCAGTGGTTTCTGTTCCCCTCTTTTCCTCACCTTCAAGCTTACTTTTCAAGTTTTGCCTTGAGTCTTTTGTTCTACCTCCGTAGGCTGTTTTTTCTCACAGGCTTTTTAAGTGCTGGGAAATTACATAGTGGTAGAACCCGTGGTAGAACATGGTTAAATCCTCAATGTAGAGAAGGGATAGCATGCTTAACATTGCATCAGCTGCTTGTGGTTAGATCAGGGGTTTTTGTCCATGCTAATGGAGACCTTGTTTTATGTTGTGTGATCACATGTTCTAATACGATATATGTTTACTATTGTAGACAGTGCCAGAGGGTGCTGCATGTGATTCAGAACCTAATCTCAGTGCTGGTGCAGACCTAACCATAGAAAAACAAATGATGATGTCACCATTTACCGGATAACTTGCTTTCAACACTGTAGACTCCCATCCTGCTAGACTTCACAAGATACTGTCTTACTACAGTAGTTAGGGCAATACAGTAGGGTTTCAGACTCGAAGGAATCCAGCTGGAGAAGCAGGAGGGAACAAGAAAATCCTGGGTGGAGATTGGTTGTCATTTTGCACATCAGCAGAACCCAGCAGTCTGTGCATTCTCAGTCAAGTCATAGAATGCAAATCAGCCAAGAGCGTGTGAAAACAACTTGCCTCTTGATGACTTCAGCTCATTCAGGCGTTCCACTACTTGAAATGACACATCTCTTTTCCTACTGATGTTTCAGAGCAATGATGATTGGCTGGCTCTGTCATTTGGTGATGACAGGTTCCAAAGTAGCAGACTGCTTTTTCAAGTATAGCTGAATTCCATAGTCTTTGTGCAGGTATGTGGAGAATCTCATGGCTTCTCCAATCCCATCCAACAGAAGGAGAAAAAGACCAGAAATTAGACTTCTGCTCTTGTGTATAGGAGCTCAGACCACTATCATGCCAATCCAAGGCCATGCTCCAGTCACTTATCACTTCTTCATTCGTGCAAAGTTGATCCTAAAGCTAGAAGATCTGACCCTAGAGAATCTCCCCGCATGATAAGGAGATGTGTTACAGTGGCTGTAAGCTACCTGTGCAGCTTCCCTGTGTAGTGGAAGTGACTTGGAAAAGAGGGCTAGGACACAGCCCTTTCGGATCGTTGTCAGCTAGCAGAGTTTAAAGCAGTCTTCAAGCTGCTCTAGTTTGTACTAGTAATCAGTCTGGTACAGAGTGGCCCCTATGTTGGAAAGGAAAAAAGGGAATCTTTGCACTTGTGTTCTGTACCTGTCCTGTATGCTCCTCGGTCACAGCTGAGGATCTGGTCCATTATCTGCTGAGAATACAGAACTATAAGGGGTTTCCTTTTTAAAAAATAAACTGTCAAAATTACATTGTCTGCATTTTAAAATGGATTTTAAGGCCAAGCACTTTTTAAAAAAAATTTATACACCATGATATGATTTTTTTCAGAAGGAGGTAAATATGTTGCATAAAATTATAAAACTTGGTGGGACTCAGATGCAGATTATAAAATAGAAAAATTTATACTTCCTTATCTAAATCCATTTTTTTTCCCAACTACCTGTCAATAAACACTTTTGGTATGAATCGTATGTTAATTTTTTTTCTAAAAGAAACTGCTAAATTATGGCTGTGGAATCTTTAGCCACTTAGTTAATAAAGATTTTATCAGACATGATTCTCTCTTTCATACAGAAGCAATATATACATTTAAAGTTTGTTTTTTCAGGTATCTTTATATCCAGTAGATGGGGTTTTTAGTTAATTTAAATTTGAAAAGTAAATATTCTTTAGTTGAGGCAAAGTGCCATAATTGTTTTAAACCAGGTTGAAATACCCTTTATACATCTATCTACTGTATGCCCTGATTTAGTTTATTTTTTACTAGAAAATGTACTTTAGAGAACAAACCTGTAGGGGGTGGACTATCTGGCTTCAAAGGATTTTCCTGTTTCTAATTGCTATCATTGTAATTCTGTAAATTCTCAATATAGTAACATGAACAGTCATCCAGAGAATTCTCATCAAGATGGTATGCTTTTTAAAAAAAACATAATCAAGGTGTTTTGCCTTGAATCACTGTGTGTTTTAAGGTCTAACAATAGCCTTGTAACCCAACAAGAAGACACTGGGTCAACAACTTTATTTTATTCACACATCCTATAAATCAGTATTCTTTCTAATTTTTAAGTGTTTGTCATGGTCTTGTATTCCTGAATACCAAGTTATTATTTTTCCTATTGAAAATGTTTCTAGTAGACTAGGTGATATAATATCAAGATGTGTGTTTACATTGCTCTGTGTTCTCTGCTTTTCAAAAAAAGAAATAAAGCCAAGCTACCTGAAGCCAAACCATCCTTCATTTAAAACAAAATATGCAGGGCAAGCATAAGTGAGTATTGATGTAATTGGATTCTACTTGAAAGAAATTAAAGGTTATTTATCTGGGGGGAAATAATGAAACACAGTTATTTTAGAGAAAGGAGAAACCTAGACAGCAGTACTTATTTTTCAGTGATAATCTCAGGATTATGCAGTTATCTGTCACAGCTCTAATTTTTTGCCACTGTGGACAATGAATCTATTGCCTTTAGAGAAATGTATCTCAAACTGAAGTGAATCTGTATATGAGAGGTTAGAAGTATTTTAATACCTTCTTTCTTACCATCTGTAGCTTTATTCATGTGTTGTACTGGATTGTGCAAAAAAGCAATGATGCATTTTAACTGATTTATTAGTTTAAAGCCACAGTTTCCTCCAGCAGTAGTTAATATAAACTGTCCCTAATTTACAACTCCTAAAATCAGATTTTCCCCCCCTCTCTTCCTGCTTCTTTTAGTGGGCAATTTGCTGTAGTGAAAAAATGTCGTGAGAAGAGCACTGGTCTACAGTATGCTGCAAAATTCATCAAGAAACGGAGAACAAAATCTAGCCGGCGGGGAGTGAGTAGAGAAGATATTGAACGAGAAGTTAACATACTGAAGGAGATTCAGCACCCCAATGTGATCACACTGCATGATGTTTATGAAAACAAAACTGATGTCATTCTTATTCTAGAACTGTAAGTAGCTCTTGGGGGGCTTGGGTCATGGTGTAGATTGTTTTTATATTTGGGAAGTAGGGGCTTTCCTTCAGAGTGGTAATGACTTAATTAACTTCCTATATAAATGCAGGCGAGTCTTGGGTGTTCTGAGAGCTCTTTGAGTTGTAACTCTAACCTGCTGAATGAAATAGACTACCCAGAAGCCAAAGGTAGAGTCACATTTCAAAAGATCCAGCATAGGTCTTTCCACTTGCTACTTTAGTCACTGATTATGGTAATATCCAAAGGTAACATTCAGCAGCATATCTCCAGTTATATCTGCTCTGAGTGTAAAATGAGGGAATTGAGGGGGAAGAGGAACATATATGGTGATTTGATTCATAATTATTATAGTGAGCCAAATTTTGTTCTGCATTATCTTGGTGTAAATTCAGAGTAACACTATTGAACACATTTTTACATCTGTGTAACAAAGAACAGAATTTGCCCATTGTATGTTGCTATGTATAAAAACTGAGCTTTTATATTCCTGCATTTGTGTTTGGTATGCTTCTTACCTTGCATGCAAGGTTACTATTAAAAGGTGGGGGCAAAATACATTTGTAAGGAATGGTTTTGGATAGTTCCATTCAATTCTTAAAATTCCTTTGGAGGTTTCCGGTTTAGAGGATAAACACAGAGACCACTTTTAAGGGAAGGCCCCAAAAGTGCTTGTTGGCAGAGAAGAGCATGTTCTTTGTATACTTTAGGTGGCCTGTGCTGCTACGGGATTGATCAGACTCAGTTTAGAATCACCATTTACTGTGAACAAGAAGCCAGAGCTAAAATGGGACATGTGAAGATCTAGGTCACGCCCATGAAGCACTGCATAGAACCTGTATTTATCTGTGTGTGTATTTTGAGCACTTCTTGCTTTACTGAAGCATTAGAAAGTGGGTGGTTATATGCAACATTCCGTTTCATGCTAATTATTATTAAAAACAAGGCTATGACATTTTAAAGTTGATAATATTACAAACAGGTTTAATTGAGGTCGTGTACACCAATCCTCCACTTATGTTTCAAAGGCTTAAAGGCTGAAATTTGGGTTATCCCTGGAGAAATAGTAGTGGAAATTCCAGGAACCACTCATAATTTGAAACTGGCACCAGAATCTTGGCTCAGGATCTGTTTTGTCCTTGGCTGTTATCTCACTCTGGGTTTTTTTGTTTTTTGTTTTTTTTTCCCCCCCGTTCTGTGTTGATTGTGTTCTCTGCTTACTAGTTTTTACTTATGAAAGAAGAGAAAAAGGGACAGCTTTCAATTTTTGTACTTTAGGATACTGTGTGTCTGCAATGCTTCCCCCCTCCCCCCATTATTAACCTACATGCAAGTTAAAAATAGGGATTGAGGAAAGAAGCAAAGTTAGAGAAAATCAGAATTCCCATGGACTTTCTTGTGATTTAGACATACTATAAATTCTAGTCAACTTGTTGAAACATATCTGTAGCTGTCCTTCATATCATGCCTCTGCTTATCTGTATGATACTTATCATCTTAGCTGCTTTCATTTATGCTGCCTGTCTACACTGCACTGATAATTAAGGAGGAGGAAAGTGAGAAAATGTAAGCTCTTTATTTCTACAAATATTCTGCATCATATAACTTCTTGAAGATTTATAATAAACATTGGAAGGTCTACCAGTCCATCCCTTCTTCCAGAACCCTTTAAATGCTGCATCGGTAGAGTGAATGCACTGTTGACTTATTTTTTCTGACTTGTTCTTAAGTTATTTCCAGTGATGTCATTCATCACTTCCTCTAGGTATTGTAACATCTGGGTCATGACACAAAAATGGGTCCCAGGGATGTTTCAAAGGGTCTTGTGGTGGCTTCTGCAGCTCTGGTTCCCTGGGGCTGACTGGGCTTGGCTCCCTGCTCTGGGAGTTGTCACCTGGTGTATGGGGTCACAGCGCCACTCAGATTTGGCCCAGCCCACTTGTCCACGATGGTGGGGAGGCAACCAGGCCAAATTTGAATGAGTGATGCTGCAACTCCATGTACCAGGTTGCAACACCATTCTTCCAAATTTGGCCCCCCGACTCCTAATCGGGGCCAGGGCCAAATCTGAACACCGCTGCAACCCCGTACTCCAGATCCCAACACCCAGAGTTGGGGATCTGAGCCCAATCAGCCCCATGTTACAGGAGCCATCACTGTGATAAGCGCAGGATGGACTCTGTTACCTTCCCTCCAGGGTCTCGACCTCCTGGATGCTTCTGATCCCCTCCCCAGCCTATTTACTGGGTCACAACAGTACAATATGTATGAACGAGTCCTGAGCCCGAAAGGTTGGGAACCAGTGGCTTAAAGCTATGTGCAGGGAAATAGTGTTACTTGGTGCCAAGGTTGAAAGTCAAACTGGAGTATAAAAATGTGCCCAGTATGACAGTGAACAGTGTTAATTCATGCTAAAGTCCTCTTCTCACATGTCTGAACAACATATTTAACAAAAGGACTTTAGCATTAACTAAGGCCACTCACTTCCATATCATTATATTTTATGCCCTTTGCAATGTATGACAACTTTGTATGACAACCTCTGCCTAGTAATTGCTAATATTTTGACAGATTCATTTGTTAAAACTCAGAGTTTAAATGTTCAGCCTACTGCAAGACCTAAAGCTCCCAAGTGTGTATGTAAAATGGAGTTGGTTTTCCTTCTCCCAATGATGAGCCATTAGATACTGAAGGTTTGTGAAGTTCCCGGGGGAACTCTGTTGTGGGGAGAGACTTCAGAGAAGGCAGGACTCTCCTGCAAAGAGAGAATCACAGAGAGCAAGACAGGCTTTTGTGAGGGAAGTTCTGGGGAAGGACATAAGCTTTTGTGGGAGAAGTCCTGCGTGAAAACTGAGGGCCAAGTTTATGATTTTTGACATAGCCCTACAAAGAGGCAGAGGATCTTTTTGTTTACTATGATACCTGGAATAGGACAAGACTGGAAAAGTGTCTTGGCCGGAGGACTAAGTCACAGAACACAAAGACAAAGGATAAGTCAGTTCAGCATAGCAGTTCAGATAGCAACATAGCAAAAGGAGCACTGGAGGTGCAGATCAGTGCAGTGCCGGCTCCAAAAGCAGGAGGCTCTGCAACTGTGAGTAGAGGCAGTTAGAGTCCCCCCTGTAGCCCTGTGTTAATGCATCTATTTATCTGAACACCTTGTTATCTGAAAATTTTTTGGATAAACAGGAGTATGTGTAAGTGAATCTTTAATGTTCTGATATTCGTATTCTTAGGGACATAACTTCTTTAAAATTCTTTATGCTTAAACAACTGGTCCAGTAACAAAACTGAAATGGCTGTTATCAAAGAACCTGCTTTCTGTCCCGTCTCTATCCATCAGAAAGTAGCTTTTTATCCATTTGTAGGCAGTTTGACTGTTTTCTCTCTGCATCTAAATTCACCTTCCAGAGACCATTCTCCTTTCACACAGATGTTCAGCTATTGCTGTGGGATGAGTCAGAGTTCTGTATATCAGGTCTAATCTTACAAAAGCTATTTAATGTCTGTATTGACATGGTAAAGCTACATTTGATGCCAACGTTTTTTTTAAAGTGATCTTCTGTTTTTACTTTTCAAAGAGATCATTCTGAATCGAAAAAGAGGCCACCAAACACTGCCCATAACTTCTGCAGAGTTTTTTGTTTAGCTCTTAGTAGCTCTTAGTAGCTGGAATACTAATTCAAATTAGTAAGCAAATATTCTTGTCCCCTGTCACTGCACTTCAACCAGTCAGTATTTCTGATTTTTATTCTTAGGTATCCACTGGAGGCATGTCAGTACAGACATCTTTTTAGTTGCTGTCAATGACTGTTAACATACATTCTCAAGAAGGCTTTTCTGATACCTGTTACCTTTGTTTTTCATCTCTTGGTTCCACTAATGGATTGCAATATTGCATGCAAGCTCCTTTAGAAATAGGAATGCACCCTTTAAAATATTTCTTGTGCACTGTTCATCAGCTAGTTCTTTAATATGGGCATTTGACTGTAGAGGGGCTAATTCCAGCATTCCATCCCCTCATTGCAGTTGTATGTCAGCTAAAGATTAAATAAAATACAGCATTATCATGAACGTAAGTATTTTCTAGAGAGAGAAATGTATGGGCAATTTATTAAATATAGCCCAACTGTGATTGCATTGTCCTTCTCCATTTAGACTGCAAACTCTTTGGAGCAAGGACTTTTTCACTACAAAGTTATGGATAAAATAATGCATTCTTTCCTTTTTTTCCGGCAGAAATATTTTCCCCCCCTCATGCTGGGAAGAACATATCGTAGGTGGTTTCCAAGATAAAAATTTTAAGTTTTTCTTAAGAACTTTTTATAGCAAATTTCAAACTTGAATAGGATGAAATGAGAAATCTGAAGTGTGAACATTTATTTTAAAGATGAGAGAAAGAAGCAGTTGCTTACAGTAGCCTTCTGTGGGACATCTGCATTTGGATAACTGAAATTTGAAAAGTTGGGGACCCAGAAGTTGAGTTTTTAGACTTTTTGATGATAGCGCTACTATTTTTATGTATACATACATTTCTGATTTCATATAAAACTCTCCCTCTTGAACTGAGAGAAAGTTGTCGCCTCCTTACCATTATTTCAGTTACTTATCCCAAAAAGGGCAGAATCAAAAATACCTTGTTCAGGAATGCTGATGGTTTTACTAACTGCTTACTTGAGGAGCTAACAGTCTCAACTAATAGTGGACGCATTATAATCCTGTTTCATTTTACTAATCATGAGAGGTAAGGAATTAATTTACAGATAGCAGCCTGAAGTTCACCTAGCTCATCTGGTTCATCAGTTAGACAACCTCATGGTACTGGTCTTAGATGAATTAGAAAAAAGTCAATGTGGTCACTTTAACTGTCAGCTGCCTTTGATCATTTCACTATGAAGTTTTTGTTAAGGCATCTGTGGGCCCTAGCAGAGATGTAAGTAGTTGCTCTGGAGTAGCTTTGTACCTAACTTTGAGAGAATTAAGATGATAGTGGTGAACAGAAGCTCCTGTCCCTGGAGAAATTTTGCAGTATACCTATTGCGAATTAATACTGGTAGATTGTGGAAAGCATCAGGAATTGTTGACCTCCATTTATATCAGCACACCTGATCTGAGGGAGTGTGACCACCACCATTGATAAATACAGGTGTGCAGTTTAGGTGTGTTTTTGGAACCTGGGTGTTTGTATAAGTAGTTACTGTTAAGTAGCAAACTTCTAGCATGTATGTCTAGGTTCCCACATGGACTATTTCAGAGCAAACTTCTTGAGTTTTATGGCTGTCAAGAAAAAAAAGCCTCTTCCTTTGATGAGACCAGAGATTAGTGATGGACAGAAAGTGAAAAGGTTACAGCCTGATCAATATTTTGAAGAAACAACATGGGAATTCATTTTTTTTTGTTAAGTAACTCAGCAATTCAATTATAAAGTGGTATTGCTCCTATTGTTCTTGTGGTCAGCTTACAAAGCGATTAAGCAAGTTTGGCTAATTTTGTCCTACAATATGTATCTACACATACAATAAAACAGATAGAGATATTTTGTCCTAGTTCTGAAATGAAGATTTCCATTCTAAATCAAGCAAGGAGTTACATGAGACTTCTCCAACAATAGACAGCCTAGGGGAAATATTTTATGCACTCAGATAGGCTTATGGAACAAACTAAAGGGAACTGTTGGGTCAGAACTCCTTTTCTAACACTGACGTATCTCCTGATTGATAATGATTCCAGATAAATTATCAAATTTAGTCTCCTGAAAAAATGCCCCAACCAACTTTAGAATTTTTCCTAACTTTCCTTCTTCACTCCTCATCTCCAATTCTAAGCAGCTTTGATTGTTTTTAAACCTACTATACTTAAAATTAAAGTTTCTTCAAATATGTTCTGTTTTTCATCATACCAAAAATCCTCAGATGATTCTTTTAATTATCATGTCATTAATTTTGGATATTAGCAGCATGGCCACATGACTTAGACATTAGGAGATGATGCCACTTTTGAAAGCTAATTGCTTCCATGCTTCATGTTTAGGATTCATAATGATATCCTGTGGGAGCTAGTGATTAGTCCCATATTATTGTTAAAGGGGCTTGATAACTTGCAAAAATATTGTCCAGAGTTATTTCTTCTCCAGAGGTGTAATACAATGCCTTTCCCACAGGGAGAACATATCTGAAGTAAACACATCTGTACAGTTCACTTTGAATATTCTATTGGAAGGTCAAGCAGTGCTTTTACCAATAAATGTTTATAGAAATATGTCTTTTATAATAGCCCAGTTACTGTTAACTAAGTTTATTCACACAAATTGTGCAGAAGCATGCAGCTATACCTGGAAACATGAAGGAAGAAGCAGATGTTGACTTTGCTATGAACATGTGAAAGTGGTTATACAAAACATTCTAGAATGCAGGGTTACTTTAAAAATGATGTGATGCTTGGATATAGTATAATATGAAAACAAAAAACACTGCATTACAGGAATGCATACAAATACATAACTGAGCATAATGCTTTCTGCTTTCATAATATTCTCTGCATATTCTTGTATTTTTATGTGTAAACTGAAAGGTTTTATATAGAAATGAGGAAAGGTATAGTGCTTCAAGGAAGGTCATTCTGTTAGGGTAACTATAAAGGTGAGAAGATTGTGTAGTGTATTTTAACAGTAATGGAATTTAAATGTGACTTGAATTTAATTTAGTCACCTTGTTAATCTGAATTGTCATTGGGTAAAGTCTCTGGATAGCAGTCACTCTTACTCTGCTAATCAGAGTTGTTAATTCACAAATGAGCAACTCTGAATTTGCCTAGTAACTTCAATCAGCAGCTGGAGAAAAATAGAAAATGAACAGAATAGATTCAGGCATTGTGAAAATACTATGTACAGAACCCCTGAGAGTCAGTGTAAAAAAACAAATACAGTGCCTGATAAATATATGATCTGTTTCTGTACTACCTTCAGGAGAGCAATTTTATCTAGTCACTGGTTACTGTCACATTGCTGAGCACTAGCTTCATGAACCCCTGTGGATACTTACAGCAATTCTTCTTTCTTAAAGGTTAACTAAAAATAAAATCTCAAAATTCCATCTGGTTGAGCAAAATGTGCTGAGTGGTCCAGTTTAATGAGGTTGATAGGGACATTCATCACATTGCAACCTTATGCAAACCCTTTTTATTTATCTTTCAGTTCCCTAAGTCACATCAGCTGGCTTCAGCTCAACATGGTGCATAATAGCTTGTGCATCGTAATGAAGCTAAAATCAACCAGCTTGATGTGTAAGGAATCTGGAAGAGAAAGTGGGGAGGTCAGTTTTAGATGATGGCATGCTCTGTTGCCCTTTGCCTCCTGACTTTATTGTGGTGCCTCACATGGTTGAAGTTAAGCACGTACTTAAGTGTTTGGGAACGTGTGCTGAAGAACTGCAATGGGAATTTTGACACTGTTTAGTTTCACCTTTAAAGTTGAGCACAGGCTGGTAGAATGTACTTGACTTGTTTAGCATATCATTACAGTTCCTACACATATATGCCTCATGAGCTATTAATGTATGGCTCAAAGACAGTACTGGAATTCAGAATTTACTGATAGGATGAATGAGATGCAGATTGTGCGTAATCTAGGGGACGTTGTGGTCCAGTGCAGTGATGCCCAACTTTATTACACAGGAGGGCCACATAAACCTTAGCACAATCTTGTGTGAGCCAAACAGATTTTACGTATTTTAATAAGATTTAAAGTTACCTGTATTGATTTATATTTTAAGTTCAGTTTGTTTCGTATGTATAGTGTTTATGTATTTAGCTAAGTTGTTTCTATGTATAGTATTTTCAGTTTACAACTTCTAAATGCTAATGAATCAGCCGTTAGTATATTGTGTTGAAGCAGGCTGGTAGTCCGTGTATGGACCATGGTTTGGGCACCCAGGTCTAATGAATTAGGCATGGAACTGGGAGTCAAGCTGTGAAGGATGTGGGGTTGATCTGTAATTTGAGTATGTAAGAGACCTGGTTATTGAGAATATTGAGCTATATTGGGGTTTTGGAATGCACTTTATGCATTTTCTGAGTTAGTGTAATAACAAGGCTATTAGGAAGCTAGCAGAAAGGCCACACAATGACTTTAGATGAGTAACTTCCTAGTAAACATTTCCAGGAGGCTAAGAACCAACTCTGAACAACAGCTGTGAAGATGAACCTGAGCGTGTACTCAGAGAGACCAGAGAGCGGTCAGAAGTACGGCTAGCCAGCCCTGTTACCATGACTCTGGCAGCCTGGGATTTAATCCTTATTCTGACACTACCTTGTCACTGGGCTGGCTAAATCATTTAGGGCCAGTTTTGTAAAGGGGTTAATGCACTTAGAGATGCAGATAGGGACTTAGTGGGATTTTTTTAAGTGCCATGGTGCCTGGGTTATCTATTTCAGTGAGGGTCAGGCACTTAGGAACTTTAGAAATTTCCATTAGGCACCTATCTGTAAGCACCTAGATACCTTTAAAAATCTGGTCTTTAACCTCTGTAGGCCGTAGTTTCCAGATTTGTATCTAAAATTGGGGACAATTTTTAACTCATGTGGATGGTGAGAGGTTTACTGAATTAATTACGTAAAAAATATTGCTAAAGTTAGTCTTTGGCAGATAGGTGGGACTAGCACTCAGCAGTTCCTGCTTTCCAGTCCTCTCCTCAATCAACTAAACCATGCTACCTCTCCAGGAAGAGCCCAGCACCATAACTGTGGCTACCTTCTGCCATTAACAATTCACAATAACATTTCTGGTAAGTGTGGCTTTTTTCATACCACAGTCCCCTAAAGAAAACCCAGTCTCCTGAAATTTCACACAGTCTAAATTTTGGGTGTGTGAAATTGTACACTGGAGAAAAGTTTTGCCGTGAAATTTTACAGTTTTCCAGCTTCTCCCAGCTCTCGTAATAACGCCTGTAAATATCTGGAATCTTGAAGAGAAGTACACTTAAGGGTTGGCATCTTATGTTACCTATCAGCCTAAATGAAACTGGGAAATGGATCAGTTTCATAGCCTTTTATAGGAACAACAGTAAGTTTTATGCAGATGTAGGTATCATTAAAATATCCGTTGAAATAAGTAGGAAGTATGTGACTATGTAAAAGAGGCTTGTTTATCTTGTGTTGTCAGGGGGAATAAGCTGAGACTGTAGAGGAGACCAAGAGGAATTCCATTGCAAGCGAACATTGGTGGAAGTCGTTAGTGTTCTCCTGAACATTTCCCTGATTTTTGTGACAGAAGACTATGAGTGCATCTCCATTACAGCTGGGAGGGTGCTTCTGTGCTTGAGGAGACAAACACGTGCTAGCTGTGCTCAAGCTAGCACACTAAAAATAGCAGTGTGACTGCAGCAGCACATGCAGCGGCTCAGGCTAGCCACCTGAGTATGTGCCCAGGGGGTCAGGGTCAGATTGTACTCAGACGGCTAGCTCAAGCCCAGTCTGCTGCAGACACACTGCTGTTTTAGCGTACTACCTCAAACAGAACTTACACATGTCTGTCTTCCCCTACTGGAAATCACCGTCCCAGTTACAGTGTAGACATGAGCTAAAGAAGTTATGTGAAAACAGCCCAGGGGTTCTTAAACTCTTTTTCTCTCTAAAGATGTGGTCTAGCTCTGAGGGATCCTCATTGCTGTGCTTGCTAGAGGGATATTAAGCAAACACTCACACTGACAAGTAATATTGGGAAATAAGTTTATCTGTTTTTAGCTGTCTCTTCGTACAAATCAGTAACTGGAGATGAGGAGGAAAGTCAGCTGCATGTGACCAACCACCTTTCCATGGACCACAGGAAAGAGCTGTGGTGGTGGACTATGGACCATAGCTTGGAGATCTCTCTGAAATATTGGATGACAGAGTGTATGTATGTGTGTGTACAGATGCTTGTAAGGTCTTCTCAACTGATGTCTGGCAAAATAATGAGGCATGTTTAATTTGTAGGTATTTCATTTTTATATTACAGTAGAACTTCAGTTACGAACATCTCAGGAATGGAGATTGACTTAATATAGCTTTGAAACTTCACTACGTAGAAGAAAAATGTTGCTTTCCCTTTATTTTTTAGTAGTTTATGTTTAACATAGTACGGTATTATATTTTGGTTTTGGTTTGGTCTCTTCTGCTGCCTGATTGCGTACTTCCGGTTCCAAATGAGGTGTGCAGTTGACTAGTTGGTATTCATATCGCTGAAGTTCTACTGTACTGTACTAACAAAGGGAGTTAAAACTGATCTCCTTCCCACAGTCTCTAATTTTTGTATTTCATCATTATTATCTTTATTCTTGATTATAATAATGGTTATTGGGAAGAAAATGTCTCTTAAAAAAACCCTTATTTTCCACCCATCTTGATGCAAGCAGTAAGACTCATTAAAATATAATGCAAATTTCATACAAAGTATAATGCTGAAAGTTGTGTGATGAAAAACAGACCTAATAGAGCAAGTCAAATAATATTTTCAAAAACTTGCACCGATTATAAAGCCATTGTTACATATTAATCTTATTTTTAATTATGAAAACATCAAATCTTGATCAAATTTTAAAATCTTGCTAGTGGGCAGATTCAATACCAATGATTCTGTGCAGCTCCAAAAAATGTCCTTAAGCTGTAATTTTGAATTTTGGACTGTTGTTGAAAATCCCAATATGAAGGAATGAAAAATGAACTTTTGAGGGTTCCAGTATATTTCTAGTTAATGACATGATTTTTAAGATCAGCAAGAGGTGACCAAATCAACCAGTGGTTTCAATTTGAATCTCCAAAACTGCAAGAAGTTTGGAAATGTTTTTAAAATGGTATTCAGATACATTAGTAAGAAGAAATCAGAATTCAAGTCCTTCTCCCCGTTCTCAATCACTGAGCACATTACCATAATCCCTGCTGATTAGGCTCCTACTTCAAATGACAAGGGAATCATCTTCAGCTCCTTACTTTCCCTCTGCCCTCAAATTCAGACTGTGTCCAGATCTTGCTGCTGCTTCCTACACAACCCTTCTGACCTTTGTCGTCTTTCTGCCCACACACCTTCAGATGGTATGCCCTTGAGAGCAGTGACTCTATCTTCTTCTGTTTGTAGAAAGTGCTTGGCATGTTTTGGGTGCAGTTTTAATATGAATGACCAAGGTACTAGTTTGAATCAGAGATTGGAATGTGTTTTCAAGGAGTTGGAATGCTCTGGGCACAAATAAAGCATGGTGGGGCTGCTGCTAACTATGGTTTGAGTAAACCCTGATCTCGATACCTTCTAATCCTAAATATCCTCTATTGTTCTCCATAGCATTTTGCTGCTAGCATTTGCTAAAATATATTTTAGTTTCCTATCTATTCCAGCAGTTATCTGTGCTCATTTATATTCGTTTAACTTAAAATTGAATTTTAATACCTGTGAAGATGCATACAAATGTATGGGGTATTTTAATTTAAAATATATGACCGCACAGTTCTTGTTAAAACCATCCACTGTACTCCTTTGAAATGCTGGTCCCCGAGGGAGGAAAAAAGTCTTACTCATTTTGTAGGTATTGAATTATGCAAACTGTCATTTCTGTTTTTGTATGAATGGCATTAAGAGCTCTGGATGCTTTAAAAGATGGCTGTGAGAACAATTAAGCTACAAAAATCAGTAAATTAAAGTGTTCTTGTCAATAACACCTGCCCCTGTTCTCTCAGTGTTGCAGGTGGGGAGCTCTTTGATTTTTTAGCTGAAAAGGAATCTCTGACTGAGGAGGAGGCCACAGAATTTCTCAAACAAATCCTTAATGGTGTTTATTATCTCCACTCTCTGCAAATTGCCCACTTTGATCTTAAGGTATGTTGGACAGATAAAAGTTAACATTTTGGTGTTGTCAAATTTGCATTTTTGCCCCCCCAAAAAAAAGTTTCAGACAAAAAATTTTGATGCAGCACTCTGAATTGGATAATTCTTCTGTCTGTTTTTCCATTCCATACATTTCATGCTCTCACACAAAAGACCTGCATTACCTTAAACTGAAACAAGACAACAAAGTTGTTTACTCTCTGGGATGGTTGTGAAGCAGCTAGCAATTTTCAAAAAATGAAAGGACAGTTTCAAATGAATTTGTATCAATTTGTCAGTGAAAAGAGAAATGTAATATTATGTGAGAAATGTCTATGTAATTTTGCACATCAAAGCTCCGTTAATATTTTTAATTCTTTTGAATATCTTTTTACTAGTTTGCTCTTTTCATAGCCATCATGGCTTGAGCATTTTGATATTTCTTCTTGGTTTTGGGTTATGGAGGTATATTGGCCCCAAATCAGGAAGGCATCTGAATTCAGGGAAGGTATTTAAAGAGGTGCTAAAGTCCTTCTGAAGTCAATGGTTATGTCTACACTATGGAAACAAAGGTGAATTTTTAACATGTGCTAGGTAATACTGTTAAAATCCCAGTCTATTAAAGAAAGTTGCAGTTTTAACATATTAGCTGTCCCAGGTAAACCCTAGAGAAAGCTAAAGTTCACCTCAACCAGCTAACACTTTTTTTTAACCTCCATCTGTGGTGCCTATACTACAGGTGAAATCGTGTCAGCACAGAAATCAGTGAGCATTTTGTCATTGACTTCAGTGGAGCCAGGATTTCACCTTAAGATTTTAACATGGTTAGCATGTTTTAGCTAACGTGGTTTCTCTAGGGAGCATGTATATTTTCAAGACAAGACAAAGAGAATGAAACACATACTTAAGTGCCTTCCTAAATAGGGGATATCTCTGTGGATTAGGGCACTATTTTGTGCTAGTAGCCTGTACATATATATTCTAAAATTATTCTTTTTATTTTAAAAGCCTGAAAACATAATGCTGCTGGATAGACATGTACTAAAGCCTCGTATCAAAATTATTGACTTTGGCTTAGCACACAAAATTGATTTTGGAAATGAGTTTAAAAATATCTTTGGAACACCAGAGTTTGTTGGTGAGTACAGGTTATGCCTTATATATTCTTTGCCTTTAGCCTATGAAACTGTGTATGGTATGTCTGAATTTAGCTATGATTTACAGAATATGGATGTAGTAAATAACATTTTTAGATTTTGTAAAGTATACCATATTCCTCAGCAGTAACTTGGTTGTATCATTGTAAAAGATTTTCTCTTATATTTCTATTGCACATTATAAATCAGTGTTTTTAAGGTGTCAGAATTAAATAAAACTGCTCTTTGCTTGCTTTTACGTATTTCACATGCTGTTTATTCTCTCTTAGCTCCTGAAATAGTAAACTACGAACCTCTTGGTCTTGAGGCAGATATGTGGTAAGTTAGTTGAACCATTTTGAGATGGTAGTTGTCATTATCCTATATTATACTACTGTTCTGACTCTTTCCCTCTCTTTCTCCAGGAGCATCGGGGTAATAACTTACATTCTGTAAGTATCAAAATCCATAAATCTTTATTTGGGAACATTTTATTTTTTTATAACCTTGTATTCTGATTCAGTCCTCTTGACTTTCAGTTATGTGGTTTATTTTTATGTCAATAAGATATATAGCATATGACTACATAACTAATCTTTACTGATTATGCATGATTTTCACCTAATTCAAGTTGAATTATCAAAAAAGTTTTAACATAGTTGTTAAGAGAATAGCTAAGAGTCAGTGCTGAGATAGTGGGATGGAAGCCTTGTTTAGATGATTAGGCAGTGTTTCGAAGTGACTTTAATCTTAAATCTCTGAAGTTAAATCAAAGCTTTTGTCTTTGTAAGATCAAGTCATCTTTAAGATATGTCTGAACTCTAAAAGCAGAAAGCCTCTTTTTTTGCACTTTTTCATCAGATCTTGCAGGGATGAAATGGAATGTAGCATGTAATATGTAATGTGTCCAATCTTAATTTTAACAGCCTAAGTGGTGCATCACCATTTCTTGGAGAAACAAAACAAGAAACATTAGCAAACGTATCTGCTGTGAATTATGAGTTTGAGGAAGAATTCTTCAGTAATACCAGTGCCCTAGCTAAAGATTTTATAAGAAGACTTCTGGTTAAGGATCCAAAGTGAGTTACTTCTCTTCCTGTGTGTTTGTTGTGGTATCCTGAATTATATATAGTAATTTAATTTGCATTCTGTGTTTAGGTGTTCATTAATTAAATATCTATTAGAATCAACTAAGTAATTGGAGTATTCTTTTTCTCCCATTTAAAGGAAGAGAATGACAATTCTAGACAGCTTGCAGCACCCTTGGATTAAGGTTAGTGTGTAAGGAATTCACTTTTTTTCTCTCAGTTGTGCTCTTTTGTTTATCATTCTGTTGTATTTATACTTGTGTTTTTTCAACTACTTCATGAAAACTAGAAAGCATGTTGCTGTTTAGTTTTGCAAATTGAAGGCTGCTGCGTATTGGCTATGGACTTAATTAAGGTATATTCCCTACGTAGTAGTGATGGGCAAGCACCGTAGCCCATTATTCAGATGACAGTCAAGCTTGGGCGGGGAGAAGCATAATGTTCAGGAAACAGTGTACCAAAAATATATATTTTCTGAATCAAATTCCGTTTCCCCCTCTGCTTTGCCTTCTTCTCAAATCCCTATTTAAGTGAGACTAAATGATGACAGAGCTAAGGAGGGCAAATCTAGTAAAGGCAGTGGAGTAGTAGAAATGTCACTGAGAACATATTCTGGATTGCAGAACTTTTCTTTCATCCAGAAATCATTGAGACAAGATCATGGAGCTCTCTGAGATGTTTGCACAAAGTCTCTTCAGAGTATAACTATACTTAAGCAGTTGGACTAGTATCGATTTTTTGCACTAAAGTTAAAGCTGTGCGAATAACCTTTTTTTTTTCTTCAGGTTGCTGGCAGTTCAAAAAAAAAAGTTTGGAATTGAACAAAACTTTTGTTCATCCTGAAACGAAACATTTTGTTTCCATTTTGGGCATTTGAACCCTTTTATTTAATAAATCAAAGGAAATTTGGAAATAAAGGCCTAGATTCACAAAAGGACGGTAGTGGTGGTACCCCTCTTATACCTAGGGCACTCACCTGGGATGTGGAAGATGCGGGTTTGGATCCCTGTTCTGGTACAGGGACTTGAATTCAGGTTTCACCCTTCCCAGGTGGTTGCTCCAGAGTGGGGATTCAAACCTAAATCTCCCACATATTGGGTGAGTGTTCCAACCATGGGATATTGAGTATAAGAGGCCTCCTCTATACCACCACTGTTCTGTGAGCAGCACTTAAATCTCCTTATGACTTATAACCCAGAAAACCGAAACATTTCATTTTGACATCTCTTGGGAGTGGAGGCGGGGAGTTTTGACCAAAACAGCCAAAATCTATATGAATTTGCAAAATGATTGTCAACCCAAATCTGCATTTTTTTCAGTGAAAAAAGCTTTTGCTGAAAAATTTCTCCCTGTTCTAGCTAGAGTAATTAAATCAGTTTAGTTATACTAGTATGAATTCTAAATGTACACACGCTTCAGTAGTATGTGTACAAACTTAGATTGTGCTTATTTAAGTGATTTAGTTACTCTACTTCAAGTTTTCTTATGTAGGCTAGTCTGAAACCTCCAGCTCCTGGCACAAGAGAAGAAGTCAGTTTGATAGCCTGAACACCCTGATTTTCTAGATACCTTGTCCTCCTGCCACCATTTGCCCCGTTTTAAAAAAATAAATAAATCCAGCACTCCTGATTCATATTAGCCTCCAGCTGCACCTTCCTGTTAAGCAAAGATTGTACATTGGCTTTTGGGGCCTTCCAAATCACAGAGCATGCCCAATCACGTAACACAAGAGTGCACTCATCTGAGGGGTGGTGCTCAGTGTTAGCTCTGAGGGCTTGTCTATATGGAGTGGCTAGCACGAGTGTAAATCTACAGCACACCAGCCTGCTGCACGCTAAATGGCTAGGTGGACCCAGCTGTCAAACACTAAAAGTTCTGCCATACACTTTGACCAAAGGTGCCCTATGAAACTTCCAGTTCACAGCATTAGGGTCCACTTGGTCGGTCAGTGCACTGCCTGCAAGAGTGCTCTAGATCCACAGACCAGCTTGCTGCACATTATATCATCCTATAGATAAGCCCTGACTGGTGACATGCAGCAGTAGAGCCCATCACAGCTGCAACTTGGACTTAACTTGTAAACTAGTGAAATGAGATGGGAGATGTTGGATACTAAGCTGATTATACCAAAAGCAGCACAGAACCTGGGCTCATTTATAATCAGCCAGGAAACAAACATCTCTTCACTGGTACAGCAAAATGTGTAGAGTCTCTCTGCCTGAGAGACAGAAGCCCTAGGTTAAGGACAAAAAAAAAAAAGTTTACAAAACATTAAAATTTCTTTTGACACTTGCAACCTTATTACTCTGGAAAAACCTTTCAAATGAAAAGAGCAGTCAACCATTCTGACTAAGCTCATTAGCTGGATATATCTGCTAAGGCAGTCAGCAGTGAAATAGTTAACTATACTGATACTTATATGTTTAGAGTTGACAATTCAGTTCCTCTCTGCTATGAATATGGTGGTACAATTGTTTGTGTCTATGCCTCTAATCAGTACTGTCTTCATAAACTGTCTTTATGACACAGTGAGTTGGAACTTAGATTTCGGTTTGTTTGGTTTTGGGTTTGCTTTTTTTAAACTACAGTTTAAGGAAAAAAGAGGGATGATAAATGTTCATAGAGACCTAACTCTTTGGAACACATGAAATTTCTTCAGATGTGGCTTTCTGGAATGCCTACTGCGTTCCTCATGGATTCTGACTGCACACTCTGCTAGATCTTGCATATTAGAATGGTGCCTTTCTGCATGCTTTACTACAGTGCACTGTACTATCTTTGCAACCTCAAATAATTGTATACTTGGGAGTTAGAATTGTACAGCAGGAAATTGATTTTGTGAAAGCAGTGGCATACTTGGAAAATACTTCAAAATGTCTTTTTGTGCCTTTTTCCTCATAGCCTAAAGATACTCAACAAGCACTTAGCAGAAAAGCATCTGCAGTAAATATGGAGAAATTCAAAAAGTTTGCAGCACGAAGAAAATGGAAAGTAAGTTATTCAGCAAGTCTTTGCAAAGCTGATGATGAATATGATGGCATTCTCTTCTCAGAATAAACATGTGAAATATTGTTAATTTTATTGCTTTTTTGCTCAAATAAAGTTTACAGTCTGAAACTTCATTAATAATAGAAAATATATTTTAGTAATAAATCGAAGTCTTTACTGAATGAGGGAAGCAGAAGGAGAAACCTCTTGTGTTCACTTGGAGTACATTTGTAGACACTCAGGTACTATGGTTGTGGAGATGTAGTGTAAAAAAGCTATAGAGAAATTCTATTCATTACAGAGCTGAGCGTATGAATACTTAAATTATTATTGTGCATTGAGCTGTGTTCATTTTATATAAGCTTTTTTATATATTATCAAGACAGTCAAAGAACAAGGGAGTGCATGTTTTTATAATTTGAAATGTGTATTTGATGGTATGTGTTTTTATGACTCTAATGTCATGTCAATGTTATAAATGTGCAAGGCAGTGTAAATATGCAACGAAGCTAGTCTAAAATATGAAAATGAAACAACTGGAGTTGATCAAAAGTGCGGGTGGGAGAGAAGCAAAACTTGGTTCCTGCCCCAAAGAGTTTACAATCTAATGTTTTACACCCTGAAAGACTTATATGTGCCTAGCTTGTGGATCAAAACTGGGTGTGGAGTTGGCAGAGAGCATGTAATTAGGGGTGTAATTAGTAAAATCAGGGAAGGAGAGAACTTCTCTCCTTCACCACATGTACTGAGAGACCTGCACTGAAGCAAAGGAAGGAAGGGACATAGCATAAGAAATCCATGAACAGCCAGAGTTAACTGAGAGCCAGCAATGGGATGCATTAATATAAAAAAGAAGTTTGGAATAGAGATCAAGAAATAAGATTTTTTTTCTGTGGCTTAAGCATTAGAAAAAAAACATACTAAATATCTCACCTCAAAAATCTTTTTGCCAGTAAAACAGTGTTTGCCAGTGTTTTTGTCAGTATCTAGTTTAGGTGGGATCAACTGCTTGTAAAGCTTAAATTGCATGAGAAATGTCAATCTTTTCTGGTATCCAAGAAGAAGCAGTGTATAGACATTTTCATCCTTTTGTATAATGTAACATTTAAAGGTAAACTGTCAGATAATTTAGGCCCAAATTAGATTATGTGTATGTGTGCACATTTTAAAATATGAAACCCTATTCATAGAAATATTTTCATGAAATGTAGGGCTTGGGAAAGGGGAATTTTGGAAAAGTAACTTTTTGTTCATTTGCATAGAAAAATGTTTAAATCCAGTGTTTGCCACCCATTAGTGTTCCACTGCAACTGACTAGTCTATTTTTACTACCAATACAGAGTGAAACTCAAGGAGTAAACAGCATAAACAGTGAAAAATTTGATTTTTTTCAAAAATTCTTTTTACTTTAACGTGTTTAAAACCACACATTTCCTGTACTGTGTTAACATGTTTACTTTAAAAAAAAAATCTTCGTATCACAAGTGTTCTAGTCAATATTTTTACTTATAGCTTTTCTTTTCTTATTTTTTAAAAAGCAATCTGTACGCTTAATTTCATTGTGCCAAAGATTATCAAGATCCTTCTTGTCCAGAAGTAACATGAGTGTTGCTAGGAGTGATGATACCCTGGTAAGCATATGTTTTTATTGGTAGAATGCATTAAATAATACTTCCAGACTTTAACATCTTCTGATGTATAAGATGAATATTGAAATATTTTAAAATATATAGAGTAGATTGTTTGTTTCTTATATGGCAAGAAATAGATTCATAAAGTTTAAGGCCAGAAGGTCTATTATGATCATTTAGTCTGACCTCCTGCATAATAGGCTATAGAATTATATTCACTAATTTCTGCACTGAGCCCAATAACTTGAGGTTGAAATTAATTAATGATATCATTGTAGTTTGATTTATGAGAAACTTTAGTACCATAGTAATTATAATATAACTTGCAAATGCTCAATGCATCGGAGTTGCTCAGGGTACTGTACAGGGTACAATATAAAACATCATTTTTAGCAAAAAAAAACTTAGAATATTTAAAACAAATTTAAAAAAATCAGGTGTGGTGCTACAGTGCAAATGTCACAGAAGAACATGTGAGGGAGAGGTAATGACTATTAGCAAGCAGTAGCCAAATTTAAATAAGTAGACTCTTGTTATGCCAGGCACTGCTGCCTGCAGGTTTTGGATACCAGGTAAGGAATAAAAACACGCCCACTCCAATTAGGTACACTTCTCTTTAATACGCTTTACGCTCCAAACAGCAGAGGGAGACCCTAGGGCTCTGTGAAGCGGCTGCAGGGGAATGCCAGACCCTCCAGGGTGAGTTCATGGCAGGGTCTCATGGCGTAGCTTGCATTTCAAGCTTTTATACAGCATAACATATTTTCTCTATGGACTAGCAGGGATTGGCTTATTTACAGCAGGTGGCTTGGCTAACACTTTCACTTTCCTTGGCACAAAACACAATTAGATAACAAATTGCAAAACAGGTTACATAACCTATTTACTACTCAGACGGTCCTGACCAGACCTACTGCATCACTATCTCGAACGCGTCACAACATCTTCCGCAGCCTACTCTACAACTCTGAAGTTGAGGCAGCATTCAGATGTAAAAGTGGGGGAAAGCTGAATTGAGATGGGTGTTAAGGAGTTGCACGCCGTAGGGCTCACAGCAGTAAAGGCACAATTGCTTAGCATGCCTTAGGAGAGCTGTATCTCTCAGTCAGGAAATCACAGACATCTGTAGGGTTCATGAGGTTTTCCAGGTGTCAGAAGGAATTGTCCCTTGTAGTAATACAGTTGTGGAATGCCATGTATGTGTTACAGCAAATAGAATGGAAAAATGTACGATACACATACTCATGAGCTTCAAGACGTAGCACAGCTGTTAATTGACGGGTATAAAAAAAAACCCCAAAACTTGTGTGCACCAGTTCTTGCATTATTAATTAGTGATAGTGATAGGGCCAAGAGGCCTCAACTGAAGTTAGCATAATGGGGCTAGGCAGGGTGTAACTGCACAGTAAGACAGTCCAATCTTGAAAGTTTCTGGCACCTTCTTCTGTGAAATATCTAATACTAGTCAATCACACAGCTGTGGATACCCACATGGCTCCACAGTATGCCAACGTTTTCACGGCTGACTTAGAACACCGCTTCCTCAACTCTCGTACCAAAGCGCCCCTCCTTTACCTACGCTACATTGATGACATTTTCATCATCTGGACCCATGGAAAAGAGTCTCTTGAAGAATTCCACTGGGATTTCAACAATTTTCACCCCACCAAAAACCTTAGCCTGGACCAGTCCACACAAGAAATCCACTTCTGGGACACTACAGTGCAAATAAATGATGGCCACATAAACACCACCTTATACCGAAAACCCACCGACCACTATACTTACCTACATGCCTCCAGCTTCCACTCAAGACACACCACACAATCAATTGTCTACAGCCAAGCCCTAAGATACAATCTCATTTGCTCCAATCCCTTAGACAGAGACAAACACCTACAGGATCTCTATCAGGCATTCTTAAAACTACAGTACCCACCTAGGAAAGTGAAGAAATGGATTGACAGAGCCAGATAGGACCCAGAAGTACCCCTGCTACAGGACAGATCCAACAAGGAGGACAACAGAACGCCACTGGCCATCACCTTCAGCCCCCATCTAAAACCTCTCCAACACATCATCAAGGATCTACAACCTGCCCTGGAAGACGATCCCTTGCTCTCACAAACCCTGGGTGGCAGGCCAGTCCTCGCTTACAGACAGCCCCCCAACCTGAAGTAAATACTCCCCAGCAACTGTACACCATATAACAGAAACACTAACTCAGGAACCTATTCCTGCAACCAACCCCATTGCCAGCTTTGCCCGCACATTGACTGTAGTGACACCATCATAGGTCCTAACCACATCAGCCACACCATCAGGAGCTCGTTCACCTGCACATCTACTAATGTGATATATGCCATCATGTGCCAATAATGCCCCTCTGCCATATACATTGGCCAAACTGGACTGTCTCTACGAAAAAGAATAAATGGACACAAATCAGACATCAGGAATGGTAACATTCAAAAACTAGTAGGCGAGCACTTCAATCTCCCTGAGCACTCAGCAACAGACTTGAAAGTTGCCATACTTCAACAAAAAAAAAAACTTCAAAAACAAACTCCAGCCCGAAACTGCTGAGCTGGAGCTCATATGCAAACTTAACACTGTCAGACTAGGTCTGAATAGAGATTGGGCTAGCCCACTACAAAAAATAATGTTCCCTCTTTTGACATTCACTCCTTCTCATCAACTGTTGTGAATGACCTCATCCACCCTGATTGTCTTAACCTTGTTAACACTTGCCCTCCTCACTGTGATGCAACTCAGCCATCCTTGCATATGTATATATACCTACCAAACTGAAGTTTTCACTTCATGTATCTGACGAAGTGGGTTTCTGCCCACAAAAGCTTATGCCCAAATAAATGTGTTAAATAAATAAATAAGGTGCCACAGAACTCTTGCTCTTTTATCTAATACTAGTTACTGCCAGAAAGAGGATATTAGACTGGTGGGACTAGTATGTTAATTCTCATCTTCCATGCTCCCTTGGATCATATTTAGTCTCCCCATGGCTCACTGTAAGATAACCCATGAGGAATCCCCCCGCGCTCCGCACAGAACTCTGCTGTCTGCTGTTATGTTAGAGGCAATGTACATTCTTAATTCCTCCTCGATCGTTCCCAAAATTCATCAGTGTGCACATGCAAATCCATTGAATCAATGAAATTTCATATATTGATCATAGAATTATAGAAGATTAGGGCTGGAGAGGACCTCAGGAGATCATTTACTCCAACTTTTTGCTCAAAGTAAGACCAATACCAACTAAATCAATAGATTTGATAAATTTTTAAGCCCTGAAGAGACCATAATCTGACCTCCTGGATATAAGAAAGTTATATAGACATAAAAACTTCCAGAACTACTAAGTGTTTTGTAATCGATCGCTTAAATCAGCCTCTGTACCAGATGACTGAAGGATAGCTAATGTAATGCCAATTTTTTTAAAAGGATCCAGAGGCAGTCATAGCAATTACAGACTGGTAAACCCAACTTCAGTATCAGGCAAATTGATTGAAACTATAGTAAAGACAGAATTATCAGACACGCAGATAAACATGATATATAGGGGAAGAGTCAACATGGCTCTCTAAAAGGAAATCACGCCTCATCAATCTACTAGAGTTCTTTTGGGGAGTCAACAAGCATATGGATAAATATAATCCAATCGATACAGCGTACTTGGATTTTTCAGAAAACCTTTGGCAAGGTCTCTCACCAAAGGCTCTTAAGCAAACCAAGTAGTTGTGGAGTAAGAGGGCCTCTTATGGTTCAGTAAATGGTGAAAAGATAGGAAACAGGGTAGAATAAATGGTGAGTTTTCACATTAGAGAGAGGTAAATAACAGGGTTGCACAAGAATCTGTACTGGGACCTGTGCTGTTCAACATATTCATAAATGATGTGGAAGAGGGGGGTAAACAATGAGGTGGCAAAATTTCCATATGTTACAAATTACTCAGTGTAGTTAAGTCCAGAGCTGACTGCAAAGAGTTACAAGGGATCTCTCAAAACTGGCTGACAGAGCAACAAAATGGCAGATGAAATTCAGTGTTGATAAATGCAAAGTAATGCATGTTGGAAAACATAATCCCAACTATACATATAAAATTATGGAGTCGAAATTAGCTGTTACCACTCAAGAAAGATCTTGGGGTCATTATGGATAGTTCTCTGAACACATCCACTCAGTGTGCAGCAGCAGTCAAAAAAGCTAACATTGTTAGGAACCGCCTTGTGTTTTGCCGCAGTACCTGATTCCTGCACTCCATCTTCAGATGTAGCTAGCAGCTCCATATCGGCAGTGTGTCCATATAACTGTTGAAGGAGTTCAAGATGACAGAAACAAACAGATATAGAAATACAAACAAACATGCTTATGATGCCCTAATCCAGTGTTTGCAACATTCTGATTCATCACCCTAGCAACTGTGCCTCACCATCTCTCCCTGGACTGGTGTGCTTGACCTTCTCAATTAGTCAGGAAGAACAGGATGATTCAGAAAGGTCAAATTTTTAGTTACACACAAATTTCATGGTTGGCAGCAGTGTCAGTAAGTGAAATGCAGACAGGATGGCATTTTTAATGAAGTTATGGTAAAATCAATTTTTATACTCTGTTTGAATGTGATAGGGATTGTCTAAAGACATAAAGGTCAATCTGCAAGGATCCAAGTGTCTCCAAAGCGTAAGTCTGGGTATGTCTACACTGAAATCAAGAGGTGTCGTTGCAGCACATGTAAACATACCTGAGCTATCTTTGATCTAGCTAGATTAAAGGTAGCTTGGATGACAATAGCAGTGTAGTTGTGGGGGCACAGGCTAGCTACTCAAGTAGGTACCCAGAGTCCTAGGCAGGGTTCTACTCAGGAAGCTAGCCCAAGCCACCACCCTTGTTGCTGCAGCTATCGTGCTATTGTTACTTGAACTAGCTAGCTAGATCAAAGCTAGCTCTGGTACGTCTGCACAAGCTGCAGTCACACCTCCTGTTTTCAGAGTAGACCTACTCGAGAGATGTTGAGCACCCTCCACTGCCACTGACCTTGCAGGATGGGCCCAGAGAGTACACTAAACCCTGTGCCGAATAATCTTCCTTTCAGTTTAGGCAGATGTATGCCTTTTGGGTTTAAGCCCTGGAGAGCTATAGTTATAAGCTTGTAAACCCAGAACCTTTCTGATTTTAGCTTGCTCTTCAGGTTTTAATGCTGTCTTTAGGAAATATCCTGTGATCAGCTAAGCTTAAACATTAATATATTAGAATGGAGTAAACTTATTTTTTTTCTGAGCATTAATAGTCTTAAACACCAAAAATTCTGCAGAGATTTTTGTTCTCCATTTTATCCTCCCAGTGGCCCCTCATGTGCAAGTCATGTTCTGACTTCCACTTTCCTATCCTAAGTCTACTTTTGTGCTATTTGTTCTCTTACTCCTTCTCCTGCTCCTATCACTGAACTTTTTAACACTGAAATCAGCATTTAAGGTATGTCACACTAACTTTTTAGTAGGAAGGAAGATTGCAGGCTAGTGCCAGTGTTGTTTAAAACATTAATAAACTCAGGATAAGGAGCATTATAGTGGTTCAAAAATTAAGCATCATGATTTTCTTTTCTGTAACTTTTTGCTGACTTCCTCATGGGAACACAGATCATCCCTGGGAAGTACAAGGTTTGTTCCCGCATCTTATATTGTTGCTTAGTTGCTTTTTTTTTTTTTTTTTTTTTAAACAATTTCCTATCACACGCTGTGCATCTGTCTTCAGCTTTACTTTATACAACTCTCCATTTAGATGATACACAGAAAATCCCAGTAAGGAAACAATGTGGGAGAAAAAGACTTCCTTGGAATTTCCTGCAGTGAATAAAGTGTGCATATGTGGGGAAAAATGCACATCTTATTAGGGTAGATTCTCCAGGTCTGACATTTTAGCAGCATGACTTTTGTTAACAAGATTTCCAATCTTGCAGCTAAATGGCTGTACAGTGCCTTGGAAATGTAATTTTCATTCCTTATCCTGACAGGTGCTGGTTTTTTGGGGTTTTTTTTTTTTTCCACTTCTATTATTGTGTTAAAAGCTAATGGTTTTTTGTCTTTCCTTGTTAACTATGAGGATGAGGAAGATTCGTTTGTGATGAAAGCCATCATTCATGCCATCAACGATGACAATGTTCCTGGACTACAGCATCTTCTGGGATCTCTGACTAATTATGATGTCAATCAACCCAACAAGGTATGGTGTGGCTCTTCTGGAACGAGTAGGGGGGCAAGATATCTGCTTGTTATAGTGAGTCATGTGGCTATAAAACAGAAATGTGATACTTGTAATAAGACTAACAGTCAAATCGCTTTTAAGCTGCCCTAGGGAAAGTTATGTTCGGGGTTAATTGTTCATTCTTCTCCAATTGTCTGAATATGGAGGCTATAATATTTTTCCTAGGCCTCTGAAAAGTAAAGTAGTACTATCGCTTGAAATCAGCACAAAACTTACGTTTTGATAATAAAAAGAAAAATCCCTAAAATTTACAATTAAATATATCCACAAATATTTTAAATTATGATGGAAATTGGGGAGGTGAAGGCTGGATTCAGGGAAAGGAGAGTTGTTTACTTCATCTTCCAATCAGAACCCTCCCTTGCAGTGTTTGCATGGATTGCAAACATCTCCAAGAGAACATGTAGGTGTGCATGAACCTGTGTGCAGGATGTGCCCAGAACATCTGCAGGAGCTGCACTTTGTGAATGCAATGGGCTACAAGATGGGAGAAGGGCTCCTGCTGTACCTTTCCAGCAGGCATGTGTGCTTTGGCCAGAGCAAGTGCTGCAATGTGTAGGAAAGATAGGCGTATAATAAGAGTCCACACTGGCTTAACCAAGAGATCTTCAATGACCTGGAATGCAAAATAAGAATCATACAAAAAGTGGAAGCTAGGTCAAATTGCAGGGGATGGAATTAAAAAAAAAAAAAAAACAACCCACAAACATGCAGGGATAAAATTAGAAAGGCCAAGGCACAAAATGAGATTAAACTAGCTAGGGACATAAAGCGTAACAAGAAAATATTTTACAAATACATGAGGCGCAAGAGGAAGACCAAAGACAGGGTAGGCTGATTTCTTTCCCTCCTTGAGTAAACACAGCAATGGCCAAAGTGTTAAATGTCCTTTTTGTTTCAGTTTTCACCAAAAAAGTTAGGCGTGATTAGACTACTAACATAGTGAACATCAGTGTAAATGGGCTGAGACTAAAATAGGAAAAGAACAAGTTAAGAATTACTTAGATAAGCTAGATGTCTTAAACGCAGTAGGGCCTGATGAAACACATCCTAGAATACTTAAGGAAACTGGCTCAAGAGCTTTCTGAGCCAAGTGATTGTCTCTGAGAATTTATAGAGGACAGAAGAGATACCAGAGAACTGGAAAAGGGCAAATATAGCACCTATCTATGAAAAGGGGAATAAGGACAACCCAAGGAATTTTAGACCGGTTATCTTAACTTAGATATCCAGAAAAATAATGGACCAAATGATCAATCACTCAATCAATTTGTAAGCTCCTAGAAGAAAATAAGGTAAAAAATAAGTGAACATGGATTTGTCAGGAACAAACCATGTCAAACAAATGTAATATCCTTCTTTAACATGGTAACAAGCCTTGTGGATAGGAAGGAAGCAATAAATGTGATATAGCTTGACTCTAATAAAACTTTTGATACTGTATCGCATGACCTTTTCATAAACAAACTAGAAAAATATAACCTACTATAAGGTGGGTGCACAACTGGTTGGAGTGCTGTACTCAGAGAATAGTTATCCGTTCCCAATTGAATTAGAAGTGCAATATCGAGTGGGGTCCTGCAGAAGTCTGTCCTGGTTCTATTCAGTATCTTCATAAATTATTTGGATAATGGAATGGGGAGTACACTTAAAAGTTTGCAAACTGGGAGGAGTTGCAAGCGTTTTGATGGACAGGATTAGAATTCAAAATGATCTTGAGGAACTGGAGAAATGGTCAGAATTAAATAGGATAAAATTATATAAGGACAAATGCAAAATACTTAGGAAGGAATAAGTGACTGCTGCCTGAGAAGCAGTGCTATAGAAAAGGAACTAGGGGTTATAATAAATCACAAACTAAATATCAGTCAACAATATAATATTGTTGCAAAAAATACCATTTAATGCTGTTTTGCAACTGTGTAGTACTGTTGCAAAAATTGAACTTCATTCTAGGATGTATTATAGGAATGAGCCAGCAAGACACAAGAAGTAATTCTCCCACTCTACTTAGCACTGATAAGGCATCACTGGGGGTACTGTGTCCAGTTCTGGGCACCATGCTTCTGGAAAGCTGTGGACAAATTGGAGAAAGTCCAAAGAAGAGCAACAAAAATGTTTATAGGTCTAGAAAACATGACCTATGGGGGGAAAAAAGACTGAAAAAATTAGGTTGTTTAGTGTGGAGAAGAGAAGATGGTGGGGAGGACATAAGTCTTCAAGTACATAATAAGTTGTTATAAAGAGGAGAGTGATAAATAGTTCTCCTTAACTGCTAAAGACAGGACAAGAAATAATGGGTTTAAATTGCAGCAAGGGAGATTTAGGTTAAACGTTAGGAAAAACTGCATAACTGTAAAGGTAGCACTGTAAAGGTAAAGCACTGGAACAAATTACCTAGGGAGGTTGTGGAGGCTTTTAAGAACAAGTTAGATAAACATCTGTCAAGGATGGTCTGTATAATATTTAGTCCTGCCTCAGGGACTCAAGGTCCCTTCCAGTCCTATATGTTTATGGTCCTACAAAGTGGGGAGGGGCAGGGCGGGACATGTATCATGTATCCTTGGTGTGGTGTGGATGGGGAAGGAGACAGCCTGGCTACCAGTGGCATTAATGTGTGTGTTGGGATGGAGGAGATGTGTTTGAAGGTGAGGGAGCATATATTAGTCAGGAACATGCAAAAGGATTTGTGTGGGGGGGTGAAATCCAACTAATAACTTGATTGATTTATTTAAGACTATAGTAAAGGATTGTGGGATTGGGGGCAATATTAAAGATGGCTTAGTACACATCAGAATAAATTGAAACAAGAAAACTTTTGGAACTGTGTATTTTAACAGCCATATAATGTAATATATTTACTTGCATTCATGTTTCCAGTACACAGTTGGAGCAGATGCTTTCCTAGCACATATTATTCTTGGAATCAACTTTTGTTTTTGCTAGGAACTGCTTCTTAGGGCAGGTTAGGATACCTGCATTTAAAATGTTCCATTTGAATCCCAGCTTCTGGGCATCAGTCCCTCCCCTTTGAATAGCATTTTAAAAACTACGTATGTTTGGGTAGTTCATTGGCCAAAATTGGCTTTGTAAGACTATTAAAAAAAATGTGATTAGACCAGGCTACAGAAAGAGGAAACTGAAAATATGAGAGAGGTAGTGTTAGATGAGCTGTACTGTTCAGCTGTTTTTTTTAGATGGAATGATTTTTACATGATTTCATTACCAAAAAATCTTGAAAATCATTTCTCTCTGTATTCTGTTTTTGAAATGCAGTGGCATGAAATTGCCAGATCAAGGAGGGAGGATGATGGCACACGTTTCTAAAATATTGTGGCCAGCACTTTTAAACTAGAGTGCTTAGATTCAGACTTCTAAATCCTTATTTAGGAGCCTAAATAAGAGAACTTCAGGTGCCAAACTGATTTGAAAATGAAGCTGTTTATTTAGGTGCAAAAATACAGATTTGGAGCCTAATTTTAGATACCCTAATTTGAAAACTCTGACCCATGTGTTTAGACTGTTTCCTGTAGATCATTAATCTAAATGTGACTTTCTCTCAATAATACAAAAAATCAGTGTGCAGCAAGTTCCTCTGTAAATTTGTAAGTCCAAGTTGCCATTTCAGCACTATCCACCCTCCACCTCCAAGTCTTTCAAAAGTAATTATTGTTCTTGTTTCTATTCTTTGTATTCAGCATGGAACACCTCCGCTGCTAATTGCTGCTGGCTGTGGAAACATTCAGATGCTTCAGTTACTCATAAAGCGAGGATCCCGTATTGATATTCAGGATAAGGTCAGGATTCTGTTTTGTCATAATTAATTATTTAAGTGCTCTTTAGTTCCAGTACATTTTAGCAGGAGACAAGCTGGTCATGCCAGATCTTTTATGGAAATAAAGAAAAAAATCTATTAGCTAATACAGTTATTCAGTCTCTGCTATGGCTGAAAGGTAAAGGCAAAAATAATTTTTCTCCTTTTGTTAACAGCTCAAGTTGGTACTAGTTAGTTTCCTCTCATATTAGTGGATTTTATTTCAGATTATTAACTATTAATCTTAAAATCTTAACTATTAATCTTAAAATTATCAACTATTAATCTTAAAAGGTTGTTTGTACTTTTAGAAAGTGTCATCATCATACTAGTCTCATATTTATCTTACACCAAATTAGCCAGAGTGCTTTTAACAAATCATTACAGAATGATAAATGTACTGATGAGCTGTCATCCTTATTAAAATTCAAAGGCTGCAATGGGGATACTCTGTGAGAAACATTTATACTTTTTTTAAAAGTGTTACGTGGTGGCTTTGGCTCAAATAATGTAAATTGGCTGAGCCACTAACTTGTTAAAATGACTATTGACTTAAAATATTTGGAAAAATATTTTCTCCATGAAGTGGTGTTCGGTGGTTCCTTCCCCTCTTCCCCCTCTTGTTCTACTGACATGAAGTAACAAAATGTCAAGGATTGGATGAAAGCTGTAGTCTGGCTTGTCTGTAAAGCTTGTAGAGGTTTTTTTGGTCTTATTGTTTCATTGGTTTATTTTGGCTGTGGATGAGACTACTGCTGTTCAGCACATATTTCTCTGTGTGCGCTCGTGTGCGTGCACACACAATTATATCCTAGTTAATACCCTGAAATGTGATGTTTTTATTAATTACTTTTATAATAAAATATTTTGAGCAGGCTGGATCTAATGCAGTCTACTGGGCTTCTCGACATGGTCATGTACAAACTCTGAAATTTCTTTGTGAGAGTAAATGCCCGTTGGATGTTAAGGATAAGGTAAGGAAAAAAACCTTTTCATTCTCAATTTAAATGCTGAGAACATGTTTTTATAAACAATTAACTGTATTTTAGGATGTGACATGGCAGCTTACTGTTTCTTTTAGCCATGCTAGCTAGATTGCCTCCTACAACCCTAACCCTAGCTGCGGGAGAGCTAACGCCTAGAAACTTACCTTAACCCGAAGGGCAACCCCTCTGCAGCTCTAACCCTTGCCCGGGGAGGCCCACACCCTGCAGCCCTAACCCTATCTTGGTGACATGTACTTCCTGGAAAATAAACCTACCCTGCAGAGTACTTAGTTCTAGAACCCCAACCCTATCTCTTAGAACTTTAACCCTAACGTGTGGATACCTACCTCCTAGAACCCTGACCTTAGCCTCCGGAGACCTCTTTTCTAGAACACTAACCCTATGGCAGGGAAACTAACCTCCTTCAACTCTAACCTTAGCCTGGAGAGTCCTACCTCCTACAACCCTAACCCTAGCTGGGGAAGGCCTATCTCTCACAAACCGAGCTCTAGCCTGGGCAGGCCTACTTCCTAGATCCCTGAGTACCTAGATAAATCCTTTATCAGTGAGACAGATCTAGTTGATGAGGAAGTAGTCCTCGGCTATGCTCTGTATCAAAGGCTAACCTTTGTAAGTCAAGTGACGACAATATAGCTTGTAAATAGTTTTGTAATCTTGTCGGGATTTTCTTTTTACTGGGAAAATAAACCATGCATATGCATGTGGTAAGTATATATATGCACTTTCCACTCTCCTTAATGAAAATGCTTCCATTTCTCATAAAGAGGATCCCATATTGATGTCCAACATAAGGTCAGGATTCTGTTTTCATTTATCCTGAATGAAAATAATTTTGTCTTGAAGTTGAATGTAGCAAAGCTTAGTGTACTTCATAGCTAATAAAAAGTTACCTTATCTCCACTAGTGTCACTAAGGCCAAGTCTATACTAGAAATTTTTGCTATTATAGTAAGTTCAGTTAGGGATGTGATTTTATTTTTTTTAACATTTTTATGCCAACAAAAGTCCTTGTATAGACAGTTATACCAGCATAAAAGTGTTTTTGCCAGTATAGCTAATTTTGCTCAGAGAACTGTTACAAGCTGTACTGGCAAAAACTTTGGCTGTATAAGCCATATCAGGTTTGTGTTGGCCAAGCCTTTTCTAGTGTATGCCTGGCCTAAATAACCTATTTATTTTGATTTATGGAAGATGTTAATTTCTGAATAAAAATTCTGGTTTATGCTCCAGGAGCCTTTACAACATTTTTAAACCTTGTACTATCTTTTTCGTTTCATTTGACAACATAAGAAGCTTCTCATCAAGCTTCAGATAATTACAGCACTCCCTACCTGCAGCAACCCAAGAAAAATTGTGTCTCCTCAGACACACACCCCTCCTTAAGTACCTGGGAGAAAAGATGGATCCTAGAGCATGTCCCAAATGTTGACCAATAGGGCCTATGGCAAACGGAGTGGGGAAATAAAGGCCAGGAAAGGAAGGCCTTCACAGATAACACATACTGCCATTTGCTGCCCCCATTTATAACACGATAGCCATAGCTTGAATGTCTCCACTGACGGCAGTTGTGGCAGCATGGCACGGGAAGAGGTGGTCTCCCAGGTAATTGGGCCAAAAACCATCTAGGATATTAAATGTTAGAAACTCACAGGCAGCCAGTGGAGCTTACAGAGCGCTAGTGTTCCGTTCATGGGAGTGTGACGTATGAAATAACACTTCAATGTGCTTGCTCTATATTTGCAGTCTGGAGAGACAGCACTCCATGTGGCAGCTCGGTATGGCCATGTAGATGTGGTTCAATATCTCTGCACCCTGGGGTCCAATCCCAATTTTCAAGACAAGGTGGGTAGTATCAGCTCTTCTTCCTCTTACTGCTGAGTTCATTCAGCATAAGTAGCCATAACTCCTGGTCTTGCCTTACAGCCCCCTGGCATGTTTGAAATTGAAATGACTTTGGTTTATTACCTCCTAATAAACGGAGACTGTTCACAAACTATGTGCATGAGAAAGCTATCTTTATCCTTATAGAACACCAAGGTATCTTGAAATGAATAACAGAAGCTTAAGGATAGAGAGAACTGCACCACTGCTTACACAGCAGAAGTGCAGGTTGTGCGCAACCTTGCTGGGTTCAGCTAGCACCTAGACTAGCTATTGCATCAACTATGGAGCAGATCCTTCTAAAATTGACTGATAAAAATGATGAGCCAAAGTGATAAACTCCTTCGTATATATCGATATAACATGTTGCTTCAGCTATTAACTGGAGTCGATTGTGGGAGGGAGGAGAAAAAGGGAAACATATCATCCAAAAAAACACAAATAATTTCCAAGCTCCAGTGTCTGTCAGTCCTTGGGAATTCTTCTTCCTACAGACTGTTGCAAGTCTTTCAAAATGCTGTCTGCAGTTGGAGAATCTGGAACTGACTTGGGCAGCTGTAGAAGCAGGGCAGCAGGTGTAAGTGGCAAGAAAACCATTTAAAAAAACCCCAAGCCAATCCTTTCTCAGTCTGTCAGCTGAGGCCAGCCTCTTACACATGTATGTAAAGGCTTCAGCTGACTGACTGTTACTCCTCCAGTTGCCATGGAAAGCTTGAGTCCTCTCTACTGAGCAAGATTGCTCTAGTATGAGCTTTGAGTATCTGCCAAGTCCTTTCCCTTACAGCTCAGTGGAGGGGCGAAGAGGTTACAACCTACAGTCTCATTGCTCTTGTTTTTTGACAGAAGGACCCTTCTTCCCTTTTAATCTTAACTGCTTTGCTGCTGTTACAGCCCATTGCACTTAGAACAGCATCTTTTGTAGAATGTTTGGATGTCTCTGATAAACCTTATTCACAGCTTTGGCACAGAAAGCTTAAGGATAAACATTTTTAATACATGTCTTAGGTTCTTTAATTGCTTTTTTGAAAATACAGCTTATGCTTCTAAGTCATTTAGGTATACTTTAAATGTATTAACCTTAGTGATTTGCCTTCTACAAGTCAGTATCAGAGCTGGAAATTGAATACTGGAGTTCTGATTCCAAGTCTTTTGGTACAATCACTTGACTAATCCTTAAATAAGTGAAATAGTTCCATATGAATGAGGACATGTTTTCGAATGAGAGAACCTAGATAAATAATTAGCTTCAGTTGCATGGAAACAGCAAGACAACGGTACCAGTATTTGCAGGCGAGTCAGGTATTACTGTTATGTTTTGTACTGAGAAATCTGTGCTTCTAGAATCCAGATGATTAAGAGAAGTTACTGAGTTATCACAATCATTGAATGTGGCAGGGTGAATTACACCCCGTTTGAGAAAGTTAGCTTAATAAATTACAGTACTGCTAAATCATTTTATAGAACCTAATTTAATACACAGCTTTCTTTTCTTTCACCTTCTTCTGGTCTTACAGTACAAACTGGGGAATGATCACTGCTAACACATAATTTCAACTGTTTTTTATTTTGACTTGTCAATATTGCTAGGAAGAAGAAACTCCTTTGCACTGTGCTTCTTGGCATGGCTATTACTCTGTTGCCAAAGCACTTTGTGAGGCAGGTTGTAATGTGAACATTAAAAACAAAGAAGGGGAAACTCCACTACTGACAGCATCAGCTAGAGGTTACCATGATATTGTGGAATGCTTGGCAGAACATGGAGCTGACCTTGATGCAACAGACAAGGTTAGTTATGGGTGAATGAGTCACATTTAGTCAGGAATTATATGCAGAGGACATGAGTGATACAGTACTATTTATACCTCTAAATTACTTTCCTTCAAATGCTTCATTTGAATACTTCAAGCCATTATTTTTTTTTAAAACATAAGCTCTCTAATGGATTATAAAGAGAAAATTGATGGCCACTTCTAAGAGTTGCTGACTGATTTGTTCATTTGAATTGTAAATAACCATTCCATTATTATGTCTGAAGAAGGTGGTATTACATGAATGCAATCTGTTTATTTGTTCATCACACTTCATGGCTGACACACATTTTTTATACAGAAAATAACTGGTATATTGACTCTTGTAATTGGCAACAAGCTATTCATTTTTAAAGGAAGAAATGCAATGGATTTATCACTTGCCTTCAATACCTGCATATCAAATAAAGAGTATAATCATCTGTTTTTCAACAGTCTAAACTACAACTTTTTTAAAATAGCACTAATTCTGAATCACTATTTTTTTCCTCTCACATTTGCTATTGAAGGAACCTTGAGTGTCATTGTTTATATTAGTAATAACCACCATGACCAATATGCTATTATTTCTGGAGTTTCTATTGCATTTAAACAGTGCTGATCACAAAGGTCTGCTGAATGCAGCAAAGACATTTTGCTTATAAGAGAATTATATGGAATCACTTTTCAGTCCCGCCACTCTCCAACTCCCAAGTTGTGTCAGATACAGAAAATGCTACACCACTCTGAAGCTACCATTCTCTAAGCAGATGGTGTGACTTCTACATTGGCCACCTTCTGGCAATAAATACTTGTGCTAGTTTGTCTTAACCACTTTAATGGAAAACTGTTGATTTGTCCTGACAGAGACATGTGCCAGGAGAAGAAAATTGTTATGGCTTATCCATAAGGCAGGAAGATATATACTACCACCGTGAAATTACCACATATCTATTGAAATCACTTGAATTTGTGTTAATCACTTCATAATGTTTTGGGTTTTTTTAAATGTGACTGACCTGGAGTCTTGTGATTTCAGGACGGACATATAGCCCTGCATCTTGCAGTGAGAAGATGTCAAATGGAAGTAGTTAAAACTCTCATCAGTCAGGGATGTTTTGTAGATTTCCAAGACAGACATGGTAACACCCCTCTGCATGTGGCCTGCAAAGATGGGAATGTTCCCATTGTGATGGCACTCTGTGAAGCAAGTTGTAATTTGGATGTTACAAATAAGGTAAACAAAAAACAATACTGGTCTAGAATTTCTCTGTTAAATATCTTACATCCTTGGGTGGCTGAGCTTCTCTTAATTTATAACCATTATTGTACAAAAATCTTTTTTTTTTTTTTTTTTTCAAAGTGCAAATAGGCAACATCTTTAAAGAACTTAAAAATTCAGGGCTGAGGTTAACTTTAGAGCAGTTGAGATCTAATTGAAGATCTATGAGGAAGGAGCCAAAGTGAATTGATTGCATCGGTAAACTTTTCTGTCTTTTCTAATGTTAATATACATGCCAATGTGCTTGTCTGGTAGTATGGTTTACTTCATGAAGGTGATATTTAGGCAACAGGAAATGGATAGAGTGCTGTGTACGTCATACGCTATTGATAGTCTAAAGAAGTATTAAATTAATAAACATGATTAATAATAATTATAGAACCAATAACAAGTACTTCTATATATTAAAAATACTTTTGAATTGTGAGGAAAGATCCTCATTTACAGCTATTAAGTGATATAAATCAACTGCAGATTCCACCACCAATTAAAGACAAGTGCTCTGGTAGTGGATTCATGTGACATTCATGTTTTAAACCAATTTTTAGAAAGTTAAACATCAGTGATACTTTAAAGCAGATAATAAAAATGTTATTGAACTTAGTAGTGTTGTCCAGAGTTGAGGACCTTAGACCAAATACTATACCCTTTCACCAACTTTGTATCATGTAGGAACTACACTTAATCACAGAACTGGTTAATTAATTATGCCCCTTCAAACAACGTTTATTCTAGTGTTAATTAGAGGTTTATTGCTAATTAATTAAGAGGTGAAAAATTTTCATAAAATTGTAGAAAACCCTTTCTGATGTGACATTTAATAGCCTGTGTCTCAGATAGTCAAGTTATTAGTGCTTTGTTGGCCTCTCTTATTGTGATAGAGCTGAATGGGATGTATGAAAACCAACTGTAATTCTTAACAGGTTTAACATTTTAGCTTTCTGCCTAGGATCATTAAATTATAGTAAGCTGCTTCAGGAATTTTTAATATTACTAGTTTGAATAACTTTAATGTCAGCCATTAGACTTTGCTGACATGCTGTGTGGCTAGTGCTCAGTATTTCGCTTTGAATGTTTAATTATGCGGAGGTGGAAGAATACTGCAATATCATGCAGTTTTTATGTGCCACTAAGTTTTTAAAACCGTTAATTGTAGGGGGTCTTTGTGCTGCTGTTTGTGATTCATTTATTTTAAAAGGTGTTCTAGTTCTTTTTAGAAAAATATAAAAGTATTCTTGTAATACAATATATTACTAATTAATGTTTCCATTCATTACAAAAGCTCTGTGATCTTCTGTGCTACAGAAAGCTGTGGAAGGTTGTGGATTTTTAGCTTAAAAGTCTGGCCCAGTGCAATCAATATCTTTTAAATCTAAAGATCAGCAGCTGCCAAGTGGAAAACTTATTATAATGAGCTCTCTACCCCCTTGTGTTAGCTTAAGCGTGACTGATTGGGCAGTTAAATGCAAATCCATGGTTGACAACACATTTTTCTGAAGGTGAGTTAATGCAGCCAAAAGCGGGATTAACACCTCTTTTCATGACTGAGAATTTTTAGTTGGGCTCAGTGGCCTGACCTCAGAGTAGTGAGTGTGTATGGAGAGAGCAGGGGGGAATAAACACCTAAAATTAAATGGACCAGGAAGCCTTCCGAATATGGATAAGGATTTTTGTCTTGTTATTTTTTAAGGCTGTAGTAGACTGTGCAAGTGGAATGGATTTTGGATTCTGGGTGTTTGGAAGAGAAGAGCTCTCTTCACAAAAGATATGGAGATAGTGCCATTATCTTGAAAACAAGCCCTTCCATGTGAACCATTTAACTTAATGAAGCTTTTATCTTGTGTCCACAAATGACATCTACAAGAATAAATGCAAGATGATGTCTTGCTGGCATGTGCCATAGAGCTTCATATACATTTATTTGCCAGGGAGGGTGGATCTTTCCAGTTAATATTTTTTATTATGTTGGAGACTTTGAAAGTCATATCCTGGGATCCTATTACTACAATAAAAGAGCATTTGAAAATGTTTACTTGTGAGAAGAAGCATTTAGGGTACAGAAGAGAGATTATAGAAGGGAGAAAGACGATGACACCTGAGTAGATGTAGAGAGGAGATACAGAGAATGTTGCAAAAACAGGTCTATTGATGTGAACAAAAAAGAGGCAGGAAGTGGATAATATGAGGAGCGTTGTATTAGTGGGAGAGATTCAGGAACAACTAAGACATGTGACAGCCTTAGAAAATAATAATTTAATACTATAGAAGGTAAAGATGACAGAAGACAAGCTGGCACAGTGTCTTGGTCAGGATGACAATTATTTATTCAGTGGTCACCGGCCTCCTGACAGCAGGATGGTACCACTCTTATTAGTAAATCCCATCTTTCTATATCTTTCATATTTTTAAACATAATCCCTGTACAGTCTAGATCCTAAATTACTATCAAGACTCTTTTACTTCCATATCCTTACATTGTCCATTTGTTTTCCAGTTTTCAAACTCTTTCCTGATTTCCTCTGCCCTAGTCCTTTTAGTGTTTTCGGAGAAGTTTTGGTTCATAATACTCTTCAGTGTACCCTGCTCTCTTGCAAGTTTATAAGTACTATGTTACCCTAGGCCGTGATGTTCTTGCCTGTAGATGTTTCCTATCATTGGTGCTGTCAGGGAGCAATGATCTTTTGGGCTTGCAGAGCAGGCATTCCCTTAACTCCTCTCCTCTTATGTTCACTTTCATCAACATGTGGCTGTAGAGGAGAATCCACAGCTGCCAAGCTTACAGAGCCAATGTTGCAGACTCCCATGTAACGTTCCTGGGAGTCAGAGAGAAATCCTCACTCATGACTGAAAATTTGGGGGCATTTCACATAAATGTTGTTGATCTAACTTATTTAATTAAGTGTCCTATATTCAAATCTTATTTTTGATTAAATCAGACGTTAAATTAGTTGTGCTTAATTTTTAAACATAGTGTATACAATTAATCAAATTATCCTGATTTTTTTTCCAGTTCTTAATTGTGTAGGTGCATGTTTACAGTAGCCAGGTGGTATCTCTCTAGCACAGAATAAACATGCCTGAAAGTCAGGCTCTCTGCGCATCATCAACAGAAAGTTAACCTAATTCTTCTCCCCCTCAGTATGGACGAACACCTTTACATCTGGCAGCAAATAATGGAATCCTTGATGTTGTCAGGTACCTCTGTCTCACTGGTGCCAACGTAGAAGCTTTAACCTCTGTAAGTATGACAAATGCTATGTTGCTTGCTTGTTTTACTTATGGCAATAGGAAACAATTTAAAACAATTTACAAACAAAAAGTGATGGTCTATTACAATTGTGTTTTGGAACAGTAATATTTTTTGTTACACTACAATACATCACTCTCACTTGACAAATAATCTCAGTGGCCCATGCACAAATGCAGCCTGACCTAGTAAATAATAAATTTTAAACAAATTAAGGTACAGAATCTTATCCATTTCACAGAACCTTAACTGAGAGTTACTTGTGCTGTTCTATCCATTAAGCACAAGTTAGCCATTTTCCCTGCAAGTCATATATCTGTATAAACACATTTTTAAATCTTTTAAAGATATTATTTTTCAAAAGGGTTTCATCTTAATACTTCAAAATAATACTTCATGGCATGCATGTATGGGTGAGTGAATGGGTGAATTAGCATTCAGGTGTACTTGTAAAGCAATTACTGTCGGTCATGTTGATCTGCACCACTGCTTTCATCAGCATCACCTAAGGTATTTTTCATTCTCAGAAGAGTTGAGAAGTGTTCCCTTGATTAGCATATCCAAGGGAGTTATGAAGAACAACAGGGGTATCACACACACCATTGCCCATATATTTAACAAACAAATATTCATCTGCAAAAGAAATATAGCTGGATCATCCTAAAATATCATGTGCCCTATCCAGCACGTCTTATTCAGGCAAAACTCCTGTTGAAGTCCATATTGGTGAAAGTCAAGTCATAATTCGTGTGTAGCCCAGAGCCCAATATTTTTTCAAAGCTCCCCTCTATAGAAATTACACCTCAGTTTATGATAAATGAGATTAAACAAAAAATGTATCTGCTTGTTTGTTTTGTGAATGTGAGAACAATTGGTGTGGTAGTTGAGTTTCACTGTTTCCCTCTATATTCATCTAGCTTCTTGGTACCTCCAGTTTGTAGGGGTCTTTCACAAAGTGACATGGGAGAGAGAAACATTTAAAAAAAAAAAAGAGAGAGAAAGGGTGAATGCAGTTGTAAAACCACAAAATTTGGCATTTCAGACGTATAATTAGTACCTGAAAATAAATTACATTTTTTTTAATTGACTACATTTTAAGTTTCCAGTTTCCCTTGTTTTTCCTTGTTTCATTATTTCTAATTACCAAAATAAATGCATAAACTAAAGCTGTTTCCTTTCAGCTTATCCTCATTCTACTATTTTCTGATGTACTTGATTCAGTATTTGTAACATCACCATTAAACACCATAGAAATGATTGTGATGTGACAAAAAGTTTATCTATATGTGGAAAATTACCAATGGAACTATACCGTTGTCGTTACAGTGGTATAACTATCTGTGTGGGCAGTATATGCTTATTCCAGAAGAGGAATTCCTTTTTCCAATTTTAGTTTAGATCTCTTTGAAAGTAATGACAAAGTGAATTGTGATGACATGAAAGGTATGTCTGTTCTTAAAACAGTACAGTGGTGCTGCTGTAGCACTTCAGTGTAGACACTTTCTACACTGATGGTAGGTTAATGCACCTCCCCACGAGGTGGTAGCTAGGTCAACAGAAGGATTCTTCCATTGACCTTGCCCCATCTATGCCAGGGGTTAGGTCGGTTATAGCTACATATTTCAGGGGTGTGGATGTAAAATCCTAATGTAGACCAGACCTAAATCTCTCAGGAAAAGCAGGCTGATTAAACAGGACTTTCTCCTGTTTATGCACAGATATAAGGGCAATTAGCGTGTTGGTGGAAAGAGGGAAGTGGGAGAGAGTGAGTTAGTACATGGTGATTTAATGAAGTTTCCAATTTTTTTAAGTTTACTGGAGTCTGATGTTAAGCTGATGTGGAAGGTCCTAATGATGGTTCTCTTTGAACCTTTCTGTTAAATTCTTTTCCTCACTTCTTTTCTGTGTATCATTTTTCAGGGTTCATTAATACCTAAAACTCTAACTTTGGACTGGAGCATGGTAATTTTTTGCAAATTAGAACTTTTTATTTAATTTTGAAATTTGAGTGTATAAATATTTTTAGTGGTTTGAGAAAACTATTTGTGCTCCTGGAACATGCAACCTGTTCTGATATTCAAAAATAATAGTGTGCTGCATACACACGTGCAGTTTGGCATCTCATTGTGCCATCACATCTGGTATCTTCTGGAATTGTACCAAATTTAAAATGCCGAAAGTGTTTAATTTGAATCACTGTACGTGCAAACATGTAACTAGTTGTTTGCATGTACAATTACCCAGTTTGCATCAAACTTTGAAGTAATTGTGCATAATCTTCATGCACTTATTAAATACTTTTTCACACTTAGGAAAATGAGGCCTTTTTTGAGTGCCAATTTTGCTTAGCCACTGCTCTTCCAGTATCTAGCTCACTACTTTGTAAAGCATGTGTAAAGTTATCTTGAGTAGAAAAGCCATTTATCAAAAATCATTCTGTTTCAGCTGCATGTGTATATTTTCAAATACCATGCTACAAATATACAAATACATGCTGTATTTGGCATCCAGAAAATTTTGCAGCTTCTTTGTGTTCATAGCATTTGACATAAGGGAAGAGTAATGCTGTCCAGTATATTTCCCTTCATGGAATTAGATGCCTCCTTCAGCCGGTGATACCTACCCCACAAACAGCATATTCTCTGCTAATTAAACTTCAGTTGCTCATAATAATCCTTTTCTGCTGACATGATCCTCTTCATAGTTCACAGTTGTTTAAATTGTAGTTTTGAAGTGAAGTGACCAGAATTTAAGACAATTTATTATCTCTGAGTTAAAAGTCACAAATCCCCCCCAAACGCTCTCATGGATTGTTTGCACAAGGTTTAATTTCTTATTTTCTCTTTTTATGGTTACCTTATAATATTTTCCATTGGTTTTATTTTATGTTTTGATAAATCACAGTGCAACTTTATACTGTACATAGCATCTCTAAACACACTGCCCCAAATGCTGGAGAGGGCTAAATTGTGAGTTTCAAACTCCAGTCATTTGGGCTGGGTGTGGCTCTGTCACCATTAATGTGGTTTATAGCAGCCACCTCTCCACAGTCCCTGATGTGGGTTGCACAGATGACTTGGGTTGTGAGGGCTACTTTAGCTTGGCTCTGTGGAGCAAAAAAGCTTGCTGCGTCCCTGTGCAGTCCCTCTGAGTCCCAGTCACACTGATTCAACAACATTATGATCCTTCCATGGCTCCTAGGTTTTCAGTCCACATGCATAAGTGTTTTCCAGAGCAAAGGGGAGGCTGGCTGAGGTACTGGGTTGCTTATGCATCGCTTCCATCCATAAAACACTTGTGAAAATCACTCGACTTTGCTGCCTCAGTTTGCCCAGGTATAAAAGCAAGAGAATTACTCACAGAGGTGTTGTGTGGATTGGCTAATGGATTAATTATCTGTCTAAGCTATTTATATGCCCCCGTTACCAGAGTATTTGAGCACCTCCTAATCTTTAATGCTGTTATCCTCACAGCATCCCTGCTATTTTCCCCATTACATAGTTGGAGAGCAGAGGCACAGAAGACATGATTTTCCCAAAGTCCAGAAATCTGTGGCAAAGCCAGGAGTTGAACCCAGGTCTCCTGAATCCCAGAAGCACCCTAACCATTACACCAGCTTTTTTTCTCAAACAGGAATGTAAAACCCAAAACAGCAGATGGAAGGGTGTAGCATGGTCAGAAGAGAGAAAGTAGGTTTCCCTAGAGAAAAAAGCTGACAGAGGAAAATGAAAGTATTAGAAATTCAAATATTTGTTTAGATAAAGTAGAAGCTAACTAAGCAACTGAGGAAGAGATTTACAAAGAAAATGGTAATTTAAATTTATGCATTTACTGTCAATTTCAATTCCTGCTCTTTCCTGCTAGTGATACATTGCAATTCCTGAATCTCTAACAAGCTTGTCTGAAGTTATTAGAGTTGTGGTATTCAAACTGAATTTTATGGGAGCCTGAAAATGTCTCCTGTTAGCAGACCTTGACTTTTCATAGACGAGAACATTTTATTTCAACAAAGAAGAAGTCTTTAATCATAAAATGCACATATAGAATGAACTTTATTTTAGATTTAAGAATGTGAAAGCCATAACTTCTTAATCAGCCTAGGTGCTACTTATGACAATGGAGATTTGGCATGAAAAATTGGATGTGATGGTAACAAAGAGTGAACCACCAGAAGAAGATGTAATTTACCAGCAATTTTTCTAAACACAGCAAAGTTATTGTCTTTCGTTTTTAAAAAAAGAAAAGACAAGTTAAATCGAATCATAAATAAAAAATTGTTTTGCCATCAAACACAGCACCAAAGCATAAGAGAGTAAAGGAAGTAATTTTTCTTAGAACTCAGTTCATGTTAAACTGTTGACCTATGAAACATGGGTAATTAAGTGTCCAGAGCAGAATGCTGAAGACAGCTTTGCTTCTCCTTTAAAACTTGCTGAAGCTATTTAAATCGCAAGCCATACAATTTTTTTTTTTTTTTTTTTTTGAAAACCTAGGTCCAGTAGCTAATTCACCATTGTCACCACTTACATGTTAATAAACATAATTTACCCGCTTTACATGATAATAAATACACTGATGCATATCCTTCTGGTGGCCTTTTAAAAGTGTTAGAATTGTATGTGGTATGTAATATGTAGTGTATATAGATATTCCTAGCATCCACTAACATTGTGTTTATTTAACTGGGAAGGGAAGAATGATCATTTCGAGGGGAGTACTGGCATTGCTCTAAGCCTCTGAATCCAAAGCATCCTGTTACTGTATTGTCAAGATACCACTTTGCAAAAGCGAGGCTGCTCTTCTATATTTTATCATATCCTTTTTTGCATGATTAAACAGACTAGGTGGATTGCAGTTTCAGGGGTAATCCTAGCTGTTTTTTCTAATCCATTTGCTTCAGACAGCAGTTATACTGTTACTGCCTTGAGAAAAAGGGAGCTACACTGCACATGGTTTTTGATTGCAGACAAAAGGAAGTGATTGCACTTAATAATTTGTCTTTAACAGGATGGAAAAACAGCAGAAGACCTCGCTAGAGCAGAGCAGCATGAACATGTCGCCAGTCTTCTTGCCAGGCTCAAAAAGGTGGGAATGCATGGGTATCTATTTGGATGCATGAAGGTGGGGTTTTTTGTGCGGGGGTGAGTAGGGGGAAGAGTTGACTGAAGTTATTGGTGTTTTAAAGTTTGAGGATAGTATTTTGAACACAAATTGTGAGAAAATAAGACCTGCATCAAAAGCATTAGTCAAAAAGCAAAACCCAGTATTACAAAACCCCTCAGTAAATAAATAGATATAAAATTATCTTATTAATTAAGGAGACATCTATATCTCCATATAGATATTAATATAGGAATGCCATCCTAGATCAGATTAATGGTCCAGTATCCTGCTTTTGATAGCAGCCAGTACCAGCTGCTTTGTAACAGAAACCCCAAAATAGGCAATTAAGTAATAACTAGCGTAAAGCACAAAGATTTTCCTAAATAAACCATGTATGTTAGAGGTTGACCAATACCCTGAAACATGAGGATTTAGATCCTTTCCAAAGTTGTTGTGGATGGTTTCATTACCTGTGTAAAGCTCCAGTTGTTTTCTGAATCCTGCTAAACTCAATCATATCTTGGAAGGGGAAGAAAAGAATGAGAATAAATTGGATTTGAGAGGATTTGGAGTCGGGGGTACAGGAAAGAAATCAAGATACTGAAAGAGGAAATGCAAAATGAGAGAAAAGTAAAAGAAGGGAGAGATAAGAACAGTCTTGGAGAAATAATACTTAAATGTATAGCAAATAATTTGGGAGGTAACAAACTAAACATTATATAAGAAAAGGTTCTCCAAGGTGCACAGTAGAAGCACAGAAAAAAGTTGATTGAAGGTGGAGAAAGGGAAACAAAAACAAGCTTAAAACTATGATGGAGAAATATTGTGCTAAAGTAACTATGATGGCTGTAACCACAAAATGTTTCAATATTGTGTGTCTGTTTTACATATAGCTCATACACACAATTGTATTGTATTGCAAATATACATACATAAAGAGTCTATGCAGGTGTCAGTACTGCTACCGAGCCTTGTGGGTGAAGGATCAATGACACTGGCTTTATCCTGAAGGGGGAAAAAATAGAAATTCCTGTGGCAGCAGGTCTGAGACCTGTTCTGCAGACTCATGTTTGTGCAACAGCACTAAAACTAGCAATGTAGATGTTTCCTCTCAAGCTGGAGTTTAGGCTCTGAAACCCATTCCCGTCTCCAGGTTTCAGAATCTGAACTCCAGCCTGAGTAGGAACATCTACACTGCTAGTTTACATATAAAATTTAGGTCAACATCGCTCCGGTACTCACGTGTGAAAATCCACTCTTGAACGACATAGCTATGCCAGCCTAAATCCTGGTGTAGGGGGAGATAGGTCGAAGGAAGAATGCTTCCATTGCTTGGGGAGGTGGTGTTCCTACTGCGATGGGAAAAACCTTTCATCGCTATAGGCTGACTACACTGCAGGATTATGCCGGCATAGCTATAGTGCCGTAGCTGTGGCACTACAGTCCCTGTAGGAGAGATATGGCCTGTGGTTCTTGGTTTCCCCTCCACCCCTCCTCTCAATCTTTGGGGCAAAATCATTCAATTGCTGTGATGTTGTATCAAAAACTACAGACATAATCAGTGTTTATTAGAATCTGTTCTCCTCTGAACAGTCCTAGGGCTGTTAAATTGAAGAAATCCCAGATTTCTCAGTTTCAACCCTGACTTGTAAATCCTGGTTGACGGCCTCGTTTTTTTTCATTTCCTCTCTTCATGTAATAGCTAAACCACATTTTACTGCCAGTTCCTGGGATTTATTTTGATGCAGCAGGAACAAAGTGCAGTGTTTCATATTTCTCTTTTTCTTTGCCTCCTACTGCCCCCTATCTGTATAACAAAGTGAATATGTATTTTATATCTTTCTTTGCCCCCCCCCCCCCCCCAAAAAAAAAAAAAAAAAAAAAAAAAAAAAAAAAAAAAAAAAAAAAAAAAAAAAAAAAAAAAAAAGAATGTGGGTAATGAAGTTTCAACAGAATGCGGTACTTTAAAACTTGCTTCTCTCTCCAGAAAGTAACACAGTTCTTTTCACTGTTGATCTCTATTAACAATGCTATCAGAATTATGTGACATAAATAAAAACTTTCAAGTGCCTTTCACCCAATTTTATTTTAATTAAATTATTGCAAGTTTGTATTTTTCAATAATGCTCAAAAATAATTCTGCTTGTTCTAGAACAGCTGAAGTTGGTGCTGAACAAGTATGTTGGATCTCTTCTATTTATGTCCATTTTAAGGACAGCAAATAAATTGATCCGGAACATAGAGGCACACTGCTAAACCCCTTTCATACACTTTGTTTTGGACAATGTATCCAATGTGTTTTCAAACTGTGTTTAAACTGAAAATGCAGCTTTTAGCCTCCTTTATTGAGATATTTTTCTGCCTGGTAATGGATCTAATTTCTGTATTGTGTTCAATTCTAGGATACACATAGAGGACTTTTTATCCAACAACTCAGACCTACTCAAAACCCACAGCCACGAATAAAACTTAAGCTGTTTGGACACTCGGGATCTGGGAAAACGACTCTTGTGGAGTCTCTCAAGTGTGGTCTAATAAGGAGCTTTTTTAGAAGACGGAGACCAAGGCTTTCCTCCACAAACTCAACCAGATTTCCACCTTCACCCTTGTCTACCAAACCATCAGGTATCACTTTAAGACTTCTGATTTTATAGCATTTGAAGTAAGAGAATAATTACTTTTATTTTAATCCTTAGAACCTTGTGTGAAGCACTGTTGCCTTGATTTCTAAAAGTAAAGATAAGGAGAATGTGTCTGTAGGAAACCAAAGAAGGGAAATGGTTTTTATTCTTGGTGCCTGGACAGGAGGATGAAACAGTGGGTGTGAAAGATATAAGATGAGCCAGAGAAACTTTTGTTATCATATGAGCTTTCAGATGAGATGGAAAGCAGAGGACCTGACCACTTGTCACAAGTATTCTGGAACTTTTTTGTAAATGTAAAGGTGTTACATCCGTATCTTGACCAAATTCCAATGTAGGCAAAATATAATTAGTCATCTCTGTCCAAAAAGCATTTTAATTAGAATATGATAATCGCTACTTCCAGTCCTAAACTGTTTGTGTGATATTCAGCAACTGCTTTTTCATTCTACCCTAGATGTGGCTGTACTAAAGTAATAAGTGAATTAATCCATTTATATCTCTTGTCTAAAACAGAGGTGTCAGGGAGGGAGGGGGTTGTTGGGGTTGAAAGCTTTTTTAGGTCCTTAAATGAAAGTTGCTGTAAAAGAATGTTATTTTAGTTATTAGATAAACTTTGTTTTTATGGTTTTATTAAAAAGAACCACTCATACTTACATGTTTATCACTGATCATAATTGTTAGGAAATACCTGATCATGTTAGGAAAAGTTATATAGTAACAGCTTTCATTGATGCTTCACCTTCAGTCAGTTTATGCAGAGGATAGGAAGGAGAATAAAACTCTGGTGAAAGAACAGGCCAAAAGGTTTCTGGCACAAAGATACAATATATGAACGATCAATGAATCACTGACGGAGGCTTTCACATATTACACAGGAATTACTTAATGAGAGTAGAGTTGAAATAGATGAGAAATTTTCTGTTCCATTAACCTCAATTTATAGGCCCTTGCACCAGGAAGTTAAACTATCTGTCAAGAAACACGGCACATATCTACTGAAGCTAGCATAAGAAGGAGGGGATACAGGGCTAGATTTTTTTTGTACATATCACCACAGATTATGCATACAAAAACTCAGTCCCATGAAGCAAGGGGAAAAAAAATTATTAACCACTTCAGTTCTGGAAGAAATTGCTTCATTTTATATACGGTATTATGTACACAGTATTGCTATAAGTAAAAATGGCCATACTGGGTCAGACCATCTAGCTAGATGGCCATCCCAGTGGTTCATCTAGCCCAGTATCCTATCTTCTGACAATGGACAGTGCATGGTGCTTCAGAGGGAATGAACAGAACAGGGCAATTATCGAGTTATCCATCCCCTCTTGTCAAATCCCAGCTTCTGGCAGTCAGCAGTTAAGGGACACACAAAGCATGGCGTTGCATCCCTGACCGTCTTGTTTAATAGCCATCAATTGTCCTATCCTACAGGAACTTATCTAATTCGTTTTTGAACCCAGTTACGCTTTCGGCTTTCACAATATCTACTGGGAACAAGTTCCACAAGTTGACTGTGCATTGTGTTGAGAAGTACTTCTTTGTTTGTTTTAAACCTATCGCCTGTTAATTTAATTGAATGACCCCCTAGTTTTTGTGTTATGAGAAGGGTTGAGTAACACTTCACTCACACGATTCGTGATTTTATAGACCTCTATCATGTCACCCCTTAGTCATCTCTTTTCTAAGCTAAACAGTCCTAGTCTTTTTTAAATTCTCCTCATATGGAAGCCGTTGCATACCGCAATCATTTTGTTGACCTTCTCTGTACTTTTTCCAATTCTAATATACCTTTTTTGAGATGGGGTGAGCAGAACTGCATACAGAATTCAAGGTGTGGGCATACTATGGATTAATATAGTGGCATTATGATATTTTCTATCTTATCATTTATCTCCTTCCTAATGGTTCCTTAACAGTCTGTTAGCATTAGCACTTTTTTTTTTTTTACTGCTGCAGTATACCGAGTGGATGTTTTCAGAGAACTATACACAATGACTCCAAGATCTCTTTCTTGAGTGATAACAGCTAATTGAGACTCTGTTATTGTGTATGTATAGTTGGAATGTTTTCCAATATGCATTACTTTGCATTTCTCAACACTGAATTTCATCTACCATTTTGTTGCCCAGAGACCCAGTTTTGTGAGATCCCTTTGTAACTCTACCCAGTCAGAGTTTGGACTTAACTGTCTTGAGTAATTTTGTATTGTCTAAAAACTTTGCCACCTCACTGTTCACCCGCTTTTCCAGATCATTTATGAATATGTTGAACAGCACTGGTCCCAGTACAGATCTTTGGGGGATCCTGCTATTTACCTCTCTCCATTGTGAAAATTGACGATTTATTCTTACTCTTTGTTTCCTGTCTTTTAAAGAGTTACTGCTTACTTTTCTTAAGAGCCTTGGTGTGGGACTTTGTTAAAAGCTTTCTGAAGTCCAAGTATACGATATCAAATGGATCACCTTTGTCCACATGTTTGTTGACCCCCTCAAAGAGTTCTAGTAGATTTCCCTTTACAAAAGCTGTGTTGATTCTTCCCCAACATATCGTGTTCATCCATTTATCTGATAATTCTGTTCTTTACTATAGTTTCAACCAGTTTGCCTGGAACTGAAATTAGGTTTACTGGCATGTAATTGCCAGTATTGCCTCTTGAGACTTTTGTTTGAAAAATAGATGTTACATTAGCTATCCTTCAGTCATATGATACCGAGGCTGATTTAAGCAGTAGGTTACCTATCACAATTAGTAGTTCTTTAATTTCATATTTGAGTTTCTTCAGAACTCTTGGGTGAACACCATCTGCTCCTGGTGACTTATTACTGTTCAGTTTGTTCCAAAATCTCATCTAATGACACTTCAATCTGGGACAGTTCCTAAGATTTGTCATCTAAAAAGAATGGCTCAGGTTGGGGATCTCCCTCACATCCTCAGCCGCAAAGACCAATGCAAATAATTAATTTAGTTTCTCCACAATGGCCTTATCTTCCTTATGTGCTCCTTTAACATCTAGATCATCCAGTGGCCCCACTGGTTATTTAGCAGGCTTCCTGTTTCTCATATACTTAAAAAACAATTTTGCTGTTAGTTTTTATGTCTTTTGCTAGTTGCTCTTCAAATTCCTTTTTGGCCTGCCTAATTATACTCTTACACTTCACTTAGAATCATAGAATATTAGAGTTGGAAGGGACCTCAGGAGGTCATCTAGTCCAACCCCCTGCTCAAAGCAGGACTAACCTCAGCTATATTATCCCAACCAGGGCTTTGTCAAGCCTCAGCTTAAAAACCTCTAAGGATGGAGATTCCACCACCTCCCTAGGTAACCCATTCCAGTGCTTCACCACCCTCCTAGTAAAAAACTTTTTCCTAATGTCCAACCTAGACCTCCCGCCCTGCAACTTGAGACCGTTGCTCCTTGTTCTGTCATCTGCCAGAGTCCATGCTCCTTTCAATTTTCCTCAGTAGGATTTGACTTCCAGATTTTAAAGGATGTCTTTCTGCTTTTAATCACCTCTTTTACTCTGCTGTTTAGCCATGGTGGCATTTTTTGGTCATCTTACTCGGGTTTTGTTTGTTTGTTTGTTTGGTTTTTTTTATTTGGTGTATACATTTAGTTTGGGCCTCTATTTTGGTGTTTTAAAATAGTTTCCATGCAACTTGCAGGCATTTCACTCTTGTGATTGTTCCTTTTAATTTCTGTTTAACTAGCTTCCTCATTTTTGTGTCGTTCAACTTTTTGAAGTTAAATGGTTTCTTTAATATTTCCCCCCCTACAAGAATGTTAAATTTAATTACATTATGGTCACTTAATTCATTAAGTGCTGCCCTTTGATGTCTAATTCTCTGTGTGCGTGTGCGCGCATAATATATATACATACACACATTGTGTGAGTCATTAGATGAGCACCACTTATAGCAGTACATAATACTGTATACAAAAAGAAGCAAGCTTATTATTGTAAAAAACATAAATATGAATTTCCTGACTTAGACACGAAATTTAAAACTAAAATATCGTGCTAACATAGTTTCATTTTAATCTATGCTCAGTTTTTAAACACTTTTAGATTCCTGGGTTGTTTTGTTTTGGGTGGATTTTTTTTGGGGGGGGGGGGGGGGGGAGAGAGGACAGGACTGTTTGGTTGGTTGGTTTGTTTTGAAAAGCATTATATAAATGTACATTGTTATTACTGCTAATATTTTAGGTAGGAAAAAAGCCTCATGAACAGATGGACGCTTAAAAGTAGTATAACACTATAATGTACACCTGATTATGCATAATGCATAATGTACATATATAATGTACACCTGATTATGCATTTCTTATGTAGCTCATTAAAAGCTTGTATTTATCAAGCATTTACATGGAACAGTATGAAAATCTAACTATATATAAGTAGCAGATGTATAGTGATATTTATACAGCTGCGTTTTCTCTCTCTCTCTCTCTCTCTCTCTCTCTCACACACACACACACACACACACACACACACACACACACACACACCTTGTTTCCATATTAAAATCTCTATATCATAATGGTAACTTCAGTATCTGGTGGAGGGATGAAGAATTCTTTGCTTTGTCTACTAGAGGGGGCTGACTGATAATAAAGTCTACTCTGTGATTGCATTTCTCTTTCTGGGCTGATCTTTGAGAATCTAACTTAGGTCTGGTTTACACAGAGATTTTGTACCAATATAACTATATCAGTAAGGGAGGGGATTGGTTTTTTTAATCAAAATAGTTGCATCCATACAATCCCTACTGTAGATGCAGTTATATTGATATAAAAGTTATACAGGTATAGCTTATTCCACTCCCTGAACAGGAATAGCTGTATAAATATAAAGCATATATATATTTATACAGCTATAAATATGTCCACATGAGGGAGTTGTAGTGCTTCAATTATGCCAAATTAAAGCAATACAACTTTTGTGTGTAGACACGCTCTAATGGATGAACTCTCTCTTTCACAAACAGTGTTCTGCTATTTCCATGATTTTGACCCCACCTGTGTGTCTTTTAGGGGCCAACAGCACTATAAGGGGAACCTAGAATTTGCCCTTTCGTACTACTCAACCTTACATCTAGCACATCATTACTTTATCACTGGGTAATATAGAAATGAAAGTACCTGCCCAGCCTGTGGGTATTCTTGAGACCAAGCACATTAGAAATAGTCTAACAGTTATTGAAACCTGAACATGCCTCTCTAATTTGGGGGGAAATCTCAGCAGAGAGGGAGAAACTGGGGAAGATCTATTGAATTATTTTAATCAGACACATGATACTTCACCCCTGTTCTCTTCCTTTCTGTCTTCCTTATTCCCACTTCCCTATGTGCTTTCTTTCATACACTTCTGTGGAACTTCCTTTTCCTTTTCTCTCCTCTTTCTGCCTCTATCATCCTCTTCTTTTCTTTTAAGGCCTTTTATGCCTAATTAGATATCTCAGAAAGAGCCATTTTGCCAAGTGAGGGTATTCTAAACTACAGCTCTAGTGAGAGGTATTTTCTGGTTCTGAATCTTGGGTGCCTCTGTTTGAAGAACAGACATTTTAAAATCAAATTTTATGCCCAGCACATTATTTTTAAATGATCAGTTTATAAACTCTTCATGGCTTGTAATCTTCTTTTTCATGACCCAGTTTCAGTGAGCATTACAAATCTTTACCCTGGCTGTGAAAACGTTAGCGTGAGAAGTCGAAGCATGATGTTTGAGCCAGGCCTGACCAAAGGGATGCTAGAAGTATTCGTTTCACCGTCTCACCATTCTCACTGCTCTGCAGATGACCAGTCTACGAAGGGTATCGACATTCAGAATGCTTACTTGAATGGTAATGAATTAATTGAATTAATGTATGTGAATTCTGTGTGCCTGACAGTGGCTTTACTTGTTTTAAATATTTGAATTTGAAATCCACTTTAAGCCTTATCCTGAACTACATCCAGTAGTTCAGTCTTTTTAAAGTAGAGATTTAACCTACATAAAGCCCTGTGAAGTTAAATACATTATAAAGGCACCATATACATTTGACTGGTTTATGTATCATTTATAGGTACTCTTGTGCCGAATGGTTTAAAAAAAAAAAAAAAAGTTCTTGGACCACGAGTGAACTTTTATTACTTGTATGTTGTCTTAGGTGTTCATGATGCTTTATGGGCACATAGTTATAGACTGGTCCTTGCCACAAAGACTTTACACATGAAACTATTTTTATTCATCGTCTTGTCCTATTGTAGATGACCTGATTCTCCCTCAAGTGAAATTCAGAACAGGGATAATGTTTTACATACTATATCAGTTGTTCCAGGGTCATTTGGGGCTTAAGCTTTTTTCTCTTGGGTGAGGGAACATACAAACAACATACATACAAACAAACACATATATTGTAAAACATTTGCCATGCGTGGTGAGCAACTTGGCATGTAGTTAACACTTGTTGTTTGTCCAAAATTATTATTTCAGCACAATCATGTAACAGATTTAGTTTCTCAAATGTATTAAAGCTGTGTTGTAGACTGTCAGTAGAAACTATTCCATTATAAAGATTCATATTGTTTTGATGTTTCAAATTTTTAAATTTTTTTCTAGAGTATTTATAAAATCATTTTATTACCTTATAAAATTACCACTAAATAAAGATGGTACAAGTGCAGATGCTTTCAGCCAGATCAACAGAAGACTGTGTAAGAAGCAAACGCTTCTTTTATCTACAGCAAAAATAGATGTCAGAAAACAGCAGAGCACTGCTGGTGTTCTTAACTGGTAATTAGCAGCAAGATGTAATTCTTAAAGCCAACTTTGATTTGGTAACCGTTTCAATTTTATGTACCAAAATGGACTGTTTTCTGAATAACTTTTTATCGTATGTTTTTTGACACCAGATAGCGTACATCACAAAGAAGTAATCGGAGAAATGATTAGTTGCATTTTCAGGGGCAAGAGAGCGAACAGGAGCTGTTATTTCTCTAATGCTGTTTGGTGCTCTATTTTGTTTTCTGAAGGGTTTAATATCCATCATTTCTATACAAAGCGAGGGTTCATTTAATCTGTAATGCATAGTGTCTATGACTCCTGAACACTTTTTTTGGCTTCCGGTTGTTGGCTTTGGAAAAACTTTGCCTCCATTATTAAAGGAACGGAACTCTCTAAATAATTTTGACCTGTTTCTCAATCTGTCCCCTTTTGCAGGAATTGGCGATTTCAGCGTGTGGGAATTCTCTGGGAATCCTGTATATTTCTGCTGTTATGATTATTTTGCTGTAAATGATCCCACCGCAATTCACATCGTGCTTTTCAGTCTCGAAGAACCTTATGAAATCCAGTTAAACCAAGTGACCTTTTGGCTTAATTTCCTGAAATCATTGGTCCCAGTTGAGGAACCCATAGGTATGCCACACTGTGTGTCTTCTATATGCCTTCAGTGGATGAAAGAAAAAAGCTCTTTGTGTGTCACTGTAACTTTGTTGAGTCCTGTTGTGTGTTCATCTTTCTGTTTCTTACTGAAGTCAGCTTTAAGCAAAGTTCTGTACAGAAGTGAATTTCTCTCTCTCAGCTTAGGTTTAGGTGATATTGAAATAGTGTGGAGAACCATGTTTGTTTCCTGAATTTCCCCCTAGCCCATTAGACTGAAGTTTTCATGTCAAAGTAGTTCTTTGAAATTCTTGTTTGCTGTCTATCTACATATAAGCTCCAAGTGCACTGGGTCTTTGAACCAAGTTTGGAAACATTGCGTAAATTAAGCTTAAATCCAACCCCAGCTAAATTGGTTTCCAGCAACTTGCTGGGTTGGCCAGTGTGGATGGGTCTAAATCATGTTAGAATTGTGTTTTAAAACTGTGTTGACCTTCTGCATGTGCTGCTCAAACCTGTCTATGTGGAATTATATTTAGATTTTAAATGAGCTTAACTCCTTTTGAGCATTGATGTGGACGGAGCCCAATATTTGTAGTAAATTTTGCTTGACATCTGCTAAGGCTTTGTTCTGTTTTTAAATGAGATCTCTGGTTTAATACTTTAGCTGATTATGCTGCTTGGAATTACTTGTAAGTCAAACCAATTGACTTAATCACTATATTTTTAAAACATATCTTGATTTATACCAATTTATTTAGCTTTTTATTGCAATGGAGCATTCATCCACATACCCTGACAGTTTGATGGAAGAACCAAGCCCAGGGATCTGTCTTGGCTTCATCAATCAGAACTGTTCAAGCCAGTGGATCTGATTAGACATGTATGGAAAAAGAAAACCCATTTAAGTGATAAAATCACTATGTAATCACCAGGCAGGCATATCAAAATATTCATTTAGAGCTGAAAACTCCCTATGTCCTCCTGATATTCTGGCTAATATTAAATGCATTATCTTAGAGCCCAAGCGATATTCTATATTCCTTATTTATGAACGCAGTACAGGCCTACCATATATGCCTTTCATTTTCATTTTGAGTTAAAAATAAGCAATGTCCAGATCCTGCTGGTGTGCAAATAGTTGTGTAATGAAGATAAGAGGCTCAGGAGTTTTCAGAAAATTAATACTGAAGCTTAAATCATTACTTTAATATTTCTACAGTTGCTGGACTCTGAATTTGAATTAATAGAACTGAACTGTCAATTCTTGCAAAATGATTATCTATATTTAAATAGTCATGTTAGTTAAACTATAGTAACTAACGAAGTAGTTCAACTTGCTGCTAATCAGTTGATAAGAAATCCTTCAACTATCCTAACAAAATGTAATAGTGTGTATTAGCAGAAATCTTAAGGCTTTGGAATAGTTTCCTAGCCAATTGGTCCTTCAGAAAAAGCCAGAAAAGAGAGTGCTTGCTGCATTATAGTACATTGCTTCACATGTCACTGGACACTAATTTTGTATCACTAGACATATAAAAGTGTATTTTTGTGTGGCTTACGGATAACGGATCAAATTCTGGAGACTTTATTCAGTCTTCACTCAGGCAAAACTGTTGAAGTTAATTGAGGCTTTGCCAGGATGAGGATGACGTGAAGATGCTAGTATTTGACCCAACTTTTTGTAAAACTTGGCCAATAGACTATTCTTTTTGGGATATGTATTGGAGAACAGGCTGTATAAATGTGTGTTCCGTACTATCACCTCATTCATGTGCCATTTGTATCTTTCTCTTTTTCTCATTCTTTTTCATGGTATCTCCCAGGCTTTCCTACTTAACTCTCACCTAAATGAGAGTTCATTGTTTGTGTAAGTACTGTACAATTGCATTCATACCACAGTATGAATGTTGTAGATCATTTGTGTTCTGCTTACAATCATCTAACTTGCATCCTGTAGTACTAAAGACCATCCAAAGAATTATCAAGAATCTGTGCAAGAAATTACTATTACTGATTTAAGTGTCATTCCCAAAACGGTTTTATAGTTTGTAGCTGAATTGTTAGTGTTGTTAGTGATATTTATCATGTTAAAAAACATAAATGAAGCCATATAGTATCAGTATTTCTAACATTTATTTTGAAAGGGCAAGCCATCCATCTTTTATGGCTATAGATAAAATCACATCAACAAAACAGTTCTTAAATGACAGACACACGTGTGTAGATTGTGTTTTTAAGTTGACAAGTGTACTCTCACAAGCGACCAGTGTGTCAGGAACATAAAATTCATCTCTGCCTTAATGGTACAGTAAGAGCATTTTTTCTTAAATTGTTTCTCTGGGTGTGTATTTTTCCTTCTCATGAAGCATTTGGTGGAAGGCTGAAAAATCCATTGCATGTTGTCCTGGTGGCCACCCATGCAGATATTGTGAACCTTCCTCGCCCTGCTGGAGGAGAATTTGGATATGACAAAGACATGTCGTTGCTGAAAGAAATCAGAAACAGGTGAGAAGAGGAGCAGTGTATTTTTTTAAAATATAAATTCAGTATTTGAATTAAGGTAAATTTATTAAAAAGTGGAAACGCCAAAGATGGCTGTTGATTTGAGGTGTTTAATACTATTTACAAAACGTTCATTGATCTATAGGTGAGCAAAGAAAATCCAGTGCTTTGCTTTGGTTGCTGCTTTATATTGAAAATGGTCTAGCCAATATAGCTATGTGCCAAAGTGGAAAATACTTGATGATTTTAACATGAACAAGATGCCTTTTCTCAGTCAGCTGCACCTACCTGACATTAGGCTAGGCTAGGCCCTAATGACCAGAACCAGTAGGTGGCCTCACAACTTAATGTTTAAGTATTATAGCAATCTTAGAAAAATGGATGACTTCATTATTCAATGCTTTAAACCTAGACACAATGGAGTTTCATCCTTTTCTTTAAATTCTGATTAAGATAATCTAGAATACAAAAATAAATCAAACAGATATATTGTATACACAATTTTCTAAAGAGCTGCATGGCAATATTGATGAAAAAGAAAATGAACCAACAAGTGTCTCTAGATGTTGGAAAGTCCTAACAGCCTCTGTGAATTGCAGAGCCAACCACTGTGAATTGCAGAGAGAATACCACTGATTTTCAGAATTAGCTATTGTCACAAACTAATCTTTCAAGACAAACTACACACAATTCACAGTAATACCATGGCATGGGGAACTATTCAGATCTTCTGAGTAGGGTCTATTGTTAGGAAAAGGATGTAAGGAGAATTAGTTGAGGGCTATATCCTCCAGATTTCTAATATTATTGTATTAGGGCAATTTCCTGATTGAACTAAAGATTGAACTGAAATTGAACTGAAGATATCTATGTATAATCCTTGGAGTTTCAGTCAATAAATATATCTCATTGCTATGCTTGTAAAAACAAATATAAATGTGATTTCTCAATAATTTTAAACTGGCCAAAATTAAAAAAAGCTATTGTTTTGCATTAGTTCAATAACTGAATTATTTCAGATAAGAATCAAGTGGGCTGAACTCGTTAAAAACAAATCACAGAACTTGCTGTAACCCACAGCAGTACATATAGACAGTATGTCTACTTGCTATCTCTTGACTCTGCTGTAATTCCTTTTGTATAATATATGTGTAGCCCTCTTTTCCGGTGCTTACATGAAAGTCATTTTTACTGTCAACCACTCTGTTTATCTTGAATAAAATATTAGTTACTAATATACTAATTTTTGCTTTTAATATGATGCATCATGTCCAGTATTTAACTTTTTACTATTCTTGTTCTTTCCATTTTTCATGATTCCCTTTAAAACTAAGAAAAAATTGTTACACAATTTCAAATAAATTTACAGTTGGGTAAATTTAAATAAAATTTGGTTTGGGATTAGAAATTAATAAATAAATACTGTCTGTTTCTCTCTTAGGTTTGGAAATGATCTTCACATTTTGGACAAGTTATTTGTTTTGGATGCCGGAGCATCTGGCTCTAAAGATATGAAGCTTCTTCGAAATCACCTACAAGAATTAAGAAGCCAGATCATTTCTGTGAGTAGTGCACTAAAAGCCTATGCTGAGTTAGCTCCAGGTGAAACTCTGATTTTGAAGGAAACTTGGGTGGGGCAGGTATTGCAGGCCTCTTGTTTCTTGGGCATAAGAGGCTGGTACATCATGGAGTTCAGGGAGAACAGGTGCAGTTTTCTTTATTTGAACACTACCTGATGGCTAGTTCAGAGGCACTTTCAGTTGATGATGAACCTGCAGACACTCTGGTTTGAAGGGAACAGGAAGAAAGGCTTTTTTTTCCCCCCTCCTCTCAAAGGGACACTATTAGGTCAAACTAGGCTGAAAATACAGTTATAAAAATCAGTTTTTATAAAAGCTAAGGTTAATAAAAGTATCTTCATGACTTTTTAAAATTCCAATGGAAATGCTTTTTCTTTTTTTAAAATATGCCCCTGTTGTGTTTCAACCCAAACATTGCAAAATTATCAGTTCATTTGAATCAGATAGTCTAATTGGCTAGAAACTATTGATTCTGTTCTTATTGTCGGTGAGAGAAATGCAAAAAGTCAACAAGCAGTATAAATAGAGAATAAGTTATATCTTTGGTTTATATGATCAGAGGTGGGTATTGTAAGTTGAAGGATACTTTGTTTGTTAAATATTTTAATTTGACAGTATCCCCATTGAAATGCCTTTTTCTACCTTATGTGTGGCTTTAAAAGGTACTTTGGACCAAGTCCAGCATTGAACAGACAGGGGTTTATTATAATCATTAAAGTTCTGTAACCCTCCTATTTATTGGCTTTTTAATGGTTACATTTCTTTATTAACCGCAGGTTTCTGATAAGCTTCACGGTCTTTACATTACCTCAGTCCTAACAGCTCAGTGCCAGGCTTTCTTATTTGATAATGTCTGTAAAGCTTGCAATTCAATTACAAAACAGCTTCACAGCCTCTTATCCCTGAAATAAGTCTGTCTTTGTCTGCACAGAGGATTTTGCTAAAGAATTCCCAATGTTGCTAACACCAGTTCAGTTGAACTAGTGTTAGCTCTGGTGGGAGCTATAAAGTAGGCAAGTCTCTGGAGGCTGGACCTATTTTACCACTGCATCATTTAGATTTGCGTACAGCAGACTTAACAGACCTGGTGATGAAAAAGGTCTAGTTGCCAGATTCCCCGTAGTGCTAGCACCAGTTCAGCTTAACCAAAGGGAAAATAATCATAAATATCCTCAGTGTAGATCTGGATTCGCAGCTCCTACTGCTGCTAACGTGCATTCCATGAGAGCCAAGAGATCCTGATCCACCAATTCAAAGTAGTGAACCATAAAGCTTGTATGCTTGTTCATGTAATGATTGATGATGTGTAGTGACTAATACGGTAGTCTGTGTGATATCACAGCTAGGACAGCTGGACAATTTTCAATTATAGTGGGCCAACAGCTATTTATGAAAAGCTTGTGGCCTGAATGAAGACCCCGAGAAGAGTCATAGGAGACAGATGAAGATCTACCATAAATCTTCTCCTGTATTTAAAAGGGACAATCAGTGAATCTAACACTATATTGGTGATTTTTTGGGCAGGGTGTGAGAGAAGTTAATACAATTTACAAGATGCCAAAATGATTACTTAACAGATCTGAAAGAAACAGCAGTGTTACCTTAGAGAGACCTAGTCTGTTCTTAAAATTTAGGTCAATATAACTATAGCACTCAGGGATATGAAAAATCTACCACCCTGAGAACTATAGCTATGCTGGACTAGCCCTTGGGGTAGACGCAGCTAGGTTGACAGAAGAATGCTGGCGAAGATGATGATGCTACAGCGACGGAAAATCCTTTCTGTCGGTGTAAGCTGCCTCTGTGCTTCAGGATTATGCCGGCATAGCTATGGCACCGTAACGATTCTGTTTATAATCCCTGTAGTATAGATGTGGCCGTATCAGTTTCTGTGGCAGTCTGATGCAACAGGTTCGGAATTCTGCAACAACTTCCTTGATATTTAAAAAATGAGTTTCTGCTAAAATGATCAGGAGTGAAAGAATTAACTGTTGATATTTTAAACATTTTTTTTGGTTTCAGAGTTAATGCCCAGGTGAATGGGGCAATTGGCACCACTCAAAACCATTATTTCAGATTGTGCGCCAATTAGGTGAGACAGCACTGAATTGGTTCACATTAAGATTGTCTTTGTAACTATGGTGGCTAGAAATTGGTTTTTAAATGAAAATTTAGATTCTGGAGTACAGTTTTTCATCCAGGGTGGATTCTGTGGCAAATTCTGCAGCTGCAGAACACACAAGTCTTTGACAGTAGCTCTTTTTCTAAAAAAAACGTAATTCTAGTTTTATCAGCACAGTAGATGTAGAACTACAAATTGACGTCCATTGTACTTTTGTTAGATTTGTCCACCTATTACTCACCTGTGTGAGAAAATTATCTCCACCCTCCCTTCTTGGAGAAAAATGAATGGACCCAACCAGCTGATGTCATTGCAGCAGTTTGTCTATGACGTACAGGATCAGCTTAATCCATTAGCAAGTGAAGATGATCTACGGCATATAGCCCAGCAGTTGCACAGCATAGGAGAAGTAAGTAATTTTTATTCAACCTGCATAACTATGTAGTGACTTTACTTACATTCTGGCTTTAACATAAACTCAGATTGTTGATTCTATGCAGTGTCCAACTGGGTTTCACCCATCTGGAACAGAGTTTAGACTGTGCACTTTTTAAATTACTTTTTTCTTTAATTCAGCGAAAAAATGAAGAAAATCCTAACCAGCTAACAAGTGTATGAACAACTGGGAGTGGTTTTCAGGATCGAGATGCTAAATGGAAAATGCATCAAGCTTCTTGGAGGCAGGGGCAGGTGGGGCACGAATGGAAATCTTGTGGAGGAGAAAAAAGAAAAATTAACCGACTGTCCTAGTCTAGAAAGCCGAAGTGGATTCAGCTAGATAAGAAAAAGGCACTCTTATTATGAAATAAGAGTGTCCGCAAAGGGAGCTATTCCGGAATTGCTATTGCAGTTTAAACTCACACCATATCTAATTCTAGAATAACCCCCATGTGTGGATAAACCCTTAGTGCAATTTCAGTCAGAAATGTGAGTTTAAATGGTTGAATAAATTAATTTCGGATTTGATGAAAGAAAAGCATTCTCTGAAGTCATCTATGCCAAATGTGTACAGACAGATACTCCTAGAATAAAAGGGGGTTGTAATATAAAAAATGATGGGCCAACTCTCACAACAGCAGAGTGAAGCACAGACTGCACTATCAGATTTTGTTTCTGAAATGAGAAATCTGAATCAGAAGATTATTTCTAGATAAGATTGTTGTTTAAGTAAATGAATAAGCAACAGGAAAATGTTACACAACCAAATATTTAACTTTTTAAACCTGAGATTTCCAGGTGGTAGTTCAGAAGATTCTGTTTTGACAGAATCTTGCTGTGTCCTCAGCAAAATTCCTTAATTGTTCTTTCTTCAACCTCCCATTCCAAGACAACATACTCAGTACAATACAGACTTCAGTTACCTTTGTTGTTTTATGACTCCTGTGTATTTGTTTCACTGAACATTTTTTTCTTTAAAAGAGGAAAAATTCTTCGATTATATTCATGATAGAAGCAAATAAAATAAATATTCAGGAAAGGGATGAAGTAAAATGCTGACCTTAAAATAAGATAATAGCTAATACAATTACTCAGAGGCTTACTTTGCTGAAGCTATATCATTATAACATGTAGTGATATGGCAAAGCATTCAGTTGCTCAAAGTTGCATAGCTGTTAAGGAGGCCTGTGATGCTTTCCTTTCTTGTCATGTCATTTTCTACTCATTTCAGTTATGCCTCCTAGCCTATATTTTCTGTTCTCCGTTCTCTGTAGATTTTTGTTGTCTGCAAACATTAAATTCAATGTAATCTTATCAAATGAGTAATGCAGATAGGTGCAGGTATGCAACTTTTGGTGTGACATCTGGTGAATTAACATGACTCTTATACATTTGGTGGCTTATGAGTCGAATGTGAGAAGCTATGAAACAGTGCCAAAAATGCTGTTCCATTTTCAGCTGCTATCAGGGCAAATGAGGAAAAACTGCATTTAGACTACAATATTTTCTGTGTGTCCACTGAAAATTGTTGTCAGTGCAGACGATTTCAGTTAAAATAGCTTGAAAAATCTCAGTGAGCCATGTTTCCCCCTGTGCTCAGATGGCTTTGTCAATAAAACAAGTCAAGAGCCGGATCCTGTTTTTGTTTTGCGAATATGAGAGGAATCAAATGCACTGTTATCTTTCCACAGTCAGTGATTCAATTGTGTGACGGGTGAGTCAACAGGCCATAAGAGCAGCTCTACTATTGACTTGTACTTCACAAAATATAATTTGTAACTTTCCTCTTTCTGAGCAGATAAACATCATGCAGAGTGAAACTGTCCAAGATGTTGTGCTTCTGGATCCTCGTTGGCTCTGTTCTAATGTCCTTGGAAAAATCCTGTCAGTGGAGAACCCTAAAGCCCTACATCATTACAGAGGTCGGTATACTGTAGAGGACATCCAGCGCCTGGTATCAGACAGTGATGTGGAAGAACTGATACAGATTTTGGATGCCATGGATATCTGCGCTAGAGATCTTAGCAGTGGAGCAATGGTGGATATTCCGGCATTGATCAAAACTGACAATCTTCACAGGTCTTGGACAGATGAGGAAGATGAGGTTCTGATTTATGGTGGTGTTAGAATTGTTCCTGTGGAACACCTTACCCCATTCCCTTGTGGAATTTTCCATAAAGTTCAAGTGAATCTTTGTAGGTGGATTCACCAACAAAATGCAGAGGGAGATGCAGATATACGTCTCTGGGTAAATGGATCAAAGATTGTGAATCGCGGGGCTGAGCTTTTAGTGTTGCTGGTCAACCATGGTCAGGGTATTGAGGTTCAAGTTAGAGGACTGGAAACAGAGAAGATCAAGTGCTGCTTGCTTCTGGATTCTGTATGTAGCACCATTGATAATTTAATGGCCACAACATTACCAGGCTTGCTGACTGTAAAACATTACCTGAGCCCTCAGCAGCTGAGGGAACATCATGAACCAATAATGGTCTACCAGCCTAGAGACTTTTTCCGGGCACAAAGCCAAAAGGAGACATCATTGACTAACACCATGGGTGGTTATAAAGAAAGCTTTAGCAGTATATTGTGTTTTGGATGTCTGGATGTCTACTCACAGGGAAGTCTTGGAATGGATATTCATGCTTCGGATCTGAATCTTCTTACAAAGAGGAAACTAGGTCGACTTTTGGATCCACCTGATCCCATGGGCAAGGACTGGTGCCTTCTGGCTATGAACCTGGGCCTTCCTGATCTTGTTGCAAAATACAATACAAACAATGGAACTCAAAATGATTTTCTCCCAAGCCCAGTCCATGCCCTTTTGCAGGAATGGAGCAATGTCCCTGAGAGCACTGTAGGTATCCTAATGTCTAAACTGAGGGAATTAGGCCGCAGAGATGCAGCAGACTTTTTATTGAAGGCATCTTCTGTATTCAAAATAAATTTAGATGCTAATGGCCAAGAGGCCTATGCTCCAAGTTGTAACAGTGGGACATCTTATAATTCAATTAGCTCAGTAGTGTCACGGTAAGAACAGAAGTTTTGCATGGACAGTATCTTTTCAAACTGCAGAAAGTGTAAAAGGTACAATATGAGTTTCTAAACATTAATTTATAAGCTTCTCTATTGAAGGGTCTTTATCCTCCCTATCACCACCTTTTATGTGAATAACCTTTCTACTTTTAACTGTGAACTGTTGCTTTTTATTTTAGCTATTAAAAGGCTGGTGTACTTCTGGTGTTTTACAGTTCTGTTCTTATATACAATGTGCTGCTTAATATTGCCATTTTAACTGGGAAGTCTAACTTTTGGGTGATGTACTATAACTGTTTTTTTAAAAGAAATTCAGTTTTCCTAAAAGGGAAAAAAAGTTGCACATTGATCCAAAATTCTTATGCCCTGTTTTGTCTTTCCACAATGTCCTTCGCTTAACTTTTTTACATTTGTAGGGGGGGAAAAACAACAACATTTACGGTCAATTTGCTGGAATTTAACACCATATTATTTATAAATGGAAAAAAAGTGAGTGCCTTTTGGAGAAGATAGTGTGGTTGAATTGAGTGATCCTGCTGAAGTTATAAGAAAATGCTACCTCTGTTTCACTGTCTGCATGCTGATCATTGCAAGTGGTGCTTGCTTTTTTGTTTTACCTGCAGTTTTAAGACATTTGGTAAAGAGAAATTAATTATTTTACAAAGAGTTCTCGTGTTGTTACTGTGTATATAAATGCGTAATACTTACTCATCTTTTATTTCAATCGAACCATAATGTGAAAAATTCTATTAAGCCTACCGTCATGCTTCATTATTTCCACACATCTCAGGTAAAACTTCAGAGTTGTAGATTTCGCCAAGACATGCATAAAATGTTCAGTGCGGCAGAATAATCATTGTAGAGCTGTCAGTTGTCATTTGTGCATAACAAATGGTTTTCCACTTTTAAATCCTAGTTGCTTATTTCTTGTACTTGAAGGTTTTAAAAATAGGAAACACAGTTTCTTGCGATGAGAAATTTAAAATTGATGTGAGGGAACATGACTCGTTCTTTTGTTCTGAAAAGCATGTAATTTTAATGTTACAATATATGTGTATATATACATATATACTGTATGTATATATATTAATAGTATTATTTTTTCCTTAACCTTTAAGACTTAGTAAAATTTTAAAGGATTTTTTTAACAAATAAACTGTTGCCTATTGAATCCTTTTCACTTTTTATTTCCTGGTTGCACTCAAGTTGATGAAAAAAAATGTATTTAAAGGCTTAATCCTACAAGGAGCTGTGCTTCTCCTATGAGATTCTGGGGACCTTCAGTTTGATTTCAATGGGAGCTGAGGGCTTTCAGCACCTTGCAAGATCATGCCTTAAAATACCAGCACTCTGGGAAGGGGATTTTGGTTTTAATTGCAGCTTCAATGAAATACATTAGTTCTGCTTTTCTTTTGAAAAACAACAAGCAAAGCAACTTTTCCTTTTGTCTCCTTTTTGTTTGCATACTAGAGAATAAAACAGAAAGTACAAGTCATCATCAAGAAAAAGAATCCCAATCTTATTTATTATCCTCTAATTGGCAAGCAGGAGGAAACAAACACTAGTTGACTTTCCTTTTTGTTAATGAGAGCAGTTTTTCTAAATCCACTTTGCATCATTGGGTGAATTAGAAAGCTCCAGGACTTTAAAAATATGTAAATGTTTGTACTTTTTTCTCTATCTTTGCAATATAGATTTATTTTTTATGAAGTTCTGTATTACCCACAAACATAGAGCTTGGAAGCTTAACGTTGTGTATAATGTAAGATGTTTAACCCAGTTTCCTCCACAGGTGACACAGTGGGGTAGTGCATGGTAGTCTTCTGCCTGGAGATATGAGTTGAGCTATAGAATTGTGTCACAGGTAAATTACTGATGAACCATCTTCAGCCTTGTCATTCTCACTGAAAAGGGTTTGCAAGTACAGATATGCTTAGCTATAGAGCTATACCATAAACCCCATTGCCACCATCCCTGGAGAGACAACTTATACTGGCAAATGGATTTTTTTGCCAGTATAACTGCATCTACTCTAGGGTTTTGCTGGCAAAGCTATGTCAGTTAAGTCTGTGATATTTTTCCACACTCCTGACTGACGTACCTATACCAGCAAACTTTTTAAGTGTAACCCAAGCCTGAGACTCTAGTAAAGGCTTTTCCATATCTCAAAACCACTATTAATCTCCTATTAACTACCATTAATCTTGGTAACTACTAAGTTACCAAAGGGTAACTTACAAACAACTAGCATAGCCAGACCATGTATAGAGAGAGGTCCTTTAACTTACAGCTTTGTACAACCTCCTATTAGCAGCTTTTCCTGGTGTATTGCCATTTCTTGCAGTCCTTCCACATATATGTTATATAATTTATAATATAACTATAACTATAACATAATATATATATGTGTGTGTGTGTGTATATATATATATATATATATATATATATATATATAACTATAATATATTATTGTTATATATATAACTTATAACCTGTTTAAACTCCCTTGCATCCATGTTACTATGTGTAACTTACACAGTCTTTACATACCACTGTGAATATGGCTCAACAGCTCAGGCTTTTTGGAATTTATTTGTAGACTCTGAAGAAAAACATTTAGCTACCTTTTGAGTTAAGGTACAAAATAAAAACCAAAATTACTATTTTTTGAGAAATAAAGTTCTTGGAACTCAAAATCATATTTGCTTGTTGCAAATTTCATTTTGATGGTCATTAATATTTGTTGCGCACTAGCTACTTTGCCTCTTTAGGAAAAAATAAGCTGAGTTAATTCATTAAGCAATGTACAGAATTTCTCTTTTTCTGCAGATGAACAGAAATACCAGATGTGCATGTACATGAAAGAAAACTACACCTTCTTTCTCTACCCTCACCACCAAAAAATTTAAGGTCAAGATTTAAAAAAAAAAAACAGTGCCCAAAGTTAGGCTCCTTCGTTCATAAATCTATGCCTTCAAAATGTGACTCCTTCCTATTTATTCTCCTTTGCCAACCTTCATGTTGTCCCCTGTCTTCTTTGCTCTGCCAGTGCTCCCATTGTCATTCATCCATTTATCAGAGTCTCACACAATTGCTTCCATATCCTCCTCCATGCAATCCCTCTGAATGGTACAAACCTCCCTGATCTTGTTTGCAAGGCCCCTGGCCTGTCCACATCAGACCCACTTCTGTTGTGCTAGGAATCAAGTTGACTTGTATATAAATTGCCTTCTGTTATTCCCCTAACCTCACGCTCTACACATTTGTCCTTAGATTGTTTGCTCCTTAGGGAAGGAATCCTCTTTTTCTCAAATGTTTTGAAAGTATTTAGCACATAGGCACTACTACTACTAATAATAATATTTAGGCACATAAGTGTCCTGATTTTTCAGAAGTGCAGAACACCCAAGGACTTCAGTAGTCGCTGCTGCCTGTTCAATACTGACACTTATTGAAGTGCCTAAAAATAGATTTAGGAATCTAACTTGGGTCACAATATTTTTTTTTAATTTACCTATATATTTTTATTAGCACCAACATTCTTTGTCTTGTATATATAGTCACACATAGGAGTTATCCCCAGATTCAAGTAGCATATGGGAAATGTCTTAACCTATTATTAAAGTTGATTATTTATATATTATGTTAGTTTCATCCTCTAGTTTTCCTAGTGTGACCTATTTATCTATGTCATTCAAGCCCCACTCCAGGGACTTCATGAAGTCAATAGGCCTCCACATGGGAGCAGGGGTCTGGAAACTATACCTGCATAGCTATACTGGCATAATCCCGTAGGGTAGACAAAGCCTCCTGTAACCGATGGACTTTTTCTGTCAATTTAGGCACACCACCTCTCCGAATGAAGTTAGCTACATTGACGGAAGCATTCTTCAGTCAACATAGTTGAGTCTACGCAAGATTTAGTTTGTCATGGTTATATTGGTTGGGTGTATTTTAAAACAAACAAACACAACCCTGATTCACATATCTATGCCAATATAACTTTTAAGTGTAGCTCAAGCCTGAGAGTGTAAACTCTATGAAGGGGTAGGGAGTTGCCTGATTTGTCATCCTGGGCAGTGCCAAGCACAACTGTTGTGGGGAACAGTTAAAAATTGTATTAATGTGAGGCTTAACCCTACAAGGGACTGAGCGCCCTCAACTCCAAACTCTTTATTGGAAGATCGGGATGCACGTTCTGTACCTCATAGAATCAGGGCTTTAGCATGTTGCTAAGTGATGAAGGGGGAGAGTTTTTATGTATATCTGAGTTTGAAGGAAAGCTCATCTTGGATCCAAGTGATGGCTGTTTCTAGTACTGGATGTCAGATTCAAAAAAAGTGTTTTTAAGGGCTTATACTTTATCTTGCTGAATCAATCACCTTCGTGCAGACAGGATATTTTCCTTTCATTCACCAAGCCCTTAGTCCCTGGCAGTGATGTGTTTCTGCTTCCTGTCAACATAGCTCTGGGAGCATGCATCCAGGGACATTGTGATGAATCTCTGATTTTGCTTATTGCATCATTCCTAGCAGAAAAGCTGGTAGAGTTAGGAAAGTAATAGAAGTTAATCACAGTCACCAGATAGCTGTGGTCCGAGTTACTTTCTGTAAATCATTAGTAATGTTTTAAAAAAAGTATTGATTCATAATACATTGTCCTGGAACTGCATTCTAGCACAGACTTGCTCAGCAAAGCAGTGCCAATGTATGGTATTGTCTTCACTTACAATTTTATTTCATTGTCACCAATTTTCTTATTCTAGTCAGCTCTGATTTATAATACAAAAATTATCTTTAAATTTGCAGATCATAACAATTAATAGGTGTTTGATTTAATTTAATACTAAATCATTACTTTGTTCTAAGTCAGGTTGCCATAGTTACTATAACTTGCAACCATCTTCTTTGTAAATAGTTCCTTACAGTTAATTTTTTTTTACCTGAGTTCCTTGTTTTATATTTTTATGAAGGAGAAAGATTGCCCAAACAAAATCCGTTTCTGTACAAGTTTGATAACTATACCTGCTCTGTAAATGACACATATTGATTGATATTTTGGGTCATAGAAATCTAAAGCCTCATATAAAGCATCTATAGAATTACAAAAAAGTGGAATTGTTTTATCCCTAATTTATATTTAGAGGAGAAGTTGAGCGGTCTTGTTCAGTTTTAAGGCATGAGAATAAAGTAGTAAAAATGTGTAGACAGTCTCATGAGTGCACCTGTCTCCACAAAGAAATAATATGATGTATAGTTTACAGTCATTAACTGTTCTACAAATATTTTTAATCAAAAGAAGAAATGCTCCTATTTATAGAAACACTGCTTCATTGATACAGAAAATGCAGAGCTGTCCTGCCTTCCAATTTTTAGGTTTTACAAAGTTACCTCAAAGAGTATTTTAAGTTTACAAATCACTCTGAGATATGCTCTTGTTGGATTCAGGGGGTGCCTGGCTCATATTTTTGAATAGTAAGAGGGAATTGGTTCGGTAGTTTCCAGTTATTATAGCCTCATGTCAGAACTGCTGAAGAAAGATTCAAATTCCAGTAGAGGTAGCTTCAGAATAGATTATAATCATTCATGAGGAAAGTGCTTTGAAGACTTGTTTCTGAACTACACTCAAGTGGGCTGCGTCCTGCATGAATGTGTGCAGTCAGTCAGAGAAGGGTCAGAATTCTCTTTCACTACATCACTATAAAGACAGAGCACTCCATTGAACTGAGTGATTTTGCAACATGTGCAACAGAGCGTAGAACTTTAACTCAGTTTTACAACAGAATCATAGAAGATTAGGGTTGGAAGGGACCTCAGGAGGTCATCTAGTCCAACCCCGTGCTCAAAGCAGGACCAACCCCAACTAAATCATCCTAGCCAGGGCTTTGTCAAGCTGCAGCTTAAAAACCTCTAAGGAAGGAGATTCCATGACTTCTATAGGTAACCCATTCCAGTGCTTCACCACCTTCCTAGTGAAAAAGTTCTTGCTAATATCCAATCAAGACCTCCCCTACTACAACTTGAGACCATTGCTCCTAGTTCTGTCATCTACTACCATTGAGAAGAGCCTAGCTCCATCCTCCCTGGAACCTCCTTTCAGGTAGTTAAAACCTGCTATCAAATCCCCTCTCATTCTTCTCTCCTGCAGACTAAACAAGCCTAGTTCCCTCAGCCTCTCCTCATAAGTCATGTACTCCAGTCCCCTAATCATTTTTGTTGCCCTCTGCTGGACTCTTTCCAATTCGTCCACATCCTTTCTGTAGTGGGGGCCCCAAAACTGGACACAATACTCCAAGTGTGGCCTCACCGGTACTGAATAGAGGGGAATAATCACTTCCCTCAATCTCCTCTCAATGCTCCTACTAAAGCATCCCAATATGCCGTTAGCCTTCTTGGGAATAAGGGCACATTGACTCATATCCAGCTTCTTGTCCATTGTAACCCCCAGGTTCTTTTATGCAGAACTGCTGCCTAGCCAGTTGGTCCCCAGTCTGTAGCAGTACATGGGATTCTTCCCTCCTAAGTGCAGGAGTCTGCACTTGTCCTTGTTAAACCTTATCAGATTTCTTTTGGCCCAATTCTCTAATTTGTCTAGGTCACTCTCTGTATCCTATCCCTCCCCTTCAGTGTATCTACCACTTCCCCCAGCTTAGTATCTTCTGCTAACTTGCTGAGGGTGCAATCCACTCCATTCTCCAGATCATTAATGAAGATGTTGAACAAAATTGGCCCCAGCATCGACCCCTGGGGCACTCCGCATGATACTGGCTGCCAACTAGACATTGAGCCGTTGATCACTACCCATTGAGCCCGATGATCTAGCCAACTGTCTATCCACCTTATAGTCCATTCATCCAACCCATTCTTCTTTAATTTGCTGATAAGAATACTGTAGGAGACCGTATCAAAAGTTGTGCTAAAGTCAAGGTATATCGCGTCCACTGCTTTCCCCACATCCACAGAGTCAGTCATCTCCTCATAAAAGACAATCAGGTTGGTCAGACGTGACTTGCCCTTGGTGAATTCATGCTGACTGTTCCTGATCACCTTCCCGTCTTCCAAGTGACTCAAGATGGATTCCTTGAGGACCTGCTCCATTATTTTTCCAGGGACTGAGGTGAGGCTGACCAGTCTGTAGTTCCCCAGTTCCTCCTCCTTCCCTTTTTTGAAGATGGGTGCTATATTTGCCTTTTTTCAATCATCTAGGACTTCCCCCAATTACCATGAGTTTTCAAAGATAATGGCCAATGGCTCTACAATCACATCAGCCAACTCCCTCAGCACCCTCAGATGCACTGCATCCGGCCCCATGGAATTGTGCATGTCCTGCCTTTCTAAACGGTCCTGAACCTGTTTTTTCAGCACTGAGGGCTGCTTACCTCTCCCCATTCTGTGCTGCCCAATGCAGTAGTCTGGGAACTGACATTGTCTGTGAAGACAGAGGCAAAAAAAGCACTGAGTACTTCAGCTTTTTCCACATTATCTGTCACTAGGTTGTCTCATCCATTCTATAAGGGGCCCACACTTTCCCCGACTACCTTCTTGTTACTAATGTACCTGTAGAAACCCTTCTTGTTACCCTGTAACTCCAATTGTGAGTTGGCTTTTCTGATTTCACTCCTGCATGCTCGAGCAGTATTTTTATACTCCTCCCTAGTCGTCTGACCAAGCTTCCACTTCTTATAAGCTTCCTTTTTGTGTTTAAGCTCACTGAAAATGACTGTGTTAAGCCAAGCTGGTCATCTGCCATATTTGCTATTCTTTCTGCACATCAGGATGGTTTGTTCCTGTGCCCTCAATAAGGTTTCTTTAAAATACAGCTCACTCTCTTGGACTCCTTTCCTCCTCATCTTAGCCTCCCAAGGGATCCTGCCCACCAGCTCCCTGAGAAAGTCAAAAAGTTCTGAACTCTGAAACACTCCAAAAATGGAGCAAATCACTCATTTAGAATATTATAAAGTGAAACTTTAGTTTTAAGATTTGTATTGTTTGATTCACAGTAAATAACCCAACTGTGTATTTGAATCCTGCCAAAGAAATACCTGAAGATGGATATTGAAGGACCCCATAAGAGTACTTTATACCTCATAGTCCATTGTAATCAAAGAACAAATGTTTTCTAAAAGCAGCATTAGGCATAAGGCAGGCAAAGGTCTTTACTTATCCCACTAGCCCAATTTTCATTTTGTTATTTCAAAGTAAATAACCCAGATGACAAACCAAATTTATAACACAGTTATTCCAGGCCCATGATGCATTCCAAATGTTCTTGCTGTTTATAAATGTTCCTGTTTCATGAATGCATGAGAATTTGTATACTGAAGTATCTTAATGGGCATGTAGATATGCAAGAAAGCAAGCAGTACAGGCAAATCCATTTTCTCTATGTAATCAACTTTTTGGAGAAGCTTCTTTTGGGCCCTGCAGCTGTGCTTTGCACTGGGCACTACACAGGAGGCTCTGGTACTAGTTGTACTTCTGATTACTTGCTAGCCAACCCAACACACTGCCTTAAGGGTATGTTAATCAGAGACTCCACTCTTTCTTTCTTGTAGTGCTTGATCCTAGGGGATCTTCTATGGGAGTTATGCTGCTGATTTCCCTGGGGTGGAATCAGACCCTTTGGATAATGTTGAGAGTTTGGAAAGAAGTCCTTAGTGCCTGCAAAATATGTTTTCAAGTAATTGTGAGGACTAGAGAAAAATAGGAGCATCCAGAGGGTGACTTTGGATGGAGGTGAGGAAAAACTACATTTTGAACTATGGCAGTTTTAAATAATCAGCTGATACAGCCCCATAAACTGAAAGCAGCCATATATTTTAGGCTCCTCCTTCTAATTAATTATTTGAAAAAGAATTATTAAATACTTTTTAGAAATATATTTAGCACATTTTAAATATGCCAGATTAGCAGCAAAGGCATCAAAATCCAGGTCTAGTCCAGGCCTCAGGTCTAGTCCAGTATGGGCAGTGACAGTGTGAGTTTCCACATAGGAACCTATCTCAGAGCCAACCTGGAGTCAGATGTGGTAGGCAATGAATTCCGACTTCCTCATGTTAAGAGAAATTCATGCAGGTATTGAGGCTTTTCATGTAACTTTTCATGTTGCATTTTGAGCATCTCAGTAGATACAGATTTTAAGAATATATTGAGTTTACTGTTTAAAACAGTAAACACTTATCACTTAGCCCTGTGTGAAGTTGCAGAGATGAAATGGTCATGAAGAGGGAGTCGCCCTGCATTTTTATGTGTAACAAAAGGAGTCTCTTTTCTGGCTCCAAATGGGCCAGGAGAAAGAGTCTTGAGAGGAACAATAAGTTCCATGTCAACATGGACCCAGTGGCCCAAAGTCTCCACACAGGAGACGTGAAAGGGCATTGATCAATACTGCAGACATGGAAAAACTGTTGAGTTCCACAGGCTGGGAGTGTTCCCCTCACACAGTCCAAGCAGAAAGGGGTAAATTACTCACCTGCTGCTATTAGTTCAGGGAGTCAGGTTAGTTAGTTTCTCCAAAGATAGCGTTTTCAGTTGTAAATAGTAAAATCAAGTTGTTCTTAAAATCTGTTCTGATCTACTGTGATGCTCAAAATGCAACGTCTACAATATCAATCAAAGCAAAACTGCATGTACAGGTATTTCTGATGCTATACTGATTGCTTTGTATAAGGAACAAGACACTTTTATGGTTAAACATCCAAATAGGGAACAATTGGTAATTACTTAGGAAAACAGTTTTTCAAATATTTTTCTATATAAAATTTCACACTGGATGCTTAAAATGAATCTAGCTTTCAGTAAATTCCTTTGACAAATACACGAAGAAATCCTGCAATGTTCTGATATGGTATATCAGGCGCATGGGGCAAAACATACTTGGATACAAATGACTATTCTGCCTTTGATTATATCACTCAGCAGCAGCAGGTTACAGCTACCACTGCTACAAGTAGTTGCATTTATAATTAACAGAATTAAACACCAGAATGTTTTATGTGCTACTTTCCATTTGCTGCAGGGCAAAGCGTACTGGTAGTTTTTAAAAAGGATCCATCGAACTGTTCATTATAAATTAGCTTTGGTTAGGAAGCATTAAATATAAACACATGGGAGGAGAGTGACATTTCATAATAGATTAAATGTACTGTATAGACCAGCCTTGTGTGTTCTTTGTGTATAGTTCTGAGATTAACTGCTCAACCATACTTACTTACTTTAGAAGTGCAGGAACTGGCAACCAGAAGATCTGAGTTCTACTCCTGCCTCTGTCACAGCCTTATAACATGATCTTTGGAAAGTCATAAAGGGTCAGATTTGTAAAAGGGGCCCTGCCCAGCTGCCTCTTCTTATGGGAGCAATTAGTAAAATCTTCCCACTGGATGGCTATATAACCAGTATGCAGATCCTGTCATGTACTTCCCCACCCAATCGTCGTATCT